>NC_139230.1:19396219-20596219 GCF_977018435.1 Lepisma saccharinum | reverse complement strand
GCGGACTCCCTTATCGTGTCCGTGACGTCATGCTTCCGTCGAATGCGCCACTATCTGGAATTTTGCCGTATGGGTCTGGTGCCTGGTCGAAGTTCAATGTCACGCGTTTAGTTCCCCTTTTTCGTTCTTTACGTGACCTTGGGTGCAACATGCTGGGATCACGATTCTTGCCTGCTCACACGCCTCCTCTTACACACATGCGTCACTTCTGCGGGTCACCCATTCCACCGCCTATGCCTCTGTGCATTTAATCACGTATTCCTTTCTGGTCGAACTTCATTGTCACCAAGGTTGTAGATAGTATCCATAGATACTATTCACAGGTAGTACACTATTATAGGCAGGAGCGTCGATTTTACTTCGATTCCCTGTTTACTTAATGACAATAATCACCTGAAAATTCGCTATGTAGTAGTTTGCAACTTGCTTCATAGAATAGGTGACGAGTCTGAATGATGCAACAAAATAACTTCGTCCAAAAATATGTGAAAAATGTTATGAACGAGATATAAACACAGTTTTACAGTAAAAGAGTTAAATGTTCAAGTTTCATATATCGTCAATGTTGGAAATATTTTCTTTCCGAGCAAAGTCAAATTTGAAATTCACATTGTATTTTGTCAATTCTAATAATGAGATCGACAAATACTCATGCATTTCTCCACCTTTCTATACCTGTTTTTATCAAACGAACACTGTATACTAGGGTGTATCGAAAAAAACTTTTTTTCGAAATGTTAAGATGGCTAGTGCGGAAAAGTGGCCATTTGTGACCAAAAACACGTCTGATTTTTTTCAGATTTTTTGGAGGTCGTTTAGGTGGCGCGCATCGACCTTCAAGTTTTGATAGTGATTTGGTTATGCAACACGCACAACAATTTCACAAAAATGTCATTATTTGGCTATTTCATGTGTTTTTTTCTGCATTATGGTCGTTTATTGTTTTGTTTATGGCAAATATGTTACATTCGTGCCTTAGGGGTGGTTTCCTATGCTGTTTACGTATCCTTTTGGTCAAAAATTGTCAATTTGAGGCTAAAAACTCCATATTTTTCTATTGATGGTTTCCAATTGGTTTCGACTGTGTTTTATTCGAAGGTTTTCCGATATAAAAGACTAAATAAAATATTTGGGCTTTCTAATTGCTAACAGTTAATCAATTACTGTCCAGCGCTTCGCTTATTTTCATAGCTTATTATGCTTTGAAAATAACCCAGAGCTCACCACGACGAGGTGGCTGGACTGCGAGCTCCACCCACCCAAATGATGTTGGCAAACATAATTTTACTAAGGGGCAGGCCAAGATTTTCTTCTAGTTTTCTCCTTGAACTTTATAGTCACTTTTTGTTCGAAATGTCGGCATATGTTCTCTAGATTCCAATTTCGCTTTGATGTAGCCATCACGTGCGCTGGCGCCGAAAACGGAAGAAGCAGCCTCTGTGATAATTTTCACAAATCGCTCCACTCCTTGTGTGTGGCAGGGGAAGTCTTGAATTTCCGCTATATTTTTGTTTTTATTGTAGTCATCTACTTCTTCATTTGTAATATTATTGGCCAACGTAGGCTCGTGGAGGGAGCATGAAGTCCAATCAACCATGTCATAGTATTGGTCTGCATTAAAATTGATGGTTGGTAAAACAAAAGTGCGAATTATTTTGCCTTTTTTTCAATCCTCTTGCTTTCTTAATTCTTTGCCAACCAAAACTTCTTATTTCTGGGATTTTGTAGGTTATTAAAGCTAGCAGGAGATTTTCAGGATGGGCCAAGAATGCGTTTTGTTGAATGACCCTATTAATCAGATCTCTCAAGTGGTGTGGGAGAAATCGGGACAAGTAGATCAAATTCCACATATTACATAATGAAGGTGTACGCACCGGTGTGGTTTTGGATCAAGAAGGAACCATCGATAACTGACGGAGCCCGACACCTCTGGAATTTGATCCACTTGTCCCAAAGAATTTTTATGTATGACACTTACGTGAAAACAGACTCGTGTCGAGACGTGTGTAGGCAATTTGTACAGAAATTCCCAGGCGTGTAGGTGGACATCACTTTGAACAACTCTTATAACACAGGTTAGTGCTAGTTTTGCAATATTTATATAAATGTCTGCATATGTCCATAAAAATATGCGGGCATTACAGGCCGCAAATGTCGGCACCTCCGTCAGCGCCGCCCGCCACGTTTCTCCCGATCTCTCGGCTGCAGATCGAAATGGACGCACGGTATATTTGAAATCAAAGTTTAAGTAAGTTGATTGCTTCAGTTTCATTGCAGTAGTACCTCTTAAGGGGGGTTAAATCCTGATATTCTCCGTGACACACTACCGGAAATTTTCCTGGAAACCGTCGAATAAGGGGTCGCATATTTTTCAACAGGCTCAATCAATTACGATACATGCTAAGGTATAATTTACAAATAAGTTGTTACAATCTGCGTGTTCGAAACGAGGCTGAAAGCACATTATGTTCGCATTTGTTCGTTCGTCGATTTCACCAATATCTGTGGCACACCTCTTTTGCGATTATTGATATTGCATTACAGTCAATGACATAGTCACCATGGAGACTTCTTAGAATTAACACTCCGCCTTTATTGGAAATCCTTTGTCTTGGTCAGTTTGTAGATACCGTAAATACATCTTACAACATCGCAAGTATCATCATTCTTTTGTATTTTGTCCAGGTAAGACTGACAAGTGACGCTAGTGGCAACCCTGCGGCGCGCCCCTGGAAGTTATGTCAGAGTGGTCGTTTGCTGTGTTGGGTTGCATAAATACAGGTTAAATTTTAAGCGCTTATAGCGCAGAATCTAATTGCTTTCGAGGGAATGTTTATGAGGAAAAGTTACTTGTTTTAATGATATCTACCAGCACCCAAACGTTGTTGAAGTTGTTTTGCGACACCCTATATATGATATGGGGCATTCCATGTGAAAATGCCCCAGAACCTCAATTTTTAAAATTAAATGCAATGCAGTAACTTTATCCTATCTTATGAGTAAACAATCTAAAATGATCATTTGCATAAAAATTCAAGTATTATACATAATTAAGCTGGAAGGTAGTTTGCATATTGTTCGTTTATTTTAACTTTTTGATTTACTTCTGTTTTGTATTGTGTCCCACCCGCGACACCAAAAAACAATTAATTTCTCCTTTAACTGTTGCATTCCTCTTCAACTTCACTAGAATATTCAAATGTCAATTACCTTCTATCTTTGCCTTAAATAACTTTTTTCCATAATTTGGCAATTCACAGAAATTAAAATAAATTTCTTATGAAGTAAAGAGGCAGTGTTTCGTTTGTCCCACCAGTGACACAAAATTGCTCACTTATAGCTACAAATCTGGGAAAGTATTTTAAGGGTAGTTATGTTTAATCAACAGTGTTAAGTTTCCTATTTCATTGCACAGAAACTATAAGAAAAATGTTGCTTAACTATCAGTAGAATAGTTACTTTAATATGTAAAATGTAGTCCACCTGTCCCACCCGTAACAATGGAATACCCCATAATATGGAAGAGTAAATCACAAAAGCGACACACAGCACTCTTTTATTGTTCACTAAACTTTAGTAAATTAAAATTAGTGCATTATAACTCTCCGAAACGTTTTACAGTTGCAGCTGTCACTCACTAGCTTGGACAAAGATAACAAATAAACAATGATCTTTACCAGATCATACGGATTAAAATTAATCTCTTGCCGATTTATTGACCCAATTTGGTTGCCGTATTGATCATCTGCACTTGATAAATGATACCTGGCAGCTTGGATAGCAATTACCGCACTGTAATTGACTTTGGTTTCAGAGGGTTTTATGTCATGCAAAAAGAAATTAATATTTTATTAGTCCCTGGTGAAAAAAAGAAAGAAAAGCCACAGTCCAAAATTTCAATGCCCGAACGTTTTAGTGATACTGGCAGGGTGAAATAGCTCTTAGGCAAGAGACAAAGTTGATCATAATTTTTAAATACAGGGTGGTCCATATTAATGGGACACATTTAAAATGCAGATTTCTAGGAATGGAAGAAGCACATTTATTAAGCACTATGTCAAATACTGTACATAGCCAAGATATGGGAGTTTGCAATACTGTTCATCATTTGGATATAACATCCCGTAGAGGGGCACCACCTTGAGGAGAACATTCTTGGGCTCTTGAAGTCATACTGTTCATACTGCGGCATAGCAAATTGGTCATAATAACCTCTATCTCCTTTCGGATATTTTCTTTGAGTTCAGCCATTGTTTGGAGTCTCGTGGTGTACACCCTTTTCTTTAGTTAACCAAGAGTTCAAGAGTTGGTTTTTTAAGTCCACTTTATGCACAGTAAGGCTAATCGGGACGGGACCTACAGCTTAAAGTGGGATCCGAACCACTATGTGCCTCCATCCTTTAGTTAACCATACAGGAAGTAGTCCTGTGGGGCTAGATCAGGTGACATGGATAGTCAATTGGTACCGCCAAATCTGGAAATAAGGCGACTAGGGAAATGGTCTCGAAGGGTTCTTATTGGCACTAATCCTGTATAACAAGTAGCACCATCTTATCCACATTTTGTAATACCCAGCCCCCTCATTTAGGGAACGAAAAACGTGTTTTACATGTTGTTGTAGTACTCATCAGTGACTGTTACGGTAGGGACTTTGCTCAACTGTATTCTCCACGCGTTAAATGTTCTCTGGACAACCCAGGCGAAGGTTTTCTTGTCGGCAGTAACTGTCTCACGAAAGTTTTTCATAGTACGCAGGATTACCTTCCAAGATGGTGATTCACTTTTCTTGAAATGTTGTTCGAATCGCCTTTGTGTAGTAATAATGGATCATCCATTAGTGAGGGACTCTTCCACAACAGAAGCAATTTCAATCAGAGTCCACACCACCATGATTCAGTGGAACAATAAAATGAAGAATTAACTCCCAAGCTATAGCTTACAAATACACTGTATTTAAAACCTGTTAGAATATTCCAACTGTCTGAAAGTACAAAATAAAATATGTCCCATTAATATGGGACTGTATTACAAAGGTATGAGTTCCCCTGAACTGGTTCGCTCTATGTCAGCTTCATACTCATATGTAGAGAAAGTTATTCTAAAATTTCCACAAAGCATATACTTGAATCTCTCATGCATGAAAGTGGAAGCTTAAGTTGCCTCATAAGGTGTATTTTATACTAAAGACTTGAATCTGAGGATAACGTGTGGCTGGAATTATCCCTTATATATCTGGCCAATATGTGATTCGGGATGAAAATCTGTAGAAACCGCTTTATCTCTAACCTAAAGACACGTGAGCAATTTTAGCATCCGACCCGTTGGAGGCAGAGAGCAGTTGACACCTCCAAACTGATGGGGGTAGCTTCCTGGTTTCAGGATTAAATAGATAGTGAGGATGCGTTCGTATAAAACGTGTGGGAAGAGCGATAATTTGAATACGTAATTTCGTTTAAACTTGGATTGACGATCAATATGGTAGCTCACGGGTTAGTAAATAAGAATCTAGAATAAATTTATTTGATTCTTTGCAGTGTTTCGTCCTAAAATTTTTGCCATGGCAGATAGCCATTTTGTCCGTCGAATATTATCAGACTCTTAACTTCTCACATCCTTGTGGAATAATTTGAGTGATCAGAACAGAATCTGACGTGGAGTAGAACATATGTATACCAGTGTTGTAGCGTGTGCAAGTAAATATTATATATATATATATATATATATATATATATATATATATATATATATATATTATAATAATAATAATAAAATCGCCTTTATTGGAGCGGGCGTGTTTCGGCCTCTAGGGCCGTTCTTACAACAGACCCTTGTCTGGAAGATTAGTACAATGGAATAAAGAGTACATTGAGAAAAAAATACATTCAGAAAAAAAATAAAAATAAAAACATGAAAAGGATTACATATCAATACAAATAAGAATAATTAAATATATAGGTATATACGCTTAGGATATATATATAGATAATGAAAAAGAAAGACAGATTTACCTATAAATTGTTGAACATAGGTATCTTTTTTTTTTTTTTTGCTTTTGTTTTAGTACACATTCATATATATTTAGTAATCTGGAAAAATAGAAAATATAATAGTAATAATGAAGTGAAATAAAATTATGAAATTATAAGATTTATGTGCACACAGTTGCCAAATGTTACAATGCGTATTTTTATGAATGAAAAGTTGCTCGTGATTAGGTATATATATAAGTGCCTGTGGGTTCTTGTATCTTCACCATGTTAATATGAAGGAAAGTATATAACTGCGCA
Source organism: Lepisma saccharinum (assembly GCF_977018435.1). Classification (NCBI taxonomy): domain Eukaryota; kingdom Metazoa; phylum Arthropoda; class Insecta; order Zygentoma; family Lepismatidae; genus Lepisma; species Lepisma saccharinum. The sequence continues at coordinate 20,589,932 of NC_139230.1, read as the reverse complement.
GAGAATGCTTCATTTTTTAATACCTATATTTACCTATATTAATATGACATGTATTCTATGAGAAATAAAAACTATTGTGTGAAAACCTTTGACACAGCTGTGTACGTTAAATGCCTAAATAACTATGTGAAGTAAAACAATACATGGTCATTGTTCATATAATTTTTACATTTATTTTAATTTCCTTGTTGACAAAATGTGCAATATAAATGTTCAAAAATCCTAGTCTTTTTTCAGTGTACATTGCTATTAAATACGTATGTGGTTAAATATGCATAATAGTGGAAAATGTATGTATTTAATGACATTTTCAGAGTGTATGAGTAATATCTACACTATTGGATATATTATATTCTATATTCTCCACTATTTATATCTGAAGTCAAGGTTAAATTGAACGAATTTATCAACTACTAAGTCTAAAACTGTGTAATTTCAAAATATACCGTGAACACTAAAATAAAAAAAAAATGTGGATGCCTTTCATTAATAATTTGCAATAATCATACCAACGATAATATACCTGTGAGTAATAAATTGCAGGGATTACTTACTCGTATAGCTTATATGATACTTTTAGCATCGCGATTTGCCAAACGTGGCAGGAAGGAGAAGTAAAATGACACAAAGCTACTTTTAGCTGCACTCTGAGGAGTGACATATATGGGTGAATTTAACATATTCTCTGAGGGGGAAAAGTGTAAACAACAATTGGTCGGATCTAAGCGTAAAACATGTAATAATTTAAAATAGCTCTGGTTACATTGCCAACTTTCTTGCATATTTATGTTACATGCTTTCAACAACCCAAAAGGGATTAATAATTTATCCTCCACGCTAAACGAATTTCAATTATGGAAACACACTCATGCACATCACGTATATGCTCCTAGGAATTAAAACACCGACGGTTTATATCTTTCTCCAAATTGTCCATTGTTTGGTTCCTTTTTAAATTCGTGTGAAATATCACATCTGGGAGACGAAGCTCATTACTTTTTAAATAACAGTTTCAGATGTGTCCGTTGTGATACATTGACGTGAAATCGTTTTCCTTGCGCAAAGAGATCTCGTCGCTTTCTGAGTTAAAACAGCTCACGTGACCCCTCTTAAGACATTTTAATGGGCCTAGTTTTAGCACCTGCTCTCTTTTTACTATTAACCTTTTTTTCAAAATAAAGAGGAAAAGGACTAGGGATATTTTCTCACGTGATATTTGATTCATAAGATAGAATCCAACGCAGTAGATGGTGGAAATATTTATTACCAATACAGACGAACTGGAGATGCATTTATTTATAATTGAATTCCAGTACACTATATTTAGTGTATATATTTCGTTAAAAGGTATATAATTTAATGGATATCAATTAAATAAAATATTGGCTGATTTTGATAGACTAAAATGTTGATAATGATATTTTACAATATCATATAACTGTCTTTTGGGTTGTTTTTCGGTGGCCGGACACCATACCTGGTTAAAATGTATTTTATTGGACATTGAGATATTGAACCGTGTCTTTTAATATATTCTTACGCTTAAAGCTATACACAATTAACATCATTTTGCATGATACGACATCCAGGTAAATTTTACGTCCCGAATTTTTACTGAGACCAATTTTAAAGTTTTTCTAAGCATACAAATGAGCATTGGGATGTCACGGTCAAGAAGCTAATGATATTCGCTTCAATGAGTGTCTTAATATAAATTTCCATTTCTAGTTAGGACAAAATTAAACGTGATATACTCTATCCCTGGAATCTTTGGAGCAAGCGAACGAAAACAAGTCTCTGTCCAAGTAGTGACTGGAGAAGGCTCGACCAATGGCGCGTGAGAGGTGAAGTGAGGACATGAAGAGGAAAATGCGGGTGCTGCTACCAGCTGTTATAGCTCCTTTCAATTCTTATGGCGGGCGCTCTAGAAGCTGGCAAGGGAAGTGGGGAGCGGGGAATTCCCCGCAGACCAACCAGGCAACAGTGGTGGCGCCGAGAGATGCGCCGTGGCGGAAATAAGTACTACGTGAACCTCGTTCTACAGGCTGCTGCGTTTCTTATCGCGCTGGATTGGTGGCTTCGCCGCTCCCCACTTCCCTTGCCAGCTTCTAGAGCGCCTGCCGTAAGAACTGATAAGACCTATAGCAACAGCGCGTACTGCTTCGCTCCGCCCACTCGCTTTCTCCCCTTCTCTACCGTTATGCGCGGCCTTGCTCTACAGATTCCCGGGACAGAGTAAAGTTAAATTTCCGGAAGAGGGTCAACAACTAGAAACGTTTTAAATTTCAGAGCCTGGCGAAGATCTTTTTATGATGACAATACCGTAATACAAGACATTTCCAACGTCATACTCGCATAAAAAGTAATATCTCGTTAAATAGTAGAAATCTAATTTTAAAAAAACAGAAATCGTAGAATTTGCCGACAAACAAGGTTGGTAGTAAAGTTTAATGGTTGTTGCGTGAAAATACCACAAAACACTATGCACGCTAGGAGGATTCACGTGTAGATTAGCAAAATGGAAGAGAACGGTGCCCTGTTTAATTACCTGCGTATGGAACAACAATGACAGTGCATGACAAAGATCTATGTGCAAGCGCATAGCCTGGCAAAGAGCCATGCATGCCAACCGTAGCTTAATTTGACAATAGGTTTAGAGCAATCTCTAATTTCTTCATGAGTTTTAGCTTAAAGCGGACATCCATCAATCTCACAGCGGCACATACCAACTAATAATTCGGAAAATGAGTTTCACACAAGTTTCACAACATATGATACAAAACAATAATTAAGTAATACATAATTATCTCTTCAATTTAATAATTAATTATAAAAATAATTAAGTAACCAAATATTTTCGTCCGCCTCCGTGGCGGAGTGGGAAGCGTAACAAGCTATGATGCCAGATGTCCCAGGTTCGAACCCTGGATAAGAAGTGGGTATTTTATTTAACTTTAACCATTACACCTTTTCATCCAAACCATCGTAATTTACCCAGGAAGTAGAAAAGCGACGTAAAATAACCGAAATGTAAAAGCAAAACTGATTATGTAACCTCCGATATAACGCACAGTGAACGGGATGCTCAATACACACAATTTATTACTCTTGTATACAAACAATTGTTCGATTTATGCCATTTTTTTTAGCTAGGGTCAGCAGAGAACTTACGTTGTTGAAACTTTTGATGTTCATTCTCATATCCAACTTGCTTATGTTCGTTTTATATTGAGGGAAAGAACTTGACAATTCTACACAGCCACATTCGTAGTAAATTTGTGCTACAGTACAGTAGAACGGACAACTGTGTCTTTTTTTTAAATTACAAGGGTACATAGTTATAAAAGCATTATGTTTGCACTCTTAGTAACATTTCGTTACTAATTATTGAATGAAGTCATTCGCATTCTTTTCTTTTCTTAAAATATGTATATTTTATCAAACGTTTAATTAAAAATAATAATTTAAGTTTAATAATCTTTTAACAGATGATAGTTAAAATAACTTAAGTGCTAAAAGAAAAATTATAAGATTTGGATGATGTATAATAATATTAACCTTACAACATATTTTGCTCTTTTCCGTACTTCAATTAATACTTTTTTACATACTTGAAATTTAGAAACCAATTTTGAAGATCTAAACATGTATGGTGGAAATAATATTAGTTTGTTAGCTTGAACATTAACCACACACGTGGGAAGTTCGTTATTATCATGGATGTATCACGCCACCCGGGCTTGCCACGAGTGCTACATTAAAATATTTTTCGTAGAATATCTTTTCAATGCCACATGACCGACTTAAATTTACTCCACACAGAAAACTAAATGCATCAAATCTATTTGATGCACCATAAGCGCATCGAGAATTGCACCAAAGTGTGTTTTTTGGCCTTTGCCAAGAATCAGGTTTACAGTTTGATTTGTTTTTGTATATCGTTTGTAAAGGTGCCAAATATGATGCAAGCTAGTGTTTCTTTCAATGATGCAGTTTTTGATGCATATTCCTGTATATTTCTCGATCATGTACTTAAACATTTGGTTGGTGCATTGGTGTACTGAAATTAAAGTCTTAATGAATTGTCCTGCACAGTTTTCTTTTCTATATATGATATGAAAATATGTAGAAATTGATCAAACGTGTGTCGCGGAGCCGAAAATAATTTCATTATAAAATGGGAATGTAGATTAATTTAAGATAATATGCCAGAATGGCTCAGATGGTAGTACTTTACCTCTAGAAATGTTAATTCATTAACTACTTAGTTTTGTTTTCTCAAACTACCATACTGAGCACTGAAAGTACTCGTTAGAAGGGTTCATAACTGGGAGACAACTATTATTTACACTTAAAGTAAAGGCGTTTAATGAAGGAAGATTACCGTTTTATTGAATGCCATCCTGTCTTGAATTTCACATAAAAATCCTCTCTTTATCCTCCAGAACCCTAAAAAATGCTTTCTATCTCTTTTTAATGTTATCTTCTCTAATTCTAAACTAACCACCTCGCCTCTGGAATCCCGCCACGCACTCGCTACGCACCAGAAGCTGTGATACGCACCTACATTAACGTGACATCACAATGTACGAGAAACTGTGCAAACGCTTTCTGGTTTGCTCTTGGAATGCTATTACAGCGAGTTGCTCATTTTCCCTCCAGCAGGACGTACAAACTTAACTACTCTCTCGCACTACATATACATGCTCATGTGTGAGCGTGCACGCTGATGATTGTCGGCAAACGTGATGGTACCCTTTAGCCTCATATGACCCTAATTACGACCAGAGTTAATGGGATTAGCCGGGTAAACCATGCAAGCTACCAATCTTCAGGCACAGGTCTACGAGATACCGCACTTAGATCTTTGCCGCACAGCGAATTTGAAGGCGCTTCTCTCTGTCTCTCTCTCTCTCTCTCTGTGTGTGCGTTTGTGTGTTTCTCTCCTCTCTCTCTCTCTCTGTGTATTTGTGTGTTTCTCTCCTCTCTCTCTCTCTCACCCACACACTATCTCATATTATCTCTCTCTCATACTCTCTCTGTATGTGTTTCTGTCCTTCACACACAAACACACACACTCTCATATTATCTCTCCCTCTCTCTCTCTCTCTCACACACACACACCTTCTCTCATATAATCTTTCTCTCACTCACTCTCTCACACATACATATTCTCATATTATCTCTCTTTCTCTCTCGCTCACACACACACTCTCTCATACTCTCTCTCTCTCTTTGGAGACAACATGCTTGGTTTTCAACTATATGCACAGCTGCAGTTTGAGAATCGAAAAGCGAATGAATATTGCGCCATGAACTTATTGCACTGCATGATTGATTTTTTTAAACTAGTGTAACTTAACTCGGTTGCATAAATGGAATTTTCTCATTGGCTGGGCACTTCAGCCGCCTGCATGATGCTTGAGATGTCTTGACGTGATTCTAATTACACCATCTTCATTTACGACCGTTAAAGAGGAAGTGCATAACGTATGATCCACAATATCTACACAGAGAAAAGTAAATGCATGAGTTGAAACAAGAACTGCATAAAGTCCGTAGCTCAGATCAAATGTGCATCAACGAGAAAATTGCAGGAAAGTATTAAAAACGCATGGATTGATACATTAAAGTGATCTCGACATAGAAAGAAATACCCTTTCAAATGACCTTTACAAACGATACATAGAAATGCATTAAATTGCAAACCTGATTCAGCAAAGGGCAAAATACTCGTAATACGCTTTAGTACATCAATCGATGCGTTTCTGGTGCATCAAATAGACTTGATTCATTTAATTTTCTGTGTATCCTCTGTCATTGATGAATAATTAAATTGACTTTAGATGTCTGCTAATCTCTCTGAGGCTGTATGTCGTATGTATTAAGTGTAAAGAAGTAAGATTTATAGAAAACTCTTTCACAGTGATTTTGTAAATGAAAATCGACAACATGAAGTCGAAGAAGAAGACAACATCCATAATATGATGTCGAAATTTCTTTAAAATATTTTCAATTCTAAACAAATATATAAATTATTACATCATAATTAAGTTCCGTGTGGTTTATAATTTACACGTAAGAGATGCTAAGAATGAAATGGAGAGCGAAAACATTATTTATTAAAAAATATATATAAAACTGACTATCTCATTATCGCACGTTTGACAAATATATCTGACGCCGGCCTCCGAGGTGGAATGGTCAGCGCAACGCGCTACGAAGCCAGAGTTCCCAGGGTCGAACCCTGGATATGGCATGTATTGTGTTGATCCAGCATCAATTTCGGAAGTTCAGCATTCATCGTCGCGATTAAACCAGGAGATGGAAAAGCGCGTGAAGTACAGAAACATAAGGACGAGAAAAATATATATTACTGATACTATTTAAGTATACAGAAATCAATCATGCATTCCTGCCAGACGTTTGTTTTAAGTTTACTTTATGCGCATGGAGGCTAATTGGTACTGCAAAAACATTCTAACGAGCGACGGGCATAGCTCGACTTTCACTGTAAAATTTAATTGTGGTGAATGAACGACGGGCTATAATCGCACTGCGTCTCTTGTGCACGTGTGTTGTAACCACCTTTATCAAATTTCAACCGCTATTTCCTTCGGTACTGAATTTTAATTGTACGGTACTCGTGTCGAATTGCATTGTTCTTTTGTTTAAACTCTTGAGAATAGCAATTAATGATTTATATTCACATTGCGGAAATTTCTTTCTATGATCACGCTTCGAATTTTGCATGTAGTGACGATTTCGATCCTAAAGTTTTTACGTTATTTTCATGAATTAATTTAGTAGTACCTATTCAAAATATGTTTTCAGTAACTTTTATGCAATGTTATATATTTGTTTTACTTTCAAAAACTTGCTACAGAATAAAATCATAAATGTGAGCAAATTTATGTAAAATGTAACATATATCTTTGGAAAGGGGAAATGTAGATTTTTTAAAAAAAATGTTGAATAGTAACACACTTAACTACATGTTGTCTATGATTTTTTTTAAAAAACAGCAAAAAAAAAAGCCAATATCCTGGGGAAAACTTGATATTCTAGGTTACGTCCGGAAAGGGTTACAAAGAGATCTGAACCACTATGCAGTGTGTGTGTACCGGTGCCACGTAATTTAATCACTGTAATTTGACGCCATCGAGTAATATGGAAAACATAATTAACAGCCTTGTAACCACCAGAATCGAAAGTTGCAAAGTGTTGTTATTGTCGAAGGCTTCTCTCGAGTCTTTCATAATATATGTTTATCGCAGACGTCAGACTTTAGCTACGACAGTGGATAATGGAGATTTGTATGCTTGATTAAGGATTTCCCTCGAGAATACCTTTTTTGTTCTATCGTCTGCATGCTCCTTTTTTATTTCTTTCACGATTTTTTGTTCATTAGCGTTACCATTGAAGCGACGAGCAGGAATCGATATGGAAGTCTATTCGATGTGACCCACCGAGTTAAGACTCGTAGCCAAAGAGCAGGAACTTTTCTTCCTTTCTTCGGACCCTGCTGCGTGTGGTAAGTTCCCTAAGGGATAGCTCTGATTCGTATATAACGAGCTACGAATCCTCGACCTTCTTTTCTAAAGTCTTGAACAGAACCGACTTAATTCCCCAAACCACACACAAACACATTCGAACTCATTTTTCCCCTTTCTCAATAGTTTCAGTGTCGACTTACATTTCTTCTAATATTGACAATGAATGAAGCATCGAAAGGCAAACCTTACCATTATGTCACTTAATTAAAACACCATAAAGTTTATCTAGTTCGAATATCAAATGCCACAAAGCCATGGATCTTAGGATATCTATGAAAGTCGATAATTCAATACTTTCTGCTTGGATCCTTTGAGGACATTCGGGTTATTTAGTGGAAACTTATTTTTGATCAAAAGTCAGAAGGCATATCCGTGGTTCTAATGAAGACGGTAATACAAATTCTAAATATGTTGTGATATTACTCGAGAGAAGAACCTTCATGCATATAAAAGCCATCTATAACCGTGACAAGGCCGCCATCTTTGTCCGCCATATTGAATGTACATCAATATTCTGGAAAGAGGGGATCATGTGATATGATATTCTCCTTCGGAGAGTGTTATTGGCAAGAATCCCATCGTTCATATCCTTCATCCACACATTGTGGAAAGATATCGTTTGCTGCGTTTTGGACTCTTCACATCATCATTGAGGTTCCCTCATCAGTAAATAATCTTGGAGCACCACTACGTGGCGTGTCCAATTTGCACAAAATCTGGCTATTAAATATGCTGTTGCCTATGGGTAATTGTTGGCTTATCTGAGCGTCGCTGATTGAAATCTTCGACATCATTCGCAAGACATCAGGACGATTGTAACTTGTTTATTTCCTCTCAGTGTTATGTTTCGGTGACCTAAACATTTTTTCCTAACATTTGCAATTTTGCCTGTTAATATCTTGTAAACAATTGAACATTGATGAAGACTGGTTACACCACTGACTTTCTTTGATTTTTGTAATCCAAATTATACATCTTCCTTTTAAAAATCTACCTAAATTTAATATAGCGGATTTCAAGATGATTGACATGTTTCAGTTATGTCTCCAAAGAATGTTCCTTTCAATTCAGTTTTTCTTTTATCGATTCGGAATTATCTTCAACTAATAATGGAGCTGAAAATATAAAAGTTTGAATTGTAACCAGAAAGATATTAATGTTACTCAAGTACAATAACTACGATACCATTGCCATGTTTGTGAGGGCAAGCAGAGCTTCTAATTAGTAAACTGTTGGGAATTCCAATATTACAAGAATTTTTTTTCCCAGTTGTACAGAATGCACAGTGTGAGCATATAAAAGGTATGTGTCTATGTATGGTGGTTGGTTGATATGCATTGAATCTTTCAGGAAAAAAATCATGGAATTTTTATAAAGGTATAAATGAGAGCAGATCGTCGAGATAAATTAATAACGTTGAATCAAATATAAAGGCTGAGCATTGTACTGGATCCCCAGTTTCGAATAGGAGAAAAATATATATCTGTTTAGATCTCGAATTGCAGAAATACTGGAGTCTATCGCGAATGATTTGGTTATGAGTTTGACTCATTCCCATTAAAATATTTGAATATGTTGAAACTTCTACTTGAATGTGTTTCCGTGTTTCCGATTATATAAAAATGTTATAGACTGTTTCAAAAATGTCAGAGATAATAACGTAATGAAAGTTGTGTTGATGAAATGTGATACGTAAACTAAACTCGCATATTTTCCTTACCAGATATTTTCTCGAAAGATTAGTGTGCGTAAATTGAAAGTATAATATTTCTCAAATTCACAATTATTAACATATCTACAGCTATATCCATAATGAATATATTGATCACTACTGGTGATATCAATATATTGTTTTCTACAGTGCCTTTTCATGGACATGTCAACCCACAAACGCCCCTTTCATTAGATGCACCTTCCTTTCAGTCTGGTCCATAGCTACATTATGTAGATGACCAAAGAACTTCCTCATTGAATCTCGAATCGTATCTGGTGTGGCAATTGGCCAACATCAAAGACCCTTGAATTTTGGAATAGTGCCCAGTGACAGGAACATATTGTATTTTCCAGCGTTGCAGTCCATATGTGGAACCTGCCCTAAGATATACGTGTATGATAATAAATAATGCGCTCTGGAAGCAGAGCACTTTGTCTTAGTATTGTTACAAAGTAAATACATAATATATCATTGACAATAAATATAGATTTTTGGTGATTATTTTACAAATGTATCTTGAAGATACGAATGAAAATACTTGTGGCAGGCAAAATGCTATACATAAGGAGTAAAGTTATACAGAATGTGAAACACCTTAATTTGTTCTAGAAATATATGACCCCCATGGTAAATTCTAGGTTCGAATTCTTCCATTAATTTCATCCAGTCGTCATTCATCCTCATGGTCTCGATTAGCCAATGGTGGTAGAGGAGCGACGCAAGATAATAAAAATACAAAACAGTTTACTGGAAATTTGTCACCTTTCTATGAAACGAAAGACTTGTGGCCACTCATGTTGCTTCACTCAAATCTTTTGTTGATAAATCGCATTTCTTCGTGCTCGCTGTGTACTTAGCTCATCGGTTTGAATGTTGAGGTTTGCTGTATGCTCCTGTTGAGGTCTGGCACGGGGATTTCATATGTTGTATCTAATCGCCATTGAACCCTTTCGTCGCGATTTAACTTAAAATGAAGAAAGATGCCGTTAAATGCGGAAAGTCTCAGTAAATGGACCTCCCAGATGGCGTAGTGATAACGTCGTCGCCGCCTTGTAATCAAGAGGCCGGTGGAGGCCCATAGTGATTCAGATCCCACTTTAAACTGTAGGTCCAGTTCCTATTAGCCTATCTGTGCATAAAGTGGACTTAAATGAAAACTCAAACCACAGCAATGTTTTTCATGCACTTGTTTTGTGTGGAACTTAAAGTTTCATTACGTAAATCATTTGACGAAAACGAACAAAAAATATCCCAAGTTCAGTGTAATGTGAAAATATCGATAGCTTCTGAGTAATACTGCAGTAGTGCAACTTTTCGGAACTGCTCGCAAAGCTACCGTTTTATTATATTTACAAACCTCTCCTTCGCAACATGAAGTTCGATTCGCGTTCAGGTTCAAGGGAAGACAGATCGCTGACGGGAGAAATATTCAAATCTTAGATATTCGAATTATCGATGCTTTAGTGTCTGTGGCACTCTTCTTTCTTACGTATCCAAAAGAAATGTCTTTGCTTTGTTCTAATTATTTAATAGAGTAACACCCTGTTTTTTTTGATGGAGTGCTTAACATGACGTTCTTCGATACGAGGGCTGGTAGCTTCCAATAGATGTTTCACTGTTTTCCCATCATTTATTTTATCAAATCATCACTCATCCTCAGCACAATAGGTAGAGGACATAAAATAACGGAAAAAAAAGAGAATAACAAAAAGTTAAAATGATCGCATTAAAGAACACCGAAAAAATATTTTTTGAGGCGTATGAGGGTGTGTCAGCCTCATATTTGCATAATACACCCCTGTAAACAGTATTTGTGCAAGCCAACGAAGCTATTGCGTCTGGATCTAGTCAATATAATACTATGTAGGGCTTTGGGTTGTCCTGTATTTTGTCCTTATATGTGCTGAGTGCCTTTTTGCTGCCTCACTTTTATCTTAGCTAAGTAGATTGTAGTCCTCAGAGACAAGTGTTGATTTCAATTAAAAGGGAGACTTGATCTTGTGTAAAGTGACGGGTGCAAATATCTCAAGTGCTGAAGCACCTAAACCTTTCATTTCAATAAATCAGTCAAGGGGTATGCGTTATTGGTTATTTTTTTTAATCATGCAGCTATTGTTTGTTTATTTCTCTCTTGGCAGAAAGCTACAATATGATTATGGTTTCTACTATTAATTTTCTATTTTTGGTAAATTTACCTTTTCCATCTCTGTAAGTAAATCAAGCAATGAGAATGAATATATTTAGATAAAAATACACGAGAGAAGAAACACAAAGAAATGTCTTTGTTTTAATCCACTTATGCTTAGGCAGCCTAATCGGAACTGTATTAAGAATTGAAAGTAGGATCGGCCGACGTCGTAGTAGAGTGGTTAGCACAGGGCTCAGAGGTCCCGGGTTCGGTTACCGACCTGGGTACGGGTGAGTGTCCCGTCATCAATTTCATAATATCATCACTCATCGTCACGATGAGCCAAAAGTGGCAGAAAGCGAAGAAAAAAAACAGAATCTAACTCAAAAAATTATGATCGGAACCAGCTAGCCATGTACACCCAAAAGCAAAAAAAACAGTAGTCGAATTGTCCATCACCATTTTCATTCGGTCAGTATTACACAATGTGATGATAATAAATTGAAATAATGACGTCAATAAGCAGAGGGCAATGCCTACTTCGAAACAACATAGTTTCATTCCTTAAAACAAAACAGGAAGTAGAATAAAAAGGTAATGAAAATAGCGGTGAACAATATGCCTACTATTACTTTTGCCGTTGACTGTACAGTCACCGGTAATAAAAATGGAACACCTAGATCCTGAAATATTGCAGTGCAATGGCTTCCCAACTCTACGGCGATAGAAGAACTTCCTTTAGAAAAGGTGCCATTGAAGTAGGCCCATCGCCGTAGAGTTAGGCAACACACAACTCATTCCAGGGAAACAAGTATTTCAGGATCTAGGTGTCCCATTTTTATTGCCGGTGACTGTACATCATGTCTAGGATTCTTTCCAACATTCACAACCAGCTTACACATAATGAAACTAATAATATTTCCAAATGCTCTCATCGAGTAATAACCTTAATTAAAATTGATAGCGTCATAACAATTGTATATCACGTTAGTTTTCCAAGTAAATCGCATAGGCACGAAAATTCAAAGTTTGTTATAGTCTTTATATATTCTCTCTCTCTCTTTGGGTGTGTGTATGTTTGACTCGTAGATTATCGTTAACGAAGTGAAGGCAACACATTCTAATCCGAAAGAACATTACTCTAATTTCAGTTAATTACTTAACTTTAAATCATGTATATGGAATTATTTCTTGAATCGATACAATGAATATTTTGATCAACGCCCATGGGGAGGTCGACAATGAAATGTCCAGGAGTCGAATTTAGGACCTCAGGCCTCGCAGCGCACTAGGATAACGACTCAATCGCAGAGCCTGACTGATATTCGTACGTCAGTTAATTTACAGGATGTTAAATAAGTGGAACCAAAACAACACACTGTAGAGAATTGTTGACGTCACATTTCTGCAATGCTGAGCAGCAAACATGCTGTTTATTTGATTCCACCGTGTACAACTTGAATAATCAAAGCTCTTGTATTCAATGAGCTGCCGCAGTGACGCAATTCGAAGGCTCTACTCTTTTTAGGCAACACGCAATCATTCGGATTCCCAGATTCTGAACAGCAAAGACGAATATGATGATTAGATTCAGGTTGGAATACTAAGCACACAAACTGCTTCGTGTATGTTTGTGTAATATTGTTTATTTTATGTCATATTATACCTCGAGGTATACACAAATACAACGTTCATACCTCTCCCAGGATTCTAACCTAGAATTCCTGACTTCATAGCACTGTTCCTTAGCCACTCCCGTCAAGGAGCGTTGGAGTTGATTTTTCATTTTTTAATTACCCCCCCCCCCCGGTCGACGGCGCTGTGGTAGCGTCGTTGCCTTGTAATCAAGGGGTCCCGGGTTCGATACCCGGTGGAGGCACGTAGTGGTTCGGATCCCACTTTAAACTGTAGGTTCAGTCCCGATTAGCCTTACTGTGCATAAAGTGGACTTAAAACACCAAATTAATCAATTATTTGATGTGTGGCCTCTCCTTTCATTTTCGCCCCTTTTTGACATTCTGTACCTGTGTTCATAGGTCATATTCAAATATATCACACATTATTGTTACGAAACTAACAAACTCTAATTCTAGAATCATATTGTGAATTGGTTATACACCCTTTAGATGTGCCCAAGGAACTATAAAATATTAAGAATTGTAAGTCGTTCATTTAAATTTGTCTGTCATTTTAATGTCATTAAATTCAACGGCTAAACATATAATGCTGATTCCCTATCTCGGGATTCTCTGGAGCAAGGCCTCGCATAACGTTAGAGATAGGGAAGAAAGCGAGTGTCGTAGCAAAGCAGTATATGCTACTACAAAGGCTGGTAGCTGCAGTCGCTCCCCCCTCCCCTTCCACGAAATTCCGTTACCACACATGTGTTCATTGGTCGACCCCTCTCGAGTCACTACTTGCGCAGAGACTTGCTTTTGTTTTCTCGCTCCAGAGATTCCTGAAATAGAGTATAGACAAATAACAGGAAACGTAGTTTTTTTTATGTATTTTTTTCCTGGTAAATTCTTTAAAAATCCACGTACTACATTTAGTGCGTCAGTCGTTTCATATTTCCATGTAATGAAATAATACGTACCTTCCGGAAGTCTTACTTTTTCTCAACTGGATTAACTACAAATAATATATCAGATTTAGGAAACTGGTAATTTCGTTTCTTCATACATTCTTCTGGGTAAATACAGGTAGATGCCACTTATGAATTACTTATTACTTGTACGGCTTTGGGAACAGCTGGATTTTAATGACTCTATTCAAAGAGCATGAAAGTAACAACTCTATATCTGAACGCTCCGTGCTTGTTAAAAACTGTATGTTTGATGTGTTGGAGGATATTAATAACGAGAACAGCATCCAGCACACATACACATCACTCTTCTCGCAAAAACGCACGGAAAACACGTGAAAAACAGAATTTGAATTTCCAAACGAATAACTCAAAAACATTAATTGTAAAACACAATGTGTAAAATGTGGGATTTTTCACAGTGAGAATGCCCTTATATTTTTACAAACGTATTTGTGTTAATAGATAATGAAATACTTATGATAGAAATTTGAATACATTTGTTTTCATGGATTGAAAATGCACTGAGGAAACAAATTAACTGAACGATTGTTCATGTCTTGTATCTTGTATGTACCGGGTACTTCATTCTTATCCACTGTTGTGTCCCAATCAATGTCTTTATTCTTTTTGTATCACCACCCCCTCCTCTCCAGAACTGAGCCGTGTACAGCTTCATTTCCTAATTGGCCTGTCAATTCCACACTCTCCATTCTTCGCCATAGCCACATTTTTAAAAGATTCTAGCCACTTTCTCTCACGTATTCCTAGAATCCAAGTTTCTTTACCATGCGATTTTGCACTCCACACAAAACTCTTCATTAGTCTCCACCTTAGTTCTTTGTTAAAAGATTCACAAAGAAACTTATATTTATAGCTTCCTTCGCCATTACTACTCTCACTTGGACTTCTTGACTGCAGCTAATGTTACTTTTTATTATACATCCCAGGTATCTGAAACTATCAACGTGTTCAAGTTTTTTCCGCGAGTTCTCACGTTAATTTTCCTTGGTTTTCTTCCAGTAACTATTGTCTTTGTCTTATTTCCTTGGTTTTCTTCCAGTAACTATTGTCTTTGTCTTATTTTCTTGGTTTCCTTCCAGTAACTATTGTCTTTGTCTTATTTCCTTGGTTTTCATCCAGTAACTATTGTCTTTGTCTTATTTCTTTGGTTTTCTTCCAGTAACTATTGTCTTTGTCTTATGTCCTTAGTTTTCTTCCATTAACTATTGTCTTTGTCTTATTTTCTTTGTTTTCTTCCAGTAACTATTGTCTTTGTCTTATTTCCTTGGTTTTCTTCTATTAACTATTGTCTTTGTCTTATTCCCTTGGTTTTCTTCCAGTAACTATTGTCTTTGTCTTATTTCCTTGGTTTTCTTCTAATAATTATTGTTCTTGTCTTATTTCCATGTAGTACACCCGATAACTACAGTCTTGCAGGCCGACGATGCTCTGGCGCCAGCATTCAAAGCAAGGATACTCCTCTGTGGAACTTGTGTTGCGTTGTCCATGTGTTTGCCCTCATTTCGCCTTACCATCACCGTCGCAATTAACCAAAAGGGGAGAAATGCGGCGTTAAATAAACTCAACCAATCAATTCAAGGATGTTCAGGAAAATACACTTCAGTCACATAGCAATTTAAGGACAATATAATAAGCAAAATTTTACTTTGGACATGTGTATAGATTCTAAACAGTTATGATCTAACATGTACGTATATCATGTCTGTAATGTTTGCTGTTAAAAAAATAAACATGAATGTCTGTTGTAAAATTCCATTTTTAAACGTAAGTGCTATTTCCAGAACAGACTAGAATTAAATCCAATATTACTTCAAATGTCATCAAAACTTCTTTTTCCCTCTCTAGGGGTGCAAGAGATGACCCTTTCCGAAGACACCCAAATGTCAACTTCTCTTCCACCTAGTACACCCTGGACTGCCGGGTTCGATACCCACTGGAGGCACATAGTGGTTCGGATCCAACTTTAAACTGTAGGTCCAGTCCCGATTAGCCTTTTTGTGCACAAAAGTGGACTTAAAACAACAATTCAAAAACATTGGACTGTATTTTGCAGATTAGTGATTCTCTGGTGTCTGGAGTCACTGCCAGTAAAATCCTCTGTGGGGATCGTGTTGTGTCGTCCCTATGTATTTGTGTTTGCCCCTTCATCTATTTCATCTTATCACCATTCATCCTCATCTTCGCGATTATCCAGAAGTGGCAGAAAAGCTATGTAAAATTAAACAAATCAACCAATCAAATCCTCTGTCTAGTTTGTCAAAATTTATTAACTCCGCTACACAGTAATCGACTCTTGATCTACAGTTTAAACGCATAGCTTCCTTCACCAGTGATCGATCTTGGGAAGCTTGATATTAAGGCTACAACTTCTGCCACTACGCTATCGCTAAGGCCATATCTGGATTCTAAAACGCAGAAGCCAGGAGAAAACATATGGCGCAGATGATTGCGGCTACCAAGAAGTAGCACCGATATAATTTACTTTGAAAGGACGTTCGTTCGTTTCAAAAGAAAAATCCCCTGCTGTGTATATTGCGCAAGACTGCGAAAAGCCATTCTCGACAAGAGCGCAATGCTTCTACGTGACAATGCTCAGTTACGTAAGCCAGTAGAACGCACCGTCTGTTACGTTCTTCTGCTTGGCATTTCCTTTAGAACTGGGCTTTTTATTCGAGTCAATGAATCACGACCAAGTCCAACATTTCCACGGAAATACCTAGCAAGCGCGCTCGATTAGAAGGAAATGTCAGTCCCGCGATGGAGAAAATCTTCAGCAAGAAGCTCAGAGGAAGTCAAAAGGCTGTGCAGATATTGGAAGGGAAAAGTATATTATTTGTTCTGTGAAGCCATATTTGATCATTTCCCCTTTATTCAGTAGCACCTGCATCAGATTAAATTCAGAGTTAATTTTCGGAAAACCCACAGCTACAATATTTTTAAAGCAAGTTTTGTGCATGTGTCTAACCTATACCCTGTCCCAGGAGTCTCTGAGGCAAACGAACGAAAACAAGTCTTTTCCGCAAGTAGTAAGTCGAGAGAGCTCGACCAATGAATTCGTGTGAGGGAAAGTGATCGCATGAAGGGGGCAACGCGACCGCAGCTACACTCTGTCCCGGCCACCTTTAGACCACGGCCGCGCATAACGGCAGAGAAGGAGGGGAAATCTAGTGGACGGAGCGAAACAGTACTCACTGCTGCGAAGGCTTGTAACTGCAGTCGCTTTCCCTCTCCACGCAATCTAATTTCATCTCACTTGTTCATTGGTGGAGCCGTCTCGCGTCACTACTTGCGCAGAGACTTGTTTTCGTTCCCTTGTTCCAGAGATAACCGAGACAGAGTATGACAGCTGTTTGCAGCAGCGCGCACAACTTTTCTCCGCTCACTCGCTTTCACCCCTTCTCTACCGTTATGCGCGGCGTTGCTCCACATACTTCTGTGACGTAGTATAAGCAACTATTATTATCCAGGTTGTGAACATATATAATGTATCGAAGAGTGATTGATTCTTTTGTCGCTTTTGTACCACTTTTGGCTAACTGCAACGATAAGGATGAATGGTAATAAGATGAAATCGATGTAAATAAAATTCTCAAACACACATAGACCCCACCAAGGATACGTCCAACAAAGTGTTATACTGTCTGCGAGTCCAGACGCAAGAGCCTCGTTAAGCTGCAAAAGGCAGTCCAGGGTGTACTTCGTGGAAGGGCGGTTGACATTCGTGTGCCTTCTTGAGAAGTTCGCCCCCTTACACCATGAAAAAAATAGTGCAGTGGGCAAAAAAGGTTCTCGTATCTTTGTACGCATAGTTTTACGGTGGAACTAGTGGATATAACCCCCTTGTACGGTTTAAGAGGGCAAAACTCATGGTTCGTCAAATGAACTTTTAATATCCAACCTTATAGCCGATAACTCAACTTACACTAGAGATAATTTGAATGCTGTACCGTTCAAAGATATAATTTACTATAGAGCAAATTGCCATGCAAAATGTATTAAGATTTACTATAGTGATGATGTGAAAGGGTAGAAAAATCCCACTGCACAAAACAGCAGTAGTTACAAGTAATTTTATTAGTGATCGAAAGGTAGTAAATTAATGCATGTACCTAAATGCTTCAAGTTTACTCAACCCTAACATTAAGTATGGAATCAGAAACACTCTAATTGGTATACAAATTAATAGGATAGTTTTTGTTGTAGACTGATAATTATTCCGCTTTGTTACTCTGAGTTTTACGTGTAATGTTTTGCAACTTTAAGCAGAATTAGAATCAAACACGCATGATACAAATCATACACTTACCTTAGCAAGCTCTTAAGAGACTCTTACAAGTTAGTATAACCAGTTACGAAACCAGATATCCAGGATTTGTGGACTTGGCAAGATTTTTTATTTCAATTTTACACGTTTCGTTGCGATTTTTCATTCACGTAACGGTTAATATTACAAAGTAAAACTGACGCAGTAAATATTTGCGTAACATTTTACCTCTAATCACATCATATACGTTCATTATTCATTGTTATGGTTGGGGAATTAATGTTTGAGGTGGAGAAAACAATCCTAACATGTCTGAAAATTCCACTACATCCTCAATTAACGTGTTATCTCCCTGTGCGGTATAAATTTTAGCTATCACGTTAATCTTCAGTGAAAATAGGGGTGATATGTTGACAGCTTTTAAAAAGCAGTAAGCAGATCCTCACAAACATTCGCCACTCTTGTTAGAAGAAAACAACACACCTTGTATTAAAATCAGTGTTCGGAAAGTTGCTTTTTAAAAGTAACGTAGTTGCAATAACTTTGCCAATAAGTATGTACGTTTAAGCTTTGTAAATTGTGTATATCTGGTATCATTACTATGTAATTCGATCCTAACTCTTCTCTACTTTTTCCAGTGGTAAATCAACGCTACCAACCCAAAGTGTACAACCAAGGAGTAATTTTGGGCAACACGGTTGTCATGAAATGCAACGTGCCTACATTCGTCAGGGATTATGTCACTGTGACATCGTGGTTACAAGACACAAGCTTTAATATCTACCCAACAACGGAGAGCGGTAAGTACAAGTCAATTGCTTTCTAAACATTTGTCATATGAATTGCACAATTCATACAGGAAGAAGTTTTATGTTCCTCATCTCTTGATGTAGCTGGTGGTGTGTCGTTCCTCGTACCACCTCCATTTTCTTATATCTTTTGGTTAACATCATCTCACGGAAAACTTGTTTATTTTCGTTTCTGTTCTTTATTTCAGATTCAAATGCAAACCTAAGTGTTGATTGAAAGTCCTAGTGATGAGCTTTCCTATTTAGTAGAAATCAACTCAACTTTCAACCAAATACTTTATTTCCGTCTACTTTGCTGCACTTTTTTGACTCTCTCTCTGCACTCAAGCGTCTAATTGGTTACACGGTGCAACAGCAATTCGTCTTTCATTTATTTGGTGTTGTGTAGTGTATTAGGTGTCTGCACCGTTTGCACTACTTTCTGGAGTGGTGTAGTGTGTGGTGTATGATCACGTGGTGTGTGCTAACTAATCAAATGAACGTTTAAAACAGCAGACAGGCATCTGTTGAATCTTGTGAACTTGAACACCGATATTCGTGTACTTGGTTGAACGGCATTTCCTTGCACCAACCCGACGAGCCTGACACCGGAATACACCTGCACTACGCCTAGTGTGCAAAGTGCAACGAACTAGACGGGGCCTTTGCTTAAGAGAGAACTCTTGTTTCTCAATGTAATTGCCATGCTAGAGTCACAGTCGTTAACAGCATAGATTGAGAAAATCACACCTCTGTTTCGCAGTAACATGCTGAAGTTGCCAAAACCTTGTTGCTCATACAGAGCTATGCTGGTAGGCCGTACATAATAATGTGCACGTTTGGACGCTACTATGGGTCTTTTCAGTTCTTATGGCGGGCGCTCTAGAAGCTAGCAAGGGAAGTGGTGAGCGGACCAACCAGACAACAGCAGTGGCGCCCGAGAGATACGACGTGGCGAAAATAAGTACTACGTGAACCTCGTTCTACTGGCTGCTGCGTTTCTTATCGTGTTGGATTTGTAGCTTCCCCTTCCCCGCTCCCCACTTCCCTTGCCTTCTTCTAGAGCGCCCGCCGTAAGAACTGAACAGACCCAAAGCTACACACTACAGTCTTAAATAAATATCCTGTTGATACCTAGACTGGAAGATAGCTAGAAACTTTGAGCCACGCCCAGTTCCTTTGCTTTCTGATGTTGGCACTATGCTGTAATATCTCCACAGAAGTTGAGTTTAAGTCCATTTCATGCACAGATAGGCTAATCTGGACTGGACCTACAGTTTAAAGTAGAATCCAGAAAACTATTTTCCTACTTGATTTACAAGGCAAATACTTTACCACTACTCTATCCTGGAGACCTTCTCCACGTAAGTAATACTAAATGTAAATACAATCCCATTACCCCTAAATATGCCAGGCCAATATATTGCAAGATTTACAGTTTAGTCCGCAAGCTGTATAAGTAACCAAGGTTTCAGGTTCTTCCAGCGAACCGTCAGATATTGATTGATTGATTTGCTTTATTTTACTTCGCTTTTTGTGCCACCTTTGACTAATTTGCGAAGATGGGGATGAGTGATGATATGATGAAATTGATGAATGTACCCTCACAAACTTCCATGCCCAGGCCGAGATTCGAACCCGGGACCCCTGGCGTCGTAGCAAACCGTCAGATATAAGATAACTACAGTTGCCAGAACTGTGTCTTAGACTGGGACGATAACGTCAACATTGATCGACTTTGAGAAGCGTTCCTACTTGTGCTTTTGGCTTAGATTGTGCTGGCTTTCCGGAAGATTTAACACATTGACTGCCATGTGTATGATATGTCATACACATGGCTTCTTGCTTCTGGGCCACGTGTATGCTACTCCATACACAAACAAGAACCTGATTCTTGGCCGCGTGTATGGAAACGCATTCACAGTTCAAGCAAAACTATATGACTGTTAAATAGCCGTGGCGTACAGCTAAGATGGGGCAGTAATAATTTTAATTTCTGTAATGTCTTACAAGAGTAAAAAAACCTTCAAAACTTTATTTACGCTTACGTATTCTTTTCACTAGTACAAATGTATTGACAACTAAAAAAGAAGGTTAATGTGTAAATACAATTTTTTTTCTGGTTGGAATTCACAGCAAGCGATAATACATTGTGGAATACATTGCTAGTACATCATAATTCTTACAAAACGATTTGTTATATAATATTTTTTGTAAACTTATGTTCCTTGTAGATATATAGATATAAGGATGACATATTTTGTACCGAACACTTTGGAAGTTCAATGATTTTTGTTGAAACACTCCCGGCACATAAAAGGATTTTTGGGACATTTGTCAAATACTGTCTTCACCCACCTGGTAAACTTCCTCCCTGTCGAGTCAGAATTTCCACTTCTGCCATAGATTTTGTAGCAATGTACACAGCGTCCTTGCTTCTTTCTTCCATTATCCCCTACTTTGTCTATCAAGGGATGAGTTGGAGTTTTTCTGCCTTGTTGCTCAGCTAAGGTGAGTTACTGTCCAGGAGGTAATTATTCAGAAAGAATATTTAGGATTACATGTTTCCTGAATTCATTTATGTGTATGTTACTTGACTGGATGCAGTCACTGTAGAGAATGTAGGCATTCACGAGAGCCGTTCCCCATATAAATGCAATAATAACTTTCTTGTACCATTTTGTAGTCTTTCGCAGAGCATTCCCATATGAAGCCAACTGATCACTTACGTCAATGAAGGACTTGCCAGTATTGTAATCAACAATTGCGGTAGGCTTTCTAATTTCTGAACCACGTCTTTCTGTTACAGTTACCTCTTCAGGAGAGTGAGCTGTAGATAGAACTAACACATCTCTCTTATCTTTCCACTTCAGAATAGTCACACCTTCCTGAGTTTCCTTTCCTACAATATCACCTTTCCTCAATTTATCTTGAAGAACATCTGCTGGCAAATATTTACGGTTAGACCTAATTCTACCGATCAGATGGGTATTATTGTGAATGCCAAGGTAAACAAGAGGAACGCTGGTGCAAAAATTATCTGTGTAAAGGCACCGGCCTTCACCGAGAAGATGTCTTACAAGCTGTAACACAACAGTTTCAGGAACTGACATGTTACCGGACATGTTTATATTTCCAACATAAAGAATAATGTTCCATGTATAGCCCCTGCTGGTACACAACTTGAAAACTTTCACTCCGTATTTATTCTTTTTGGAAGGGATGTACTGCCGAAATGAAAATCTTCTCCGCCATGGTATCATACTTTCGTCGACACTATTTTACCCTGGTGTGTATATTTCTTGGAATCGTGAAATGAGCTTGTTGGTGATGTTCGTAATTTTATGTAACCTAAGATTAGGGACAACACGTGTATTGTCTGGAAAATGCCTCATTCGTAGAAGCAGTTCAAATCTGTTTCTACTCATTATACTTCGGGAAAGATGAAAATCATATAAAGCATTAGTGCTCCAGTAGTCTGATAATTTTGGTACTTTCATCACCACAAAATTTTAAAACAACGTGATATTCGGAAAGAACAAGACAAAATGTGGTAACACAAAGCGAATAATTACGTGTATGAAATCATATACACGTGGCATACAACGTCAAATTGAAAACATACGCCGCGTGTATAGAAATGCATACACACCACAAAAACCTCAATAATGGGCTTAATTTCAATTGTATTGAGATATTATACATACACATCTCATTCACAGTCGGTCAGTAACAAGAAAATCGGATTGGCCCAGAAGAGATACATTTTCAGTTACATGGTGGCAGTCAATGTGTTAAGTGCGACTGCGTGTCCACTTTCAACAATACCATGAACAAACGTATGTCCTTAGTTCTGTTAGGTCAGGTTATATCATATGGATAGGTTAGTTGTTTTTCATATTTTTGTCACATGCATTTGATCAATTTATGGTTCCACTTGAGGGAAATTTTACGGTGTAGTAGTTGGTTAGCCCACCGGATCTGTAGGTCTGTCGTAAATTCTATCACGTCTTCAGAAACTTGTTGGCCTTTAGAAATGAAATGGGTTGTTGAAACTTCAGGTTAGAATAGGTAAAACTAGATGCACTAGGAAATATATCATGTCCAGTTAGCACTGTATGCTAATACAATGTAATTATCACTAACGGTCAGAGAAGTAACTGTTTCTAGCATAAATTTCGATTTTCATCCATCTCACGGATTCAATGCTGTAAGTTGACTGCAATATTAAGAATGTATATAGTTTCCATAAAGATTTATGCAGGGAAATGTGTTATAATAAAGCACTCTGTTGTGTTTACATCTCTAGTATATTATTGGATTACTTCCCATCCATGGTCTAAGACGGTAAAGTAAGTCCAATGTCTCTTAAGCTAAAACAAACGCCCTGAGACTTCAGAACCAATATGGGCTTGAGCGTAAGACACCGTGGACCTGAAAAACACCAACGGCCATTGTCAGAAACATCTGCCACTTGTGAGCAATTGTGTTGCAGTACTTCATTAATCACTATCTCCTGGTGAGGAAAAAAGGTGTAGTTGGGTCGTTCTCGCGATGGTATGTCCAGTTGAGAGAAACTGCTTATTACTAAGCTGGGCTAACTTAGAATTTACTAGTTAATGAGTCTAGCGCGAAGGAATATATCGGCGACGTAGTATCATATAGACTTCGGAGACATGATTGAATTTGCTTGATTGCTTGACAATGTTCAAACAATTTATTTTTGTACATAATTTTTAAATTTCTTTGTAATATCACCAAGGAAGTTCAGTCAGATGATAAA
The DNA here is from genome assembly GCF_977018435.1 of Lepisma saccharinum. Lineage (NCBI taxonomy): Eukaryota > Metazoa > Arthropoda > Insecta > Zygentoma > Lepismatidae > Lepisma > Lepisma saccharinum. The sequence goes on along the minus strand of NC_139230.1, from coordinate 20,566,091 downwards.
ATTCTCTTTTTTGTAAAGTTTTACATGTTGGGTCGCAGAATTTTATGTTATTTGGCCATAGACTCGTCGCTTATCTTTGAATTTTAATTTCACTTTATGCACACAAGCATATCGCGACTGAACCTTCTGTTTATAGTGTGACCAGAACCACTATGCGCCTTAACTAGGTATCGGTCGAGGGACTCTTTGATTACAAAGCTTCCACGTTACCACTAAGTTATTTATCGTTTATCAACACTTATTTTAAGTGCTCCGTAAGTACCTTGTATCCTCAGGAAAATCAACTTCGAGATGAGGATACAGCCACTTACGAGCCTCGGCCAAGATCTTTCCACCCATCTGCCATCGACGTTACTACACCAGTATTGAACTCTCTTCTCTATTTGTGGTTTACCAGTTGTGTTTATGCTAACCACTACACTAGAGAAGCTGACATTCTGATACGAGATATGCTAGTGAGGAGTGAGTAGAAATTATAATTTCAGTGTGGAACATAAGTGACACTTCCTGTCTTGTAAATTAATTTAGTTACTTATAAATTTCATAAATATTTTTTGTACATAACATCTTGCATACATCAAATCAAAGCAAAAGTTACAAGTTTTCACAATTAAAAATAGTATCTTTGGTACATGTTTCTCGAGAAATTAAATTGTGTTCCATTGTTCATTTCTGACGTTTCATTCACTGGAACTAACATTATTTGAGCTGCCTTTTCGGCACTAGATCACGTTGAGTGCTGAACCCACGATCTCGACATGGACGGTCCCATTCAAGGGTTCTGGCAGGGGCATGAGTGTTGCTTTGCGAGTGTCCCTTCAACAATTTCATATAATCAACTTTCATCTTCGTCGTTGCGGTTAGCCTAAAGCTATAGAAAGATGACGTTAAATAAGAGAAATATAAATAACATTAGAGACATTTGTAGGTATTGGTATGAACTTGTTAGAACAGTCACTTTACCGACCCTCGTGGTGGATTGTTTATCACAGCGTGCTATGACGCCTGGGGTGACGTGTTCGAATCCCGGTCTGGGCATAGGTGTTCTTTGTGAGCATTCCTTCGTGAATTTCGTCATATTATCACTCATCCTCATCGTCGCGATTAGCCAAAAGTGAAAGAAAAGTGACGTAAAATAACCAAGTTCAATCAATCCATCAAAGAACACTCACTTTTTTGCAAGCTAACTAAAGTATAGCACAGGAATGATGGAGAGTCAAGAACTGAAACCATCATATAGAGTTTGTGTAATATACAGGATACATATATGTGTGTATATGTACGTTACACTTCTCTTACCGTGCGTGTGTGTTTTCGCTTTGAAGCTTTGAGGCTTCACATCGTCTCTGTACTAATTAGCCCCGAGTCCTTTTCTCTGTGCATACCAACTCGCACTTTGAGATAATTTTCTCTTCTACGAAAGCAGATGAAAACTGAAAATCTTTGGCACATAACAGAAATAATATTTCTACATTCTCCATAAAAAATTATGATACTTTGAGCGAAGATTTTCTGCTTGAGGCAACCGTGTAATTGCTTGTGTACCTGCAGTAGCTCCCACCAGCGTCCGCACGTGTGCTGAAACCACCTCATTAACAGCAGAGAGGACTAAACTCGATCAAAGGTGAGAGTTTCGCTGAAGAAAAGGTAAATTAATTTAGAGTCCTAAGCATTCAGTGCTTTAAAGAAAGTTCTTCCAAAACACATGTTTGTGAAGTATTTGATAGGATTATTAATATCTTAACAGTTTCAACAGGTTTCCCGCTTCGTAAGCGTACCAAGTTCGCTCACAAGCACATTGTTATTGCCCTCGGTTTCCTTCGCGAAATTTGTTTTCCATCTCCCCCTTTGGAAATGGCTGCACTTACGTAATTGGTAGGCGTATTGGAGATTCAATTAATAATTTTAATAGAGTAACTGGAAGCGAAGGAAATTGGAGAAAATTAATTTCATCTGGAGCCAATAAGAAGCGTTAAGAATGTTTTTAATCGTAATTTGACAGAGGAACTCATTATCACTGCAACATACGTTGTTTATGGGAATTTGTTTTCTCTGCATTTATATAAAAATGAAAGATCAGTGTCACTTCTACGGTCTAATTACTAATTAGGGTATATCAATGTTTACTTTGTAGGAAGTAGATGTTGGTTGAGCACGTTTCATCTTAAAAGATTAGTTTGGAAGAATTTTAAATTCAATTCAGGAAATTGTGTTGGGTTAGTTTGCAAGAGTGATTTGTATATTCTTGTAAATTTCCTTTGGATTGGTCCATTGATCGTACGAGCAACTTTGTGTGAAGCATTGTATTTTAAGATAGATTTTCATTTGAAATGTAATATTTCCAGTACAGTAATAAATGTACAGTTTCGGACACTTCTGGGTTGTAATGATCTCTCTGTAATTCAGTGGAGTTATTTCAACCAAGAGGTGTCCGTGACTGAACCCGCCTTTGTCACTGACCACTTTGAATGGCCAAATCTTGATTACTGCCAAAGGGTTCGTGGTTTGTGTCCCTTTAATACAAGCATAGTTCAACGTTCATCATTCATCTGCATCGTCCAAATTAACAAAAGTGACCCAAAATAAGAAAAATACTAATATACCAATGTATGGTAGCTACGTGAAATATCATGGAATGATATCACAGAAATGATCGTCAGAATGATTTTTTCAATGTTTTTGCAATTTACATTAAAACTAACAAGCGTATTTAAAAACAATTCTTGTCAGAAATTAATATTCTTCTCGTTAGTGAAGATAGATCGGATTGAAGTGTTTCAATAGCAAGGTAGTTGCAGATTGTTGAACACAATTCGCATCCTTTCTACGAGTAGCCATCCATGCTTTGACAAACACAATTCGTATCCATTGCTTTTTAAGCACAACATTCTCAAAAGGTTCGTTAGAGTGATTGATGGAAGGAACAAAGTAGCATTATATATCATACAATATATCGATCTAAAATCCAATTATCTTAATTGTAAATCATGAATCCCTTCAAGGTTGAGTTTTGCAAAGAAATGTTTCCGCTAAAATGTGACTTGTTGCTAATATTTTAAAACGCAATATCTATTTTGGTTATTTTACGTCACTTCTGTACATTTTTAAAGTTAATTACGATAATGGTGAATTGATTAAATAAATTAAATGAAGAAACAAAAATAATGAATTTCATGTACCTACATATATTCATATTCATATATGAATATAGCATAATAAGGAATAAAAAAAAACATTATGCACTTCTGCAGAGTTGTTCAATATTTTAAGTAAAATAAATTACAAATGTTGACGTTACTTTGAAGTAATACAATGCCTTTCACGGCCGAGGTGGCCGTAGAGCGGCGACTAGTGCACCGGAAAGTAAGATCGCATGTACCGGCAAATTGGGTGCAACATCTGCCAGGCAGACGTCATGAAAATGTCTTTCTTGTGCAAGATGTCTCAGGGATTTTTGAGGAGTATGTTCCAATCTTGCTCCAATGTCTTCTAGTTTCTCCTCAGTAAGCACACGCCGTTTCACCTTTCGCTTCTTATCAAGACCAGATCCTGTTTCCCTAAATTTGTTCACAAGTATCCGAACACTGTCTCTGTGTAAAACAGGAACATCTGAGAATTCTGCGGCAAAACACATTCTAACTTCCATACAAGAATTCGAAATGACGTAAGAGACGTACATAAAATGTCGTTGCTTTAAATTGTACGGATAGCGTGGCATTATTAGACTGCAGGAAAGCACCAGTAAACATAAACAAAACAATCTAAAACACTTGTTAACACCTTAACACTTCACAAACACATGCAAACTGAACACCGGCTGTCTGGATAATGAAGCATTGACGCGTCCAGTGCCAAAGTCAGCGTGCAGCTATGGGTCTAAATGCCGGCAGATGCGCTCGTGCTTACCGGCGTGCTAGTCGCCGCTCCACAACCAATTCGTCCGTGAAAGGCACTGTATTTTTACATTACGACAGCACATTAAGTTAATTTCGTTCCTTATAACTTCGAAAGAATTAAGGAAAACTTGTTTTCATCATCGTGTGCTGATGAGCGTAGATTATTACTGTAATGAAATGTTTATTCTTTGATTTGAGTGAATGCATTGAGTGAATCTGGGGATATGCTGTCACTATCATTTATCCAACTCATATCCCGGGAATCGAGCCAGTTTCTTGCACGTGGTAGTCAAACGCCTTACCATGGCTCACACAAGCCAACACGATATATGTCTGAATCAAAAGTTCATGGTTCGTCTTGCGATAGCGAACACGGGGCATTCTATTGTGTAATAATTTGCAAAAAAAATATTTTGTTAAAGAAGAAATTCTTTCAGGATATCAGCTAGGTCAGTTCCAGTTATACTTTCGAGACGTAATGTCACTCTCATATTCTAGTATTGAGATGATTTTACCTCTTGAAAACTCAGAATCATGCATATCCGGAACTGACCTAAATGATATATCGAGATGATATCTTCATCGCTTCACTTCAATCCCTGAAGATGAGAGTGACGTTAGCGCTCGGAAGCATATCCGAAACTGACCTGCTTGATATCCAGAAAGAATATTTTCATCGCTTCACTTCAATCCCTGAAGATGATAGTGACGTTAGAAAACGGAAGCATATCCGAAACTGACCTGCTTGATATCCAGAAAGAATCTTTTCATCGCTTCACTTCAATCCCTGAAGATGAGAGTGACGTTAGCTCTCGAAAGCTCGGAAGTATAACCAGAACTGACATGGCTCATTTACAGGGAGAATCTCTTCATTCCTTCACTTCAATTCCTGAAGATGAGAGTGACGTTAGCTCTCGGAAGCATATCGAAACTGACCTGCTTGATATCCCAAGAGAATCTTTTCATCGCTTCACTTCCATCCCTGAAGATGAGAGTGGCGTTAGTATATCCGGAATTAACTTGCTTCATATCCAGAAACAATTTCTTCACCATTCGTTTAGGAAAGCTTCAACAACTATGTAAACCTTCTATTGATCTCATATCCACAACCGCCTGACCCTGTGGCTGAGTGGTTAGCACATCGCGATGCGACGCCAGGGGTCCCGGGTTCGAATCCCGCTCGGGCATGGTTGTTTGTGAATGTCCATTCATCATTTCGTCACTCATCCCCATCTTCGCAAATTAACCAAGAGGCACAAAACGCGAGGTAAAATAAAATAAATCAATCAAATCATATCCACAACCAGAGATATTCCTCATGTCATGCACTTCATGACTTAAATCACGAGGTCATCCTATTTTACCACGTTATACATCCGTGACACCCGCTTTTCTCTACCCACGAGAATGCTGCGTCAGGACCACCACGCTTTGCTCAACCTACGGTGAAAATCGAATCATAAGCAGGCACAGACTTCTGCCTTGCCACGACTCGCTTCAGATCGCAGAGCTGTGGAGGTTGCTAGTGTTAAAACCGTCCATCTCAACAGCACCTTTCCAAGGCTCGACACTTTACGCTTGCTGAGATCTGAACAAAGGCAGATTGCTCTTTACCCGCGTACAAGACTTTTTAACGACTGTTGAAATTTCAGTCAAGGAAGCTTTCGTACAGTTTATCCTCCTAAATCAGTATAAACAATATTTTTTAAGCATCGAGTTTGTTGATGTTTGAAATTCTTATTTTGTGTATAGAAACCTGATAATTATATGTTTTCTTAAAATGTTTATAGAGAAAGAGTTAAGTACACATCCAGCACCAGCGAAGACGTTTTTCCTGCAAAATCGTATTTTTTTATATTATCAGGAAATAAGCATAATAAAATTCAAATAACGCGGGGACAAATTTGACAATAGTTGAAGTAAGTCTTGAAGCTTCCTGGCGACGAATGATGACGATTCTTCGTTTGAAATAATCGTCATAAAGTTTATACACGTATGCAGTCATAATCTATACGCGTTGTGCGATTAGAATTTATTATTTTGTTGACTTGTATTTGTACCCAACAGATTCACCTTTTGGAACAAATTCATTTGGAGTAGTAACTTTTTGGTCACTTTTATACATTTATTTATTTGTACTGCCGATCATTAGTGCAGATCAGAAAATGGACAACGGCCTAGGTTTGTTGCAAATTAAAATAAGAAATAGTTTAAATAATACAAATCTAAAGGAGAGCCGTCTAGTTCAAATGAGAAATTCATTTTGGAGATTTTTTATCTTAGTCTTATAAACTATTTACTGATTTGGGGATTCCAAATCAAGTATTGTTTTTATTGATTGTTATCATATATGAAAATTTTTCTGTTACTCAGCGTCGCAAAAATTTACGTTCGTTTGATAATACAATACGAGAGAAATTATGTGTAAGAGCTCGGATAAGTTGCGATTGATTATTATTTGGTTAACTTCGCTTGTTTCATTTCGCTTTTCTGCCACTTGTGGCTAATAGCGAAGACGAGGATAAGTGATGATATGATGAAATTCGTGAAGGTACACTCGCCGGGATTCGAACCCGGAACCCCTTAGATTCTTAGCTCGCTGTTTTAAACACTGCGCCACGGAAGTCGGCTATGATAGATTGTGTTGCTATGCTAAAAAGTTAAGTATTTCGTCATATTTGTCATTCACAAAATAGGATTTCAGGGATTCTGAATTTCGAACTCTTATCGTGGAAGAATGGAGTAAATGGGGGAAATCGTCCATTTCTACGTAACTGCCTTCGCTAAAAGAATTCCTCTCAGTTGCTGGGTAGAAACTAATGTTGTTTTCCGCTTGAGGACTTCTGCATCTCTCTCTCTCTCTCTCTCTCTCTCTCTCTCTCTCTCTCTCTCTCTCTCTCTCTCTCTCTCTCTCTCTCTCTATCTTTCTCTCTCTCTCTCTCTCTCTCCCTCTCTCTCTATCTCTCTCTCACTGCCCCACCCCCTCTGCTTGTTGCTTGTCTCTCCCTCACTCCACATAAATATTTCTGATATCTTCCCTGAGGAAAAGAAAAACTGATCCTCAATTAAGTGAAATTATATTAATTTAATAAGGAATCTAGCGTGCAATTCTCGGAATGAATGGATTTTATAGTTATCACAGAAGAACCGCAAGAAATTAAATTTTTCTTAAGCAATTTTTAGAGCTTTACAGTAAGAAACAGTAAATTGAATTGTTTGCCACATGAGCCAATGTTAGAATTTACATTTTTCTATGTTTTTTTAAAAATTTTGCTCTCTTATTATGAATTTAACTGGCAATGTTCAATCAAATTTACTTATGAATTAAATTATGACAAAATTATATTTGCTGTCATGTGAAAAATAATACGTTTACAGTGCCTAGGAAAGATAAAATACTCGTAAGAAGTATGAGTAAATCATAAAGATAGTGAATAAATCATTAATGCCGTTCGAATTATTAATATAACACATAAAGGGAATTCTCCGGATGAATTTTAAAGAATCAGAAATGCTGTTGGTTATTTTGGCAAACTTAAATTTCTTTGCGTTAAGCACGCGATCAACCACAAACATGGTTTCATAATTGTTGACCAAGATTTTCTATTAATAAAACTTTTCATACCTCGTCATTTTCAGTGACTCCACTTGAAACTTTTCTTACTGCGTGAAAATATATGTTAAAGTTAAGTCAATATAAGTTCATATTGCTTTAGAAGGAATGTTACCTCCTTTGCCACTCATCGTGCATATGTCAACGTACTTTGCTGCATACAGTAGTTCCTTACTTTTGCAGCTATAACATAGCTGTTCATTTAAAAATTCTATTCAATAGAAATTTAGGCTTGCTAAATTATTTCACCAATCCTTTCGGTTGAGAACGCAAGTTCTATGAAGTTCTTGTTTATTTTAACATCTAATGATAAATCTATCTGAAAGTGTTATCAACAAATTTGAACAACATCCGATCCAAATTATTAGTTAGCGTTCTCGTAATTCACAAATATCTTGTTGATTTATGCATTAAGTAGTAAAATTTAGGCAATCTGATTTCAATACGTTTAAATTTCTGACATTTGACGGTAAAATAATTTTCAGCAGTTTCTTATATTCTTAGAAAAGGCATATCAGTTGTAGCGTAGTATGATATTTTTACAACGCAACGTGGAATATATTAAATTTAACATAATTTTCACTTGAACTTAATAATTGGGCAGAAACGTGGAAATTGTGAAACAAACAACAAAACAAATTTTGAAATTGGTCGTAAACAGACACATGAAGCACTACTTTCATATTCTTCAATGTGACGTAAAAATGTTGTATTGTTCCTCGATTTTTTTTATTATAGAGTAATAAGTAATGATCATATGTAATCTAACCTAAAAATAACATTCAATCTTAGCTAATTCAGAGTAATTGTTGAAATAGTATTTTTTTAAAAAAAAATAGTCATCGTGCAAGCCAATAAGCTTCGTTGGAATGTGAAGAATGTTATGAAAATTCATTAATTAAATCTGAGTCAAGAACTTGTGTACGTGATGTGGTTTTCAACTTGTCGGCGTATTGAAACTTTTCTGATATCCGACAAACGTTCCCAGTATTGATCCGCAATGGAATTCAATAAAAGTGATTTCCAAACTATGTAACGATATCTTCATAACACGTCTTCCAAAGCGTCAATATTAATATCAGAAAATGAAAGTGTATACAACATCACCAGCGCGATTCAATAATCTATTAAATATTCATGTTCTAGAGACTTGCTGTCTAGCTCAAATTCATCAATTGGAGCCTCCCCGATGGCGAAGTGGTTACGTCGTCGTTTTGTAATCAAGGGATCCGGGATTCAATTGCTGGTGGAGACACATATACCCTGTCCCAGGTATCTCTGTAGCAAAGCCGCGCATAGCGTCAGAGAAGAGGAGGAAATCTAGTGGGCAGAGCGAAGAAGTACACGCTGCTGGGAAGGCTGGTAACTGCAGTCGCCCCACCTCCTCTAGGCAATCCAATTCCTCTCACGTGTTCATTGGTGCATCCGTCTGTTGAGTTTGGTTTCTTTGCGTTCTTACATTATTGTATAGACGCTAGACATCTCGTCACAAAGGACGGCATAGATTTTGAGGCATACATATTGAAAATCAGATAACAGAAAACTGACGTTTAACAACATACAATAACCCGGTCTGGCGCACACTGATGATGCAGATCAGGTCTGGCGTAGATGAGCGTAGATGATCAGTCGGTACACGACACCGTCTCGCATCATTACTTGCGCAGAGACTTGTTTTCGTTCGCCTTCTCCAGAGATAGCTGGGAGACAGTGCAGTGGTTCGGATTCCATTTTAAACTGTAGGCCCAGTACCGATTAACCTGTCTGTGCATAAAGTGGACTTAAAACTCAAATTCAGATTCAATCAATTAAAACCCTATTCGCAATAGTCAGGAAATGAAGTTGGTTGCTGGCACTTGACCATAATAATAGTCAGTCGTTGACTTTAGCAAGTTAGGATGTTTGTTTCTTGAAATGTCCTCACCTTTGTTGATTTCCTTATTTATATTCCCAGCAAGCGTACAGCCATGCCAACGTAGAAAGCTAATTTGCAATTTGAGGTTTCCTCTTTGCAGTCGCTTACTTTACACCACACATGGGATGAATTTCAAATTTGATTCGAGATGTACATTATATGTCGCCTTCAGAAGGGCTAAACAAAAACAAAGATTCCATTACTGAGTTGCCATATTAACTTTCCAAGATCACGAATGTGTACTAAATTTATGATCTTGCACAACTTATTTCCAGTAAGTGCAATACATTTTAATTAACTAAATAATTTCAAAATTTCTATGCAATTTTGATACATTATTGTACTTCAAACGTGGTGCTTCTAAATATTGAAACTACTGCAAAATATAAAATTTAATGTCGGTTATACGTATATACAATGGCGTAATCAGGGATAGGAAATGTAATGCATTATAACCCTATTGCATTAAATTCTATGAATAAAGAAATCTACGAAAGTAGTTATTTACAAGACACGGAGGTTTGTCTTTTTAGCTCACTGTATCGTAAGAACACTACAGGTGCTAACCAAGGCAGTTTTAATGTAAACTAATAACACTTGACACGTTACGTTTGTACCCTATATCAGGGTCTTATTCACTGTGTGGTTATTAATATTCATTTTTACTTTCGGAATTAATTTTCCCCCGTAAATATGCGACGCGAAATTTCAAAGTAGAAATATTAATGCACTGGGTTCATCGTTTTACGGTAAACTTGAGTTCTTGTTTTAAGTCCACTTCATCCACAAAAGACTAATCGGGACTGGACCTACAGTTTAAAGTCGGATCTGAGTCTCTATGTGCCTTCACCCAAGCACAGACCAGGATTCCATGATTACAATGCGACGAAGTTACCACTACGCTGTCGGGGAGGCATGTTTTACGGCGACAATACAGGCTGGTGAAAGATAATTTTATTAGCATCTCAAAGTGAGTCAATTTGATTGCCTTTCACGTAATCCAGACGGTTTCATCAAAAAAGTGTAAATGATATTCAGAACCTTATGTGCAGAAAATTATATGAAATGAAGAATTAAATGCAGGATACATTGTAATATTCTCAGTATACTAATGAAAAGGGAATAAAGAACAAGCAATGACACATATGATATTATTTCTTCCGTATTTTTTTTTTCAAAAATAGCACATTGTGACTTTATACCAACTGAGAAACAGACATTCAGAAAGCTATCCTGGCATGTCAAGTAAATCTCAACAGAAAAGTTGTTGAAAATGTTATCAACTCTTTCTCTTTGATATTCTGGGGGTAAGGGGCGACCCTTTCTACAGACACCCAAAGGTCCACCTCTCTTCTATGTAGTACACTCTTGGCGGCATTGTTGCAGACTAACAAAGCTCTGGCGTCTGTGATTATTGAGTTGTTGTTTTGAGTCCACTTTATGCACAATAAGGCTAATCGGGAGTGGACCTACAGTTTAAAGATGGAATCCGATCCACTATGTGCCTCCACCGGAGGCCCTTGATTACAAGGAAACGACGTTACCGCTACTTCATCGGGGAGGCCACTTCTGGCGTCTGGACTCGCAGCCAGTACAATAATTCTCTGTAGAACCTGTGTTGTGTATTGTCAATGTATATGTGATTGTCCTCTCATCAATTTCATTTTATCACCATGCACTCGCATCTTCGCGATTTGCCAAAACTGACAGAAAAGCGAAGGAAAATAAAGCAAATCAATGCCCAATATTCTGTTATTTTTCAAAGTTGCAACACTCCGTTCAGGAAGTTTTCTTGTATCAATTCTTAGGAGTGAATTCTTGATTCAAACAATGAGTCATGTTTTTCAGAAACAAAAATCATTCCTAGTTTTGCACTTACGAGAAACACAATGTTTAGGTGTGGAAGTTGATCCCTCTTCTGTCGCCAAATACTTTCTATACCTTATCCAGGTAATCTCTGGAGCAAGGCCGTCCATAACAGTAGAGAAGGCGGAAATAGGAGTAGGCGAAGCGAAGCAGTACACGCTGCAGCGAAGACTGGTAACTGCAGTTGATTTCCCCGCACCCCGCAATCCCGTTCCCTCGCACTTGTTTATTGGTCGAGCCCTCTCTTGCTTTCGTTCTCCTCGCACCAGAGATTCCCGAACAGAGTATATGTGAGCAAAACGTCAAGATGTTGCATCCGACAACTACAAACGTGCATTTTGTGAATGAGTCATTGGAGCTTTTTCGAAGAAAATGATAGAAGTTTCCCATTAACACCACCACATGTGGTACCTTCCGGTCATTTTCACCTTTCGCCGGATTCTTTGCGCGACGCCAATGGAGCTTTTTCCCCACACAGCAAGTGTTCTGTACCCTGGATTCAAAGTCAGCAGGAAATAAGATCTCGTCTTTGCATCCTTCGGATCTTTAGGAAGAAGGAGCACGGAAGAAGAAAAATTGAAAACGTCATCCGTTTCCCTGGTGCCGGTGAAATTTCAATCTTGAGTTAAACGTCTTCTTCGAGGTAGGATATTTCATTCTCACTTCTGGATTCTTAACTTTTATTCATATTCAGTTGCGTGAAGCCTTTTGACTTAGGCCTCCGTTGTAGGTAATGACTTGTGACCGGCCACAACAGGTTGGCATGGCAACACTCGCTTCGAACCGAGCTCAACCGATCTAATCTCGGATCCGGAAATCGCACGTTTTCGCTCTCCTCCCCAATTTCCAATGTAAACTTCCTACAGCCCTTCTAGCTATGTTGAAACAATGAAATGCCAGCTGATGGCACGGGGTAAAACTACATCCAGCATGTAAATATCTGCTGCCGGCTGCGTTATTTGCTTCATGTCAGAAGCAGCGAGATTGTCGATGATGCGCTGCGACAACTTTTTTCCCCTCGGAGGTTGTGTCTTTTATGCGCATGTTTGTGTGTGCTAGAGACAATCGCTTATGTACGCAGTGGATGGACTTGGTTGTACTTTAAATTACTTTTACTTCATTCTACGGTCCTATTCTCGTAATATATAAGAAAATTGGAATTATCCAAGAAAATATAACTGTCTAAAGAATTGTGTTTTCTGTCAGTAGCGCATAGCGACATTCTCTTGTGAGGAGCGGGTGAAAGGTTTGCTAGCTGCGGCCTGCTAGTTTCATTGTTAGTTTTGGACTTCGTTTCCGAGGTTCATTGTTTCATTTGGTAATGAATGGAGGGAGCAAACTCCTGATGATGGTTGATTACTTTAAAGACACCTTTGGCATTTAATTTCGACATCAAAATTAGGGGAATCACTAAACGTTGCTTTAAGACTTTGCTCCAGAAATCTCACTGGGATATATGCAACAAACATCTAACGCAGTTTGGTTGCCTACATGTTAGGATATTCAAGTTAAAGGTATACCCTGTTCCAGCTATCTGTGGAACAGGCGAACGATTGGTTGGTTGATTTGTTGTTTTAAGTCCACTTTATGCACAGTAAGGCTAATTGGGACTGGACCTACAATTTTTTAAAGTGGGATCCGAACCACTTGTGCCTCCACCGGGTATCGAACCCGGGACCCCTTGATTACAAGGTGACGACGCTACCACTGCGCCATCGGGGAGGCCCGTAACAGGCGAACGAGAACAAGTATCTGCGCAAGTAGTGACGCGAGACGACACCACCAATGAACACTGAGAGGAACGGGATTGCGTAATGGAGGGGAGGAGGCGACTGGAGTTAACCGCTTTCCCTGCTTCGCTCTGGCTTTGCCCACTCGATTTCCCTCCTCCTTCTCTGCCCCTATGCGCGGCCCTGCTCCACAGTTAGCTGGGACAGGGTATAGTTTCTGATTCCATATTAAATGAAATTGTCGTAATAAACTGATGCAGGTAACAAGCAATAAAAATGTGTAAATGCCATAATGTCATCGATGAGGTAAAAATTTAAAAAAACACTTTTTCGAGAAAGTTTAGGCAATCGAAGTAACCACTAGGATATAATTTGATTCTTGAAATAATTACGTAATACATAATTATATTGTTTTATTGATTTGGTTTATTCTACTTCGCTTTCTGCTACTTTTGGGTAATTGTGAAGATGAGTTAATTGACAATAGGAAGGATCTTCCCCCTCTACCCTTCCTATTAATCCGCCGATATTACCAGTTGTTATTGTTGAACCCTGACTCACTGAATTTAGAAAATGATAGGCTTTCGAAGCTCAATTAATATACGACGTGGAAAAATCTTTCTTCTTTGCCTGGTAATTTCATATCTTCAATTAATATCACGTGTTGGCACATTCTGTATCGCTAAAATAACACAATGGACTGCACTGAAGTGCATTATCCGAACGTGAGTGTTTCTCTCTTATTAATTTAAGTGATTTCTTCAGAAAATTCAATTATAACAGTTACAAAGAGTACTGCAATGTAATAAGGTGACCCTAAGGAAACTGTTTCTTTACTCTTAACTCACTAAAAGTGTCACATTAATGTAATTCGGTGGAGGTTGTCACAGTCATTTCCAAGTGGAGTGGAGAAAAATCATTATTGACGATTTTTTAAATAAATCGATTTTTATATTATTTTTTTCTAAGACACACTTAAAATTGCTTGTACAGTTTTTGTCACCATTCATATAGATATCTGTTTTTTTTTTTTTTGGAAAGACGTTTTCTAGTTAACGGTCCTGTAAAATATGTGAACAGTTTGGTTAAAGCAAATAAAAAAATATATGTAAATATACATTTTTCTGTTTCTGATACTGTATATATAAATTTACTATGGAAATGTTTGTTGAGTGTGTTAATGTAATTTTAACTTAAAATACTTTTTATAGTCTTTGGAGTTGAATTTTGGCATCTTTCTTTAAACGATAAAAGGTACAAAAAAGGTAAAGTGCTCCCCTGTGCTTAGCACCACGCCATGAAGGCGCATAAGGGGTGTGGGGGTAACGCCCCACACTTACTTTATCCGTTCGTAAGTGGGGGTGATGTGATCAGCATCACGCCCCTGACCGCCTTTACCCCCCAGGGTACCCATGTCATTCGACGCTGGATGGGCGCCGGGATCGCTTCCAACGTTAGAAAAGTTCCCGTATTTGTACCGGCCGGGGATCGAACCCGGGACCTTGAGCATGGTAGTCAGACGCATTACCGACTGAGCCACCGCGGCCACTTTAAACGATAGTTTGCAAAATATCAGCTGCCATGTTTATTTACAGTTTGATAATAATGACACTATTTACGGTTTAACATTATTAGTATTTTGTATATTTTTCTACACAAATTGTTTGCTATTTTTGCCTATAAAAATTATTGAATTTTAAATCAAGATAAATTTAAGTGTGTTTACAGTTCACACATTACATATCCTTTCGTATGAGCTTCAGTTTATCAGTAGATATATTTTGTTTCCTTCTTTTCCTTTCTTAGAGCCTAATAAAAATCATTAAAGGATTACGAGATTAATGTACTTTCACCAAAAGTGATTCTGATATCTACAAAATCCTTTTGTACATTATTCTATAAATTATATATTTAAAGTGATTTTTAAAAGAATCACCTGATTTAAATTTTGATATTTAATCGCGATTTAAATCAACCTGATTTAAATCAATGCACCTTGTTTCCAAGCAAGTATTCATGCAAACAGTATTAAATGATTTATGTATCTTGAGTCGTATAGAGTAATGGTTAATAGTGTCGAACCAATGGATTCAGGGTTTGACTCCAGTTGGGATACATTTCAGTGGCTTAGATGCTCTTACGAATTACAGGCACAGACACGTTTAACATATCTGTGAATAAAGTGGAATTAATACACATTTTGCACGCATCTGTACATGAGAAATTTAATCACATTGTGAATCGTTAAAATTTACACTTATAGAACTGCCATAATTCACGCTGTCACATTCATTAAAACTGAAATTCTGTAATGCTTGTAACGAGCGTAATTAGTGTAAATCAAGGAAATTTCTCGTCTCGCTGAAAGACTTTTTCACGTTTGTCCAGATATCTGAACCACACTTAATCATTCACGTTCAATATATTAGAAATTCCAATAGCAGCTTATATCTTGAGTAGACCCGTTTTTCGGAGAATAAGCCTTGATAAAGCACCGCTAAAATGAGAGGTCATCAAGGAGGAACAGTTACTTGATTTTTCGAGCCCCCAAAGAACTGATTCCGCAGGACAGTATATTTGAAAGGGCGCTCCTTTCTTTCTGATTGTAAGTTATAATGGCAACATTTCTTCCGTGACACCTCACCAAGGCTCATGAATCTTCGTCGCTGGAAGTTCTTTTCCTTGGCGCTCGGCTCGGTCGGAATGAATTCTCCATTCGATTTTGGGGGCGAGGCGAGGGATGGAATTTGTGGTGCCTCGGCTGAAGTTCTTATCTGGTCTGTTACGCAGTTCGGAATGAGTGCAGGGGGGATACAGGGGAAACGAGGCCCAAACAATCATTTACTGTCGTTATCTGGTTACCGCGTAATCGTTAGTTTCCTGGACTTTATAGGGAGAAGGATCTGGTAATTTCCGATTGATCTCGCCCCCTAAGGTGGCTATAAATACAGGTATTGATTTTGAACCTTTCTCATGCAACTGAAGTAAACACCGCTGTGCTGCTCGAAGTATCCTTGCGTGTTTCCATTCTTCTTAAACAAATCGAGGAATTAGGTCTCTAATTTATAGTGTATTCGCTGTGTAAATAGAATAAACACGGTCTAATGGACATTTCAATCAAATACTATTCGGTTTTGTAGTGACTGGCAGTTAAACCTGTAGGATTCTTGTATCTCTCCTTGTGTAATAGATGTTCCAAAGTCCCAGATTCGAACACTGGACAAGACATAACATGTGTTTCTTCCACAGTCCATTTCATTAGTTCATCTTTTATCCTCATAGTCTTGATTAACCCAAGAGATAGAAAATCGACGTGGAACAACCGAAATAGAAAGAAAATAAAGAGACAAAGTTTATGTTGTTCAATTTCCTGTCGTGACTTCCTAGGTCCTAATGAATGCAAATCTTCGTTATTTTAGTTAACCTTTGTTGTAGTTGAAGACCAAATTGTGTATATTTAATTTCCGTATGAAACTGAACTTCAGCAACAATGCAAAAAAGCATTTCGGTGCTCTTAACATTTAGCAAACTAGAACAATCTTAATTTGTTCATATCTTCAATTGCATATTTTTAAAACTATAGGGAGACTGAACTCCAAAGTGAATTAACTTCAACAATGAGTTTATATTCCGACATTTCTTTATTTAGCGTAATATGTAAGATTAATCTAAAGGTTTAAAAAATACATAAAATTAACAGTTATGCAAAGCACAGATAAGAATCGAATGTTAATTACAGGATTTTACTGTCCATTTTTGCTATTTTTTAATCTGGAATTCCTCAGTTCGATTCCAGAGGGCACATACCAGTACAATTTGACCCGTATGCCTAATGACTTGGATAAAATAAATGGATATTAACAAAAATATTGTCTTGTCGCGAGTGATGCTATGATGAAATTGATGAAGGGACACTCACAGTGAAGGCCCATGCTCAGGTCGGAGATTCGAATCTGGGACCACTCTTATAACTACTCCGCCACAGAGGTCGGCTACCTAATTAGAAAACACACCTTCACTCGGAACAATATTTTTTGTAAATTATTGCCTTACTTCCTACGTAGACAACCTTTCTGACTTCAAAAATTCATAACTGTATACTTTGCAACAAGCCAGCAGCTACCGAACATCAGAAACGTCCAACGCTCGAAACAGATTCCTCAGCGCCGTAGGTCTGCTTGTTATGCATCAGAGCTACCAAGCTTATTTATAGCTCTCCGTAATTACTCCTCGTCTGATATTACCCCGTTCTTCGGTACATAAGTCACGAAATCGTTTCAACTCTAACATCTGTGCGCACTGCACCCTGCCGTGAACAGATTTCAGAAGGAGGGCTCCACACATTGTCGATTTCGACAATAGTGGGGTCAATGTAATCGGTATAACCCTAGAGCCGCTTATGCAGGGACACAAACGGAAAATTTCCAACCACTTCTGGAATGCAATCTACTTTTTGTTTTGATTGCAGTTATTAGCGCCACCTTTCTTCCACTTTTGGATAATCGCGACGATGATTATATGATGAAATTGATGAAGGGACACTGACAAACAGCACCCATGTCCAAGCCATGAATTGATCCCAGGACCCTTGTCGTCGTAGAGCACTGTGCTAACCACTTCGCAACGGAGATCGGCGCTTGCGATTTGTAATAGCAGTCGTATCGTCTACCGATGTGTCACTGCGACTCTTCTTATGTCATATTTAATTCAAGTGTAATTCTGATATTTTAAGTAATGACTACGAATTATAGCATTAAAAAAATAAAAATTACAAAACTTCCCATGGCTTGTCTAACAGTTTTGTCGCAGTTTAATTCTATCCTGTGTCTCAGGCTTTCCACAAAGCGTGTTATCTCCAGAAACATGCAGATGAAACATGAAATTGCTGGCACCAACACTTCCATATGCATTTGAATAAATATATAGCGTATAGTATTGCTATACTGGGAATTCCCTCCTTCCCCCCGCCCCCCACAATCGATCGAGGAAGCTGATTTGCATGAAATTTCCGATCCCTCTCGACGGACGTTTTGTCAACACCACAACGGCAGTCTTGGAAGCGAGCCAGAAATAGAAATTGAAGACAGATAGTCATCGCAGATGCAAAAATTCCGGGGCCGATTTTCCTATTTGACGCACTCTTCACGTATCTTTCGTGTAGAGACAGACCAATTGTTAAGGGACCAAAACTTCCTGAGAAGTTTTTCTGAATTTTCGCATCAAAATTCCATTTCTTCTCTCTATCTCTCATCTACATATAGCATCTGTTCTGAATTGAGCCTACTTAGCAAAAGAAAGGAAAAACAAAGAGATAAAAATGCATTCAGTTATTGCATTTGGACACTTCTGTATGCTGTACATATGTTATTTATGCCGTCCGTGAAGGAAAAACTACTTACATGTGTTCAGCAGTACAGTGCACCAAATTGCATTTGTATTCAAATTTTGTTAAATTGCTCATTAAATTTACATGTGTAAATTTTCATTAGAGCTTTTGTGTCAACAGTCTGAGATAAGAAAAAGGGAAAATCTAACAGTGTTATAAGTTTTAATTAAATACTAATGTTTTCATATTGGTTTAATATTATGCTATGTAACGTTTAAATATAAGGAGTGGTTGGAATCCCTTAATACAAACACTGTACTTAAGGAGTAACAAAATAAGTGTATTTGTATATAAAATGCTCTAATCAAAGATTGATAGTTACATTTCATGAGAGCTATTGCTTACTAGACAGGAAACAAAATTCCATTATTTCAATAAATAGTAACAATTATGGTGAATTGATAGAAAAACCTCTTACAGATAATTTAAGGATGATGTGTTGTGAATTAATTATATAAATTGGACCTGGTGGTGTATTTCAATGTGCTCAGCATAAAATATCAATAAGCCGTGAAAAACAATTGTTACTATTAGAGGAATAGCAGAAAATTTTGTTGAGAACTATAACTTGAAATATAAATATATTATTCTCACTTTATCATTCTACATCTTCCGTGTTCTATCCGTGTAATTTTGAACCTTTTTACTTGACTTGGTGCTGTGTTAAGTTTTATACTGGGATGAGCACTTAAAATGAACTATTATTATTATTATTATTATTATTATTATTATTATTATTATTATTATTATTATTATTATTATTTTTATTATAGAATATCTACCACACACTGAAAATGAATTAGAGAAAATGTCTTATGTGATCAGTACATCACTGATACCGGTAAAATGTCCATAACGAGACCATGTATGCATATTATCAGATTTTTATAATTTTAATATGCTGGATGAACCCACAAGAATAGAAAAGAATAAAACTTTCGAAATTCAAAACACCTCGGTGATCAGTGAACTTTGATTTGTGATTTGATTTGTTGTTTTAAGTCCACTTTTTGCACAGTAAGGCTAATCGGGACTGGACCTACAGTTTAAAGTGGGATCTTTGAACTGAGTGTTCGACTAACCATTTCGTGTCCGGAGGTTATATGTTCGAATTCGACAAAAGAATGGTTGTTCATTCTGTTTGTTATTTTATTAATTTATAATCATTGATTCTCATCTTTGCGATCAGTTAGAAAAATATGTTGAATGATAAAAATAAGAACACAGGATGTCTCATAAGTAATAGCGCAAGCTGACATAGGTGAAAGTACACGATAACAAGCCGTCATTGATTGCATTTTGTAAACACCGAGTGCTTTACTCCTTGCGCGTTCCGAGGTTTGCTCTTTGTTTACAAAACAGAACATTTCCGAGAGGTGGCGTTGCAATCAAACAGAACATTTCCGAGAGGTGGTACAGTTTGTACCCACACATTCGCACACATTATTAGCATTTTACCAACTAGGATGACGTTTACAAACAATGAAGTCAGTAGCGGCTTGTAATCACAGATTCGTGATTATCTCGAAAACGGCTCGTTTCCAGACCCATGTTTACTGAGACTTTTTTCTTCTATTATCGTGTACTTTCACCTGTGTCAGTTTACGCTATTACTTTTGAGACACCCTGTATATTTTTAAATCAGTCTGTATATGTAATCTAAAGCCGATTAGTGTCGTACTTAATAAATATTTTCACCATCTTTATTCAAGATATCAATAAATTTGCTTTCGTATCCTTAAGTGTTCTCGAAAATACGACGTCGTTAGCCTTGTAATCAAGGGGTCCCGGGTTCGATGGAAGCACACAGTGGTTCGGATCCCACTTTAAACTGTAGGTCAAGTCCCGATTATTACTGTGCATAAAGTGGACTGAAAACACCAAATCAATCAATTGAAAATACGAATGTTAGAAACGAATGTTACAACATCAAGAAATAGTGGTATGAAAAATAAATATCCTCGTGAAAAAATTACCTACATAACCGTTAAGCCAATTCCATCTTGACAAACGTGTGACGTTACCACCGTGATAAAAGTGGTACTTGATTGGTTGCTTCATGTATCACGCATCTTTATGGACCTGACGATGCTTTCACACCAAACTTTGCGTGCGTTATATAAAGTGACGCGTGTTTGAAAACGAATTTTAGCAAACAAATACAACCTTTCATGTCACGTGCTGTGTGTGTGTATCTGTTTCTTCGTTGTTGCTTTTTAGTTTATTGAACAAGACGTAACACACGCGGCATTTTACTTTGATGAGCTGACTTAAGGCATGTTTTGTCGCACACTCACGATATTGTAAATTTGTCTACATCCACTGACAAGCCTTGAAAAGTTTGGAGAGGGAGATAGCTCGAAAGGCCAGTATATTGGCTAGATATATTGTGCTTTCCTCAGTATGTTGAAAAGCACAATAAGAAACATTGTAGAAATTGGATAATTATTCTTTAAGACCTACCATGCGTTATGCTAAATGGAAGTTTTACTGGAACCTTTCAGAAAATCAGATAGAGTATGAGGAACGTTTACTTCCCCTAATTGCATTTAGTGCAAATGACAAAACCGCACACACATACAAGTAAAGCTTATTCGTTTCTTCTGCGTCAAAATCCCGAGTGGCTAGTGTAACTTTTTGCGAAGCCATGAGTCTTGGTTTCATGGTTTTTGTTCCTTCGTCTATTCATGAGTTCACCAAGCATCCTTACAGTGGCGACAATCTAGGGAGGCAAACAAGAGGTCATCTTTCATATTTTTTGTTTTACTGAAACGCCAGTGCTTTAAGTGAGCGTAATTATGCAACAAATAATTCCTGTAATTGTGACGAATGAAACGTTCTGAATTTTTATTGTCCACTGCTTATTCATAATGCGTTAAACAAAATTGATTGCGATACTTTTGGTTGCTATAACTGACTGTACAAGTACCACTATGTGGTGTAAAGGTCGGCCTTCTGGTAAGGTACCCCAAACATCAACCTCACTTCCGCCGACCCCCGTGGTGTAGTGGTTGGTAGAGCGCGCTAGGACGCCAGGGGTCACTGGTTCGAGTCCCGGCCTGAGCATGCGTGTTCTTTTTTAGTGTCCCCTCATCAATTTCATCATATCATCACTCATTCTCATCTTTGCGACTAGCCAAAAGTGGCGGTAAAGCGATGTAAAAGAAGGACAATTTTAATTGAAACAATGAGGGTTACTTCGAATAAAAATGTTCCAGCACAAATTTAGATCTTAATTCCTGATCAGCATTAAAAACTGACCTAGAAGGGTATGGTTATATTTCTGAAGATTAAAAATAAGTTTATTCTTTTAGACCATTGTAATTTATTTCTCATCATTTGACAATTCACAGAAATTAAAATAGACTTCTTATTAAGTGAGAAGATAGGGTTTCGTCTATCCCACCCGTAACACAAAATTGTTCACTTACAGCTATAAATCTGGGAAAGTATTTTATGGATAGTTATGTTTAACCAACAGTGTTAAGTTTCATATTTCATTGCTCAAAAACTGTGAGAAAAATGTTGCTTAACTATAAGAAGAATAGTTACTTTAATACAAAAAAATGTAGTCCAAGTGTCCCACACGTGATAATGGAATGCCCCTATAGCTTTAGTTCTTGTTAAGTAATGAATGAATGAATTAGTTTTAAAAATTGAGTAAGGAAGTATTTAACAGACATGTTTATTTTCTGTTTGGAACCTGTCCTCAATTTCTAGTTAATGGATTTATCTCGTATAGCGTGAAGTTCAAAACTATACCGCGTTTGGTAGAACCTGTCCCGCTTCCCGCGCTAGGGAGCGCTCAACAGTTTCGGTGCCAATGAGAAACGAGGAAAAAATCGTCTGCTGGGCAGCGAGGAGCGAATGAAAGCCAGAAGAGAGGCGCTTACGTAGACGCTGTTGCGACGTTGCGTATTTTAATTGGCTGCCTGGCTTGGACTTTCCCCAGCACCGAGAAAAGACAGGGAGCAACTAGCGCGGGAACCGGGACAGGTTGTAACAAACGCGGTATAGCCTGTGTGCTAATGTATCATACTATAAACAGGAAATTGATAAGGTACAACTGATTCCAAACCAGTACGCTACCAGAGAAGCCCGCTATTCACAATCTTGGACGAAATCTACCACCACCATCTACCTCTTGCTTTACGAAAGAGCACCGTGTCTTCGTGTATTGCAGCAGTGCCAATTATTACGAAGATAACTTCGTTCTCCTTTCTTTACCTCTTCGTGTTCGAGGCGTGTAATGCACGCTGCTGGAGGCCGTTTCAATCACGTGATGCAATTCTAGAGCGTTTCTGAACACACCGTTCGTCCCAGTTGCGATCGCGTGCATCGGAGCAGTATTCGGTACAACACGGCCCGAACTCACCTGTTTTTCTCTCAAGCTCCGAAGAGCGACGGAACGCTCCAACAGGTGCTTAAGCCTCTCCTGATATAAGGCGCAAAATGTCGTCACGGAAATTCAATCCAACATTTCGGAGACAAGAGGAACAGATAGACGCTATGATAATGGAATGCCTCTGATCTTTACAGTATTCTCCCCGAGCCAAGGGGCATCGGAAATGTTTCTGGTCACGAATGGGATCCTGGGAATTCATTCATCCATAATATTTTAGTTCTCAGATTTGGAAATCTTTCCGGAATTTGTAATGAGTCAACTTGGGAATACTGCTGAAATTGTAACATTGCAGTTTGTTCGTTCTGTTTTGAAATTATGAACAGAATAAAAACTTAGCCAACAGTAAGTTCTTTCTCGTTGTACTGTATCTAATCGCTTTGGTTTTACAGTGTTACGTGCTCTTAGAGTACAAATTAAACAAAAGAAAAACATCAAGAAAATTTTCTCATCCTTTCATTATAAGGTGAGGGAAGATGCTACACGTACGAGTTTTCTCTGGTGAGACAGAAAGATGAAGGGACGTACAGATACAATAAAACTGGATTGCATTCTTCGATCATTTTGTTCGTGTAACAAAACCTAGGCAAGAATCAAGAAAATAATGTTAAAATACATGATTTAAAAATTCAAGTCATCCCCATCATATCTGTCACATCTTGAAAGAAAGATCTAACTGCAAATTTGGGTATTCTTTCGACTTGCATCTTTCCTCGACTTACTTTACTCGTAGTTTTGTAGCAAAAACATAAAGATTCAATAACGATATTCATTATCCATGTCTTAAATTTTCAAACTGGTATTGATTTACATTCTATTTGGGATAGTTTCTACACGTCTTTTAACATACTAATATGTGATTTGTATTTCTTCTGTATAATTTCTATTCGTGTTTCGTTGCACAAGATAGAATTGCTATTTTATTTTGCTTATGAATGGGAAATGGTAAAGAGATCATAACGCAGTGAGATGTATGGCATTTAATGCAAGTGTACGAAAGCGTCCAGTGAACGTATATGTGTATGCGTATTTTAAAAATAACATTTTTTTCATTTATACTGCTCCTTTTTATCATTTATTTCATTTCCATGCAGTAAAAATCTTGATACTACTTTAAAAGTTTAAATATTTAATACATTAGTTTGCCAATTAAGGATCCTTTACACAGCACGTAACATATCCGTTGGTATACAACTTCGTGAAAACTTCTAGAAATAAATATTGATTTCTAGAGACCTAAGTGATATGTCGGGGATCTCGAGTCGGTAGCGGCCGGACAACTACACGAGCGAATGGAGTCGAATTCACCGGAGAATGATATCAGTGAGCATAATCTCCCTCCACGTGCTTGCATATGCGGCTCTGGGGCACACCCATCCATTCATCTACTTGGGAGCGACTTCTGCGGATGAAGGTGACCAGAGTGTGATGTATATCACAACTTCTCCGCTATGACTAAGATCGAGAATGTATTTTCATAGGCCAGTCTCCACACCCATCGTGTGCCTTTATGGTGCGATATAAAGCAAACGTTAGAACTTGAACTGTATTTAGAAACTTATACTCTGTCCCTATATCTCTGCAGCAAGGAAACGAAAACAAGTTTCTGCGCAAGTAGTGACGCGAGATGGCTCCACCAAAGAACACGTGAGAGGGAATTGGATTGCGTGGAGGAGGGGAAAGCGACTACAGTTACCAACCTTCGAGCAGTGTGTACTGCTTCGCTCTGACTATTAGATTCCACCCGCTTCTCTGACGCTATGAGCGACCTTACTCCACAGTTAGCTGGGACAGGGTATAAGTGTCTGATAGTAGGAATCATAAGCAACAACATAGACCATAGACTACGTATAAATTTACTCCCACATCACTATCGAAGACGATAATACAGGAGTTTCGGATATTATATCTAAACATTCCATTTCTGATGTTTTGATATGACTACTGGATCGTTTTAATAAGCACGTTTGCAATATAAAGCAATAAATTTGCTACGAATTGTTGTAGTTTTACAACGCCTTTCTGCAACTTTTGTCTGATCGTGACGATGAAAATGAAAGATGATTAGTTGAAATTGATAGAAGGACACTCACAAAGAAACACTCATGCCCTGACCGAGATTCGAATCCGGGAACTTCCGTAGCGAGATCGAGAGTTCCAGATAATTTTTAGATATACACAGAGAGATTTGTCACCGTAGCTACGCACCTATTTCCAATAAAAGTTTGGGCCTTTGTGATACATTGCTGAAAGTTAACTCTACAATTAATCTATTTATCGTTATTTTTTTGTTGAAAAAAATGTAACCATTGGTAGTTGTCAGCCCAAATTCAGTGTAAGAATCATTTCTATTGTTTCGTAACATGTTAATTAACTGCCATTTGAAAAAGAACATTTTTCTGCATCCATTGTGAATTCTAATCTGTATTTTGCAAGCCTAAGAACGTATCACATTTATGGTTGAGTTAGTAACCAAAACTCGAACGCTTTGTCCATGTGACAAAAGGCAGTTCAAGCACTAAGTTTCCGATAATTTGAAAAAAGCCAGTTGGGCGAGGGAGAAAAAGTTCAACCAACATGATACATTATCTGTCGGATTTATGCCGGTATAAAAAGTCATTGTTTTGCGTTGAGATTTTTCTTGTTACATTTCAGTTCTCTGTAACAGCTGCAGTAATACTGTAACATTCTATCTAGCTTGTTACTTCATGTATGCAAGCTGTCGCATGCGATTTTATGTAATCGATAGCTTTAATTGTTTTTTCGAAGTCTACCGGTTTTGTGCGTTGTTGCTGCGTTATTTATAGGTTCTGCATCCATGCCATGACGTAGATTTATGTAAGGAGGTAAGGTAAATAAAAACTACATTATTTCATCATATTTCAACATTTTTCGCAAAAGGCTGAAGTTACATCCTTTACTTTCATGTTTCTTATTTTAAGTAGATTTTTTGTCGCTATTGGATAACACCCATACACAAGCCGGTACTCGAATCCGGAACCTTAGGTAACTCAACTCGCTTGAGCTTTCAAAACTATGTATAGAATGTATAGAACGGGTTGAAATTTGGGATTCCTTTTCCGTGGATTTCTTGTCATTTCGAACGTTTCTCTGATGTACTTCCATACTGAGAAAAGGCGTATGAGTAAAAGTGTAGTTGAAGGTATTTCGGAAGATAAACTTCCTTCTTCAAATTTACTAGGCTAGACAAATAAATTTCTCACAAAAAAGGGTAGTATTCTTCTTGGCTCTCGTTATGTTACTCCAAAATATTCCAAGACATATACAAGGGTCGTTCAAGGTTGACCAAGACTTTTGTGCGTAAAATATTAATGAATCACTGTAGTGCTGCATTACTTCGGCAGGACAGACCATGAATCCTTGCGAGTAACATGATCCTTTGCGACGCATTTGGGGCATACGCGAGTAGTGTCAACAGTTCAGTTAAGGGCGGGAGTTGGTAGTAAATGAACCGCACGGACACGTTCGCCCGACTGTAGTCACTCCCGTGAATATCGCGCGTGTTGAGCAAGTTATCCTTGAAGACCGGCCAGTAACAGTGCGTGACATAGCGCATACAGTCAATATCAGTGTTGTACGTAGGGTCGTTCGGAAGAAAAGACCTGGAATGTTGTCGAAACATGTCATTCTTCTCCATGACAATGCCAGGCCACACACGGTCCATTTGACTCAAACAACACTGGCCAACTTGCACTGGGTATTGGGTTGTGTAGTTATTCATCATTCATCTTTCAGATGGTTATCACTCGCTTAGCATAAAGTATAATGTATGCGAAAGGTTACATCCAAAGTACAGTAATTGGGTTTCTGTACTCTCCATGACTGAACCGATATGGATATTGGTAAGAAGAGGATAATACCTGCCTCACAAATAGATTCTGTTCATGCACCATTGTTCAATAATCGCTTCCCACTTCCTTACTCTCTCTCACACAGTCCACAGTCCTCACTCTCTCTCGTATTCTCGCCAACTGATCTCGCTCCCTCACGATTCCAACGCTCATTCCATAGCCGTCTCTCAAGTCACTAACCTAACGTTTGACTAATTGCTTATTCCGCATTCCTTTCTCTACTTCCTGCTATGTTAAGAATAATATAAGACTTGTAACTTCTTTCCCAATACCTTGGTTACGATACGGTACAGTCACCAACAATAGAAATGGAACAGCTAGATCCTGAAATACTCGCCTCTCTGCCACACATTGTGTGTGCTGCCTAATTATACTGCGATTACTGGATGTTAATAGCAAATTTTCAATTGTATATTCTATCGCCGCCGTAGAGTTAGGCAACACACACAACGCATTGCAGGGAGGCGAGTATTTCAGAATCTAGGTAACCCGTTTTTATTGCCGGCTACTGTACATCTATTTCGACAAACATATGCACGAATGTTCTGCGACTTTCTAATTGGATAAATTTCTAGAACATGATTATGCATTAAACGTACATTAGAGTCTCGCATATCCGACATAAACGGGCCGGTAGAACGTCGGATAAGCGAAAATGTCGGATAATAGGGAGGTGTTAAGAAAAAGCCTATTAAACATCAAACTAATGTTATAATTTTACACATTACGATCCTAATACAGTAATCATGTTTTACAGCAATACAGAAAAAAATAATTGGAAAAATGAACTTACAGTTAGAGTCCGGTAGAGTCGGGAGAAACCAAAAATAGATTACGCTCACGCTCGCAACTTGCAGTTCTTGTTGCCGATTGATGTTTTTTTCGGTGGTATGTCGGGTAATACGGAATGTTGGATAAGCGAAGGTCGGATAAACGAGATTCTACTGTGTTTAAAATATACTGAATTTTCAATATCTCTTCTCTTAACGCTGAATTTGTGCGACGTACTTGAGCTGCAATTACAAATGGAACGACATTGACAGTTCAGCGGCAAAACTTGAACACAACAAGTGGTCGAGTACAATGATTCACCAGACAGTTCGAGCGATCTGTCGTTGACGAAGGACAAGACACGAGGTCGTGTTGTGTCGGGCTTTTGTCGTAGTTGTTCGCTGAACTACACGACTGTCGTGTGGTTTCGAGTAGTCAAAACAATGTTTCGTTTAGGTCCGTCAACGTGTTCGGTTTCAATGACATCAGCTGCTTTCTGTACTTTTGGGCTTTAATTCTCACCTGGTTTGTTTTTTCAATTAGCAGTGAGCGATTTCAAACAATACAAAAAAAGTGTGAAGTGGGAGAAGGTCGAATTCTAGGCACGGACAAAGATATAAGTTAGCAATAATATAGAAGTGCATCGTGCCATGAAGATGAATGAGTGTGTTTAAGCTGGCCGCTATACATTCTTCATGTCTGCTATAATGAAGATGATATGATTAGTACCATTAGTACCGTTCTTCTCCTACCCATTGAGAAGAGGCTATGAAAGGCTTTGAGATTGTCATACGAAGCATGCATTTTTCTTCAGATTCCGTTCAATAAATTTTGATTCGAAGCTAACTTGAAACTTGTCTTATATTATTGGAAGTGAGGGGAATATGGCCACCTTATGGCAAAATTGCTAATTATTAAGAGATTTATTGAAATAAAAATATGTTCCGTATTCCAAAATTAAGATTAGTCTCTGCGCTGCTAGACATGAGTAAAAATCTTTTTCTGTAAATGAACAAAAAATGCACAAACAAAAGTCTGCAAAAACCATATTACCCCCACTGATGGGGGTAATATGAGCGCACTGGTGGGGAATATGGGCAGTTGTGTTTAATGGATACATTTAAGGACATATACACGTAAAAATTCACAGGATAGTGCAGAATGAATGCATACCATAAACAATGGCGTGCGCACGAGGGGCAAGGGGACACTTGCCCCTTCTGATACTCTCACTTAGAAATTTAATGTAGAGAAATTTTATTACCATTATTAAACAATATTATTATCTTTTTAAAATATAGAATTTTCAAGCCGACGAAAGTTCCAAGCAACTACGGAGATTTATTTCCTATGTAATTGCACTATCTCACTTCGTTATCCAGCAAATTACTTGTTATTAAGACTCACGTATTGTATTCGTTAGCCTAGTTGTGTTACACCTATGTGGTCGCCGAATAAATTGGTCACGCATTAGAAATGAATAAATTGTGTGTAGTTGTTTTGAATCTGATGGACGAAATCATGTTTATATGTAAATTAGTCAACCACAGAGAAGGAAAATAAAGAGGGAGGGGAACAGAGAACTTTTGTGCCACAGAAGCTGGAATTCTTCTAATAAAGTGATTTTCAGTGAGTCCGGACACACACTATATACTCCCCTATTTAGTACCCGTCAATACAATGAAACAGTGAAATGGAATGAGGCTTTTCTATCCCCGACTGAACTTTCATCAAAGCTTTTGTCCCACTTAATCAAAAGGTCTGCGCACGCCTGTGATCATAAACTTGTCCTGCAGTTCTCAAAGTTCCTCATCCTCTTTGCAAGTAGTGCAGATGAAATGTATTCCTCCTGCATATCAACACAATGATTATGATACCGCAAGGAACAAGGGTGACAATAAATCCACTCCTCACCACGATACCATTTTTGCATACAGGGCACTGACTGTCGTCGTTAGGTGCATCCGTCAATGGAATACCATGTGAATTTGTTATGGATCGTGAAGGGTTATGGGTAATACACTTCTTTTGGGGTAATTTCTGAAATTTCAAAAATATTATATGGCTTAGAAGCTTTTCTTTCTAAAGTGCCCATTTTCCCCGGAATTGCAACTTTTTATGTCAGTTAGTACTACTGCTTTTGACGAGCCGCAACACCATGATGCAATTCATACTACGTGATCCCCTGTTCTAGTTTTGTTGTTACTATATCCATATATAATTGTCTCAAATAATATTCAGCTCAGATCTTAACTCCTAGTAGTGCAAAATAACATCAGCTGTCTTTTTTAGTACAATTTCGAGAAGTACTTCCCCTTAAACATGCTCAGAACGTTTGTTTTCGCCAACTCAGATGAGTACGCAGTTGCACGTGACAATCGGGACTCCACCGATGTTGTCAACCTACCGTTGATTTTTTTCACCGCGCACAGCTTACGCTGTGACGCAATAACCTTAATTGTGCCCATATTCCCCACGTGCCCATTTTCCCCCTAGTTCCCCTGTATCTTAAAATATCAAAATTTTACTTAATCGAGTCATATTTAACCAGACAATAACATTAGTGTAGTAAAAACTACGAGACCAGGGTTTTATATGATTTAGTTACAAACAGTTGGTCCCTTGTCCAATGATACCTGAGATCATTCATCCTGGGAATTAATAATTTTATTCCTATTGTTAAATATATATTTGAAAACTTTAGTAAGCGAGATAAAATACAATATCCATAAATATTTGATTTTCTTTGTTGTAATTCTATCATAAATTCAACTTCTCCTTTAAATTGCTCGTTTATAACAGTGCTTTGAATTCTGACAACACACAATAAAATCGGGCGAGATTATCTTAACAAATTTGTTAATTTATATTATTAAAACCATTATAGCATGGAATGTGTGTGAACAAAAATGGTATATGTGATTTGTCAAAGGGTAATAGAAGTGTTCTTAAAGATTTTTGTCATTCAAAATCTCAATTTCACTCTTTAGGGGATCAATGCCCTGCCAACCATCCTTGACGATTCTGTCAATTTTGATTGTTTTTACTTGCGTTGTTAATTTTTAGTCAATATAAGCATAACTGAAGCAATAATAAATGAACAGATTCAGTTTTTTAGGACAATATTTTATTTATTTGTGATTTGTCATGATTCTGACCTGAAATTTGTGATATATATTGGTTAATAAAGTGCAAGTGATAGATTTTTCTTTTTCAAATGTGGAATTACTTTTGAAATAGCCAATCGTATTTCAATGATTCATAAAGTTCAGTATGCGGGCACAACGTCTTCTCAATCTTTGCTTCCTAACCTGATAAAATGGACAAATAGACCAACATATCAAGTTAAGCCCCATCTCAACTGTTCAACATTCCGCTCCAAATAAATTTCAGTCGGACTAACATAGTAAACCATTTGCACTATCCTGGAAATGAACTCCTCGTGTAACTACCATTAAAGCTTGGAGTCGGTGGGACACGCTAACACAGGACTCGTTAAAGCTGCATTAGTGTAGGCGGAGGATACGCTACCAGAATGTCCTCTGAAGGCCTCTTCCTGCGTAAATTCAATTACACCTGCCCGGACTGTTAGAGCCGGACCTTTGGAGGACGACCCTCATGTCCATCAAGCAAAAGGAAAAGGTTGACAACTCTTTCCTTGAGCACTTACCGTCTGCGACAATCATCACAAAACATAAATCATTGTAAATCTTCATTTCTGAACTAATTACTATTTTCTTGAAAGAATTCAGATCCATTGAAAACATGTTTGACCCCACTTCATTCACAGACAGGCTAATGAGCTCTGGATCTGCCGTTCAAAGAGAGATCCGAATCACTATATTCCTCCACCGGGTATCGAACCGGAGACCGTTTCGTTACAAGGAGACGACGTTACCGCTACGCTATGGGGAAGGCCCAAAACAAAACATATATATTTAATAAATATGTGTCTATAATTATTCGTATTTTTAAATTGTAATACGACAATGAGAATACCTTTTTCAGGACATCTACATTTCTTATTATGTTTAGGTTTTAAAAATGCTATGCCTAAGTTTTAATTAATAAAGATATTCCCTGGCTTTTAGAAAAACAGAAATAACTATCTCTAAAATATACCAGGAAATATATTTTTTATTTGTAGTATCTGGTTTGAATTATATTGTTACGCCTTCTTACGTTTAGTTGTAACCAATTACAAATTTTAAACCGAAAGAATAATATATTTATTTAAAATGTGAATCATTACAGCGTAAATTAAATATGATCAATGAAATTAAACTATTTCGTTCACAACTATAATATAATATAATTGTGAACTAGGAAACTAGTTGTTTTTAGATAATTTTTAACTAGTGATATTAAGTCAAATCTTAAACTTATAATGTTGGAATGTACAAAGGGTAGCTTTCCCTTTTCCCTTTTGATGTGATTTTTGTTATTCAGCGTCGCGTTTCTGCTACTTTTGGCTAATCGCGACGATGAGAATGATGAAAATGATGAAAGACACTCACAAAGAAAACCCATTTCCAAGCAGAGATTCGATTGATTTGGTTTAATTAACTTCGCTTTTCTGCCATGTTTGACAAATCACGAAGATCAGGATGAAGGGACACTCACAAATAACAACCATGCCCATGCCAGGATTCGAACCAGGAAACCCTGGCGTCGTAGCGCTGTGGTAACCACTCCTTTTCCCCTTTTTGAAACACCTGGCTGCTATCAATGATGATTAGTTCAAACATGGATTGTGTCGGAACTGCAAGAACCTGTTTTATTCTCAATTCTGAAAGAAAGTAGAATAACTCCCAAACAGATAACTAGACAATGAGAGAAGCAAGAACGCCTAATTACCATTTGTTGCGGTATCATTATAGGAATACATTGCACTCTGAGATTGCTGAAAGAGAATTTATGGCGTCTTTTAGCCATAGTATGTATTTGATTACGTTCATAAATCACTCCCTCTTAGGCACATATCCTCCAGCTACTGAATGTTATCGCCTCGTTTGTCCCATCAGTGTAAAATATTCGCAACTGTGAGTCCTGCTGAAAGGACTCCCGCTTGAAATATCTGCATTTCTCCTGCAATTCGACATCTTCTGAGATGGTCTCGAATAAATCAAAAGATTCGATGTTCGGAAGAAAGCATTCCCTTTAGCTGAGGTTCCAGAAACAGAATACTTCAAAATATTCACAGCTTGGAGTTGTATTTCTTCTGGACATGATATTGTATATAATGTACGAGATCTGGGGCAAAGACGGCGAACGTCCCTTCCCCCCAGAAGAGAGATAAACTAGAGAGAGAATACACTTTTGCCCCAAATGTTGTTTTTTACTTTTTGCATTGTCGAAGTTTATTTTAAGTCCAGCATATGCTCAGATAAACTCATTGGAACCGAACCTATGCTCTGTCCCGGGAATCTCTGGAGCGAGGGAACGAATCAAGTCTCTGCGCAAGTAGTGACTCGAGAGGGCTCGACCAATGAAAAGGTGCGAGGGAACGGGATGAAGGGGTGAAATTCGACTTCAGTTGCCAGCCTTTGCAACAGCGTTTACTGCTTCGCTCCTCCCACTCGCTTTCTCCCTTTCTCTACCGTTATGCGCGGTCTTGCTTCAGAGATTCCCGTGATAGAGTGTAGAGTTAAAATGGGATCCTAAACTCTGCGCAATATACCTACATCAGGGATTGTATCTGAGACCCCTTGATTGCAAGACGGCAGCGTTACCACTACACCATCGGAAAGGCCCATTGCGTATTGTTATTTAGTGGTATTTTAAATCTAAGCACCTCCCCCAAACATATATCCGCCACTTTCACTCCCCACTCATTTCTTGTGGCCTATATTTCAACATTTCGGCCATTTTTGACAGTTTCAAAATCCTGTCTACGCTTCAAGCTTTAGTGAGCTTACTGCATGACTACAGTACAACTTGACATTAAATTATTTTAAATATAAGGTTCGATTTTGGAAAAGGCATGGGGTGGGTGGTAAGAGAGGGCATATCAAGAGTTTTGTTGCCACGATTACTGCTGTAAATTTATAGAGATTCAGCCGATCCTCCCACTGACGTACACGTATACCTCGGAATGCAGGAAGGCTATTATACTCGACCGAAATTGGATAACACATTATAATATGAACTAAAAACCGATTTTTCGCTATGTTATGTACCCTATACCGTGCTGCATAATTTCCTTAAGAAAATTGTTGCAATACATTTTATAACGTAATGAAGTTGACTCTCAGTAATTTTAAAGTATTTCCTTAACCACGAGTTTATTGTAATAACATTAACTTCAATAAATGTAGGGTCTTTAAGCTAAATTTTTTCGGGTAAAAGTACCCATGAAAATCTAACTCCTCTTATAACACCATTAAACCTTGTTTCCATGATTATGAAAAACTAAATATGCTGACCAAGGCAGTAATTTATTTTATTAAAAACATAAACTAAACGTAACGTTTCAACCTTCTAGCAAGGTCTTCTTCAGACTCTGTATCAAGTACAAAAGTAACAAGATACAAAAACAGGGCATTATATATACACAAACATTACTCCCTCCAGACTATTAGAACGTTGTTTGGAACTTTCTAGCAGGTGGAAAGAAAGAGAAGAAGCAGGATAGACTGGACATAAACAGAAGAAGTAAGAAAACGGACAGGGGAGAATTGGAAGAGAAAGAAAAAGAGGAAGAGAAAGAAAAAGAGAGGAGGTTTGGAATAAGGAGTATGGGGAAGACCACAGAAAGATATGCAAAGTGCTTAGGAAAGTGGGAATTAAAACTTACAGGAAGGGAGGGAGAAGCATCTTAGGAATAGCAAAGAATGCAAGCAAGAAAAAGGAAAACAGAGAAGAGGAAGAGGAAGGGATTATCTACGAAGTGAAATGTAAAGAATGTCAGAGTGTGTACATAGGAGAAACGAAAAAAAGGCTGAAAAACAGGTTGAAACAACATAGGGATGATGTACGACTTAAGAAAGAGAGAAATGCAATATTTAAACACACGAGAGGAACAGGACATGACATAGAGTGGGATGAGGCTAAGCAGATAGGAAGGGAGAAGAGAATGCTAGTTAGAAAATGGAAGAAAGCCAAGGAAATAGAGAAGAAAGGTGAAGAAGACACAATGAACTGGAATGGGGGACTGAAGTTAAACAAAGAATGGAAGAAGGTGTTAGAAAGAGTTGAAAAGACAAGAGAGAAAGAGGAGAGGAGAAGGGAGAAATATGAAGGAAAAAGAGCGTGAGATAAAAAGTCCAACCACATTCTATATGGAAGTAATTATGTTTAGCCTTTTAGGTGAAAGTACAGTTGACAAGTGAAAGCCACCTGCTAGAAAGTTCCAAACAACTTTCTAATAGTCTGGAGGGAGTAATGGTTGTGTATATATAATGCCCTGTTACGTTTAGTTTATGTTTTTAATAAAATAAATTACTGCCTTGGTCTAACTCCTCGTGTATTTGAGCCAAGTCGATCAAGACTTTTCAAGTTGGCGGGCGAGACTCCGATTTCTCGGTCTTGGTTTCATAACTTCTGATTAGTGTAGTCTTCATTTACTTGGGATAAGGAACGAAAATCTAAGGAGTTTTAGAGGAAACTTCGCGCAACGTTTTGTTTATGAAAACTAACTGAAAGAGTGCTCCGTTTAGGAGGGCCGAAGTCTCAACATGGAGGCAAGTCACCTTCACTGTGATCGAGATAACTGAAGCAGATGGGGTATTTTAAGCGGAATCTCATGCAGCAAGTAAAGACGTCCGATCTCGTCTTGAGTGAAATAGGTCAAAGCGGGCAAAACTACATTGTTAAATTCTTTGGTGCAAATACTAAATGCTGCGAAATACAAGGTTTTGTTAGCAGCTCCCGCTGGTAGAGGTATACTCATTTTGCTGCGATGCGTCATAAAATCTGATGTGTAGCATACTTCGATTCATCAAACCTTTGGAGAGTATACTTGGTGCGGTTGATCGCAGTAGAGAGATTTATAATTATAAACATGCATGACATAAAAGTTGGAAACTGTGAGTATAACATATTTGTACTATCAAAGTACCAATATATGGCCAGTTAGATCCAATAGCAATTTTGTGGTTATCGTAAATTTGAACGTTATGGGTCACCGAATTGTAACTTTAGTATCAATTGCAATTTTATGGGATGTCTCGAATGGCCATATAACCATCCTATCACTAGGAAGATAAATAGATATATAGGAGAGCTTTAAATCAATCTCATTTGATCTAATGGTATAATTGGTATTTCTGTGTGAACCGAATTACGATTTAAAGCTACGTTTAGAAGTTCGCATCATATGTAGCTGCTATTCTATTTATATGAATTGTACTAACTGTAAACCTGGAAATAAAGCGTTTGAATTGCAGACGGTTAATCAGAATTAATGTAAGACTTGAAGCTTTCCTGGCGGCGAATGCTGAATAGATTCTCTAGGGCTATCGACCGGGTGAGTTGTGGAAAATATTCCAAGCTTTCGAGAGCTAACGTCACTCTCATCTTCAGGGTTGAAGTCTCGATAGCCCGAGAGAATCTATTCAGGTTAATCAGAATGTCTTGCATGTGTTTGCCACTACAGTATTTGGTTGAATTTTCAATTATCTTCTCTAATTTTTGCTTGTAAAAAGACTTTGATTTTGTGAATAAATTACATTCCCAAATAATGATCTATTAATAACTAATAATTTACTTGATAATAAATATATCAAACATTGCTACATGATAAACAGTAATAATTAACTGGCCTTCACGATGGCGCAGTGGTAAAGTCGTCGCATTGTAATCAATGGGTTCACATAGTGGTTCAGTACCATCCTTAAACTGTAGGTTCATTCCATATTAACCTTACCGTGCAAAAAGTGGACTTCAAACTCAAAGAACAAATGAACGATAGTTAGATTTTGATTTTTGCGTCTGTCAACCTCTTCAGGTTGATGTTGTTTTGATGAAATAGCTGATTGAACAATCTGATGAATTAGCCGTCATTCAAACCAAGAACCTTCGGAGGCAAGATTGTGAATTGATCCAACTCTTATACTCGATCTCCGGAATCTGTGGAGCACGGCCGCGCATAGCGGCAGAGAAGAGGGAAATCGAGTGGGCATAGCGAAGCAGTACGCGCTGCTGCGAAGGCTAGTAACTTCAGTTGCTTTCCCCCCTCCACCCAATCCCGTTCATTGGTAGAGCCGTCTCGCGTCACTACTTGACAGAGACATGTTTTCATTCGCTTGCTCCAGATATACTCGAGACAAAATTAGTTCCTCATTACAAACCACTGCTGAGTCTTTTCCAGATTATTACCAAACATTTTTCAAGTCTGTATTAGATGCATGGGCAAATAAGTGTTTTGGGTAAACCATATTATGCTCCCAAGAGTATCAAATTTTCTAATATATTCAGTTTCACATTCTTATCTTGCAAGTTTGCAAACCCACATTGGAAACATCATCAAGAGCCGAGCACCAGTCTTCTTCCCGAGAAATTTCTTTAACGTTGTAGTGCGACTACCTGTCTCAATTGGTTTCCATCATTTCTGGAGAAGCATCTCTACGAACCGCCCGTCCTCTCGGGTTAGTGTTAGTTCTTGGCAGGATCCTACAGTAATCCGCTGGAGGTAATCGAGTTTCCAGCGACTTGCGCTTCGGGCGGTGTGAGAAATTCAGACACATACACTGGAATCGACCACGTCATCCTCCTGCTGGTCTGAAGCAAACCGAGCCTTTCCTTGCTTCTCTCCGCGTTCATATTTGCATACAACAACGGGGATGATTCGATTTGAGAGTCAAACGGGACAACTTTCGATGGAGAGCAGAGGAAATCTTCCGCGCGTGGAATCAGTCAAAGTAAAACCAGAGACCTTCTCCACGTCCTATCGCGTGAATATTTAAATTCTCGGAATGGCGTTTCCGAGCTCTCCTGTTTTGGGGTCTGCACGCTTCTGTGCTCTGTGACTCCTCAAGCTATGGCGGCATTAGTTAGTAATAAATACAACTGAATGTGGGTGGCTCAATTATTTATTACCCTCGTATCTCTCTCTCTCTCTCTCTCTCTCTCTCTCTCTCTCTCTCTCTCTCTCTCTCTCTCTCTCTCTCTCTCTCTCTCTCTCTCTCTCTCTCTCTCCCCGTTCCTCCTCCCCTCCTCTCTCCTTCTATCATGCGCACATCTATCTTTACTTGCAAAGGTGAATCTTAACTGACAAATAATAAACACTCACATAAAATGATTAACTGGTATTAAAATTTCGAGGTGCCTCAGCACTTATACTCTGTCCCGGGAATCTCTGGAGCGAGCGAACGAAAATAAGTCTCTGCGTAAGTGGTGATTCCAGAGGACTCGACCAATGAACTCTTGATAGAGAAAGTGAGTGCAGCTACCAGCTGTTTTGCAGCAACGCGCACTGTTTTGCTCGTTTTCTCCTCTTCTCAACAGTTATGAGCGGCCTTGCTCTACAGATTCTATGGACTAGGTATAGACTACATACGGTATATATACGCCCATCACATAGTATAGAACCAAGCCCCATACCATAAATAAACTCAGTACATTTGTTTGACGAACACAATTTTCATAATGTAATTAGAAACCGACATCCGTGACGGTGTGGTTAGCACAACGCGCTACGACACCGGCGGACCCGAGTTCGAATCCCGGCCATTTGTTCTTTGTGAGCGTCTCTTCATCAATTTCATCATATCATCACTCAACCTCGTCACGATTATCCACCGAATATCGAAGTGAAATAACCAAATCAATCAATGAAACCTAATTACAACTGATTCTGTAATGGGGCTCTCGGCACACATTACACAAGAAAAACACATTCCTCACAGAGGATTATACTGACTGTGTGTCCAGATGCCAGAGTCTTGTTAGTTCGTAAAAATGCAGCCCAGGGTGTGTTACGTGGAAGAGAGATTGACATTTGAGTGCCTTCAACCTATTTACACCCCTACACATACATAAAATATGTTACGCAATTGTTCAAATAACATCAAGGTGACACCCAAGTATCTAACCTTTTCTACCAAAACGCGCTCAGTGCAATTCTGGTGTCGAACCGGGGAGTTATAAGGGGCCAGAGCGTGGTACTTAAAACAACACCTGCACTTAGGTGGAGATCGAGAATGTGTGTAGCCCATCCACAACCCCTGGCCCATCCCAAGCACCTTTAAGGCACTGTACAATCACGAACACTTCTGGTTTGTAGCAGACCCATTAAAAATCAGTGAGGTTGTTACAAGCCAGAAGCGTCCTTGACAAGGGAGACTATGCACAAGGAGAACTTTATTGCCTTGTTATATCGCGATTTCAGATCTGGTTCCAGAACACTTAAAATGGAGGTTGAGCATATCCTTTCATAATGCAAACAGGAAACGCATTTTTCCACAATCAATACGTAGAGAACTTTCTTCCAGAAAGTTTTACAACAGAGCTGCTTTTTATTTTCTGTTTCTGTTGTGTTATGTCGCTTTGATACCCCTTGAGTTGATCACGACGATAAGAATGAGTGATGAACTGATAAAATTGGTTATAGGCTGATTACAATGATACAGTAGAATAGGTAAGACAAGAAACTCCTCGCGGCCTCACGCCCAAGCCATACGTAGGGGAAGGACGCACAGAAGCAGGGTTGGCAGTGCATACGGGTCAAATGTCTACGCAGAACGAGAACACAAGAAAACTAAGCAAGACGATCTGAGTGGTGTGGTGGTAAACATACAACTGAATGACCGCGTTCTGCTAAGATGGAATCAATTTTGAACATCTTCAAACGGGGTTTGTTAATTTTCACCAAGGAATACAATTCTGGTGTGCGTCAAAGGGGGTGTTGTTTTGAACGAGCCACTGAATGAATCATAATGTCTTTTCGGGAGGAGGAAGAAGTCGCAGGATTTATTTGTACGTTATGGCATGAGGCGTTGTCAAC
Source organism: Lepisma saccharinum (assembly GCF_977018435.1). Lineage (NCBI taxonomy): Eukaryota > Metazoa > Arthropoda > Insecta > Zygentoma > Lepismatidae > Lepisma > Lepisma saccharinum. Next base: position 20,526,696 of record NC_139230.1, on the reverse strand, counting down.
AACAACAACACTGTTTCGTGTCAAATTTGTGAAAACTTCTCCCGGACCCTGTGGCTGAGTGGTTAGCACATCGCGCTGCGACGCCAAGGGTCCCGGGTTCGAATTCCGCTCGGTCATGGTTGTTTGTAAATGTCCATTCATCAATTTCATCATTTCATCACTCATCCCCATCTTCGCAAATTAGCCAAGAGGTACAAAACGCGAAGTAAAATAAAATATATCAAATAATAATAATAAAAAAATTGGCATTCATATCATGGTATTAATCGCCAAAAGATTTTCCAGATTTGAACATTAACCGCCAGCATGTACAACAATTAAACGTTGCCCTTTAGACACCGGTGCTTTGACGGCAGCCGCGGTTCCATCCACCCAAGCTTCTTTCTTTGTTGTCGAGCTGTGAAAATAAGTCCGTCAACGTAAACAATGGGTCGTCCTTGTCGACGAAAGATTTTTATGGCTTTGAGGTACGATGAACGTAAACTTCTTATTTCGTCCTTTTCTATAAGCAATTGTCTATTATTTTCTGCTTTTCCCACTTAAACTCTAGGTCACGTATTATCTTGCGCACACACCAGACACTGCCTTGGAACTCTATTCTTTGTTTCAAAACCCTTCGGATACCTTCCCCGTCCGTAAGGTGAAATTCGTTCACAACACGCCTAACAACACACTTATCGAACTCGTCTATATGACTTTTGATTTTTCGGCGAGATCGTGTTCTATGGGGCGTATGAAAGTGTTTCTTCAACGTAGTGCATGCTTTACTTTCTATTAGTACAATTCTTCTCACACTGCTGAATGAAACACCACATGCGCGAGCCACCCTCCTTTGCAACTGGTTTTCGGACATACGAACTCCCACCTGGTCTTTCATAAATGCATTGACATTATATACAATTTCTCGCCCTTGGCTGTGGATTACTTTTCGTCCACCGAGTTTACTTGCTTTCTCTGAAATGCAAGCTTACATGCTACCAAGTACACTGCACACAAAACAAACACACACTTTAAATGAAGACAGGCAAGTCGATCGCATTGTTCCTCGGTGCTCACACAACATTAAGACGTTCGGCAACCCTGCCTGTGTGCACGATAGGGGAAGTTCGCGCATGCGCTTGCCGCGTTTCCGATCCAGCACATCGGTGGGAGAGTTTCTTGTCTCACCTCTTCTACTGTACACCCATGCCTGACCAAGGTTCATACCTCTGATCTATGGCTTCGGACAGAGCTAGTTTTAAAACAAAGAAACTTAAAATAAAAGTTTTATGCAGCAGGTTTCTGTATCATCACTCAAATCCAGAGTAATCTCAGATAATTCTTCTTTCAGGAAACAATATTTAACCATTAATAAATTGAGACGAATATTACATGTCTTCAGCACGTCTCTTCGAAATTTTTCAAAGCATCTGCGCAAAAATGTCCATCATTTTTACTTTTGGTATTTCATTTCATAATGATATCTTCCATCTGAATCAAATCTTTACATACGACAACTACTTCATGCCTGAATGAACTCAAGCTACAAAACTGCACAAGCAAATATAATTAAACAGCCGTTCTCGATAACGAATTTATAACGTCGATACGTTGATTTTCCATTATTCAGAGAGTCATGTGACGATTTTGCAGTTGCTTTGGTGTTGGATCCGGTTCAAGTCTTGGCGAGATGACCACTTCCAACGTCTTTGTGAACATCTTCAACGAAATGCCTATACCAGCGAAAAATGCTGGATCGCGTTGCTGCTTCATCTCCATAATCTTCTGGCATCTTTTCAACTTTCCTTTACATTTTTTCCCCGACTTAAAATACAATTTTGTGTCGTTTTTGGAATCTACTCGAGCCCTTAAGGATAAATATTTGTGGTATTTCCTTGTTTAACATAGCTTTTTATTTCCATTTAAGTTAATCGACAGCGAAATGAATGATGATAAGAGGTAATCGATGGATGGAGATGCCGGGACTCAAACACAGAACTTACCGTAGGTACAGTTACCGGCAATAGAAATGGGACACCTAGATCCTGAAATACTGGCTTCGCTGCAATGCGTTAAGTATGTTGCCTAACTCTAGGGTGGTGGCAGAACATTGCAATGAAATTTTTTATCACAATCCACTCATTACCGTAGAGTTACGTAACACACATAACGCCATGCAGGGAAGCGAGTATTTCAGGATGCAGGTGTCCCATTTTTATTGCCCGTCACTGTACAATAGGCACACTTCAATACATAGAATGGAACCAAACGGTTGTTAAAAGTATCATTATCAATCTTTTTGGTCCAACTTTGTGTGTTTAGAAGTCGACCGCCCATAATATTTAACACTAAAACTACTTATATTCCATTAGGATTGCATATGTAAAGACTTGAGAAATGGAAATAATGTCTACCAACATTAAAATAGAAATCAACACTTTAAAATAAGTTCAACTTCGATACATAAAGTAGCCTTTGCAATCTATACTCTATAGCGTTCTGAAGGCTAGAGCTTTCCTTGGAGACCTTCATTTCATTGATTTGCTTTCTTTTACTTCGCCTTTTGTGCCACTTTTGGCTAATTTGCGAAGATGGGGATGAGTGATGATGTGATGAAATTGATGAATGGACACTCACAAACATCCGTGCCCAGCTCAGGATTCGAACCCGGAACCCCTGGCGTCGTAACGCGATGTGCTAACCACTCCACCACGGGGTCCGGCACCTTTATTTCAATTGATACTTTCTATGTGTAAGACTTCCGTTTGTCCATTGTTTTTAACGCCTTTCCCATAGATTATATTTTCTTTCCAACACCATTTCTGGGCTTCCCCGATGGCGTAATGGTAACGTCGTCGCCTTCAAATCAAGGGGTCTCGCGTTAGGTACTCGTTCAAGTCACATAGTTATTCGGATCCCAATTTAAATTGTAGGTCCAGTCCCGATTACACTTTCTGTGCATAAAGCGGACTTAAATCTTAAACTCATTACCATTTATCCACGGCTTTGCTTCAATTGTTAGCTTTTGAAGGTTGATTCTGCAGTGTGCTTTTTACTAGCCATTCTGCGACATAGCATCACCATTCTTAGCATCATGCGTAAATTCCCCAAGTAATCGTAAGGCTATTTTCAGACGAAAGGGACCCCCCAGAGGCGACAAGCAACATAAGTCCCTTTCTACAGGCAAGCATTGATATCACAGGCACTAGCAACAGACACGATATTGAGAAAACGGCACAATCTGAGCGACACACAACCGATATATGAATTTTGTCGTGTCGATTCGAAAGGTTGCATTTATTACTGAGGGTTCGTTTCCCAACGAAACGTGTCTGTTGTTGTGTTGGTCTGAAATCTTCAAAAGTTCACATTGAATACTTATCACTACACAGACAACCCAAACTATCTGACATGAAATTTCTAAACAAATAACAAACCAGAAAAGTAAGGTTTGAATCTGATTGAAATTCATTGAATTTAATATGAGTAAACCCATACTCTACCCCAAAGGTATTCTGGCTCCTTATACTCAACCAACTAAAGATGACTCTCTCTCTCTCTCTCTCTCTCTCTCTCTCTCTCTCTCTCTCTTTCCTGAACAGGATTTAAATTCACTTCTAGTAATTATATATTTCATTTTTATGCTCATACTTGTTCCGGTTTCAGTACAATAATGTCAATTCTGAAACTTCAAACAGATCAATATAACTTACACAAACCTGCGTACATCCAAAACCGCTGCAAATTCTTGATTAACCCGTGAGTGGTACACATGGGTCCTCAGGACCCAGTGGAAATTTGTTGACGTGTTTACTCACAGATGGCAGGTCTGATTACTTTCATCTCCCCAGTAGCCTTTTCACTGGCAGTGGTGAATGTTGTGCTGAAAAAGTTTTTCCGTGAAGTGCTTGGAAGCTTGTGTATCACAGGGGAGTGTGTGGGTTCCCAGGACCCAAGTGTACCATTTATGTAACTTTTTTTCTGGATGAGGGATTATTGATCATTTCTTATATTTCTGTCTGTTCCAAACATTATGGCGGGAGGAAGTCATTTAATCGATGATGAAATAGCAGACATCCTGAATAGAAAAGAAGATTCGGAATATGACGCTAATTACGTACAGAGTGAACATGACAGTGAAAGTGAGATATCATCTGATAACACCATTGCTGGAACAGAGGAAATCGGTGCCAACTCTGCAGAGGGATATCCGTGGTATAGTACTGCGTATTCTTGGAGAAGCAGGTCAAGAAGAACCACCAGATGTTGTAGAAACTACTGAAAAATCCAAACGTAAAAGTTACGCATTTTGCCCCAACAAAAGAGACAGGAAAACAAACAACTATTGCCACCATTGCAGACTACCAATCTGTAAAGAATGCAGCTGCACATTATGCTCACACTGTTCAGAAAAATGTTGATCTCTTTTGTAGCAACTCATGAGAGCATCTATATTGTACCTGAAAACATTTGAGCAATAAAGAAAATGTTTAACGTCAAAATTTCCAATTTTTAATAATACGGGTCCCCAGGACCTAAGTGTACCAGTCATGTAACTTTTTTTAAGTGCACCACTGAAGGGATAAAACTAAATTCTAATTGATAGTTGATGTTTGTTTAGGCCCACTTTATATACAGAAGGCTAATGGGGACTGTATCTAGAGTTTCATGTGGAATTCAGACCATTATATTGCTCCACCGAGTATATCGAACCCGGGACATTTTCATTACAAGTTGACGACGTTACCAGAACGCCATTGTGGAGGATTAATTTTATTGGAAACACTTGCATATAAACCGGGAACTTGAGATGAAAAAGTAATGCATAACATAAAAATAACCTTAGCAACTTTATTAACAATGTCGGTTTTGAGGTTTGGAAATGTTTGGCGTCCTTCTGCCTCGCCTGGGTTATATGAATGCATGGAACTGATTGATGAATGAGAACGTTTCCAATCCCTTCGCCGAATGACAGAAGACCTGAGAAAACGAATTCCTTCCTCGTCCCCGTAGGTGAGGCATTAAAAGAAAAATACAGGAAGTGAAACATTGCCTGTTTGAAAGTCCATTTCCTGTAATTACATGCACTATTCATTTCGTGAACTTTCACATCTTACGCGCCTCGTAAGAAATCGAAGGCCATATATCGATCCATGAAATTGGCTGCGGAAGCAGAAGTGCAAGTTGGTGAGAGCGAATCAATGAATTATTCATCTTCTGGTAGAAACAACCAACAGTGTTCCGGTTAAATAATGATGGATTAAATTACACTGATTGCCTGCAACGGGCATCGAGTGTCCAGCCTGTATTCCAAACGCTTTGAATAAAACGCTACAATGTTACATTGGAAGATCTTTTTTTTTATTTTTTATTGCAGTAGACTCTTTCTAATTCAAACTCCAAGGAAGCACTAAAAAGTTCGAATTCCACGTTTGAATTAACAAAAACGTCACATCATTAAATATGATTTTTTTAAAATTTATTTATGTAGTGAAATTTCCAGTACAGGATAAGCCATTTTAAGCAAGAAATAAACAAAAGAATAATAAAACAATAAAACAGAACAGTACCAAGATAAACAGAGCTCAGTTTCACAATATAGATTTCAAGGGGAATAAACGTCTGTTCGAATTACGGAATAATTCGAATTATCCAAGTTCGAATTAAAGAGAATCCACTGTATTTAGATTCCTCCTGCACATTGCTACATGCCGTGAAGGCATGTTGAGGTAGAGCCATTTGTGGAGGCATTTTGATCACCTTTACCTTCCCCCTCTGTTTTGCCCCAAGATACCCACTTCATGCAGGGGCATTGCTGTAAAAATTCTCCACTTGAATCATCCTACCCCGAGAATCGAACCCGGGACTACCGCGCTCTATATTGAAATATATACTTTGTAATAAAAAAGTAACTGACATTATTCAATAATTCTCGTTCTTATAAATTATATTGAAATTCAAAAATAAAATGTTTCCAGGTTCGTAACCTTAATTTGCGTTTTCCATTATCTGAAAATGTAAATCTTAAAATAATCGTTATATGCGTAATCCATTATTATAATTACGATATATTTTTATGAATAATTTCAAATGAACACTTGAATTGACCAACAGTTTCATATGGTATGAAGGTTAAAGTTGTAGTTTATTTTACTCTACGCTAGATTTGCATATATATACTTTCGTGCTTTTTAATTACAATGTCTAGGGTGTTCTGTAAGAAGCACATAATAAGTCTCACACTGCGATTTTCTATTGCTTTCATCTAAGTCTCACTGAATCAATTAAAGAAAATTTTATCAGTACAATTTTATACTGGGAATGTTTAATGATTCTAAACAGTGATGGTCCAACATGTACAGATATGCATATCATGTCAGTAATGTTTCCTATTAAAAGAATAAGCATTAAGAAACTGTTTGCTGTAAATTTGCATTTCTTACTTAAGTTTTTTTTTCCCGAACAGCCTAGATATAACTATGTATAATTTTAACATTTCAAGAAATATTTCTCTACATAGTGGTCGAATGTGCCTTAAACACATTATTATTTTTAACGTTAAACTATGACGGGGTTTAAAATGAATTTATTTTAGGAATATGATTTGAAATGCCTAAAACTAGATATTGCCATAGGTACTTTAATTATGTTCTGAGGAAAGTAAATTTTTAAAAGAAGGGATGATAAAACAAATCGAGAAGAAGAGCTATTTGGACCAACTCTGTTTCATTACTTCTCCGGAGTAATTTAATGAAACGAGGAACAATATAAATCAAGGAGTAGTTGGAGATGCCTGTTCGAAGGAAAAATGCCGCTGATCACAAATGTTAGGTAATCATTTTAATGAGAACGGAGAAACTAGTGCACGTTACCCGTGCCAGTGGGGATTCTCAATTTCCGGTGAACTTTCCGAGAGGCCAATTCGCTCAAAATCCGGGAGGTCAGAGCAGAACAAATCGTGCGTAGACATCGGGAACTGAAGCGAGATATTCGTCCTTGTGCAGCCTTGTGCTTTCTGCATGGAAATAATTTACTACATTTCCAGGATTTGATAGTTACGAAACTTAACTGTGATCGCGGAATGGAAATGAAATTTCAGAAGTTGCACTTTTGTAAGGATATGGTTGGATTGATTGATTTGATTTACTTTATTTTATTTCCCTTATCCTCCAGTTTTGGCTAATTTCGAAGATGAGGATGAATGGTGATAAGGTGGAATTGATGAAAGGACAATCACAAATGCACATAGGCACAGGCCACACAGAGAGTTATACTGACTGTGTCCAGACACCAGAGCCTCGTTAGTTGGCAAAATTCAGTCCAGGAAGCACTTGGCAGAAGAGTGGTTGGTAAGTGTGTGCCTTGGAGGGTTATTCAAAAAGAATGGTACAAAAGTATATTTAATTTATTTTTAAGTGAAAAGAGATACAAAAGCAATTCTGGTGATAAAGAAGAAAGGAAGGTTGTAAGTTTACCTGGGCAATTACAAATGTTGGATATGAGAACCCTGGGTAACACGGCAGATGTCAAAACGATAATCCATTTCTTGCCAGACGCGTTCCAACATATCCTCGGTTATCAGCTCCACTGCATGAGAGATGCGCTGCTTTAAATTATCCAGGTCCTGTGGTAATGGAGGAATGTACAGTGTCTTTCACAAACCCCCATAGAAAGAAGTCGCATGGAGTAAGATCTGGGGATCGTGGAGGCCAGGTTAGCATTGCCAAATCTTGATTCCCGGTACGGCCAATCCAACGACCTGGTCTGGTGGCATTGCGGTACGCACAAACAAGGTTGTGGAAGTGGGGAGGAGCACAATCCTGTTGAAAGATGGAATTCGGAGTATCTTCCTCCAGTTGTGACATGAGCCATTCCGATAACATGTCCAGGTAGGTCTGGCCAGTAACAGTGGCTTCGGCAAAAGAGAAATGTCCATATACTTTCCGTATGCTTATTGCACAAAACACATTCACTTTTGGTGAGGCTCTTTTCTGCTGCACTATGGCATGAGTGTGTTCTGTACCCCAGACCCTAACGTTATAGCGATTCACTTTCCAGCTAACATGAAATGTCGCTTCACTAAACACTAACCTGTCAGCGAATCCATCCTCTTCTTCAAACAGATTCTGCATTCTAATGCAGAAGGTCTGGCGTTTTGGCATCTCTGCGTTTTTCAGCGCCTGCATGAGTTGCAATTTGTATGGCTTAAAGCATAGACCCTTTCTTAGAATACGCCATACAGTGGATTGTGGCACATTAAGTTCTTTACTTGCTTGGTTTGTCGATTTTCTGGGACTCGTTTGAAAATCAGCACGAATCCTATCCACTGTCTCCCTTCACGTTCCTGGTCGACCGGGAATTTTTCTACTGCACAGATATCCAGTTGATTCAAACTTCTGCACCCAGCGTATAATGCAGTGTCTACGTGGTGGTCGTTTCTTGAAATTCGCATGAGAGTGTATCTGAACTGTAACAACTGCGCCTGTTCGTGTAAATTCCATTACGCAATATGTTTGCTCTACCTTCGTTGTTGCCATTTCAGCTATCAATAAAAAGTAGCGCCTCTATCGGATTTTACGTCAACTACAACCACAGGCTATAAATTTACAACCTTGCTTTCTTCTTTCCCACCAGAATTGCTTTTGTATCTCTTTTCACTTAAAAATAAATTAACCTTACTTTTGTACCATTCTTTTTGAACAATGATATATATATATACAGGGTGTCAATTTAATGGCGCCCACGGACCACGGAAACGTATAGAGGACATCAAAACAAACAACTTTTCTCAGTAACATTTTTCTCGTTGGTGCGTCGTTTCGGCGCTACAGTCGTTCAAAAAAGCCCGTTTTGCCGCCTGAATGCTGGCAACCACACACAACATTTGATTGCATTTGTGACGTCATATCCCGTCGTGAAGCGATGCGTTCCAGGGTTGCCAGGAACACACATATTCTGTGAAAAATGACATAGATACAATCAGCCACATTATGTACCGTAAAACAAAACGAGAAAACACGTTCTGTAACCTAACAGGAAGTAAACAAACGATACGAAAAATGGTAGAAAGAAAATGGAATTCAAGTGGAAGTAGTCATATCGAATTCTGTCTTAGCTTACATATCAAATATTTGCAAATCTTGTTACCAAGTTGGTATCTACAATTTAGTCCATCCCCTTCGTCTTTCTGATACTAGTTGTGTGTGACACACTGAACAGATGACAAAATAGAAATGAAAGAACTCAAAATTACAAAGGTAATCAACACATAATATAATGTAAATTCAGGGCATTATGAGGCAAGTGACAAAAATGGTTGAAAATACAGGGATATAAATAGTAGTAAAACAAACTCTCCGACGACTGTGTTTATCTACGCACCGGATACACATGTAATAGTTTGCAACTCTGAACAGGGCAGTATATTCGCTACTGATTCATCATTAGATTGTTACTTTGGTTGTACTTGTTTTAGCCGTAATGTAACAACGTGAACCTCAGATACTTCCGTTATCACCACAAAAGTACCACAAGGCATCTGGACACAAACCTGTAGATATCAACCTTGCAACGAGATTTGCAAATATAATTGACATGTAGCTGGGCGTAAACAGCCAAATGTAAGTTGTAAGTACAATAAAATTTATTGTTGTTGATATTTGACATGTAGGCAAAGTTAAAATTCGATAATGACACTTCATTTTGAATACGTTTTATATCATTTCTCATATCGTTGGTTCACTTCCCCCTTCCCCTGAGATGACTGCTTATCTTCTGGCTGGTAGGCTATGATGTTCGGTTTACTGGACGCGTATCTCGCTTCGTTTAACAGCTAATAATGTGGTTGGTAGTTTGCCATGTTTCACAAAATTTGTGTGTTCCTTGCAACCCTGCCGTGTGCTGTTTCGCCGCAGGAAATGACGTCACAGATACGATCAAATGTTGGGTTGGGTTGCCAACATCCAGGCGTCAAAACGGTCTTTTTTGAACGGCTCGCACCAACGAGAAAAATGCTACTGAGAAAAGTTGTTTGTTTTGATGTCCTCTACATGAATCTGTGGTCCGTGGGCGCCATTAAAATGACACCCTGTATAATATATATAATCAGTGAAAATTGTGACCCTCTGTGGCTACGTAGGCTACGTAGTGAGTGTCAAGAACTACGAAGGCTAGGGTCCCTATTTTGAACCCTGGTTACTATTAGTTACTCTTCAATTGAATACCAGTGACTGAATGTTATTCAAAAAGCTCTTGATTTTGTATATGGTTCTTCCATTACGGACTGCGAAACAATGTTTACCGCTCTGGACATATTCGGGGTAAGAACAGGAGTATGTGTACTGGAGCAATTGGTTAAAGAATTAAACATTAGTCAATGTGGTACATATTAATCTATAAGGACAAAGTTCTAGAAGTAAGTAAAAAGTGACGCAAAATAATAGAAATAGAAAAAAAGAAAATAATGTGGAATAATACAATAATGGTGAGCCCGATGACTTTCCTTTTGCTCCTAGTGGAGCATAGGACCTCCGTGAAGCATTTCCATCTTGTCCGATTCTTCGCCAAACTCTTGATCTCCAACCACGTCTTCTCTTGTTGCAGCAGCTCCTGCTCGATTGTCCTTCTCCATGTACTTCTGGGGCGTCCTCTCCTTCGTGCTCCCTGGGGGTTCCAATCCAAAACATCCTTTTCTATTGAGCCATCCGGTTTTCTCAGGATGTGCCCGATCCATTGACATTTCTTCTTCTTTGTGGTATGATTGGTTTCCTGTTAGTGATATCCCAAAGTTTCTCATTTGTAATTTTATCAGGCCACTTTATATTCATGATCCTCTGTAAGCACCTGTTCATAAATGTTTGTAGTTAGTGTCCTATTTTATTTGTTTGCTTCCAAGTTTCACAGCCATATAGTAAAACTGACTTTACATTTGTTTGAAGTATCCTGAGCTTTGTTTTTAATTCAATTTGTTTACTTTACCATATATTGGATACAGTTGGAAGAAAGCTACATTGGCTTTGCTTATTCTGTTTTTGGTTATTATTCCTCCAAGATATTGAAATTTTTCCACTTCTTCGACAATTGTGTTTCCTATTTCTAAATTCTCCTTTTTTGTGGCATTAATTATCATTTCTTTTGTTTTTTTAATTTATTTTTAAGACACTATATGAGCCCGACGAACTAACTGACAATGTGAAAACTTAATTTCCAGAAGGCAAGAGCTGGAATTTCATAATCCATTGATCATATTATTTTTGTCTTCATGTCTTCATTAAACACGATTTTACTTGCCATTTACTGTGAATAAAAGCAACATTTAGCAAGATTATATTTAAGAATAGCTGGGAATTATTCATATTCTCACAAAACACAAGTCTTAATAGTAATAAAACACTGTTACTCTAACAACAGTAATATCATAAATCAGTTATTTTATTATTATACGTGTAAAGAAAGAAATGTGTAGGTATTACTCAAGTGAAGGTTTTCTTATATTTGCAGATGGGAAATATCATATGCTTCCAACTGGAGAATTAATGATCAGCGATGTTACAACGAGTGATAAATACAGAAGCTATAGATGTAGAACTTTGCATCAACTAACAGGCGAAACTGTGGTTAGCAGTGGAGTAGGAAAAGTGAACGTGAATGGTAAGTTCTAATACTGTATTTATAATAATTTATTTTTGCTTATATTGTATACGGAATGAAGAAGAATTATTTCAGTTAGTTTAATAGCATTTACATATTGCTACTTCGAAATGTTCAAGTTGTAAATCAGTGACATCCTAACATATAACGGGTATTTCATCACATAAGGCCAAATTGGAATTATTTTGTGTAACAAACTTTCTAACTCCTTATGATTTGAAATTGTTGTCAACTTGATAATTCCACATTCGTCCGCATTTCCTGTCGGGTTAATATCGCACAGAAATATACGTGTCGGAAACTAATCTAAATATTTAAAATTTGTTATTGCCAACTTGAAACACCATTGATTGGAGAAAGTGATTGCAACAGTAGTGTTGAACAGGGGAAATTAAAGAAAATTTATACATAAAAATCATTAACACAACCTTTTTTTGGAACTGCTTGATTCGATGCTTAAATTTATGCATAAAGATTGAAATAGATTGATGGAAATTTAACATAAAAAACCTAGAATTTGTCTATTGCTCAGGAAAAGTCTCATAGCACCAAACTTACAGTACGTATGACTCACATCTATCTAATCTTTAACTTTTGGGCTGTGATTAAATATTAATTTTCCTGTGATATTTAATAATTCTTATCTTAAATATCTTCTTGAAATTAGTGTTTATATTGGCTAATTTATGGGAGCTATTGCTGTCACGTGATGCAGCATATGCCTGCAGTAGTAGTTTTTTTAGGTTCTCTTTCAAGTAGCGTGCGTCATTCCACACGCAGAAGACACTCACAAAAAACGCCCATACTCAGGTCAGGATTTGAACCGGAAATGACTTCCATTTGAAAACTCTTCTCGGTACTGCCGAAAAAATACGTGGATTATAAGTTTAAAAGTAGCAACACTGTCACGAAGAGGTGATAGCTCTTGAGCATGCACTATCTGGCAGTGAGTAGCATCAATTTGACCATGCGTGGTGTCCCAAAAGAGGTCAATGTAGTACAATGTGTATGTGTGTGTGTGTAAATCATGTTTACAAAGATAGAGCAGTGACCCTGGATCAAAATTCAGGTGTTCCGAGGCAAAAATGCACAGGAATGTCACCGAGGCTTACGTAAAGCTAGTGACAATAATAAGTTAAGGTATCACATGCGTGATGGGTACGTTTTTGTCTCTGTGGTGGAAACAGTGACCACCTTGTTGGGCAAGGGGCGTTACGAAATCTTGGAACATCCTCAATATTCCCCTGACATGAGTCCTTTTGATTTTGACTTGTTTTCACTGTCGAAAGAACCCCTCAAGGTTTTCTGTATTCCATCAGTGGGGTTCGACTTAACGCACACCGCATTGAAGACCGTCGTCTATTGATGTTAGCGCAATATAACTTTGTTGTTTGGTTAGGTATGTGCAGTTTTTCGGGGCTTGACCAACATGCCTAACCTAACAACGAAAACACTTATCGTGACGTCAGTAGACGACGGTGTTCAATACGGTGTCCGATAAGTGAGACGCATCAACAGAAATCACCTTGCTGATGACATCCAAAGGCTTCCACACATTGGCAAAAGGTCCAGGACTTAGCTGGTGATTACATTTGAGGGATGTAATGGAATTTTGCATGTTCGTTCAATAAAATTGTTGCACTGTACTCTATCTCGGGTATCTCTGGAGCAAGTGAACGTAAACAAGTCTCTGCGCAAGTAGTGACGCGAGACAGCTTCACCAATGAACATGTGAGAGGAGATAATATAGCGTGGATGGGGAAAGCGACTACAGTTACCAGCCTTCGCAGATGCGTGTATTGCTTCGCTGTGCTCACTCGATTCCCCCTCTTCTCGGCCGTTATGTTATGCGAGGCCCTGCTCCAGAGATAGCCAGGACAGAGTATACGTACGCTGCCACTACTTTATGTACAGTGGGATCCATAAGTATTACCGTGAAAATTGTCCATTACTATTTTCATTACTTTTTCTCTTACATACTATGTGTTTTTAAGCTATGTATTTTTAGGTATGCTGGTGCAGAAGTTGTCAACAGCTTGTTTTGAGTTTTCTTTTAATTCATGAAGCTCTTATTGGGTCATATGAAGTGCACGAACATGGTGATTAACAACTTTCACGGTAATACTTATGGGTCCCACTGTACGTACGCAAAATCAAGGTGCAGAGAACATAATTTGAAACACGGCAATATGACTGTATGCAATTCTTTTTGTAACAAAGTCATATTGAAGAAGCAAGTCCTCCTTTCTTCGCAAGAACTCTTCTCCTTCGTTCCTTGTTACGGTGAATTCTAATTGAGGCGCCTCCCGACCAATCATCGAGCGACTGTTCCATTGTCGATGTTGATTGGAGCGGTCGAAGTGGCCACTTTTCGACGAGCCTTAAACACTAACGAGGTGAACTTTTATGCCGGAAATAGACATAAAGAAGTTCGTTATACCATTAAAAAGGAAAGAAATTCTTACGTTGAGTGTATGTAAATTGATTGTTAGCACCGCACTGAGCTCCTCGTAACTTAGCATGCTTCCTATTGTGATAACCTAAAAATGTCTTATGGACGGAATCAAAAAGACGAAACAGCGCAGGGTTGTTGTGAAATTTAGAATAGACGAAACCTTTTCTGTGCAGAACACTTGAATGGAATCAGGCATTTCAAGGCAGAATTAGGTGGAAGTAACCAATTTGTGGAATATATTCTCTGTAAAGTCGCAGTACATTTTCACTAATAATCTTTGAAATCTTTAAATAAAAACAGGTCCTTTACATTTTTTAAAAAAATTACTATTCTGACTGCAACTGCATTTTGCATTCTGCATACAGCAGGGTCATGATTGCCACCCACATTATATTTGTGGGAGAATGAACTGCAGGTAATAGTACATTGTCGATACAGTATCATGTCAGGAAATATACAATATCAGGACTGTACTCCCTTTGCCTAGGTCTATGCTTACTCTATTTGAAGTTGTACATTAAGGAAAGAATTCGTAACTGTTGCCCAGATGTATTCATACTCACAACATTGCCTTCATCTCGATTCGTTACAGTTACTTGTACAGGGTGGCGCACTAAATGATACCCCATTTGTTTTTAGTGTAAAAACTTTACTAAGCAACATTTTTAAAAAAACAAAACATACATTGCAGTGAACATAGCAATGTGAAAAATGTTTCAATGCAAAACATGCTCAATATGACCACCATTGCACTGCACAACTGTAGTCAAACGAACAGTTAGGTTATTGATCACCCTCCGACACATGTCTTCTGTAATTTCAGTGAAAGCTTGCTAATTAATGTTCTCAAATCCATGAGATTTTCTGGATGTTTTGGAAAAATCCTTTCCTTCAGGAATCCCCACAGGAAATAGTCACAGGGATTAAGGTCTGGACTATTGGGAGGCCAATACTGACCACCATTAAAGCGTTCTGGAAACCTGTTTGAAATGACGCGGAAGTTGAAGATCTCGTGCAAGAAATCCAAGACCACCTTGGCAGTATGCGGTCTTGCACCATCCTGCATAAACCATTGTGTGTTAAATGGCAAGTCCTTCACAAGAAGCTGAGGAATAAATTGATTACGAAGCATGTCCAGGTAACATTTTCATCGAAAAAGAATGATCCAATGAGTCCATGCGTTGAAATAGCGGCCCACACTGTAATCCTGGGAGAATGGCTTTCCTTTTGATGGAGCACTTGCGAATTGTCGGTAGCCCGAAATCGCATATTTTGTCTATTCACCACTCCGTCCAAGTGAAAGTGAGCCTCATCCGAAAACCACGTATTGTTGATAACATCCATATGTCCCTCAGCCCATTCAGCGAATACCAGTCTCCGCTGAATCTTCTCTGGTGTCAGTTTCTGCACAACTGTTATTTTATAGGGGTACAGGTGAAGATCACTTTTGAGAATTCTTTGCTGAGAGCGTCTCGATATACTCAGTTGGGTAGCTGCTTTTCTACAGGACTTACTGGGGCTTCTTTGCATAGCGACCCGTACACTTTCGATGTTTTCCGGCGTACGGACACTATTCACTCGCGGCCGTTTCGGTTACAGTAATGTCCCTTGAACCCGCAATTGTTCATGGAGTTTGTGAATTGTTCTCTTGCTTGGAGCCCAACGTGTGTTGAATTGGGCGCGGAAACGTCTTTGTGCACCAACAATGCTTTTGGTTTCCGCGAACAACAACACTATTCCTGCACGATGTTCTGGGGTGAGCCTTCCTTTGTCAGCTATGCCGCTACACTGGACTGCTAGCGCCACGGTGAAGATTCAGTGAACTACAGCCTCTGGCAGTAAATCTCCATGGATTAAGGTTTCCTAGGAAAAAGATATTTTAAAATTAATACATAAATATTAATTTCATTCAAAAAGTAAATGAGTATCATTTCGTGCGCCACCCTGTATCTTGAAGTAAATTGCCCGACAGGAAAAATAAATGCCAGTGGCAACCCTGATTTTATGTTTCGTGGCTGCGCACAAAAGGGTAAAGTGTACACTACGTCTCTGGAATCTGTGGTGCAAGGCCTCAGATAACGGCAGAGGAGGGGAGAAAGCGAGTTGGCGGAGCCAAGCAGTGTGCTCTGCTGCAAATAGCTGGTTACTGCACTCACTTCTCTCACGAGTTCATTGGTCGAGCCCCCTCGAGTCACATCTTATGCAGTGACTTGTTTTCATTTGCTCGCTTCAGAGATTTCCGCAATAGAGTGTAGTTTTTCATAGGCTATCTACGCCTACGAAAGAATAACTAACTAACTCTATAGCCTTCTTATACTCGAAGGTTTATGGCTGCAGCAACACAAGCCTTTCATGTGCCCCTATCCTGGGCAAGATATATCCAATCTTTTCCATCCTTACCAATTTCCTTTACGTCCATCTCAAAAGTATCCCTCCATCTTCGTCTTGGTCTTCCTACAGGTTTTTTACAATCAGGTTTCCCAACAAGAATAATGTAAACTCCTCTTTCCTCTCCCATTCGTGCCACATGGCCTGCCCACCTAAGTCTTCTTCATTCAATAATTCTAATAATATCTGGACATAAATACAAATTATGTAGTTCTAAATTATGTAAAATTCTCTACTGACCTGTCTCCTCATTCCTGTTAGGTCCAAATATTTTCCTAAGTATTTTATTTTCAAATATTCTTAAATTGTGTTCCTCTCTTAATGTAAGGGACCAAGTTTCACAGCAATTTAATACTACAGCTAATATTACTGTTTTGTATATTTTAACTATTAGTTTCTTAGATATTATACGAGAGGATAGAATTTTATGAAAAGAAAAGTACCACGCATTTCCTGAAATAAGCCGTCTGCTTTTCATTTCCTCTTTAATATAATTTTCATTTGTTAGTATTACTCCTAGGTACTTGAATTTGGAAACTGATTCAAACAAGTTGTTATCAATAATTTGATTTTGATTATTACTTAACACTTGGTTTCGGGCTGTAAGCATATATTTAGTTTTATCTTTGCTAACTTCCAAGCCTATCTCTTTAGCTGCTTTGAAAATATTTTAGCATTATTCTTAATTGTGTTTATATCATCCCCTAATAAGTTTACATCATCTGCATATGCTAACAACTGAGTCACACGGTTTAATTTTAGTCCTTCATTAGTTTATTTTATCTTCCTAACAGCATATTCTAAGGCAAAATTAAAGAGCAATGTATATAATGCATCTCCTGGCTTAACCCATCATGAATTGTAAATTTGTCAGATATATTAATACCCACACGAATTTTACTTTCTGTTTCATTATTGCTTACTTTTATCATATTAACAAGTTTCTTATTTTGGTATTCCAAACTCTACTAATGTATTATACAATTTACCCCCTTTTAACCGAATCATATGCTTTTTTAAAACCAATGAATAGCTGATGGACATTTTGATTATATTCCCACTTTTTCTCAAGTGTCTGTCTGATGTGAAAGATTTGATCTGTAGTTGTTCTGTTACGTTTAAATCCACATTGATAATGACCTATAATTTCGTTAGCATATGAGGTTAGTCTTGTTAAAATAATGTTAAATAATATTTTATATGATGTTAAGAGTAGACAAATTCCACGGTAATTATTGCTTTTCATTTTATCACCTTTTATAAACACAAGAACAATGATGGATTCTTTGCACTGTGTAGGAATTTCTTCTTTATTCCATATTAAACAAATTAATTTATTAATTTGACATATTAACGAAATCCCACCATATTTAATTAAATCAGCTGATATTAAATCAAAGCCTACGAAAGGCCTCAGTTTCTCGTAGAATCTGAGTCATGGAAACATGTATCTGATAATCGGAAACTATGTATGAACGTTAAAACGTGATAGTGTATTTAAATTACTCTCTCTCTCTCTCTCTCTCTCTCTCTCTCTCTCTCTCTCTCTCTCTCTCTCTCTCTCTCTCTCTCTCTTCTCTGTGTGTATTTGTATGAGTGTGTGTGTGCGTGTGTCTGTCTTTCGGGTCTTTAATTGTCCCTGAATACAACACATAAAATATATTCAAAGAAAGTAGTTTTACAACTATGTTTTTGCATCATCTGCTCACCACGATACGAATTACTTCCTCGTTTGCTTTTTCTATCGGTATCTACGTGAACGTTTTTTCTTCTTTTTTTAAGACAAAACCTTGCGACATGATAATGAAAGTTTCTATAGGAGAGAGAAAGAGAGAGGAGCTTAAATCCCAATCTACTTGTTTGAATTGGTTTATACTGGTGTAACAAGCTACGCAAATTCAAATTTTCTTTACCCCCCATGCAGTGCCGAGGTTTCGAGATGAGATTAACGGTGTTATTTGGGATTTGAAACCCTGGCTCAGACTAAGATTAGAAGGATTAAAACATCCGCATCCCGGATGCCATCGACACTGGTGACGTGGGATGTGTCAGACAGTTCGATAGACTTAGAGGAAAAGAGAATTCCCAATTTTAGACCTCCGAAGACCTAACGTTCTGTAATTCTCTGTTTTTCTCTTCGTACTCCCTCCCTTGTTAGAAGGGAACCTTAACATCTCGGTCGTAAATCAGGATTCCTATTTAAAACTTGAAACCACAGACTACAGAATGATTAAACCGACCAAGCGTCCTTGGATGTCTCTTTCCTGCTCTAAACTGTTCCCCGTAGAATCCAATTGAATAATCTAAGAATCTTATTTGCACGTAGACCCCTAGGCAATTTGGGAAATGTTTTAGAATACTTCTGCCTCATCTTCTGTTTTTCTTCGATTGATTGATTGATTTGTTTACTTTGTTTTACTGCCACTTTTGATGAGGCATGATTGATTGATTGATTGTGTTTATTTTACTTTGCTTTTCTGCCACTTTTGATGAGGCGTGATTGATTGTTTGTTTGATTTGGTTTATTTTATTTTGCCTTACTGCCACTTTTGATGTGGCGTGATTGATTGATTGATTTGGTTTATTTTACCTTGTTTTACTAATACTTTTGATGAGGCGTGATTGATTGTTTGATTGATTTGGTTTATTTTACTTTGCTTCACTGCCACGTTTGATGTGGCGTGATTGATTGATTGATTTGGTTTATTTTACTTTGTTTTACTGCCACTTTTGATGAGGCATGATTGATTGATTGATTTGGTTTATTTTACTTTGCTTTCCTGCCACTTTTGATGAGACATGATTGATTGATTGATTTGGTTTATTTTACTTTGTTTTACTGCCACTTTTGATGTGGCGTGATTGATTGATTGATTTGGTTTATTTTACTTTGTTTTACTGCCACTTTTGATGAGGCGTGATTGATTGATTGTTTGATGATTTGGTTTATTTTACTTTGCTTTACTGCCACTTTTGATGAGGCATGATTGATTGATTGATTTGGTTTATTTTACTTTGCTTTACTGCCACTTTTGATGAGACATGATTGATTGATTGATTTGGTTTATTTTAATTTGCTTTACTGCCACTATTGATGAGGCGAAAATGAGGGCGAATGGTGATAAGATGAAATAGATGAAACAAAAATCACAAACACATACGAACAGCATACAACACAAGTCTCATAGAAGATTATACTCACCATGGGTCCAGACCCCACAGACTCGTTAGCCTGCAAAATGCAGTCCAGCGTATACTACGTTGATTGATTTGGTTTATCTTACTTCTCATTCCTTCCACTTTTGAGTAATTGCGAAAATGAGGATGAGTGATGATACGATGAAATTATTGAAGAGACAAACACCCATGCCCAGGGCGGGATTCGAACGTGGGACCCCTGGCTGGTGTCGTAGTAAGCACTCGTCACGGAGGTAGACTTTCTGTTTTTCATGTAGTTGTATTTTTGTTCTTGGACGTCGGTCTTCTGCCACTTTTTGTTAATCGCGGCGGTGAGGGTGAGTGGTGATGATGAAAATGATGAAGGTATATCCCCGTCCAGGTTGGGATTCAAACCTTGTAAATTTGGTAGTAAGATCCAAAGTCGGTCATTTAACGCGCTCGACCACCAAGCTGGCTTCTGTTTTTCTTATTCGCGTTTCTGCCACTTTTCGCTTATCGCTTCGGTAAGGATGAATGATGAAGGAAATTGATGAACCAACATTTACAGAGAAACATTCACGCTCCCAGAACCTTCGATTATGGGATCATGAATCGACCACTCAACAAGCCGTGCCAATGAAGTGGCTCATCATCTTCTCACACAGCGCAGAAAGAAATGAGAGTTCCAGCAATACCCCATTACTAATGCCGCGAGAAATCTATTCACCAAATAACAGTTGTTTTGATTCATCAATCTAATGATGATTTTGCCTGTGACGCTGTATGACTATGTTAATTAAAATCGTTTTAGTTTCACTGCATCTTTTTTGTATTCTTTACAGTTTTCGTCTTTTAGCGCTTTTTTCTTCCACTTTGATTAATCGCGACGATGAACATGAAAAGTTAATGATAATAAATAATCAGTTAATTAATTATTATTAGTTAAAAATTAGTTGAAATCCATAAATGGACACTCGCAAAGAATGACCATGTCGGGACTCGAACCCGGTATATTCGGTGGCGAGATCGAAATTCGTCATCCAAGGTCTTCTAGCATCGAGCCGGCTGTTACTGCATCCGTAACTTAGCAACTAGTTGTTGACCTGGAAAAAGAGAATGCATAAATTTTCAGGTCTATTTGAAGAAAATACTTTTAATTATTTCTGTTTTATGTTTTTAGAGAAGCAACTAGCTTCTGACGGGCTATGGAAGTAGTGAATGAGAAAATCTGGTTTCAGGCGACTATGCGAAAACTGTGACACATGTCAAAATGTTCACTACAGAAGTTGTTTGCTGCGAAGAGACCTGTCGAATGAAGTGTCACTCAAATCCTCTCTCATTTAACATTTTTGATGTACCTACCGTTTCCCCTGAACCATAAAAAAAAATCGACTCGTCCCATGAAATTTCATTCATTATCTGAAACATTTGTGTATATTGATTTTCATTTTCGCCATACATGATGCTTCAAAAAATGAGAGCCTGTAGAGATGCATGTACAAATCTCTAAAATCAACTCATTTAACATTCTTATGTAGCTACAGTTTCCCTTAAACCGTAAAAACACTAAAGTGTTCCTCTAACTGCAGTTGAAATTTGGTCACTGTTAACCGCTTCGTTACGCATACTAGCAAGACCATGTTATCAAATTTAAATCATAGGTTTAATGTGTGAGGTTTTTTTATTATTATGATTCCTTATTCCTTAGTCTTGTCAGTCACAATCTAGAATTGCATTCACCTCATCCATTGCTTTACTCTATCCCGGAAATTTCTGGAGCAAGTCCGCGCATAACGGTAGAATAGGGGAGCAAGCAAGTGGACGAAACGAAGTAGCAGGTGGAAAGGCTGGTTTACTCTGTCCCGGGAATATCTGGAGCAAGCGAAAGGAAACAAGTCTCTGCGCAAGTAGTGACTCGAGAGGGCTTGACCAATGAACGCGTGAGAGGGAACGGGATTGCATGGAGTTGGAAAGTGACTGCAGCTACTAGCCGTTTGCAGGAGAGTATTCTGCTTCGCTCCGCCCACTCACTCCCCTGCTCTGCCGTTATGCGCCACGACCCTGGGATTTCTGGGATAGAGTATAGCTGCCGTCGCTTTCCCCTTCCATGCAATCCCGTTCCCTCTCACGCGTTCATTGGAACAGACCTCTCGAGTCACTACTTGCGTAGAGATTTGCTTTCTTTGGCTTGCTCCAGAGCGTCCAGGGACAGAGAATAGAACAACATTATCTTGTCAACACTTGCATATATGGATGCATGTTAACAACAAAATAAAAAGGTCACGGAAAACAGTTTAGAAGGTAAAATGGTGCGCTATTCATGAACGCAATTTTCCGCTAAAAGTACGAACATTTGCAGATGACGCAATTACTCCAGTGGCTGACACAGTTGAGATTTCTGCAAATGCTGCTGTGGTTTTTCCACCCTCGGAATCAGTAACCACAACATTTATCAACCGGATAATGACCAGTTTCTTTCTTTCTCCCCTGAGTACATCATTCAACCACTTATCTCCCAGCGGGAACAATTATGTGCTAGAGTTTGTTCCATTCTGTTTCCTTTGCGTCCATGAATAAATCACACTGATAACACACAAACTAAAGAACGAATTAACTCGGAGGGAAAAAAAGTACTTATTGTAAACACGGTAGAAAATTCTTCGTTGCGTTTTCATATTCACGATTTACTGCGGTGAAATTAATTTTCTTGAAAATATTAAAAACAGAATACTTGCGATGATTAAAGTCCTGCAATGTTTTAAGAAAATTAGTTTTAATGATAAGGTCACTGCATTGTCTTGAATTCGTTATTTGGCATGTATAGGGTCGTAATCTGTCTTCGTGATATCTGCCGTCAGTTTTTAAAACAATAATAACTAAAACGTGGAACACATCTGGAAAACACATAATGTTTCTGTGAATGTTCATGTATTTTAATTAAAATATGAAAATAATGTTTCTCGCATGTTCTGTTTACAACCAGGCGTGTTACGTCTACCAAGATAATTTACCTATCATGCGATTCTCGCATGTGGACAGTCTAGCCAGCTTATCTGCTCTAGCGGTGTATTTTCTTTACGGACAACGACGCGACAAATGCTATCACGATCATGGTCTACAATATAGTATACTCTGTGACACACAACTCCGTTCCCTTCGAGCCACGCGGGTTTGTCACATAGCTCACATATGTCAAGTAGCCAATCGACTTGAATTATCAATTGCGATGTCATAATGTTGTTCTACTTCAGTTGTTGCGTAAGGCAAACGTTTAATATCACTTATTATAAGACATTATATCCGTAGGCGAGTACTGTAGGAATTTCTGAAATCCTCGTTCAGCCCCACTTTATATTCACTCTTAATAATAATCGTTTATTTTAAGTGTTGAGCACAGTATGAAACCTTATACAGCACTAAGTCAAATACAAATACAAATGCACAAAGTTACACGAATAAAATACATAAGCTGCAGAATAACATAACATAACAAGTTAGCATATCCACACCTCAAGTTACAGTTTTCAATGAGATCCATTATATCTCTGATACTAATAATTGTTTATTGTTATATAATATTGTGCAATTAACTGTGTATTGTTCTAATAATAATAATGATCATATTTATTGAAGTGATGATAACGATTAAACAACCACTATGTTATACAAAATTAAAAAATTGAATACATAATTATAAAATAAAACAGTGGATCCTACAATTTTATACATCAACATAAATTCAAATTGTAGGTTTCAACAAGATCAGCTACTAAACCTCTTGCCTTGTTTAGGCATGTGAGAATTGAGATATACCTATGGGAATATCTGGGAATTTTATAAGCTATATTATTCAAAAAGTATTCACTGTCAACTTGGAAATTTAATATCTTCTCTACAAAATTTAACCTTTTCATTTTTCTTCTTTCTTCTAAGGAAAACATATTCAACTGTGATAACCATTCAGAGTAATGTTGGTCATAGTAATTTTTTTTAAACTTTGTGCATAATAACCTGATAAAAAGTTTTTGAACTGATTCAACTTTTTGAAGGTGACTGGTTGCAGTCAAAAACCATAATTCATTTGCATATTCAAGAATAGGACGAACTATCGTTTTATACAGGAATATTAAGGTATCTTCCTTTTTAAAAATTTTCCATGAGAAAAATATATAACCAAGCATTCTCTTTGCTCTTTTGCAAATTTCTGAAATGTGCTCATCAAATATGAGAGAGGAGTCTATTACTATTCCTAAGTCTTTATGACTTTCGCACACTTGGATTTTATTTTCATAAATAAAATAGTTTGAGACTATATAATGAACTTTCTTAGTACATCTTAAAACTTTACACTTTCTCAAGTTAATTTCCATTTCATTAATCTTGCACCAATATGTCATTCTATCGAGATCAGCCTCAAGTTGAGCGACATCATTATTTGTTAAAATACTCTTAAAAATTGTTATATCATCTGCATATAGTAAACATGTGCTAGATTTAAAACATAATGTAACATCATTGATAAAAACAGCGAACAGAATTGGGCCAAGTGGCGACCCTTGAGGTACTCCACAAAGTATTTCTTTTTTAGAAGAAGTTGTTTCACCAATCTTAACAGAGAAACTTCTATTTACTAAAAAGTTGGAAAACCATTTCAGAAATCGTGGTGATAATCCCATTTGGTCGAGTTTGTAAATTAATAGCTGATGGCTGACACTATCAAAGGCTTTAGCCAAGTCAATAAATAAAATATCGGTCTGGGATTGCTTGCTAATGTTAGATTTAAGAGAGTCTATTAAAACCAATAAATTTGTGATAGTAGACCTTTTTCTAAAAAATCCATGCTGATTTCCATCAATATATTGTTTAAAAGAAAAAGACAAATAGTCAGCAATTATGTGTTCAAAAACCTTTGCCATGGAATTTAATATAGTAATTGGTCTATAATTATTAAGATCATTGGCTTTTCCATCTTTGTTTTTAGTTACAGGTACAATAAACACATTTTTCCAGATATCTGGAAATATTCCAGAAGTAAGTGACATGTTGTAAATTTTAGTTAACAATGGTACAAAAACATCTTTGTTTGCTTTCAAAATAAAATTAGGTATGCCATCAGGACCTATAGAAGATCTGCCTTTTAGTTTGTTAATTGTATCACTTACATCCTTTTCCAAGATAACAGGTACATCAATTAGGTTGGTGTATGAATGAAGATTAATATTTTTAAAATTTACATGACTTCTTTTTGAGAAAGATTTGTGAAAAAGCTCACTAAAAGCATTAGCAATATCATATTCATTGAATAGTACATGATTATCATAAATAATTTCAGTGATAGTATTTTCTCTCTTCTTTCTATTAAAGTGAAACCAAAAAGCATTCTTGTCACCATTAACATTGTTTTCTAAGGAGGAGTAGTAATGCTCCTTTACATTAGAATATTCCTTTTTAACATCTTTCCTTAATTGGGAATAAGTACTGTAATATACACACTTATTTGTAAGTTTAAATTTATCATGATACCTTCTCTTTTTATTGATCATTCTCTTTAGTTTCCTTGTCATCCAAGGCAGTTGATTGTTTGTTCTTTTAACTTTTGAAGGAATATTGTTTTTTAATATTGCATACACATTTCTAGTCAGTTCCATAACAGATTGTTGTACATCATTAGATATTTCAACCATATATGGTAAATGCAACAATTCATTATAAACATTCACATAAACACCTCTGGCGAAATTAAGACATCTATAAATATTATTTTCATTTGTATATATATTGTCTATTTTAGCCCTATCCAATTCAAAATAAAATGAAAACGGTGGATGAAACTTATCAATTTTAGATAAAGGATGTTCATTAAAACTAATGTTACAAGTGGAAATGTTAGTAAGTAGAAGATCTAAAACATTAAAAGGCAGTGAAGGGTCATACGATACATTGTGCTGAATTAGATTTGAAAGTGTTGCGATTTCAACAATTTTTTCAGCCTTTCTTTTAACATAATAATTAGAACAATACAAATTTCCAGTAGCCCAGTCAATTCCACCAGCATTAAAATCTCCAACTAAAATTATTTTATTGTGTTTCATTAACATTTCTTGAACTACCCAATCCAAGTAGTTTGCAAACAAGTCACAGTTTAAATCAGGTGGCAAGTAATGCAATCCTATTATGGTTGGATCAGAATTATTTGACATTAATTTTACCCAAATTACATCCAATTCTGTAAAAGGTGATTCCAAGATCATGAACTGAACCTTGTTTTTGATAAATAAAAGACAACCACCACCACCAGATTTCTGTTTGTTTAAATCCAGATTTCTATCTTTTCTTATCACCCTGTACATTGGATCTAAATCTATAAAATAATCTCTATCTTGTTTACACCAACTTTCTGTAAGAAAAATTATGTCATAATTTTCAATATTTATATTGCTTACTAATGTTTCAAATTTGGTGTTAATTCCTCTAACATTCTGATAAAAACATTTAATCATATTATTACTAAGGAAAGAACTACTTAGTTTTTTGAAGTTGAGTTTTCTCCAGACTTACTGTTACTATTTGTATCAGATACACTTTTGTCTTTGTTGGCAACTATATTGTCATTTTTCAATTCGCCAAAAAACCTTGTTACTAATACCCCCTTAGGCCAGATATTTTCATCGAATAGTACATCATAGTCATCCTGGGAAACAGCTACATGAAAAGAAGAGTAAGAATCATATTTAGTTTTCAGCCTTGTACATACCATTTTCTTTACGGAAGAAGTTTCAGCAATATATTGCTGAAGGTCAGTATTTGAAACTTCAGGATGAAGTCGAGTCACAAATAAAGCTCTTTGAGGAAAAACCTTGCGTTGCACTGCTAACCTAGTAGATGGATTCTGACCTTGCACTGATTTCTTCACGTCGTTCACCTGTTTGTTTACATTTTGCAAGGTCGAAGCTTGATGAGTGTTTTTGGAACCAGATGTATTTAAAACCTGGTTGTTTTCTATCGACTGCACTGATTGACCCAGAAACTTATCAGATCCCTTATCTGTGTGAGTTTTGTGAGCTACTGTAGATAAAGGTAAACAAGGAGTACTGCGGGGCATTCCGATTGTGTTTTGTTTTTCTTTCGGAAGATTCGTTTGAATTACGTGTGCATAAGTGTTTTGTAGAATCTTTTTTTCTTCTGTTTTCATTAGTACTTCATTCTGTTCTTTCAATACAATCACTTCGGCTTTAAGAGATTGAATTTGATCACTTAAATTCTGCACTGTCGAGATCAATGTTGACATAATGTCTTTAACATGGCAGCAACTGAAACAGTTTACATTACCTGGCTTTTGTCCTCCAAGTTGATGTTCTTGATCAATATCATATTCATCACTATTATCACTATGTATTGCCATTTCTTCATTATTTTCTCTATTTATGTATACTTGTATAGTATATATTACTGAAAATCTTGATTTCATAACTTAAAACTCCCAGTCTCCAATATTTCTTAATCTAGAAATGATTATGAATATCATTTAGATTACATACAAGAGATGTGCTGCGGTTATTTTGCTAATAACAGAAGGCATACAATGAATATGGCTTATAAATAAGAACGCATCTCCCTTTTAATAGTAGAAGCTCAGGTTTCAAGCTCACAGACAAGAAAATAGCGGGTCCGGTGTCCCATTCTACACCCTCGATTTCGGAAGTTTTATTTTTATTTTTTATGAAGATTTTGTGATGCAAATTATGAGAAACAAAAATTTGGAGCGCGGAAACAAGTATTTACGAATGTACAGCCGTTTGAAGTTGAGATATTGTCTTTTGAAATTGTTGAGTCCAAATTTCCCACCGATTCCGGACTCCGCCCCTGGGGTAATTGACCTACCGCTACCGCGGCCCCGCCTTTATCTATAGAATCCCTTTTAAAGGCATGTTAGAAATTGGCCGGAGTCACCTGCCCCCAACACTATTTCTCACTGTTTTCCGCATTGACACATGAAGATACCAAAAATTAAGGCTGAAATTAAACGTAAGGAGGTAATTTACCTCTTTTTACCAAGGCCAGGCACTGAATTGCGGGTCGAAGTTTAATTTCAAAGTTCAAAAATGAAGTAACTCCTTGTTTTCCTTTTCCACAGAATACCACCCTCCACTCCCGTCCCATCATAAAATTAAGAAGTCGCAAATTATCCCATCCCACAAGTCAGTTAGAAAATACAACCCTCCCCTTTTCGGCCTGCAGTTGCCAATAATAAATAATTAATTCCAATTTCTGAAGTCCCATAAATGAAATCCAATGTCTGAAATGTCCAACCAGCCAATATATCACACAAATAACATATCGCAATCGCAAATGTTCCCATTGCACAAGTCAATCATAAGAAGAAAAAGAAATCAGACGTGCGCCTGTGACATGAATCCATGATCCGAAATCTTCAGACTTGCGCCTGTGACAAGAATCCATCATCCGCCATCATAGAAGCCCTGAAAATCCTCATTGACGTTACGCAAGGAATTTTAATTTTAAGAAAAACGTAAGTTTCGTAGCACGTAGATCTAAAAAATTACCTTCCGCGCTATTTACAAGCACTGTTTGTTATGAGGAACTAAATATTTTCACGAAAATATTTGAAATGTGCGGAAAATCGAAGGTGTAGAATGATACACCGGAGCCAAAATAGCTATAAATACTGCTCGACACACGAATGCGAAAACAAATAACAAGATGTAAGAAATATGCATCTACTTATTCTCTACATGCAATGTGATAGAAGAAAAACATTGGTTGATTGATTGATTTAGTTTATTTTACTTCGCGTTTTGTGCCTCTTGGCTAATTTGCGAAGATGGGGATGAGTGATGAAATGATGAAATTGATGAATGGACATTCACAAACAACCAAGCCCGACCGGGATTCGAACCCGGGACCCTTGGCGTCGCAGCGCGATGTGCTAACCACTCGGCCACAGGGTCGGGCAGAAGAAAAACAGTGCGTGCCATGGATGTTTCTTCTTTGCCAATTCGTTTTTCATTTAACCGTCATAATAACGTTTGAAAAAACGATGCAAAATAATCATAATATATTTTGCGTATACAAGCATGTACAGTTCCAAAAGAACAGAATAATTTGTCTTAAGGGTATTTTCAAGATTTATAAATACAACCTTGAACTAAATTACTTTCATTGCTAAGGTTTAGTAATGTTATTATAATTTATCATGACTATGCTCCAATTAACTAATTATATATTCATATGAAGGTAAGGCCACGTTCGACTATATACAGAAAATATTATGCAGTCAATTGACTGCACAGAATGCAAGTAAATAAGACAAATATCTAACCGCATCACTGAGGAGAATTGTTTCCAACTGTTCAGATAGATAGGTTGTTATAACTAATAAATATTCCAACGAAATGTTTGTTCCATTATATAACGAACCAATTTTTAAAAATTCAAGAATATATTTCTGTTTTACTTTAAAGATGAAACTACCCTACTGCTTAATGATATCCATGAACCTTTGCTTCTAGTCTTGGTAATATAATGGCGAGAGTAGTAAGCTACAAAGCCAACGGTCCTCGGTTTGTAACTTGTAAAACATGAACATTTCAGTGTGTGTAAGAGTAGTAAGCTACAAAGCCAACGGTCCTCGGTTTGTAACTTGTAAAACATGAACATTTCAGTGTGTGTTGTCTACCTTTATTTCATGAATGGACCATTTATCTTTATCATTAGGATTAATAGAGAGAATTAGAAAAGGGACTTAATAAAAAAAAATCCAAACTCAAACAGTGAATCATATGAAATATGTACAAATACTTCTTATTTTATAGGAGGAATATACTGTTCCCAGACCTTCGAACGAAAAAGACTTCCCAATGTCTCAATGGAAGGAAAGTTCAATAAGGAGCCATGAAAAATGGTTATGAGTTATTATTTTAATCAAACTCGCTGCCTTTTTGTACTCTCAAATAATTGTCGAACTTCAATTTTACCTCTACCACCCCTTCTCTCTCTCTCACCCCTCTATTTCTGAAGTTCTGTTTCTCTTCACAATTAAGTCTTAAGGGTGATGAATGGGAGTCAAAAATGAAAGTGTTTCAAACTTTGTTAAAATCCCTGTAATGGTTCCTTTTCATATTTTTCCGTCCCTTCTGGAAAGATCTTTTTTTCCAAAATCAAGTCATTTAAAAACTTGTATGATAAGCGACTCTAAAGCACGGGGCTCCATAATAATTTATAGAACCTAAGGGAACATTTTTTCGGCCCCAGTGAGTCTTTTAAATGACACAGAACGTGCATGAAGAATCACTAAGGTCGAAAGAATCTTTCGCACCATCTTCCACGCGCCCCGTATATTCTTCTGCTTCCTGTGTATCGATTTTGTACAGCCTACCGAATAAATCTTTGGAGCATAAAACTAAGCTTTATCGTTGCATTTAGAATATGAGCATAATGTATCGTTTCTCATATTTTCGTTGATATATTTGGACATATTTTCCTGCATACATATGTTTTTGGGTTACCTTAACTTTCCCTTTCGATGAGCATCGTAGGAAATTATTAAGACATGTAATAGTGTGTAATACCGTAGACTTGTTAATGTGTGTACAATGTTTGTTAGATTTGGTTAATTTGCGTCCCTTTTCTTCCAATTTTTCTAAGCGCGACGATGAGGATGAATGGTGACTAGGCGAAACTACTGATGACGTAACATTCACAAAATACACCCTTGCCCTGGACTAAACTAGAACTATTGGAACTTCGGTGGTGAGATCGAAAATCGCCCACTTTCGAAGCATCTCCTTGTTTAAAACCACCATAAATTTCAAATTTATCATACATACTGTTACCTACATGGATTTTTTTTTTCATTAGAGCATGCTCTTACCGTACTAACAAGTTTTATGTAGGTATTCCAAATCAGCAAAAGTCATGGCAACAATTTCTTCCACGATAATGCAGGTCTCTTTTATAAAAATTGTATGCTTTCTAATGTCAATAAATTATGATAAAATATTTAACATACTTAGAAGTGACTGCCTAATATGAAATATTTGATGAGTAAATTATGTTACATTGATAATTACCAATAATTTCATTATAATATCTTATTATTCTTGTTGAAAGCATGATAGATCACATTGCATATGTTGTTCTCACCCTTTTAAAGCACAAGAACAATAATAAATTATTTCCATTGTTGAGAAATTTCCTGTATATTCCATATTAAACTAACTAAAAATTCTGCAAGAATGTGCACTCATGTTAGACTAAATGTTAAGCTCACTAAGTTGAGAGAGAAAAATGAGGTTGTCTGTGTAACTGTTATGTAAAATCTGGAATGTAAAAAGAAAAAAATATATTTTGCCCTTGGTTTGAATTCTGGAACAGACATAAGCATATTGCCTTGGGGATTGTTTCGCTGAAGCCAGAGAGAGAGAATCTTCGCTCCTTCAGCGTCCAACAAATATTTGGAATGCAGGAAATCCGGAGCATCTGAAATATCTGCTGTAGCCGTGCGGACAGATGTCAACCAGAGAATATCGACAAATTTCAGCGGGCAGTCTCGCTAGAATTTTCCCGGCTCTGTAAGATGAAATGGAGGCAGTGTCATGGAAGATTGCGCATTTCGTGATCCGTAGGAAGGAACATAAAAACTCTTCACGGCAAAATCATTCCAATGCTTTTTATATCGTTGACATGAAGGCATCGAAATGTATCGTAAAAACATTGGGGAAATCACAGGCTTGTATGTGCGAAGAGTTTTTTTTTTACTCCCGAGAATAAAATTATGTCTAGGGAGATGAGGTGACACATGGCAGATAGTATATTTTGATAAAAACGGCAAGCAATTACATGTACTAACACCTTTCGATAAAATAACATGTCGAATCATACACGAACTCTTCTAAATTCATGTCTCTACTGGATATAGGGTGTACATAAAAAATAGATCCACTTGGTAGTGTATGGTGCATATATTTTTGAATAATAGATTGGTTCATATAATAGTGATTATGACTTCAACACTTCGGAATACAAGAAGCACTAATTAATTGCAACAACGATTAATTAATTAATTAATTACTATAACATTACGATACTAATAGACTCTGTGTGTGTATGCATAAGGTTCCACTATTATTTGTTACTTTTTATGTTTAAGAGAGACGATGCTTAGTTTAATTTGATTTTACCTTTCGTTACTAAATCATTCAAATTTGTTTCAAATTTATTTTCATGAATTTGCAAAGATTTCCTTACAGATTGTTTCAAATATATTCTATTTTTTTAAAAATGGGTATAACCTGTCTCTTTTGTTTTAACATGCTTGAACGCCGAAAGCATAATAATATATTACTTCCAATCACTGGCGTACGCAGAGGGGGGCTACAACCATTCAGGAATTTAGAGAAAATCAAAATTTTCAAATGAAAGCAGTAAAGAATTCGAAAACCGAAATTGTAAATGTAAACTGCAAACTCAGCTTAAAATGACCCAGATTACCATTTTCCATTTTTTCCTTTGAAAACTTTCAAAGTTAAGGTTTAAAATGGCAATTACGAAATATTTTATAATCTATAACACCCACCTTGCAGAACACACCTTTACAATTCCAGCTCTGTCCTAAAAATAAGCCTGCGTATACGCTAGTGCTTACAATGCATAACGCATCAAGTATTTATACCATATATTAAGGAACTTTGTTTTGAATATATTTCAAACAGTCTGAAATTTTGATAAGGAATGTTGTAGATATATTTCCTGATAGATAATAGAATAATTTTTGAATGCTTTATGAAATTTTAATTTCTACTCAATACCCTTCGAGCACAGATATAGAGTGCAAACTTGGTCTTTAGGCACATTTCTAATTACTACTACTTCTATCCAATTAAAATAGGTTCCTTTGTTTCTAATCAACACGAACTACTGATTCATCACGGATTAATTAACTCGGTCCAGCCCTTTTCTCACTGTGAGGATGAGGGAAGACTTCCCTTGTGGCCACCAAAGTTTGTTTCAATGGCTTCCACATCACGTGAACAGAGCGACGCGATTAGTGAGAATTAGTTACTGAGAACCTATTACGTGCTTCAGTGTTGAGGTATTGAAGGCTATCTTTCAAGACATTGGAAGTTCTGTAGCATCAAAGGAGGATATGTAATTAACTTGGAAACAAACAATTCTTATTTAATCTCAACAAATATAATTCATGTTCATTTTGTTTTACCTGTTACATCTAAGCTGCAGGGAAATTATATAGCTTTGGCGAACATTTACGGATTGATCGATTGAATTGTTTTATTTTTCTTCACGTTTCTGCCAGTTACGGCTAATTGCGAAGATGAACGATGATAAGATAAGATGAAGTAGATGAAGGGACAATAACAAATACACGTGGACGACACAACGCAGGTCCTGCAGGTGTCCTGCGGGCTACATGTCCAGGCGCCAGATCCTCGTTCGTCTCCAAAATAAACATTTACATTTACAAGTTGCCATTGAAGAACCTTTGACCACCAAATCTTATACTACCGCACAAGTGTTTATCTTAGTAACAGAAATAGAAAGAGAAATTCATATTGATAAACTGCCTTAGTTATTCAATATTCATTACATCAGAATATTAAGAGCACAGAATGAATTTAGAGTTTTGTCTGTGTACCCTGGCAGTTGATAATGAAAGTAACACACCAAACATGCACAATTTGATTTATTATTTAATTTCAGGAGAACATGTCTATTTTGGAACAATAGCGAAAATAGTAAATCAATAATCCACATAGGATCACGAAAAATAGGAAGCAAAATCCACAACGGCGTTTCTGGAAAGAGAGGGGAGGAAATCTCTCTAGTAAACAGTGTAAGACAAAAGAGGTTATAAATAACCAAGGTTCAACAAAGATATGCAATTGTGAAACACAGTTTTGTCACTTTTAGCAAACAATTTTGTCATTATACATCAAATTCCAACACATAAATTCCACATAATTCCTGTTATATTTTGTACTGAATATAACTAAAAGTTATCTTTTGCGGCCTCGTATCCTTACAAATATGAAGCAGTTATTACCTCATTTTCTATTTAATCTAGATTTCACTTTGAAAAAATCATAAATAGCACAGCGTCGCACCAATGCCCAAAACACGAATGTGCTAAATCGTACTGCAAGATAAAATTATTTTAATATTCAATTCAAACATTTGCATAAATGTTGCCATCGGTAAAATGTATACCTACTTATCACTGTTTATAAGGTCATATAAGTTAGCATAGGAATCTATCAACAAAAAGTAGTCAAAAACTGCACTAGGTGAAACAGTAAAACATTTTCACATTCCTGGTTTTGGCATTGGTGCGACGATATACTAATGTGTGTAATAATGTACCATTGTTCACAAAAAAAATATCACAAAATTTATTGCCGGGGTATTTAATCCCTTCGTAAGTGGAATAGTTTAATAAGAAAGTAATCTCTCCGTGACTACTCCTGCCAAACTGCTGCACATACATTCAAGGCAATCTTAAACGGGGTCGCTTTAGAAGCCTTGCAAGTAATTATATAGCTGCATCTGAGGCACACTAATTTACTCCATGGTCCGCTCATAAGAACTCTGCAAACAATGTTCCCAGTTGACACAGGCACCGGCTACTTTTTCATCATCCTCCCTTTGACTAACGTAAGCGCATATAAACGGGCGCACAATGGCACAAACAACTCGAAATTGATGGCGTTCCACGCTCAAGCGTCTTTACCTACCTTGCCTTGTGTCAACTTTTCCCTTCACTATATATACACAAACACACGAGCACTGCTTTCCTTTCCCGAAACTCCTTCCTCCTTTGCCATGGAACATAAGAACCTACATTTTGCTTTCATGCGAAAACTTAGTAGCCGGGGCCGTTAAACTGCAACGCTTTTAGATACAGAAACCCTTCAACAAAGTTCCTCCTTGGCGATGCTCAAAGGCCAACTGTCTTTAGTGGTGGCAAATTTGTTCGAACAGTTCCGTTTGCACATGTCATAGCCATAACACTGCAATCATGTGTGTAATGCAATACCAAATTATGGTAGACGGATGGAAATTGGGTAACTTTTTCAAAACAATTGTTTTTCTTGTCGAAAAGTATAATTTCTTGCACAAACTATATAGTCCGTACAAAAAGCATACTTTGAAGCACATAAACAACATATAACACATAACTTCAATCCTATTACAACACATGTTGAACAAAGGCTGTTGTGACCCGATTTTCCCCAGTGATATGGGGCAAACCGGTTCAGTGCTGAGGTAAATAGTCACATAGCTCTTTCATTGTTTGCACATACCTATTCTACACACAAACTGTTTGTGTCCAAAGGAATTAAAGCAACGTTCATGATATCACAATCTACGTTCCTGACATTGGATCCAGTTACCTGCCCTTTGACTCCTTTTATCACTGTATGAAATTTTGCAGAAGTTACAAAGTGATTCTTCTTCTTTCTTCTACTCTTCGATCTCTTCTGCTTCACTGGAATCTGATCTAGTTCTCTGTTTCCTCCATTTTGTAACGTAGAATAAAATTACTTGAAAAAATACAACATTTTTACACATTTTGCAATTCACAAATCATTCATTTCACACTTTTCAACATAACGATTTTCTCATGTTGAAAACATTGCAAGTAGGGGCACGATACTTACATTAACCAGAACTACGAGGGTTGAAGTTAATGCAAAAAAATCGAAGTGTTCATAAAATATTTTCATCAAACCAATATTATTAGTAAAAATGGACAGACAAAAATCTTTAAAAACTTGGATGACCACCTACCCTCTTGCCATGGGTCAAAACTAACACTTACTCTACAGTTCTCGTGGACAAGTGAGATACTAATACATGCAGGACGAGAAATATGAAGAAACTAATTCTGTAGTGAAAGAAATGAATGACCCTATTTACCCCGCTTAGGGAGACCAGAATTACCCCAGATTACATTGTTTAACAAATGCAGTCAGTACATACTGATACCGTACAAGAGAGACAGATCTGTACAATAATCATATTTACTTATGTATATATAAAGATAAAAAATTGTTGATCTTCAAATATTAATGTAACAAGTGCATTAAAAAGCTTAAGTTTGAACTTATAAAACTTAGATTGACTGGTTTTCCACAAGCTGTTAGAGCATGGCACCAACAAAGAAAGCAGACCAACCTCACCTGACGCTCTTCCTGGGCTCCTAGCATGAAGTAATCATTTCACTCCACAGGAGTAGCAAGCATAATGTTGTACCTGGATTTAGTGGCGGCGATTGGGTTCCAAAGACAGGGAGCAAAGTGCAAAACTGGGGGGGGGGGGGGGCAAAGACAGTATATTTCCCTTTGTATATAAGGTTTAGCATAGTGTGGGGGCAAAAGCGGCGAAAATTTGGGGGGCAACTGCCCCCCCTAATCCCCGCCACTGGCCAATGAATTCTTTCCATTTGGTCTTCCAGTTATAAGCGCTCAAATGCGAGTGGACCCGAATTACCCCGTGACCCGATATTCCCTGATCTACCCTAAATATTGGCTTCCTGTTGAATAATTTTGGTACGTACAATATCAGTTCATAGATGAGCAATTATAATCTATTCTTAAAACCTTACAGTACAACACGTTCATTCCATCTACTTTGGTTTTAACACTCGGATTACTGACAATTCATAACACCTAGGATTACTACCAGCGGCATGTTGACCGCTTTAAACTGACCAACATACACAAACAAAATTACAGTTAATGCACCACCTGCAACAGTGCAACATCCCCAGATATTGGACAGTTACGGACACTTCTGGATTGTAATGATCCCATTGAAGGTTAATGTAGCTGTTATAATCCAGAAGTGTCCGTGGCACTGTGGAGTAAATTTGTTAAAGGTGCCACCGATTTCTTGCGTCAATGCTTTCAAAAAACTGATATTATTCCCAAACAATTCAATGTAACATATTTTCTAATGTTCTCCATATTACTTGGATATAATTTTGGGGCCATCGACTTGTTTAGAACTGAAAATTTGTACAGAAACTTGATTTGAATATTACTGGTACAGGTTTACTTTTAGCCAATTATTGAATTCATGTTTTACAGCCGAACTCCGTGGCGTAGTGGTTAGCACGCCAGGGGTTCCGGGTTCAAATCCAGGCCTGAGCATGGGTCTTCTTTCTGAGCTCCCTTCATCAATTTCATCATATCATCACTGATCCTCATCTTCACGATTAGCCAAAAGTGGCAGAAGAGCGAAGTAAAATCAACCAAATTCATGTTTTGCAGATATTGCAAACCAAATTAATATTACTGTAATATTTTGTACATACGCACGTACAGTTGCGGAAACTTCTGAGTTGTAATGATTCCATTGAGAGTCAATAGTATTCTTACTACCCAGAAGTGTCCGTGACTGTACATGCAAGAGAATGGTTCTTTCTCTTGCAGGAAAATGTGACTTTGCTCCTCTTATATACCAACATTGCATCATCGTGTTTCTAGTTGCTGCACAATTACTATAATATTTACAGTGTCGTCATATAGAGCAAGCTTCTCACAGGAGAAAATTCTTCTTCAAGTCAGTGGAAATGTATTTGATCAGTTAGCCCTCGTTGCTTTCTTTCTTGTGTTCCTCGGATCACAGGAGCTTTCCTCGGATCGGAAGCACATCCGGGCTTGAAGCTAACACACGGAAGGCTTGGCGCTGAGAAAGATCTGGCCAGTTAACCAACTCCTCGTCGGTAGCTGCCGAGCCTAGTTTGACATTAAGCCAAGATCAGAGTTCATAACCTGCCAGAAGGATTGGAGGAATGGGTAGTTGCGTAACGCGCTATGAAACCAAGGATCTTACATTCCGTCTCTGGACTCGGTGGAGCAAGACCGCACATAACGGTAGGAAAGGGGATAAAGCGAGTGGGCGGAGCAAAGTAACGCAAGAAACGGCTGGTAGCTGTAGTCTCGTTTTTCCTCCGTGCAATCAGATCCCCTCTCACGCGTTCATTGGGGAGTCCTTTCAAGTCAACATGCGCAGAGACTTATTTGCGTTCGCTTGCTCCAGAGATTCCCAGGACAGAGTGTAGGTTCCATCATTTGGATCTTTGATTGTGTTGTCCCGTCATGCGTTTCATTCTCGTCGTCGTGAGTCAGAGAGGTGACGTGAAATAACCAAGAATGCAAGCGAACACTGAGTTCCCCATTTGCTTCCAATTTGAAAAGTTCCAGAATCATGTGGTGTAAACTGAAGAGTGATTCATTGTCGATGCTCCGATTACAGTACTCTCCCAGCATAAACTCATAACCGAATAGAATAGCAACTCTAAATAATTAAAACCAAATGAAATCGTATCCCAAACTGAAACATTTCGCATTCCTTCCCTCGTCACAGGCACAAAAGAAATGCATTAACATGTTATCGACCCTGTATAAAATTTATCTTTCTGTATGTACCAAGATGACATACGCTAGCGATTGTGTACGAACTTTGTGACATAGTTTAAAACTGTCCACAGAAGATAAAAGTTCTGAAATTTTCCGACATTTCTCATATATACAGATTTCCATTATACATGCATGACCTCTCGGGGTTATTGTGTGGATACATATTCTCTATTTTATCTATGTATCTCTTTGTTAATTCATGATATTCTTTTAATAACAAATTTAAATTAAATTCTGGAAAATTACAGATGAATATCCATCAGTTCTTGGTAAATAATTGAATTTTTTCTGCCGATTTAGATTCATCAATTTTTTTTGTACGTTTTCTGAGTGTTGTAATCACGGTGGTTTAGTTTAGTTTAATATTTTACCTATGGCAATAATTATACGTAATTATATTCTGTTAAATACCTAACCAGCTCCGCGGTCTGTATTAGATGTTGCGACACAAAATTCGGTGGAAGGTATGGTTTGTGATTGCCTTTTCATTCACGATGAACATAAAGAACGCTTATTTAAAACATATATCACCTGAAGGGGGAATATGAGTAGAAATGTGAGTATAATCCGCCACAACTAAATCAAGACTGACTGGCTAATTTTAATCATAAAATACTATATATAAAGCTCCCGAAACATTCCAAATTCCTCATGAAGTTAAATTCTATGCACGAGAAGGTTCACATCTCTTCTACCGTTCTGAAAGAAAGTCAAATAGGAAGACAGTGTTCTAACATGAAAGGTATTTACTATTCATGGCAAGTTTTGTTTCACTTAGCGATCTTTCTTCTTCGAGTTAGAGAAGAATTTTAAACGAGTTAGCGAGAATTTTTAATGAGTTAAGAAACTTTCAATTGGTTTAATCGTTACGGATTTAATCTTTACTTGCTCAGACTAACCCTCTATGCGTCACATGCCTCTTCAGGCTTTGCAGTTGAAGTTGTTGGTGTTTCTGAAGACCGTTTCCTTTAATCCCTCGGCTTTTTGAGATTTAAAAGGAGCAGGGAGAGATTATGAGGATTCAAAACAAAGGCCTCAATTTTCCTTCATATCTCTTATCGTCGTCAATTTGTGGTGAACGGGTTACCAATCATGAATTTGTAATGAGTTGTATCGTGTAAGTTACTAGTGCTATTTTGAAGTGGAGAATTTTGTCTACCGTTGGCAACATCAAAACACACACAAAGAGCTACAGAAAGTGTAAGATTCGCTGTAGCATTGTTAAATTATAAAGGGCGCTACAATTAATGGTGACATTGATAGAGTACACTCTGTCCCATTAATCTCTGAAGCAAGCGAACAAGAAAAAATCTCTGCGCAAGTAGTCACTCGAGAGGGCTCGACCATTGAACGCGTGAGAGGAAGTGAGTGCGTGGAGAGGAAAATGCGGCTGCTGCTACCAGGCATTTGCAGCAACACGCACTGCTTTGCTCCACCCACTAGTTTTCTTCCCTTCTCTACCGTTATGCGCGCCTTTCCTTCGCAGATTCTCGACACAGGGTTCAGATTTACATTTCTATGTGCAAGGACAAGAATATGCTGTAAGGAGATTTCACTCCGAAGTAGCAAGCTACACGTGTCATCCAAGTGACATGTCATTTGGAAACGAACCTTACCAAACCTTAAGAAATAAGCGTAGATTAAACCTTTTACACCGGAGTGAACCGAGACACTGCACATGTCGCTCGTAACTTGTGTGCCAGTTGATCAAGGTCGTTTCTTCATTAGCGTGTTTTCTGTCACCTCGATCTGTTTATTGTGCACGCACAGAGAAAGTTTTACCGAACGAAGGGGCAAAGGCGCTAGTCACTTGTGTGCAGTTTGCGGAGAAGTGTCACTTGCCACTTCGGGGTGAAAGCCACATGTCATGTGTCACTTGCCATATGTCGTTTGTCACCTTGGTATGAAATCTTTCGAAGGTGGTTTCAATATCGCCTTGTGAATAAGTCTCTGGTGTGGTGTAGATCAATGCACGGGTGGAAGAGGTTATTGAAAACAATGCACGTAGAAATTGGTTCTTCCTCTATTAGATCAAGTTGATATTTCCGCTTACTTCTCTTATTTCGTGTATTTCTTATATTTATCTCATTGATATATCTTTCCCATCAGTGAAACTCTCTCTCTTTAAGTGACATCGGGTCACAAGTTCTTTATTTTTATACTATTAATAATAATAATTTTATTGTATGACGATCAAATTCTGAATCTTTAAACTTGACAAGTTTAAAAACAAGACGCTGCAATCCATTGTTTGCGCACCTCACATCACATTTCCCCACTCCATTGTCTGCGGCGACGTTCATTCGCAGTGTTGAAAACTGGAGGGAGCTGAATCCTCTGAGAATTTTCAACGAAATTTGAATGTGAAAGGCATGAATTAGTATCCCATCACCTACGCTACCTATTGATTGCACTAAATTCTAAATACATTTTGATATTTTCCATTTAAACCTTAAATGAATTAAGTTATATTAGGGATATTTCTTACCAGCATAAGAAATGTATGAAATAAAACGATAGAAAAATGAAAAATATATAAACGATAGAACTGAGCTCACCTTCTAAATGTTTTCCAGTTCTCCTTCTTCAGTTTCACTCTCCCACTCATCCGAGTCTGTGTCTACCGATGAATCTGTGTCCGTGTCTGAATCGGCTTCACCAAGTATAATTCAGTTCATCTACACGCTCGTCCATAAGTCCATCTCTTTCAAAGTAAGAATCTTGCAGCCAAGAGTAAAGAGCATGAACATTTCAATGCTTTAGAAAAGAACACAGGCAAGCGTGTTATCAGATTGCCTTCTCGTGGTGATTGTTGTACGATAAACAAACGAACCACCACCCCACTCGGTTTAAAAAAAAAAAAATAACAAAAAAAAACTGGACACTGCTCGATGTCGCATTCAGAAAATGAAGTCATTCGCCCTGTAGTTTCTCTTCGTTATAAACCTTAACGCACGTGCGTAATACTACAGTTTACGATCGGCGCACCGCACGCATTTTCAAAGGCCGGATTAAATAAAATGAACCACTGATATAATAGCCTGCATGCACCGTCACGCTAAACAGTGAAAATTGTTTGTCATATTTGTTTTAGCTTAATTTTTCTGAGTTGGCACCACTGGTACTCTCAACGCCAGACCAGTGAGTAGAAGAGTGGTGGGGAGGATGACGTATTACGAAGTGCTCCGGAGCGATCTGCGCATATCGGGACTTAACTTGTCACGCTATAGTGCTGGGTTTGATGGATATAGCTTATCATTCTTATCTTCGCGATTGGATAAAAAATGAGAGAAACCAAATCAAAGAACCAATCGGTATCAACCTTTTACACTGACCTGACGCAATGCCTAAATTCATTACATTGGTCGCTCTTCAAGCGACACGCTACACGTGTTGCTTGTTGCTTTGGTGCGAAATCTCCCTACTGCGAGGCAGATGCCCACGTGGCATTCCAGCGTGTTTCTTCTCTTCTCCCTCGAAAGGCAACTAATTCTGCAAGAAAACTCGGATGCCTTCCTAAACGTCCTTCTGGCATTTTACGAATTATAGAACTTGCCCCCACAAGATAAGAGCGCCTCCAAAAATATTTATAGCGAAAGTATGCGGACTGTGAAAGACTAGGTATCTGGGCCCGCAGGACACTTCTAGGATGAAAAATGAGTCGCCATCTTCCTCAGCCCGGCAGGGGGAAAATCAGATAACTTGGCGTATTATCTGAAGGCGCAACCCTCATTCGCGTTTTAATAGCGGCCAATAAAAACAAATTGGTGTTAAGATAGATCCGTATGCCTTTTCCTACAAAACTTTACAGGTCCCTCGCGCCCTGGGAAAAGTGAGCGAAGGTTGAGAGTGAATAGAGGGAATTTTTGAGAACAGAAAAACGGGTGAAATTGGGGGAAAAAACGCAGAGTGACGAGAATGTGAAATAAGGTGATGAAACCAAGTTATACAGGCACTAACGTCGTTATAACTCGCAATCAAATTTACAGAATGCTTTCAATCCAAAAGGCCGGTGCTTTTAAGAAAACCTTAAGCGCTGTGAAGCTTCGCAAAGACGTGTCATTATTTGGGAATTCCTGACAATAAAGGGAAATAAAGCCATGTAAGTTGCTTGACCAATTATTCACCGTAAAATCTTTAATGCACGCATATATAGTGTGTCATGCGTGAAGGGTTCACTTTCAAGTACGTGCCACTTAAGCACACTTTATGTACAGGGAGGTTAATCGGGACTGGACCTACAGTTTAAAGTGGGATCCGAACCACTATGTGCTTCCACTGGATATCTAACCTGGGACCCTTTGATTACAAGGTGACGACTGTACCACTAATAGTAAGTTAACTTAAAGTTGTGGAAGTGAATTTGTACATCAAACAATATGTTATCGCATTGAGCTTCATAGCTTCTGCGCTTACCTGAAACTAAAATTTTACAGATTAAAATATCACAACCTTTCCTAAAGGAGATTAAGTAGTTCATTTGTCGTGGCACATTATATCTCGACGTTCATTACAGCTCACGAACAAATGGCGTCTGGTCACAGCTGCGGTGTGGTCTGTAGGTGACAAAAATAATTTTTCTTTCAGATAAATGCAGGGGATTATTGCTGGCGGGATATTTTCCTAGATTGGCTTTGTATGCGGTAGTGCACAATATTTGCACAATTAATTATCAACAGGTTATTTCAAGAGTGATTCTTCAGTTCACGTCTCCAGAAAAGTAATTATACTACACACTTATTAATGCGATGGACGAAATTCGGTCGTTGACAATCTATTTCCTTGGTTTTATTTTCGATTTCTTTCTTCTAATCAGTCTTAACGAAGAAGAACATTTTGTCATTTGAACACTAAGAATCAATACTGGTGACGTCATATGGAATACAAAGATAAAGAAAATGAACTACGTACTCCAAGTTCCCATTTATTCCCAAATTATTTTTTTCGAAATTGCTTGTTATTTTCATTATTGTTATTGCAAAGGACATGTGTTTGACAAAGAATTACCAATTTTTAACCAAATTTGTGTCAAATTACCAAAAAATAATGTTTCAATAATAGAACAGCGGGAACGAATGGGTGGAGGTTTTTTAAATGACAAATTATAAAATATTTTTTTGTTATCAATATAATACTTGCTTGTAATGCATATGATGTTCATAAAATATAAATATTAATTTTCAATTTATTTTAGAATATTCTAGTAGTTTGCTTGAATTTTAAAAAAAGTAATTACAATTTTAATTTAGGATTTACTTGCTAAAGCTACTACTTGCAATGGAAAAGCAAGAAAAGAACAATTACCATGTAATAAACATTGCATTTCACAATGCTTTCCTTTGTTTTATTATTACAATATGCACATCTACTTTGCTTTCCTTGGTGACCGATCAAATGTCCTTGGCCGTCATCCCGAACATCATCAATAATGAAAAACTCAATATGCTGACCAAGGCAGTAATTTATTTTATTATAAAACATAAACTAAACATAACGTTTCAACCTTCAACAAATGTACTTGGTGCAGAGGCTGAAGAAAACCTTGCTAGAAGGTTGAAACGTTACGTTTAGTTTATGTTTTATAATAAAATAAATTACTGCCTTGGTCAGCATATTGAGTTTTTCATATCATGGAAACAAGGCTTAATGGTGTTATCATCAATAATCCTCTTGTTCACAGCACTTACAGGTCGTTGAGGTCTACCTATTGGATTTCTGCCAGAATATTTAATTAGGTAAGTTAGTGCAATTTTTCTGGTCAAGCGCAACAAATCAAGACATTCTTCTTTCCCTTTGCCTGTTAATCTGTAAAATTGTCAGGCATTTACTGGAAATGCGAACAATTGCCAATACAAATTTTTCATCGTATATTTATTCTTAGTCCAAGAATATTTTCATCAAGTTTATCTACTCCACAAGCATATGTGTTGTAAT
Source organism: Lepisma saccharinum (assembly GCF_977018435.1). Classification (NCBI taxonomy): domain Eukaryota; kingdom Metazoa; phylum Arthropoda; class Insecta; order Zygentoma; family Lepismatidae; genus Lepisma; species Lepisma saccharinum. Next base: position 20,482,671 of record NC_139230.1, on the reverse strand, counting down.
TAATAAGGGCTGCTGATTGGGCAACATCGATAATCTTTCTCTCACTTCTGCTCCACATTTTTACTAAACCAATTGGATGAACACCAGCTTGTGTAGAAGCAAATGTAGTCACGTTGTTGTCATTGTATCTGATTAGAGTAATACCACTATTTTGGTCAGTTGTCTGGTCGTAGTACCCCCTCTGCTGCTTTTGAACATGTTTTTTCATCCATTAGTGGTGCATCACATACTTTAGTATTTCTGATTGTCCCAGTAGCATCATAGCCCATTCGTTTTAGATTTTCCAACAAAGAAAGGGATGTGAAATAATTATCAAAGTACATGTTATAACATTGCAGAAGAAATGCCAGTAATATGGCAGTCTGCTGATTCCTCCCAGTACATTCTACACCTAGGAAGAAGAACATTACCACTAACTAGAGGTATGCCTAAATACACCCTCTTCGTAACATTATGTCTCATCTCATTTTTTTGTGAAGCATACACATTAGAGTTGTTCACTATCATCTCAATAACACGATCATCAAAAAACAACTCAAATAAGTCTATAGGTGAATAGTCTGATGACAGATAATCTGGATGTGTTCATTCTTTTTTCTTGGAAGTAGGAATGTCTGACATTGACCAGTCTCTTGCTTTTGTGGGTATTGCCTTATGCTTCTTCTTAGCATGAGGATATCGAGAATGGAGGGCATGTATGTATGTTACACTCTTTCAGTCTATCAAACTATGTTTTACAGTATAGATACACACACACACACACACACAAATTCGCCACAAAAAGCTTTATCTAAGAAAGTAGTTTGATGCATATGTATACCGTATATATATATATTCAATCAAAATACAAACACTGAGCATAATTTACATTTATGTAATATTAACGTATTAAATGGAACAATTGTAGAAGGAGTCAAATCCAAGTAAAATGGTGTTCAAAAATATTCTTACCCGTCGTCACCTTGTAATCAAGGTGTCCCGGGTTCGATACCCGGTGGAGGTACATAGTGATTCGGATCCCACTTTAAACTGTAAGTCCAGTCTCGATTAGCCTTACTGTGCATAAAGTGGACTTAAAAACACCAACACAAAAATATTCTTACCTCCCCCCCCAAATAATGCGTACTAAGAAAAAGACCCAACCCATTCATTCCTTTTGTTCCATCAATGGAACATCCAAATTTGGTTCCAGTTACAAGCAACAAAGAGTAACTTTCTAAAGCGAAAAATGTATCTTATATATTCTTTGGTATATTTACAACAATAGTGTGCATATAAACAACAATGAACTAGTGACCCTACAGATTTATAAGATTATTACTTACCCTTTGTCTATTCTATTAAATTCCTGAAGTTCAGACACACACTACAGCAAACAAACGGGTACAAACCAACAATTCCTCACGTGACTGTTAGCTGTGGTGCCAGGTCTTAATATGCAAGCAAAGGAATCGCCGAGGTTCTCTTTAAATAAACTTGTAAAAATATTTATAATGTGTTCCATTAATGGAACAGCGGGATTAAATGTGTTTTAAGATATGTAGTTGATTCGTTACCATAGAGACGAAAAGGAATATACGTATATACTTAATGCCGTGCTTGTATCAGATTAATATAAACATAAATAAATAAATTAATTAAACAGACTGATACAAAAAGGAGAAGTCGGTTCTTCTATTGAGACCTACGTGTTCCACTGTTGGTCTATACATACAGATTTGTATTAACTCAAACTGATCTACTACTACAAAATAGGTAACAAACACTTCGTAAATGATATACGTACGTACGGTGGTCGAGCGCGTTAAGTGGTCGCCTTGTCGATCTCGCGACTGAAGTTACCGGGTTAGAGTCCCGTCCTGGGTGTTCTTGGCGAGTGCCCCTTCACCAAGTTAATCTGTACTCTGTCTCTGAAATCTGTGGAGCAAGACCGCGCATAACAAAGGAGAAGGGGAGAAAGCGAGTTGTCTGAACAAAGTAGTGCGTTCTGCTGAAAATGGCTCGTAGCTCCACTCACTTTCCCTCTTGCGAGTCATTGGTCGAGCCCTTTCGAGTCACTTTGAGCAGCGACATGTTTTCGTTCGCTCGCTGCAGAGATTCCCGGGACAGAGTGCAATAATGATTCATCTTCATCGTTGCGATTAGCCAAAAGTGACGGAAAAGTTACGTAAAATAAGCAAAATACAAAATTCTAATAAATTCCTGGGTCAGTTTGTTTCCCTTTTGATTTACTTTACTTAGTGATGAGTTCTTTAATTATTTCTATTGTCGGTTATTTTTAGACGGTCTTTGTACAATCACGTACACTTCTTGGTTGGAAAGATTCCATTGAGAATCAGTGGTATTGTTACAACCCAGAAGTGTCCGTCTATAAGTAATTGGCGAGGACGAGACTGGATGATGAACTCATAAAATAGATGATAAACCCACATCCATGCCTTGCCCAAAATTCAAACGCAGGACCTCTACGCCTCACGGCCAAAAGTCTCCGCGCACCTTCCCCTCCATTGCATTGGTTCTACCCCGAAAATACTACCCCTCCACGCGGGAGAACAATGCACAGGAGTCGCGAGTCTGCGCAGGCTCTTTTGCCCGTGATTCCACTATAACTTCTTCACAGAGGTCAACGTTCTTCTAGATATATCACCTTGCAATAAGAAGTTACCGGCCTACGTTCCCAGTTGGAGCGCAGTACTGTTGTTCATGTGGGTTTTGAAATCCCCAATTACTACCTCCAAGTGAGAAGTGGACTGAAAACAAGCTTGTGTTCGTTCGAAGATATCAGAATCCTTTTCACGCAGGTGCACAATAGCACCACACGTATTACGACATCCTCAGGCTTCACTCATTATTGGTGGATCGGCAGCGAATGAAAACGCTTGTTACTTTCTGCATTGTTCTTTTTTATAATTTTTTTTTCTTTACTTATCCCTTTTCAGAATTTTCTCTCCGAGACTTCATGAAGGCTTTTCTTATTGTCACGATTTGTCTTTATGCCTCTGCGTTCCTTTGTGCAGGAACATCTGAAATTGCACTAGGAGGAGTATAAGAAAGCCAGGCCACTTAAATTGGGACAACTGGAGCTATTGGAAAAAGAAATCGCTCGGAACAGGAGGTCTTTGTGAATCTCCCTTGAAAAGGCTCCGTGCTTGGTTTCTGGAATGTCGTTGTCTAGCTTCAGGTACAATCCCAGCCTCTTCCTATCTCCCAAGATGTTTCCTTTTTTTTCTTCTTCCTCCTGCCGGAGCCGAATAAAAGTCAGGACCCACGGGGAAGGAAGAACAGGCCGCATGGAAGAACGGACGTCTATTCCAAGACGACTTGATTAAAACTGTCTAAGACACAAAATCCCATTCAGGCCTCATTCCGACCAACCAATTTCCTACCGCTCATCCGACACCTCACTTAATAGATAAACAGGGCGAGCGAAACCAGGTGCAGACAAAACCCTGGAACATTTGCCCAATGCGGGACTGAATTAGTAAACATCATTGCAGTTACAGTGAGAGATGTTTGCCCTCTAATAAGAGAAATGTTCTTTCTCTTGTCTTCTGAGTTATTCATTTTGTATGAAACATTCTTGTACGTCAATTTTGTTTATCCTCTGTCTCTGAAATCTGTCGAGCAAGACCACGCATAACGGAAGAGAAGGGAAGAAAGAGAGTTGGCGGAGGAACTGCAAACGGCTGGTATATGCACTCATATCCCCTCTCGCGAGTTCATTGGTCGTACCCTCTTGAGTCACTACTTTCGCAGAAACTTGTTTTCGTTCGCTTGCTCCAAAAATGCCCGTAACTGAGTGTAAATAGAGTACAAATTTGCTGTAAAAAAAAAAAAAGGTAAAGTGCTCCCCTGTGCATAGCACCACGCCATGAAGGCGTATAGGGGGTGTGGGGGTAACGCCCCACACTTTCTTGATCCCGGTCGTGAGTGGGGGTGATGTGATCAACATCACGCCCCTGACCGCCTTTACCCCCCAGGGTTTCCCCCAGGTACCCATGTTATTCGACGCTGGGTGGGCGCCGGGACCGCTTCCATCGTTAGAAAAGTTCCCGGATTTGAACCGGCCGGGGATCGAACCCGGGACCTTGAGCATGGTAGTCAGACGCGTTACCGACTGAGCCACCGCGGCTACAAATTTGCTGTAGCTTGCAAAATTAATCTTCCTGTGTTCTTAGGAAATGAAATATCGCTTCTAACATATTTATTAAGTATGAAAAGATAGTGTTTTTATTTTCCAGGCTCACTTACCGTTAAGGAGGGAAACACTTAAATTTTGCTTCTGGAAGAATGTCAGATGATGTAGAATTTCATCCATCACTGGATCTACTTTTTCATTCTTTTTTATTAATTATGATATCTGGAAGCAAATTTTAAAATATAAAAACTACACATTCCTCAGTATCCACCGTTCCATTACGTCCTTCTTAAACCGGGGTGTAAGGACTCGAATGTCAACCTCTCGTCCACATGGTACACCTTGGAATTCATTTTGCAGACTAACGATGCTCTGGCGTCTGTATTCAAAGCCTGTGTAATCTTCTGTAGGGCTTGTGTTGTGTTCTCTCCAAGTGCGTTTGTGATTGTCCCTTCATCCATTTAATCTTATCACCATTCATCTTCATCTTCGTGATTAGTGAAGTGGCAGACAAGCAAAGTAGAGGAAAACAAATCAGCCAATCAATCAACATTCTTAAAGTGAATTTTCATATTTCGCGAATTGTTATCGCAGTTTCATAATCTTTAACTAATTTCTTATGGAACTCAGTATTTATAATAGATGAACATTTGTACGATCTACATATGAGAACTTATAACAACAGTTCACCATTTTGTTGTGCAAGGATTCAATTTGAGACCGATTAAGCAACAAATCTTGGAGTGGTGTAGATTTTCCCGTCTTTTCTCATTAAATTTATTACAGTATTATTCTGTTATGGGCCTCCCCGAAGGTGTAGTGGTAACTGTGTCGCCTTCGATAACCGGTGGAGGCGCATTGCACAGTGGTTTGGATCCAACTATGAACTGTAGGTCTAGTCCCGATGGACTTAAAATAAAATTTTACAAACTTTGATTACAATTTTATACATTGTTAGTATTTTTCATTGGAAAGTTTGATTTATTGCCATCTATTGTATTGATGACATACGAAAGAATGAAATTATACTTGTATAACGAACAAGTTTATATTTAAAATCTGATGGAAATATTTGTGTTACCATATTAAATATTACCATTATTGCTTTTGGGGATAAAATAGTGAACAAAAAAAAAAAGGTAAAGTGTTCCCCTGTGCATAGCACCACGCCATGAAGGCGTATAGGGGGTGTGGGGGTAACGCCCCACACTTTCTTGATCCGGTCGTGAGTGGGGGTGATGTGATCAGCATCACGCCCCTGACCGCCTTTACCCCCCAGGGTTTCCCCCAGGTACCCATGTTATTCGACGCTGGGTAGGCGCCGGGGCCGCTTCCACCGTTAGAAAAGTTCCCGGATTTGAACCGGCCGGGGATCGAACCCGGGACCTTGAGCATGGTAGTCAGACGCGTTACCGACTGAGCCACCGCGGCCACAAAATAGTGAACAATAAGGATGAAAATATTTCTGTGTTGTAGAAGATTCTTGGGTATAAAAATGGGGTTAACTAAAAACATTTGGTTGAATGTTTTGTTTTTATAACTGTAAATGAATCCGTGGAAGCTTTTAATAAATTCGGTAATTTTGTCGAAATCAATTGATAATAATTCTAAAGAAATGGCAGAATTTCTAAAACAAATTGGCGCTGGTGAACACTGTTTGTCACATATTGAAACAAATGTCATGCCGATAATAATATGTTCTTTTTGCTTATTTCGAACTAATATTTTGTTTTGTGCAAATGTTTGTTTCAAGCTTTCTACGTTTTAAAGTGGGACATAAATGAACGTTGTGTTATTGATATATTACACGTTTCAGTTTGCAGCACAGAAATCCGCTCTGCAAGATATTACTTGTAAAAGGTTTGCGGCAACGTTCGTCTTGCCTTTCAGTAATATGATTTGAGCATTTTAGGCTGCAATCTGATGTGTGTAATAGAGCCGCTACTTGAGTGTGTGCCAGAAGATAGCAGGACTCTTGATGTAAGCTTATTTATTTTCGTGAACTTTTATAACGGTCATTTTAGTAGTTAGGAACACAATGCAATCTTAAAGATTCAACATTCATAATTATAATAAACTTGAATTATATTTACCCATTCCCACACACGCGCACATCTAGTACCCAAACAGTGACTATTACTATAGTCCTTTGCATGTTACATTGTTATTATATGGACAGTTGTGAGCACTTCCATGTTGTAACGACCCTATTGAAAGTTAATGGGGTCATTACAATACAGAAATTACCTGAGTGTGACAATAGACACGGCTAGGTCCACCAGACACGCGCGTGTGTGAGAGAGCGTTTGCGAGAATAAATAATGAATTATTCACTTAATTGTGCGTTTCCTTCTACTGTAACATTCCACTGTTACAAAGATAAACGGGGAAACTTTTACATTCCTCTTTGGTATATCTGAAAATCGCACTCGTTTCGTGCAGACAAACGAAGTCCACATAATGAAATTTCAACAACTGAGCAATTGAATCTGGTAACTTGTGCTAGTAATATTCAGTTGCCAAATGAAGCATAAACAATAATATTACCTTGTTTGTTAATCAATTATTGTATCTTCTTATCTCTTGGTTCTTGACAATGGACACAGCTGGTGGTGGTGATGAAATTACAAACGTTTAACCTAATACAAGGAAGAGTCAAATGAAAAACCTTAATTTCTATGTTTCTAGTAGATTTCTGTATGTAGGATCGCACAAGTTTGCTGTGTTTTAGCACAGACCATTGCTGGTCTACATATACTTTCAACTTTGAGTTATTGCCGCTATATCTTAAGAAGACCCCAAATTCCTCGTGCAGTCACTTATGAGCCACTACGAAGGCCTTTCTATCCATCTGCCTGCAAACTGAGGCCACTTTCGAGCTTTCTCCTCCATTAGAAAAACTTGCTGGTGTGGTAATTGAACTGTATATATTCAATTATACCATTTTTATTAGACTTTTAAGGTTTTCATTTTACTGTTTTAACATTTGAAAGCTTTTCCAGAAATTTGAAACCAGAACATCCAGCTCCCTGTCTAACCTTTTTCATGATGATGAATAATTGAACATAGTAACAATACTTGATTGCTATCGAATGAGAAGCATGGATTTTGTATTTTACAATGAATCTTATTCTAGTTGTTTATTTGTTCGAGAACTCTGGAAACATATTAATGTAGAAGAGTAATAGTGGTTCGTTGCAGTTGAAGTAGTTCATTTTTTGGCCGTCGGTAGATAAATGGCGCTGTTAGGGCTCGGATATAAGTTGCACTTTCCAGACCCTCATTGTTTATTCTCTCTTCCTATTCCAAAGAGCGACGCAAATTGAGAAAAAGTGAATCGAGTTTATCTTCCTTCTTTTAATAGCCTTTTACTCTTCAGAACTCCCAGCATTTCCCCACATATTCTTCTTACTGTGTCGTCTGGCACACAGTAATGACGAATTCGGTGAATTTTATCTCACGATACTATTAAATGAACATAAGTCCGAATGGTAAAATTTACTCTGATGCTTATTGCATTTTTCATTTTTACGAGACTATGAGAATGAATGCAGATTATGTGAAACTGCGATAACAATTCACGAAATATCAAAATTCACATTAAGAATGTTGATTGATTGGTTGATTTGTTTTCTTTTGCTTTGTTTTTCTACCACTTTTGACTAATCGCGAAGATGAGGATGAATGGTAATAAGATTAAATGGACGAATGGACAATCACACCCTGGGAAACATATAATTGTACATGAAGATATAGGACTGAGAATGCAGTGGCACTAATAAAATTTAGGAGATTTAATAAATAAATACAAGAGAATAATTTTTAATACTTTAAAACACACAAATATCACTAATAAGGAGGGACACAATATAAATTCACCAGGTTTTATCCTTATATATTTTTGGTAACTTTAAGCATTCACAATGTGGATGGAAATCCAATAGATCAATTGTAGGTATTGCAGACGATATTGCACATCAAGATACATACGTACAATTTAATTTTGAATATTTGTAAATCGAAATAATCAGATAAAAGTGGTTTATAGTAAAATTTTATATAAAGTAGGCAGTATCATGTCAGATAAAATCACATAGGTTTAAATTAAAGAAGTTGTCACACATTTACTCAGAAAAGATCCTGGTTGATATTTTGGAGCGAATACAGAATACCGGAAGTATCTTCAATTGCTTTCAAATTCGGCATAGTCACTAATTTTGACCTCGTAATCACGAATCTGCAGTTAAAATTTGGCGGTAACGTCTAGAAATTGCGAAATAAGTCGGAAAAAGTGGGTCCGTGAACGGAGTAAACACCATTGATTTATGAAGAAAACACCTATTTTTTGCGATGATTAGTGTTTCAAAAATATGTTTACGATCACCCTTAATTTTTACTATGCTTGCCTAACCTAAGCTAACCTAACCTAACCTAACCTTACGTGAATGGTTCGTGGGGTAAACATATTTTTCAACTTTACGCAAGACACCATTTTCTCACATGCGAGAAACATGGTTTCCATGTTATGGCATAGCGGTAATTGACAAGCTTAATTCGCAATTTCTAGACGTGATCGCCAATTTTTAACTGCAGATTCGTGATTACGAGGCCAAAATTAGTGAGTATGCCAAATTTTTAAGTAATCGGAGATACTTCCGGTATTCCTAATATATACCGATATTTTAAAAATATTTACTCGGATATGTTCCAAAAATTTGTAAACTAAATCTTATTGTTTCCATTTCATTCTCAAAATCGGTCTTGAAGTACAGGGCATTCCTATAATAATGGGGCATATTTTAATCGCAATTATCTAGGACCGGAAGAAGCACATTTATTAAGGATTATGTGTAATAAACAATCAAGGTACAGGATTTTTATCCCTGTTCAAGTTTTGAATATCACATCCTTTATATGGTCCCCCTCCACGAGAATATTGTCTGACTGTGTCATGCTCCCAGATGCTCTCTTGGAGTTTCAGAGCTATGTGAGGTTTCCAAACACTTCCGATGACGTACGCTCCTGGAGATGCTGTCCGAATGGTCTTTTTCCTATGACGATGGATCTTCTGCAGGTGAAGAATGCTTCCATAATGTATGGAATATCTGCTGGTGTCCACGGCATCATGAAGGATCAATGACTTGAAAATGAGACCAACATTAACTCCCAAAATCAGACTGTGAAATACGAAGATGCGTGAGTGTCCACGCTCTTGTAAATCAAAAATAAAATGTTTCCCATCATTATGGGACACCCTGTATAAACACATCTTTACAACTCAATATATCCCCCCTCCCGCTTCCACTAACAAATATGTACAAGTAAATACACGATTTACCGCTGTAGTCGTCACGTATAATAGTTGAATACGATTGCGGAAAGCGTTCGTGACCAAAATGACTCTATTATAACTGTTCGCTGAAGTTTCCAGATTTTTGGAGGTGATTTCAGAAATCCTTTTTTTTTACCATGTAGTTTTCCTAGCGTGGCAGTGAAATTTTTCTTTCCACTACGTCAATCTTGTGCGGATTCCTCGGATAGTCTAATGTCTTCAAACACCTGTCAACGATGAAGAGGTGAATGCCGGAGCCAGGCAAGATTTCCCCCCACATTATTTTTCCCGCAACCAGAATTCAAGCAGGGAATACAGGAGGGTGGAAAAGAAACGTGGAGAAGGAGCGAATATAATAAAGAAAAATTTTTCAGGCTTTAAGATTTCTGCCTGGAGTAGCTCAGGAAACGTCTTCGTCTTTCTACATCCACCCAGTCTCTGTCGGATTCCCCCAACCCACCACGTTCCACTCGCAGCTTGGAAGGTGGAATTGGAAACTGCTCTTAAATACAGGAAGCTGAATATTCAAATGTGCTGGTAGAATTCTAATCATGGCTTCAGTTTTTTTCTTTAACCCGTTTCAGTCAAAACTCGTTTTCCCGTCGTTAGGGTACTTTTCTTGCTTCTGGTAGAAGAAACTGATACGAAATTCTCTTCGTCTATACCCTGTTTCTCCAATCTGTGAAGCACGGACGTGTGTAACGGCAGAGAATAGGCGAAAGCGAGTTGGCGGAGCAAAGCACTGCACGCTGCTGGTAGCTGCACGCGCTTCCCCTCTCACGAGTTCATTGGTCAAGCCCTCTCGAATCTCCACTTGCGCAAACGCTCCAGAGATTCCGGGGACACCGTTTAAACATGTCTCTGCGCAAGCGGTGACTCGAGAGGGCTCGACCAATGAACTCGTGAGAGGGGAGGGGCGTGCAGCTACCAGCCGTAAGCAGCAGCGCACACTGCTTTGCTCCTCCAACTCTCTTTCGTGCCTGGGGTGTAAGGAGTGAGACTTTCTCAAAACGCACAAATGTTAACATCACTTCTACATAGTACACCCTGGCCTCGTTAGCGGAGTGGTTAGAACAGCCCGCTACAACGCCAGGGGTCCCGTGTTCGAATCCCGGTCTGGATGTTCCTTGCGAATGTCCCTTCATCAATGTCATCATATCATCACTCATCGTGACCTTGGCGATTAACCAAAAGTGGCAGAAATGCGAAGTAAAGCAAACCAAATCAATCAATCAACGTATTACATTCTGGACTGTTGCAGACTAACGAGGCTCTGGCGTCTGGGTCCATGGCGAGTACAATCCTCTATGGGACTTATGTGCTGTCCATATATGTTTGTCGTTTCATTTATTTTATCTCATCATTCGTCCTCAATTTTGCAATTAGCTAAAAGTGGCAGAAACGTGAAGTAATATGCATCATTCTTCATTCTCTCTCTTCCCTTCTCTTCCGTTATGCGCGGCCTTGCTCCACAGATTCCAGAGACATGTCCGTTCCTTTTTTCTACATCTCCACCTTCTCCACCCTCTCCCCCCTTTCTCTCTTCCTCGTTCGGCATCCTTTAGACCCTCCTCAAGTACCCGTTTCTCACTTCAGCATTTTCGATTTTTCTTCATTTTTTGTTTGTATTAAATTGAATGTTCGGTGAACGTTCGTCAGAAATGGATCCTACATGCTGCCTTCAGGAAATCCAATGAAAGCAGAATGTAAATGTTGACCGATGCAAATGAAGTTTCACGTTCGGCAGGAGAGACCCTTCCACGGAGGGGTCCCCATAGCCGTGTGAGTGGTTTGCGAGAGTCGGGCGATGGGAAACACCAAACGTCTGCCCTATTTCTTGGCTTGTTTGGAGAGGGTGTGGGGTGGGAGGAAGGGGGTGGATGGTAGAAAGACACAAATGAGAAAGAGCGCTCGAAAGGGTGTTTTATTGAAGGCGGGGTCTTTGTAGTCTGGATGCTGAAGCGAGAAAGCGCGGGGGTTGGTAGGCAAGTCACGCAAGTTGGGAATTTGTTCCGACAGCGTTGCTTAGACAACCTTGTGCCGCAACTTTAATAAGAGATTTGGGAAGATTTTTGAATTTTCATTTGTGTATTTTTGTGTGTGCTTGAAAGCCATGCCTGTAACTATGCCATTCATATTATTATATCATTGATAGCACTTGAAGACAATATGAAATGTGAAATTTATGCAAATTTGTGTAGAAACTATTTATTTATTTATTAAGTAGTATTTCATTATGAAATATGTACCTAGATATTATAAATTTGTAACTTATATATTCTTACTTGTACGTACTGCCGTACTAAGGCTAGTTGCTGTTGTTCAGCAGAATAATATGAGCATAAATAAATAAATAGAGGCCAATAGGCCGAGCCCAATTAGTGTCCTAATTAGGGGAGAGTTGCCGAAATTGGATCAGTTGGTACAGTCATGTTCAAAAAATCTGTCGCATGGATTTTTTTCTAAGTCCAACGTCTTACGAAATTATGTTGGTAGCTCTGAAACAAGGAAGTGTTGTGAAATATACGATCCTCCAATCAGAGTGAAGTTCGATTCGGAAGAGCAGGAGGCGTGACTCACGGTCTTGTCCGCAGGAAGTTCAACCAATGCAGCATTTCCAAATATGAGATAACGTCCCCATTGGTTAAATATTGTTTCAATAATGCGAATCGGCAGAAAGAATGCGCAAAAGTTTACTTTGTCGTTTTAATTGCCTTTAATCGTTTCAAATTAGTATTAAATTGTCCCAATTATAGCTTAATATAATGTATTCATGTATGTGTTTGACAATCATATATCACTCATTAGAACAATTTTCACATTGCTTTCACTACGTGAGATGACATTTCATTTACATTTACGATAAAATAGTGGTTTGGGTGTAATAACAGTTTTCATTATTTAATTTAGAGATGCATTTTTATTTGTTGAGTTAATGATTAGGTTAATTCGTTATTTCTCGCGAAAAGAGGGAACCACAGCTGAAAGAAAATACACAACTTGTATTATTGAGGTCAAGAGTTCGTTTTAACATCACTTTTTGCACGCATAGGCTAATCACGACTCTGAAACATTATGCGACCTGACTGGAACTCGGAAAAGGACACACTGATTACAAGACGTCGATACATTACCACTTGGTCTGGCGAACGCCAATAATAATGAGGGGTTGTGGGAGTGGGAGAGGGGTGACGGAAAGTAGAAAATAAATAGTATTTTTGGGGGTATTTAATGTTATATTTATACACACACAAACCTAAGAAAATATTTATTTTGATACATGTGTGTGGGGGTGGGGAAGGGGGAAAAGAGAGGGACAGAAAGATATTGGGAGAGATGGGACGAAGAGGTGATTGTGGAAAATGTTTTATTTGACGTTCAGTAATAAAAACAATCAAGTCAATGATGATTATCTTATAAATACCATATTTAATGTAAATTTGTTTTAAAAATGGGGGCGTGGAGCTGTTTGTTTTACGTTCAGTGCAGGATAACAAGTAGAGACACATAGTGGTTCGTATCTCACTTTAAACTGTAGGTCCAGGCCCCATTAGCCTATCTGTGTATAACGTGGATTTAGAATTCAGTAGAAAATAACGTCGATCTAGTATTTTGGATTTTAGATACGTTAAGACCACTAAAATTTCCAATTCTTGTAATAAGAAACCTGTCCTCATATTACCATTTTGAAAGAGAGAGAGTTAATTGTATAATCTTTCGTTGTTAGTTTCAAAGAAGACTAATTCAAATAGTAACAATGGGAACGAATAAAGTTTACGCCACCGTGGAGATTTGAACCTACGACCATTAGAGTGACAACCCAGTGCGATAACCACTACCCCACGAGTTCGTTCCTTCTTACGGCATGATTATGATTAAGACCAATTCGTTCAATATGCATTAGAAATATAATTCCCACCCACCTCTTTATAAACAACACACCCAAACGTTCCTTTGTAGCAAATGAAATAAAGGTGGTATGAATGTCACAAAAACATTTAAGCAAAATCTACTATATTTACGACGCAATCGTTTTACATGGAGAGGCTACAGCTTCGAAAATTGAGGTTATGACGTGGTTTCTTGTAGTGGTAGGGTTGATATTCGTATTGCAAGGTTCCAGCGTGCACTAGCCAGTAATTTCCGAGGAAAAAACTTCAATTGTTTTATGATGGTAAAGTGGTTCGGTGATAGGTTATCAGTATTACACGCCGAAGATTATAGGTTTGACTTCTGTTCGATTACCCCTATTATTATTATATATAGCAACTAAGTATTGTATTTAATTAATAATTTAAAGAAATAACAATGTTATATATTTTTTTAAAAAAGAACACTCCTTTCTAATGATTTTTCATGTTATTTTTGAAAATAATTTTTCAGAATATGTTTTTGAAATTCTCATCATTTTACTAGGATTTGCATAAAAATGATCCATGTGTCATATTCGACGAAATGTCATGTACAGGGGAAAATTATGAAGAAACAAAAGAAATAAATACTATTGACATCTTTTTGTGAATAGTATTTATTTTACATTATTTTTTGTTCACCATGCATAGTTGTATTCTTGTAAAAAGCATGAAAAACAATATACAGTAGAGCGTCGATTATCCGAACGTCGGTCAACCGAACGACCGCTTAACCGAACTGTGTACTCGCTCACTTTCAGATATCTGTAATGAAAAAAGTACGTGACTTAGCTGCTCGTAAGCGTGTAGGCTTGCTTAGACAGACCAAAATAAAGGATTTTTTTAAACGTTAATTTTGTGTACTGTGTGTATTGTTCATGCAAAATGCGTATGTAATATGTACATATTTTTGTTTAATAAACTGTACCACATACTATATATTCCTACTAAAGTTGCCTTTGTACGTTACTTTGTAATACATACTTAAAGAGATGCCTGTTTTTATGAATAAATTTACTGTACAGTACTTCTTTTTGGCAAATAAACATGTACAGTTCGATTATCCGAACAAACCAGTTTTTCGAACACCCATGTCCCCCAATTAGTACTTCGGATAATCGACGCTCTACTGTATTCTCTACATTTCGCAAAGCAAATAATATACGAATTTTCGTAATAAGTAAAATGCAATAAATAATTTTTCGGTTTAATTAGAAATAAAAATGGCAGAGTTAACCGAACGGTGAATCGAACACAGAATTTTACAACCCATAAAATGCCTTGTAGCCTTTGCAATGAAGTGATGTAGATTCAAGTAATAAAATTTCATGCAAAATCGCACGTTATAAGATCGTTCAAATATATTAAATCAATGTGTCCATAAGCTATTATACTGTCAGCCATTTGGCACATCTCGATACAAAATCTCAGCATATCACCATTTACTAGTTAATCAAATTGAATATTGATTCACTTCACAGTTCAATGTGCAACAATAGTTTCGACTCATATCACGTGAGATGTAAACTCAATTCAATTATCTCATTGTATGTAACTTGTATGTTGAGCTCATGTAGAAATATCAATTATGAGCTCTAAGATTAATTTGACGCTACAATTGCTTGATCAACTCTTGCGTCTCGCTGCCAGACATTCTACGTTCCTGTTTGCTCTAGGTCATTATCATTGTTTTTACCTCTGTTTCATTCTAATCGTCGTTATAAACCTACGTAATTTCTACTGTTTACAGTAGACAGAATCTACTGTTATCAATTGTAGTACTCTACTGTGTCTCTCGGAAATCTACTCAAAATCAATGATTTCCTACTGAACACTTTCAGTAAGCCTAATGTGTAATTACAGTTGAGGAACTACAAGTGAAATATTCTCTTCAATACTACATGTAATATTGCATGTAGTGTGTTTGAATTTGAATTCAAAATTTTGGGTATGTCAGCACTTAGTCTATTTTGCACCTGTCACTTTATACGGCGTCCAGCCCCTTACCAGAACTAAAATAACATAAGTGTAACATCAATTTGTAACATATCACGGGCTGAAAGCTATAAATTGGGATTCCCCTGTTTTAATTAAATAAATATAGTTTGTTTGTTAGGTACTTCTCCTGCTTGTTTAGACACTACATTTCTGACAAAATTTGCTCCTTTATGGCATACATTTTGTACTATTCACGCTTTATGTCATTTTTCTCGCAAGAAATGCGTCCACCACTCTACGAGCTCGGGCATACAGACGTATGTAAAAATAATAATTGTATACAATAAATTCGGCCATCACGGTGTGTTTCGTTACACAGGAGACGTTCAGTGTCAATAAATCTTAGCACAATCTTTGAACAAACATTTGTTCAATTCTGTATCTTAAAAAAAAAAAAAACACAAAGCATATGTAGGAATAGTGGATGGAAAATACATGCACAGAATTGTATGAAACAATACAAACTCTTTCATTTAATTAGATATTTCATATTAAATAACTTTCAGAAATTAACGCTATATTCATTTTAGATGAAACTTTACGTTCTAAAAGTCAATTTCTTGTTTTTTTCTGGAATGCAAGAATTGGTTCTACATTCTAAACGTATAGAATTTTGGTCTTCAGCTGTGTGTTGAAAACCAATGCCGCATTGGATGTTGAAAATTCGAATCTATATTTAATTATCAACTAGAAAACCCAGTATTAATTAAAATTCCATATGCTGTTATTGTTACAAAATGCACTTATTAAGTAAGCATATTTTTTAAAAAAAAATTAAAGGTATATACACCCTTTAATTTTGAAGAAATTGCTAGTCTGTTTGCAATATCAGATTTGTAAAACGTATAAAGCGAGAATGAATGTTTTATTATTCTATAATATCATATGTCAGATGTGAGTTGCTTTACAAGCATTTTAAATTATATTAACATTGAATTATCAATTGTCCAGCGAATTTTCTAATTTGACATTTTGTAGTGATGAAACAGAAGGCATAGCCAGGGTCCAAATTTCAAGGGTTATGTCGAGAATTCCAGCATAAACGTTTGCAAAAGAACACCTTTGTTAGATTTTTCAGTTGCAAATGCAGATTTTTCATGCTAGAACTAAGTATATCTTTGTATACTAAAGTGCTATCAGTGCAAATCTAACTTCAATACTTGTGACATATAAAACGGACATACACTCAACTTTATTGTTAAAAAAATATCACGCTGATAGGTTTGCTGGCGTAAACAATAGCACATTTATAAGTATACTACACTTGCTCCTTGCATGCCAATAAAAGAAGTGGAAATATGAGCTTTAAAAATTCAATTAATTATATTGATTTGGTTTATTTTACCTCGCTTTTCTGCCACTTTTGGCTAATCGCAAAGATGAGAATGGATGATGAAATTGATGAAGGGACACTGGCAAAGAACATTCATGCCCAGGCAGGGATTGATTGATTGATTGATTTAGTTTATTTTACTTCGCTTTTGCGCCACTTTTGGCTAATTG
Source organism: Lepisma saccharinum (assembly GCF_977018435.1). Classification (NCBI taxonomy): domain Eukaryota; kingdom Metazoa; phylum Arthropoda; class Insecta; order Zygentoma; family Lepismatidae; genus Lepisma; species Lepisma saccharinum. The sequence continues at coordinate 20,465,789 of NC_139230.1, read as the reverse complement.
CGAAGATGATGATGATATGAAGAAATTGATGAATGGACACTTACAACCACCCATGCCCAGACCGGGATTCGAACCCGAGACCTCTGGCGTCTGTGCTAACCACTCCCCCACGGAGGCCGGCTCAATGAGCACTATGTGTGTAGTACTAGTAGTTCATCAATGCTCTAGAGACCGAGTTGTGTGTAGAAATAAAACGTTCATTGTTTTTATATTTAATATATTTTTTAGTTATAATTGTTAAAAAAACTTGTATATTTATTCCATCAAGAGGGACTGAATACGATTGCAGAATGTAACGCATTCAATTTGCTATTTCCACATGAATCCAAATATAAATGGTCTGTCCTCCCCCTTCCCTTCGAAAGTAAAACTTTTACTTCAAACACTAGTTTCCACGTATCGATGGATTCGTTTTCCGATCGTATAAATCACGGTGGACAAAACTGCCTTGTTTCCTACGAAATCCTATTACAAGCACTAGTTGCACATGAAAATGTTATGAAAAATGAAACAAAGCAAATTGAATAATCCAAAACTCGTTATCATGGTTGCAAATTGATTGTTATTCATAGAAGTCTGAAAATCTCTGGAATGAATTGTTATGCACATCAGTAGATAATTGCATTATACAACTCGCTCTCCGAAAACTCGATTCTTCCGTACAGATGAACTTTGGATAGCAGCAAGATTGAAAATAAATGTAATCACAAGCGCAGTATCCAACTCCATTACAGAAATTGGTTAATCAGGTTTGTAGGTAAATTCGTTTCTCCTTCATACCTTAATATACATGCATAATAAATATGCTTTGAGAACCAAATAAAATCAACACAATGATTTTGTTTCTTTTTCTCCTCGCAGAGCCTCGTGGAGTCATCCCTCCCATATTCAACGAGAAATTAGTGTCAATTACTTCACGGCAGGATGACGTGGTCGTGTTGCCGTGTGTTGCACATGGAAATCCGAAACCGACATACAGGTGGGTTTGTTTTAATTTACATTTGTCAGTGTTGTGATTCGTGTTGTTCTAGTTGTACGGTGGGCGTAAAAAGTTGTTGTAGTTCATCAAGAGGTACTGTCAATCTGTACCTTGGAGGCAAACAACCCACTTTGCACTGAAATATGCAGGATTCCATACCGTTAAGGATGCAAGGCCATGCAGAGCAAATAGTTATTGAGCAAAGTCATTGAAAATTACATTTCCGTTACTTCATTAACGTTTTACAATAATTTCAGTGATTATCCCAAACATTTTTCAATAGTCCTGCATTTAAAATAATTGGAAAATGTTTGAATAATGAATGTATAGTCAAGAGTAAGTTTCCATTCTTTTGGCTTGCCGGAAAACGCTGGCATTGCTACAACGTATACCATATTCTGAAAGATAACCTTGCACGGTATATTGCCTCTTAGTTTTAACATTTCCTGGCTTATCTTCCAAAAAAGAAATATAAATAATGTAAAAGTTATGATGCATTTTAATGATTCCAAAACAATTGCAATTTTCTTCTGAATATATGTAAATTTCAACTGTATAAGGGTAAAATAAGCAGCAAAAGTATCTTGCCAGTATTTGCTGATGTGTGGAGAATTAGGAGTAATTTAAAATATCTTGCAAAATGCCTTAAACATCATATTACAGACTATACACACATAAAACTAAATGCATCAAATCTATTTGATGCACCAGAAACGCATCAATTGTTGCCCTAAAGTGTGTTCTTTGGTCTTTGCCAAGAATCAGGTTTACAGTTTGATGCATTTTTGTATATTAGTTGAAAGGTACCGCCAAAGTTAATCATTATGATGTAAGTATTTTTTTTATGCCGAGCTGTACTTTAACGCATCAGTTGCGTTTTTTGATGCACCTTCCTTAATCTTCCTCGATGATGCACTTAAGGATTTGGTCTGATCTGCAAACTTTATGCATTTTTTGTTTCAGCTGATGCATTTACTTTCTTTCGTGTACTTAACAAGTAATCTTGTTTTGCAAAGAGGGAGGTCTTTTCGTTCGAACTCAGGTCATGATAAAAGTTTAACTTTATTTTTTTAGTGTCTAAAGCTACACTCAGAAGTGATGAGGAGACAGGTGAGTGTAGAATTTTACATAATTTAGAACTGCATAATATGTATTCATCTCCAGATATTATTAGAATAATTAAATCAAGAGGACTTAGATGGTCACGCCATGTAACACGAATGGGAGAGGAAAGAGTAGTTTACACGATTCTTGTTGGGAAACCTGGTGGCAAGAGACCTGTAAGAAAGCGAAGATAAAGATGGAGGGATAATTGAGATGGACCTAAGGGAAATCTGTAATGATGGAAAAGATTGGATTGATCTTACCCAGGATAGGGACAGGCATGTGTTGCTGCAGCCGTAAACCTTCGGATTTAGGAATGCTAGAGGGTTAGTTAAAACTCCACTGTGCAACATTATGACAGGCCTCTTGGGTAGGATAGCGGTCTCCGATTCGATTCCTCGAAGTGTCACTTCATTGGTCCAGATTCCACTCTGTGCACAAAGTGAGCTCCGCTGAAGAAACTCCATCACGCATTGTGAAACTTTAAGGTCGTTAAAGTAGGCAACGCTCACCTTTGCCTACCGAATGGGGTTTTTCTTGAAAACGTGCCCCTTGCTGTGTTTGGTAAATCCTGAGTACGGCCGAGTGTAAAGAGCGATGCCTTTAGCCGCCGTTGCCATGGAAAATTCACAGTTTATTTCCATAAAGGGGAGGAAGATTGAAGCGAGGAAACCCTCGCTGAAATCTTGAAAACACAACCGAGAAGAGACTATGGTTCATAACTCAGAAAGAATGACACCTGTTGAGGATGAGGAGAATTTTCAAAGCCATGCAGTGCTTATTCTCATTTGCGAAGAAGGTCTCTTAACGTATGATCTGCGGATATTGAGAGAGATTGCTTGGAACATTTTACTCTAAGAGAATAAGTACACGCTTGAAAGGAACAAAAGATAAAGCTATTTTAAATTATATTTTATTCTGGAGAAACGTGGTGGTGCAGTCTGTAGGGCGTCTGACTGTCACACGGAAGACCCGAGTTCGATTCAGGGGTGAATAAATCAGGGTCTCTACCAGTCAAGAATGTCAAGATGAAGTTTCGAAATGGACAATTAGGTCAAGAAAAAGTAAAGACATTATGCTGGTGGTCAAGAAGTTTTGCTATTATTTACATTATAGTGAACTTACATTGTTATACGCTATACCTGTACTAGGATTTGTTAAAATTTAATATTTGGAAATCTGAAATTGTATTGAGTTGTGGTTAAGATTTGTTCACGTTGTTTCTTAATAATTACATTTTGGTGTGCGTAAAGTTTTGTGAAAATATTAAATGAAGTAATGTGACAATTTCCCATCCAGGATGAAGTCTGAGGCATTAATTTTTACATGCATTGATAATTAAAGCAAGTCTAAATCTCGTATAAAGTACTGCATCAGTTTTCATGTCAACCGGCCTTGTGGTAGGGATTTTTCAGTTAATAAAAATAGCTGTTGTTTTTTTTTAATTTCCAACTATACCTAAGTAGGGGACAATTAAATAAATGTTATGAAGGGTCAAGAAAAAATCATGAAAAAGTCAATAATTTGGGATTTGTTATTTTGGTAGACACCCTTTGAATTCAAGTGGGGTTTTGTTTTTAGGAATGTCCCAGCATGAAGCTGGCCTGAGAAATGGGTGAGATGGTGATTGTTGGTGGGGTACCTTCACATCCGTTTCTAAGTCTTCATGTCATGTTGCAATAACTTAAGTGCACCCTTTGAATGCTCTGGTCGATAGAAACTTTACAACTAATGTAGTGTGAAACATGCAGCTTCTAGCTGATTACGTTACACTACTTTCTTTTATTTTTAAAGTTGATATTTTACATATATCAACATCGCACCATTAATAAAAGCAGTAGTAACAAATAATTCCCTCCTTTAGTTATCCAAATTTTGGGAAAGATCTTGACCCTTACTCAGGGAAGAAGAAGTATTAACATTTCATCATAAAAGGTTAAATTGGTTTAAAATTGGATGAAATCTCGACCCAATTTCTGGAATAGCCAGTCATTTTCTGATCTCAAAATGTCTTGTCTTTCACCCGATATGATATTCTTTCACGTTCCAATACCTTTTCATCTATTTTAAACCATTTGTATCCAAATCTTGACCCTTTATCATGTCTTGCTAATAACGTTTTCATCCTTGAATAAGAAACTTGTTCAATTCGAAATTTTTTATAACAAAGAAGGTATGTGTTGTGACTACTGTCTTAGTTCACGTCCCTAATCATTATCGTCGTGATAACAATATATATTTATCATATACCCTATTAATTTTAATATCACTTAGAGAAGATATCCTTAAGTTTTACGCAATAATTATATATTAGAATTACGTATTCTATCAGATTTATACAAAGTCTTGAAAGAAACTGATTAATAATTAAAGTTGATTGAATAAATGCTGGTCCAGGTCAGGATCAATTGTTAATATCATCGATTCTCTGATTATGGTATACTCTGGTAAAGATTGGCGCTGTCTGTGATGTAGTCGTTAACGTAGAGCGTTGGACTCAAGATTAACGAATGAATGTTACTTTTCCTTTCACATATCTATCTGACGAGTTCATCTTATGGTTTCAATCAACAGGAAATAGAGAAATAACCAAATTAAATTAATACGTTGAGATTATAATATAGATAAATCAGAAGATTAGATATTGCAAAAAGTGAATCAAAAATGTATGAATTCAAAGAGCCATTGTACTGTGTCTTCTTAACTTGTATGTGTGTGTATAGCTGTGTGGCCGACAACGTTAGAAAGTCAGTTCGTATTATTGAAGGGCAAAATAATAAATTTCATTCAATACGTTCCCAGATTTCCTTTCCTTTCATCTTCTAAGAGAATTCTGGATCAAAGCAAGTTTCGAGAGTAAATACCGTAGAAGCTATAAGAGATGGGAAAATCCCTTTCCAATGGGGATTTCTCAAATACCAATTGGAGGTTATTTTGGCTTATTGCCTGCTTTCTGCTCGAGGGAACTTCTAGATATGCTGCTGGGGTATTATGTTGTGAATTTTATTTCAATGTGCGGGACTAGTCATTCTTGCGAGGTTTAATATTGAGGAAGATCTGTATGACGGTTTGACATGACGAATGCGACTCACATTTTTCCTTCCATTGTAACCACGTGAAATTGATAGAAAGTTGTATCCCTATTGTTATTTTATGCTTGTTGTGGATATATTTCACGTCGTTTTTCTTCCACTTTTGGCTAATCGCGTCGAGGGGGGTGATTGATGAAATGGATGAAGGAGCAATCAGAAACACACTTGGACGACACAACATACTGACTATGGGTTCAGGTCTTCTTAAAAGTCATCCTTCACACAACCTGTTAAAATTACATAGAAATGTTAACAGATTGCAAAATCAAGCATAGATCACGTATTGCCATTTTTGAATGAACTTTGATTTTTTTACATTAGTACGTAACACTGCAGTGGTCTCGCCAAAAATAATACTCGTCATTGGTCGCGCGGATCACTGTTGTGATCCATCGAATATTATCGTTTACATCCATTATTTGTCACAATTTATCTGGTTTCATGGTGAGAATGTCCTTTATAAAGTATTCTGGTTCACTTAACAAAACAAAACAAGTTATTTCTCTCAACACCTTACAGGAGGGAAGAAATTCCAAATTAGTAAATTACATTTCAAGTGTGATGAAACCAAACATGATACATACAGTAACTTAGAATTTTACTTTTATTATTCTCTTTCCACACAAGATTCACACACAGGTGTTAGTAATCTGGACACGCCCATTTCATACGTTTATAATAAATTTCAGAAACACATGCGAATACATGCCGTATTAAAATACCTACGTGTCCGGAAACGCTCCCGTCAATAGTCGCGAGGATCACTATTGTGCTCTACTGAAATGTGAGCCCTATAACAAGTCAACAATGGATCTTTTACAAATAACGGCTGAATGAAAAGAGTTCCTGGTCTGTTCCAGGAAGGTACACTTGGATCAAAGGTCAAACGGCAGCAGCATGTGAATATAAACGAGTGGATCACTATTGTGATCCGCGCGACCACCACAGTTAAGTGAATGCAATGATCAAATAAACTATTACTCGACAAAATACTGCCTCCTATGACTAGCACTTAATTTACATGCTTACGCCATCAGAAAATTTTCCCATTTTGGTGTGTATTTTTTATTTTATTTTAGAAAACAAGTGTTTAGTGTTTCTCCAACGGGGCAAGAGTGGCTAATGTCAAAATTAAATGTATTTTCCTTACTTTGCACTGGAAGTGCTGTATACTACATGACTATTGCTTAATCTGCAAAGTTTTCGAGTGCTATTTTGATGACTTCAAGAAACTAGAAATTCAGATGCTAACTGCAAAGGGATAGTTAGTTTGCCTGCTATCTGTTACTAAAATGTGTCCGTGTGGCACACAGAAACAAAACGTTTCCTAAAACAACAAATGCAGTTTTTCACATCGGAGTGGCGTGACGTACTTCATATAACTGCATTTGTTTCTTAAGATTCGTTTTCAAGTTTCATGCCACTTATCATTTCACATGCGATGTTTCCCTTCATTTGAAGCCCTCTCAATCTAACCGTATTCTTACAACGTGTATCCCCGAAAACATTGACACTATGGCACGTACTGGAATTCGCACTCGATTCTGTTAAATAGTTTCATTTAATGAATTAATTGTCTTGTCGTTATAGATAGAATTTTAAGTGGTCTACTTTCAATGTCGCCACTAAAGTTCTTAGGTTCGAGTCCTGACGTCGACAAGGGACTTATTTGTGACTGTTGTGACTGTGCCTTCATCAGTTTCATCCAATCACTCACTATTCATCCTCATCGTCGAGATTAGATATGAGTGACAGGCAGGAAATATAAAATAACCAAAATATAAATTTAATTTATTGGCGCGTATTTGGGCAAATTTGAAAAATTCTTATTTTATAAATGTAATAAATATTTTTGTTAATGCATTATATTCGTGGGAAGTGGATCGAATTGGAGCATCATGCTCGAACGTGCACTTCGATTGAAATTTAAAAGTGAACCAGTCAGCACCAAGACTATGTTGTACTCATCAGATATCATGAGGACATATATATTTGGGTTATATGAATGTAATTGATATGAACATTTTATTCTTGAGTAGGGGCGTGTCCCAATTGACATTGATGAGAGACTTCGTGCCTTCGAGAGTCGCTTATATATGGAATCGAACCCTTGTTTCCAAAAAAGCAGTCAAGAGACCTACAAAGCAGATAACTGCATCTTCACTGACGTCTCTCTCCATATCTACAAACTCTTATCACACGGCATGAAAGAGATAAAGTAATGCTCTCTCTCTATCTTCTGGAAAAACAAGTCATTTCCATACTCCAGTGACATCGTTTCTTAGTTAACTTACTATCATCTTCTTAATTTCTCCTTTTTATTCCTATCCGTGAACTTCAATCCAGAGCACAAAGACTAACATAAACCACAGACGATGGAGAGGGTTCCTCATAAAACACACCCCACGCATACTAGCGAACTTGTGCAGTGGGTAGCTATATCGAGAGCTATTGTGTGCAAGAGAAAAATGTGACATTAATGCTGATTTTAAACATGCAAAGGTGTAACTTTTGTAGGTACTACCGTGACTATCATCTCTCCTTTCCTATTCCTACTTAGCTTTTATCCAGAAAGCAGAAAGGTTACGTTTTGCGATATTTCTCTCAACCCTTGAGGTCTGAGGTAGTAATATTTATTATGTGATTGGTTTCCACAAATATTGAAAAACATTAGAAGTAAACCAGTGGAATTCCTAAACCCGAAGGTTCATTGTGACAGCAGCTTGTGTATTCCATCTGTTCCTATTCCGGGCAGGATACAACCATTCTCGATTGTCCTTTCTTTATTGATTGGTTTGATTTATTTTACTTCGCGTATCTGCCGCTTTTGTCTAATCGTGAAGATAAGGATGAGTGATGATATGATGAACTCACACACACCCATGCCCAGGTCAAAATTCGAAGCCGGGCGGGGCGCGATGTGATAACCACTCCGCCACGGAGGCCGACGTCTTTCTTCGTGTTTGCCTTCCTACAGACCTCTCTTGATTGATTTGGTTCATTTTACCTCGCTTGTCTGACACTTTAGGCTAATCTTGAAGATGAGGATGACTGATGGATTGGATTGATTTGTTGTTTTAAGTCCACTTTATGCACAGTAAGGCTAATCGGGACTGGACCTACAGTTTAAAGTGGGATCCGAACCACTATGTGCCTCCATCGGGAATCGAACCCGGGAGCCCTTGGTTACAAGGCGACGACGCTACCACTGCGCCATCGGGGAGGCCCGAGGATGACTGATGATATTAAGAAATTGATGAATGGACACTCACAAAGAACACCCATGCCCAAGTCGGAATTCGAACCCGGGACCTCTGGCTTCGTAGTGCGCTGCGCTAACCACTCCGCCAAGGTGATCAGTTACAGATCTCTTACCATAATATAGGAGGCATTACCACCGAAGTCGTCTTGATTTGATTACTTAAATAATATCTTAGATAAACTTACTATGTAGTGCATTGTTATGTAATCTTCTAAACTTACCATATCTCTCTTAAGTCCAAATATTGAAAACTGTAAACAGATATAACTATACCAACTGCACGCACTACTTTTTTAGCCTAATACTCTGAATGCAAAGGAGATCTCATCTTCATTACATCAAATTTTGAATATTTTATTTTGGCACTTGCAAACTTACACCTACTTCAGCTGTGCGCATACTATTGCATGTATACTCTTGTACGAAATAAATACTAGTTTACTTGCATTTTCTTTTTTTTTCATCACTATTCTGCCTCATAAGTTTAATTGCGACGACGAGGATGGATGACAATCTGGTGAAATTGTTGAATGGATTTCTCGAGATTGGAATCCAGAACTTTCGGTGAGATGACGGTGAGATCTAGTCTGAGTTACATATTAATATAGTATATTTTCAAGTCAGTCATAGCGATCAAAATGGTGAAGTTTTTCCAGTTTGGTATCACTTCTTTGATTGTGTTGGATGATGATTTTTTTTAAATATTAGGGATGAAAATGCTTGTGCGGACAGCACGTCTCATATTACACCATGGTACTTCTTGGAGTACGTCTTGCCTGCGTGCGAGATGTGCGTAGTAATACGCACTTGTAAATGCGCAGTCATATTTTACCCTTTCGCTGGCTGGGTCAAGTTTCCAATAGACTTCAGAAGTCCCCGATCGACATCAGGCGTTCAGTCATTCGTCTCTAACTTGTGTTGGAGCCACTTGACGATTCCTTTATAAGAACTCCCTTTCCTCTCCTTTAAGGATCCTCCAAGATTGCCTCCCCATTCAGATCCCAGAATTCTTAAGCTACCTTCAAAAGTTGTCATAGATTTCCCCCGTTCTAAAATCTCTCCTGCTGCTAACACCATTCCATTCATTTTATTCGACCCGAAACGAGGGGTCGCTTTCAGCTTCACTCGTCCATTGTTCGAGGTTTTTTTCAGAAACCGTCTTTTTCCTTTTGCAGTATTTCTTCCCGACTTCTCGAAACTTGTTGTATTTATCTCTAGTTGCGCTAGCATGGTTTTCATCTACATTCGCCACTTGTTTTTCTTTCTATTTCTGGTATTTTACGTCACTTTTCTTCTATACTCTGTCTCTGGAATCTGTGGAGCAAGGCCGCGCATAACGGAAGAGAAGAGGAGAAATTAAATTGAAGAAGGGGGAACCCCCAAACCCGCCTCCACCCGCAAAAATTCAAGGGTATGGGCTTAATGTCCTTGTATCTTTAAATACACCAGGACGTCAGTTGCATGAATTTAACGATTCTCCCGCCTTTTCATTCTCTTTCTTTACATATTTATTTTCAATTTAATACATCAATACAATAAGTAAAAAAAAAATAGAGTATTCTATACATATGTTGGTAACTTCAAATTTATATTATTTGAGGAAGAGGAGAAAGCGAGTTGGCGCAGCGCAGCTGCTGCAAAACCTAGTGGCTGCACTCACTTCCCCTCTCACGAGTTCATTGGTCGAGCCCTCGTGATTCACCACTTGCGCAGAAACTTGTTTTCGTTCGCTCACTCCAGAGATTCCAGGAATAGAGTGTACCTCTTGCATTGAGAGGTGAACGATGATTGATTTAGTTTATTTTACTTCGCTTTTATGCTAACTTTTAGCTAATCGCAAAGATGAGAATGAATGATGATCATCTCATTTACGGATAAGATGGATGAAGAGACAAGCACAAACATATTGGGACGACACAACGCGCACCCCACAGTGGATTATACTGGCTGTGAGTAAAGACGCCACTCCCAGGTTCGAATCCCGGACTGGGCATGGATATTCTATGTGAGTGTCCCTTCATTAATTTCATCATATAATCACTCGTCATTGCTATTAGCCAAAAGTGTCTGAAAAGGGACGCTAAATAACAAATGTCTAATCATTCTAACGCCAGTGCCTCGCCAATCTGCAAAATGCTTTCCAGGGTGTACTAAGTGGAAGGGAGGTTGACATTAGGATGTCTTTGGAAAGGGTCACTAACCCTTTCACCCCAAAGTGAATGTAGAACCGATGACGGATCATGGAACAAACACAACAATACATCCATGCTTTGACTAGGGTTCGAACCTGCCACCTCTGGCTTCGCAGTGTGTTTCGCTGACCACTCCACCACGGAGGTCGGTGCGCCCCTTTTACTTGCACGAGCATACAATATGTGTGTGTGACACATAAGGAAGTTTATTCAGGAATAAATTCTGCGAACCACATTAATCATATTCCCCCATCAAAGAGTACAAGTCAGTAAAAAGGTACTAAAAACTAAATTACGCAATCTGTCACTTCATGCTTTACCGTATATTAATTCAGCGGCAAAGCCAGGCAGGCACTGGCTCGCCAGGATAATTTTGCCCAATTACCTAGAAATATTGATCAATGCATTGAGTGTGTTTGATTGATTGAGTTGGGTGTTTTAAGTCAACTTTGTGCACAGTAAGGCTAATCGGGACTGGACCTACAGTTTAAAGTGGGATCCGAACCACTATGTGCCTCCACCGGGACCCCTTGATTACAAGGCGGCGACGGTACCACTGCGCCAGCGGGGAGGCCCTTGAGGATGTTTGAAAATGACTCGGGGGCACATCCTATAAGTCATATTTTCATTTATTTCAGTTTGGAAGCAACCAACAATGGAAAAATATCACAGTGAAAACGTCCAACTAATGTTATGCAAGAATTCGTTTAGTGCAACAAACAATTTTTGACCAAATTTCAACTCCTCACATCACCACAGGAAGATAGTTTACTACCCTTTGTTGATTAAAGCTGCGATGAAGAATGCCTTGGTAGGTAATGATGACGACTATTTGCAGTGACTTGCAGATTATACCAGAGGAAGAACACCCACCACAAGGAACATAATTTTAAATGAAGAAAATTTAAAATTCAAAATTTATCGCATTGCATTAGTTCTTTCAACTTACACCATTTTCCACCTTCCGAACCAAATCCTTACGTTTTGATTCTTTAACTTTGTAAGAAAGTTGTGTGCATGATTGAATATGGCACTTTTCCCCTTCGAATTAATATCGTACGATAATTGTTTATATAGTTTATGCTGTCTACTTAGTCCATGTACAAAAAAGTAACCTACGCGAAGCCTGTCGGAATTACTACAATGATATAGTGATATTATTTCGATCTCTTCGAATCCTCTCCAAGTGCATTCCCGCAAGCCTTACAATAACAAATAATATTAAGATCTTGTGTGTGCAATTTCCGACATCTCAGTAAAATCGCTCTATAAAATGTCAGCAAAGTGAGGTATTTTATAAATATCAGTAAGGAGTAGTGAACGGAATTTTCGTATTTGTGAAGCATCGAGAGAAAACAGCCTCCCCGATGGCGTAGTGGTAACGTCGTCGCTTTTAATCAAGAGGTCTCGGATTCGATACGCGGTGGAGGAACGTTGTACGATTGTTCGGATCCCACTTTAAACTGTAGGTCTAGTCCAGATTAGCCCATCTGTGCATGAAGTGGAGTTAAAACAGCATAAACAACGTAACCAAGAGGAAACTTCAGTTCTGAAGATATTGTGCATTCAGAAAAGGAAGTGATTAATCCAAGAAAATCACTCACTACACATAGACTCCAAACGGAAAAACAAAATTGGAAAAACAAAATTGAAAAACAAAATATGTAATAAAACATTGTTTAGACAATAACCACTTATTGCTGCCTCAGTGGACGGGACACGTTGGGTATTTCAACTCAGCAGCTTTTCACCAGAGGTCCCGGATTCGATTCCCGATTTGGACGTAGATGTTTCTTGTTGTAAGTGTGTGTCTCCCTTCATCAATTGCATTCATCTTTCATCTGCATTACTTCGATTAGCAACAACTGCCAGAAAAGCGATGCAAAATAACATATTTAAAAGAAACAGCAAGAAACTAATTACAAAAACCACAAAGAAAGCTCCAGTGAGTTTTAATTGGAAATGTTACAAACGTTTTCATTTATTTCTCTCAGTCTTATCTGGATGAGCTCTGCACGTCGTTTCTTTAGCCGATGGAAATTCTAATAAATCCCGTTTTTCCCTTCCTCTATATTCTTAAGGCTTGGATGAGGGAAATTTCCAGTTGGATGGTTTCCATCTCTTCTAACACATCTCCCATAATCGTTGGAGAAAGAAAGAATGTGAGGAAAAAAACCTGTAAGCAGAGGAAGAGATTCTGTATGTGTCCCTAGTGTGGTATCTTGGAACTTACACTCGTGCATGGTGTGGGTACATCGATCAATGGTATCGCTTGCGGACCAAATGTTTCCAAAGGAACAAAAAGTATCCTCCACGACCCCCCATGACGCGAAACCAGGGATATGGCGGATGTGGAAACATCAATGCATCCAGGAAGATATTTCTGGCCTGGTTCTTGTGCAGCGTCTTCTTGCAAGAAAACTTGCTTTTTGTGCCCTCAAGTAGAACTCGTCGTTTGTGCTGCGGCCAAGGGTTACGCCGGTGGAAAAATTGGTTTCTTTATGTTGCACTTCCAGACAGGCAGTTTCGGCGGCTCGATGGCTAGATGTGGGGAATAACTGTATGGAGTTTCAAGATAGCTTACTCCTACGTTCCTTTAATCCTCAGTACAGAGAACAGATTCTAAGTTTTCTCTAAATGAATTTAGATATGTCTAAAGCCAGTTGATCGGCCGGGAAGCTAAATTATATTCATAAGGCTACTTAGAGAGCTGAACTAATTTTAGATAGTATCAAGTAGGTTTTGTTAATGTTTGAGTCCACTTTATGCACAGATAGGCTAATCCGGACTGGACTTACAGTTTCAAGTGAAACAAGAACCGCCACTGTCTACCTCAACCGGACATCGAACCCTGAACCCTTTGATTACAAGGCGACAACGTTACTGCCACGCCATCGTAGAGACCCACATGTAGTCTTTGTAAATACACTAACTTAGATAGTCGAAGGCCGTATATTTATGTAAGTTAAATAACGGAATACAACAGCAAAGCATAATACACTGCTCAAAAAATAAAAATAGTCACTTATTGAAACTTGTATAACTTTGTTGTACTGCTACGTATTCAAATGAAAAATACAGCAACATGAAAACAACTCCTCTTCTTTGTGACACAAAAATTATCTTTATGTACTAACTCAATTCATGATTTTCTTTCTCCAAATATCTGAAACCAAAGTGTTCATTTGACACAAATGAAAGGAAACCTGTGTGTACTGGTCAGGGGTTCCCACGGGCAGTTTTGCGAACGCAGGTTGCGTCCACCCAAATTTGGGGGGGTACATTTGCTTTTTTTTATTATTTCAACATTAGACTGAAGTTTAACTTCGTTAATATGTAATAATCACTTTGTATACTACTAATATACTGCTAAGGGACGAATAATAAGTATTATTTGGGGGGGGACACTGCCGAGTTCTTATTAGGTATTAAATTGTCAGATGAATTCTTGTGGGTAGATTAAGTATTATTTTGGGGGCGCACTATAAAACTCTTTACTATCAAGGATATATCCAGATATTGGATATCAATGGTCTTAGATTGGCACAGAATTTCCATAGTAAGGGGTCATCGAGCTTCCAAGTTCGGGGAGCGGGCGCAATATTTAGCGCTTTGGTATAAAAATCGTATGATGATCATTATTTATGCTGTCATTTTTCTGTATCATTTGGAAGTCGTATGGTAATATTTTTTTATATATAAGTGGCGGTGGTTGTCATAACAATCCGCTTTTGTTCCTTCACTCCTAAAACTAACATACGTGAATACATGAAAAAGTAGTGAAGTCTGCGAGGTAAAATATAGCACCAACTACTAAACAAGAAGTTCACAGGTAACTATTTTTGTTATTTTACGTCGCTTTTCTGTCACTTTAGGGTAATGAGGCTGAATGATGGTTCGACATAGCATTAGATATGGAGGAAGACAAGAGAGAGCCACAAGCGCAGAGGCAAAATGGGGGCTGAAGGAGTAAGTGGAGAAAAAATTGGAAGCAGTAAAGGTCGCGGCGCTTTGTGAAAATATTTGACTCCTTATTAAATTAGTATTATTACCAGTTTCGTAATAAATACCCTAAAAAATGTCTTGCTCGCTTTGCTCGCTATGCTACTCGCACTGTACAAGGGAGGATTAAAGATAGTGACCTCTCTTAAAAACATGTAAAATTTTCACGGTTCACATTAATAATAACGTGATAATATTATTTACGAAAGGATTGTGGAAGGCAGACTGGCAGTCGGGAGATAGGCCAAGGCCCTTCGAGGGCTGTCGCGGCACGGGTTATTATTTTGTTTATATGCGTAAAAGTTATTGGAGTTATTCATTGTCTTACCATTTACTTGATATTTACCTTTCCACCCCCATTTCTTAGTGGTGCACCCTTTTCGTTTTTGGTTCCCAATGAACAAATGGTGAAAATGTTGGGCATTTTTCACGGCATCCTGTGAAAGTATTGACGCCAAAAAAATTAAATAAATTAACCTTCTTGTAAGCTTGCGAGGAAATAGATATGAAAAATTTCCTGCTCGCTTCGCTCGCATTTATCCTTGTTGGGCGTCTTCATAAGATGATTGCGTACATTATATATACTATAGCTGCATTAGGATTTTTTTTAGTTGAGTTTTTATATTTAGCGTCGCTTTTCGTCCGCTCTGGGCTGATCGCGACGATGAGAATGAGTGATGATATGATGAAATTGATGAAGGGCCACTCACAAAGAGCACCCATGCCCAGCCCGGAATTCAAACCCGTGACCCCTGACGTCGTAGCGCGCTGCGCTAACCATTCCGCCGCGAAGGTCGGTTGTTTCATTACCAGACACGAACAATATTCTTGGTGTTGATTAAAAAAATCAGTTTTAAAAATATAATCCTTAGTGTTTGTATACTACTATAAGAGGGGTTTGAATATTTTTGTAAATTTTCAGGCTTCAACATGAAAACGCGCCTTCCCACAGATCGAGCGTCGCAATGGCAAAATTGCACGAATTTTGCTTCAAATTTGGCTCTTCGAAATCGTGTGATTTCTTCCTGCAGGTGGACCATTTTAACGATGTTGTTCTTTTAGAAATACTACTGCAATGTCTATTCCCTGTGCTGTAATGATTTTACTAAATACACTACATAGAAACGCATTGTAAATAACCCGATACAACAGAAAAATATATAATGTAAGATGTGCATTTCTAACTTGTCGCATGAAGTGAATTTTGCACTTGAGATACAATCCAGAAAATTTTGACTATGAAATACTCTAAACATAGAAAGAGAATTTGTTGCAAGACACCAAATTCTGAAATTTTTACTGTCTACGGCTCTGTATGAAACAATAATTGAATAGTTATTCGAACAAATCAGTTTTGGTTAAGACAACTGCAGCACGAATATTTGGTGTGCTCCACTGGCGTACGTAAGTTGGGGGAGCTGATGCTGTTCCTTAATTATCAATGTTTGAGAAAATTTGAAATTCTGAAATTTTGAGAAAATCATTTTCTTTTTCAAAAAAAAGCAGTAAAAGCGGGAAAGGCAAAAATAATAAAATGGAATCTCCTCTTTAAATGACCCCTGATTATCATTTTGGTCTTAGAACAATTTTTAAAACGAAGGTAAAAAATTATATTTACAAAGTAATTTGTACTCAATACCATTTCCTCCCATGTTATACCTTTGCAATTCCAGCCCCCTCCGACAATAAATCTTGCGTACGCCAGTGGTGTGTCCAGTTAGATTTTTCTATTTTATCATTAAGCTGTGGACTTTTTAACATTTATTCTCCGTATAAAATCACTCTTTGTACATAATTTATTTTCTGACATTTCAAATTATACTAATCAATGTGCTAGCTTTCTGCATGTAGAAAATTTACATTTAAAGATATAACTGTCGACCACTTGACAGGCTATTGTATCCAAATTAAAATCAGTTATATATTTATGGAAATAATTTTAGGGGGAGATTAGGATGGACGAATTTGGGGGGACTGCGTCCAGGGTCTTGGGGGGGGGGCACCCTTGGTGCTGGTCACAGACGGAAGAAATAAACATGGTTACATGGTAATGCTCACAAGTTAACATGGAATGCTGCCTCCCCTGGCCTGAACGACAGCATCACAGCGCCTGTTCAGACTTCTGACAAGACGTCGTATGTTTACTTGAGGTGGGCGTCTCCATTCGTCCACAAGGGCTTCTTCAAGTGCCTGAAGTGTTGGAGAAGGTTGATATCGGTCTCGGACACGTCATTACAGTTGATCCCAGAGATGTTGAATCGGATTCAAGTCTAAACCTCTAGGTGACCATTCCATTCTATGCAAATTGTTCTCCTGGAAGAATCTTTGAACGACATTAGATGCATGGCATTTCACGTTATCATGCATGAATAGTGCATTTTACTTGAGTTCTCTCATCTGAGGAATGACATGTGGCACAGGAATTTCATCAATATAGCGTCTCGCAGTTAAGGACCAAATTCGAACGACGTGGAGATGAGTTTTTGTATCCGAACTTATGCCTCTCCAGGCCATAACAGATGCACCTTCATAAGTGACAGTTGGTTGAATTTCTCGGGGATGGAATCGTTCCCCTTGTCTTCTCCAAACATGTTTACGAAAATCTGAACCATGAAAGGAGAAACGGGACTCATCAGAGGATAACACGGACGCCAGTGTCTTAGCTGCCACTGAATATGGTCTCTGGCAAACTGCATTCGCATTGGACGTCTTCTTGTCACTTGGGGCGCTCTAGCAGGTTTGTCGTGATTGTAAAGCGTTCTGTAATGCTTGTAAACGAACAAAACGGACCTTTGTTGTAGTTGTTTTCCTTTGGCGACCTGTTCTAGGACGTCTGACAACACTTTCATTCTCTTGAAAACGTTTCCATAGTTTCCAAATGGTACCCTCATCAACCCCCAATATTCTTGCAACATACCACTGGGAATGGCCCTCTTGAAGCAGTGTAACTGCACGAGTAGCTTCATTCAACGACAATTGCCTATCTTGGTCCTCACGATCAGCCATGGCTTTTAAGCATCACGATGAACACTGACCAACCGTCGCACACACTTTGATTTGCGTTACATGAAGCATTTGGGTGTTTCTAACAAATGACGAACAAAACAGCAACAGTGATGTCATCTTTTCTGTAAAGAAGAAGGTTTCAATTTAGCTGTAGCCATATTAGATCATTTGTACACGCCATCATTGTCTTCAAATCTAATGTTCTAAATGTAACTACTTTATTATTTGAGCAGTGTATGATTTACGAGCCAATGTTTCGAAAAATCAAAATACTTTTAACTTGGTTACAAATAATTGCTACTTTTTCAGAATTATGGTTTGCAAGAAATTAAATAGAAATAAAATTTTATTCTGCATATATACATTTATTTAGAGAAAATGGTTCGCATCCTATGTCATTTGGTTTGCTTTGTATTTCCATGGTTATGTGGCACACAAAGTTTATTATAATTTAATGAGAATTAGTGTTAATTTTAGATAAACATCAGTAAAGAAATTATTGATTGATTGATTTGGTGTTTTAAGTCAATTTTAATTAAAGAAAGTGATACATGCAACACGTTCAACGAGCTATCTATTACAAAGTAATTAATGTATCTCACAGTTAGTTCCTATAGTAATGGTAACTGTAATAAAGTTACTTTTTCAGCAAAGTAAATGTAATTCCGTTATCTTTTAACTTATCAAAGAATGCTAAAACTTTTGTCTAAAATGTAAGCCTCTTTCTGGGAAGTTCTACAATGAAATGCACTCAATCGAGTTTGCGTTTCAATTCTTGTTAAAATGATTCATCAATTATATCAAATTAACCTATGTTTATTTGATAAATTGGCTTTTTCGCAAGTATTAATGCTTCGTTCAATTACTTTTTATTTATGCCTGAGAAATACTATACAAGTTGCAATGTTAAATATTACAATCCACCGTACAAGGACGTATTTAGGGGAAGATTCCAGGGGTCCGCCCCCCCCCGAAAGAATTAGCAAGTACATAAATTAAATATGAAAATGTATTTGTTTAACGCGTCTGACTACCATGCTAAAGGTTCCGGGTTCGATCCCCGGCCGGTTCAAATCCGGGAACTTTTCTAACGTTGGAAGCGGCCCCGGCGTCCACCCAGCGTCGAATAACATGGGTACCCGGGGGAAACCCTGAGGGGTAAAGGCGGTCAGGGGCGTGGTGCTGATCACATCACCCCCACTCACGACCGGATCAAGAAAGTGTGGGGCGTTACCCCCACGCCCCCTATACGCCTTCATGGCGTGCTGCTAAGCACAGGGGAACACTTTACCTTTTTTTTATTTGTTTAATCATTTGTTGTACAATCTATGCTTATTTATTTCTTTTGAACTTAATGGAAGGCAAGGATTAGATTGGGATCATGTGGCTTTGATGGACAGTAGCAAAGAATATTTATATATACTACTAATGATAATATGCAAAAAATATTAATCAGGAATTTACTTTTCGTTAACTGGATCTAACATTCCTATTTGTTATTCAATAAATATTCAATTCTTTATTTATTTTACATATCCTTGCTTTGTTTTACACAAATTTTTGGTAATCTTGAATATGTGCTGTTATATCACTATTCTTATGTAGTATTTTTACCTATTGATGCACTAGTAACAGTACAATATTAATTAATTTAATATTTATTAATATTTCAATTATAATTTTATTTTTTAATTAAAACACTATTAATAATATTATTATTATTACGATTATTTCTGAGACATTGGTTCGGACCCCCTTCGAAATATATTTCTAGATACGTGACTGCCACCGTGGTATGTTGTTATCATAGTTGACTTCGAAACTAGAAACCCAGGTTTAAAAGCCATAGTAAATTATTCAGCGATAGTGTCATTATAACTCCTGATTTTTTAGGTATGAAATTTCGACACAAAAATTGCAAAGTCAACAAAGACGATGCACTGGGATGCACTTAACCATTTTTCCATAGTTTGATCTTTTGTTGACTTCGAAGCTAAAATTTCCACGCTCATTATTCAGGTTCATGAATAATAAAGCAGCATTCAAGTTCTTCGTGCAAAAATGTGACTTTCTTTAAAAAGAGATTTAAAAAATTCATGCTCATGCATACACTCTACACAAGAATCTGAAGAACCTTTGTCGCGAGTAATGAGGTTAGTCATTTAATTAACTGAAGGTGAACAGCCCTTGTAGTTCCATGGAAGGCTATGACGGTAAATAGAAGAAACAGGATTCACCAATAACAGAAAATAATTTGGCAGTAGAATATTGACAATTGTCTCATTCCACTTGCGTGAGTTAGCTTTATGCGACGCACGTAACATACGTATGTGTGACTGAAATGTTGCAATGCTGAAACATTCTAATTAAATTAACAATTCTCGCACGATTGCAAAATTTTTAATTAATATGCGTATAACGGAGTAAATATTAGTGATTTCGAAAGTCAATGCACATCACATCTTTGATGCTCTTCAGCCGGAGTCCGTGGCGGACTGGTTAGCGGACGCCAGGGGTCCCGGGTTCGAATTCAGGCCTGGGCATTGGTGTTCTTTGTAAGTATCCCTTCATTAATTTCATCATATCTCCACTCATTCTCATTTTCGAGATTAGCCAAAAGTAGCAGAACTGCGAAGTAAAATAAACCAGATCAGTAAAAAATCAACAACAATTTAATCCACTTCAGCTCTTTTTGAAATATCTTAATGAAATTTGTAATCTGGAATTCGTTGATATATTTTGCAATAACACGACACGATCGGAATTTCTATACCCTGTCTCGGATATCTCTGGAGCAAGGCCGCGCATAGCGTCAGAGATGCTGGGAGAATCTAGTGGCCAGAGCGAAGCAGTACACGCTGCTGGGAAGGCTGGTAACTGCAGTCGCTTTACCCCCTCACGCAATCCAGTTCTCCTCACGTGTTCATTGGTGGAGCCGTCTCGCGTCACTACTTGCGCAGAGACTTGTTTTCGTTCTCTTGTTCCAGAGATAGTTGGGACAGAGTGTAATCGTTTGTCTTGAATTAACATCTTCGCCAACGAAACCATTTGCCATAAAAAACTGTGTTTCTAACAGCATAAACGTTAAAGTTATGTTGAAATTAAACACACAGTGCTATTACTCGTGAAATTTTAGCCAATTTTGAAATATCACATGTTCCATTTTAAAAAATTAAGTTTACTCCAAGATGGCGAACTTCAAGATGGCTGCCATAGTCGCCACATTGATGTCATATTCTATGAGGTTTCCACATCCGTATTTGTTTCAAACTTGTGTTTTCATATTTATGGACAACCCAGCATGTGCTGTTCTGCAAGTCACCTGTAAACTTAACCTATTTTTTTCCATTCCCAAGCCTGACTAGACTACAAATTCGAAACTTAAGAACAATGCTCAAAATTTTGCATGATAACGCTTTGCCTACAGTTTGATAATAAAAAAGTTTAAAGTAGATACGAAATATTTGCTGTTAATAAATGTACATATCCAGAGTAAAATTGTATTTATATTTCTTCTGCGTTTACACACCGAAAGTAACCAAAACCAGTCATCGTCAGAATAATAACTGTACTCCCAGGGCACATTATCTACTGACATCTCGGACAGAGATTATGTGTTTCATACAAAAGATAGCATCCTGTGTGGCAATCTGTTGTAAGAAACGTAGCATAATGAGCATAGCAAACATAGCATAGCGCTTTGTATGACCACAGCTGCTGTAGAAGGGGCGTAGGGCAGAAGACCAAACAGACCAGATTCCAAATTTTTGGTCGCGACAACTTTTGTAAATTTAGACATTTGAAGCTGAAATTTTCATAGCTGCTAGGTACTTTAGACAGCAGTTTTTGCATTGAATTTGACCTAAATCAGTTAATGCGTGTCTATATTGCAGACAAAAGAACATTTTCCTTATTTTGCATGCACTCCAAATTCAGTCGATTTAAAAATTAGACTTAATCTTATGGAATGAAACATTCGGCAATTTCATGGCATCAATTATACTAAATATGTTAACTGGAGAGGGGGGTGGAAGTGAGCCATGTTACTAGAGACGTGAGCACGCTAAATTTACATATTTTGAGAATTCTTAGTCACAAACACTTTCGTAGGGCAGTATATGATTCACTGATTGATGATCAGAAGCAAAGTAAGACCACATATGATTAAAAATTGGAATTTCCTGTGAATTAATGAAATAAAACTGGACCGATACTAAGTACATTAGAGTCTCGCTTATCCGACATAAACGGGCCAGCAGAACGCTGGATAAGCGAAAATGTCGGATAATAGGGAGGTGTTACGAAAAAGCCTATTATACGTCAAACTAATGTTACAATTTTACACATTACGAATCTAATAAAGTAATCACGTTTTACAACAATACAGAAAAAAATAACTGGAGAAATGAACTTAGTTACAGAATTGTCTGACGTTAAACACAGTACATACGTACAGTACTTCGAAAGTTAAGTCCTGTGATGATTGAAATATTTTTTTCCGGTGGTATGTCGGATCATACGGAATGTCGGATAAGCGAAGGTCGGATAAACGAGACTCTAATGTAATAATACATGCATATTATTATTATTTCATTTATTTGCACACACGCAATGTACATATTTCGTCATTTCTTTTATGTTCATTTATGGATGTAGTGTCTTATAATCTTCATGTATAATAATGTACCTAGAAAAAAAGAAATAGGTACTCTGCTACATCTTTCTTTGTCGGGTTAGGTGGTAGATCAGCATTTGCTGAACCTCGACCAAGAATAAAGACCATTGAAATTGAAAGACTATTGAATTTCCTGAGAGTTGGAGTATCTCACTAGTCTATCTGTATTCTTTAAGTCATTCGTGAAAAGCAGAAGAAAGAAAAGAGCAGATAATAGAGACTACAGCACTCTTAGAAGACGGCAAACATCACAGATAAGTTTCAAAATAGCAGTGGGTATTTTCCTTCTCTATTTCATTAGAGATGCGCAATCTGAAAAGATATCTGCAGTCTTTCAGTCTGAAGATACAGCAGAATATCTAATAAACCACGAAAGTCATGTAAAATCCGAAGAAAAGAAGTTTTTCCGCAACTAATGAGATGCCCCAAGGGTTTACCTTTTTTCAAGCAAGTTCCGCCGTTCTCTCGACGAGACGATCCCCTCCCATGTGGAAGAATATTTCCGAAAAAGTTTTCTTCACCATGCAAGGAATGGAAGGTTGTTCGTTTGAATATATGTATTGAATGCTACATCATATATCCCCTGTGGTTGTGTATTGTAAACAGTGGCGGATTACAACCAACTCCTGTAGTGGGATTGATTTTACTTTTTCTTTTATACTGTTTCCTGTTCATTGAAGGTTTGTTCATTGAAGGTTGTGAACGTATTGTGGGTCAAATGGTCTTCTTAGATATTAAAGAAGGAAGGAGTAATTGATGTTTACTCCCTTAATTCACAACTTATTGTTTTAGAGTCTCTTCGCCGCTGTTATCTGGCTTTCTAGCAATAGATCAGTGATAATTGAATGTAGATTTTGTTATTCCACTCTTGGAGAAATATATCACCTCCTTCAAAATTCTATTTGACAAAAATGCATAGGATAGGGAGTAAATATTTATATCGTTATAAGGATACTACTCAATCACAGAAGTGTTGGATACAATGTATGGATGATTTAAATGAATATTCTATACCAAAAATAACCAAATAAAATTATTTTGTGCATATAGGTACGTGGAAAATGCCCTATTCATTTGCTTTCTTATCCGGATACGACTTTAGAGAAATGAGCACCTCCGTGGCGGAGTTGTTAAGCACAGCGCGCTACGACACCGGAGGTCTCGGGTTCAAATCCCGGTATGGGTTCTTTGGGAGGTCCCTTCATCAATTTAATCCAATTCTTTCATCCAATCATCACTCAGCCTCATCGTTGCAACCAGCTCAATATGGCGGAAAAGCTTCGCCATATAATAACAAAATTCAAATCAAATTTAGAAATGAACGAAATGTGCCAAGGAAGCAGGGGAAAACGTATTTTCCATCGTCAGTAGAATTCCTTCACTTAAAAACACACAAAATGTAAAATAATTGTAATAATAGTAGATTGCATTTGCAACTAACACTAATACTAACTCCACGAAAAAGACTCTCGAATGAAAGTTCTCTTTGTTACAATTTATACTTTTTTCTAAAACGGGGAAGATCTTATTCAGAGGATGAACTCTGGTCTTAATCTTCTCTCATAAAGTTCCTGTAATTTTTTTAAAGAACAATTGGAAAATATACATTGTTTGTTCTCTTTGGATGAAGTAATCTTGTTCAACTGTTTGCAACCGACAGTAAATGCATTTTTGATCTTTCGAGTAGTAAAATTATAATAATATTACTCTTATTACATCTTTTCCCTGCAGAATTCGTTACCTCGCGTAGTGTTTATTACCGTTGGGTGTACAAAATTGCTTTCCCAGTCTCGGCAATTTGAGAAATATTTAACTGAGAACGGATAAAATAAGGTCTTATTTCAAGCGAGAAAAGAATGCAAACGAGAGTAGGTACAGTCCCAAGAAGCTCTTTTTTGGATAATTTGCCAACAGATAAAATGAACAGATATTTTAGATGTGATGTTGTTACTGAGAACATCGGCAACTCGCCTTCGTGGAATAACGGAAAATCAAAAGGAGCAAATTTATGCGAATGAAGTTTTTAAGTGCGGCATAAAACTGCGAAATCGCCCTTCTGAAACATGCAATGCTTTGTAAACAAAACTGTAAAAATTTAAATCCCATAAATCAAATGTTTGGCTCGGAAATTGACACGTGTTTTTCATAAGGGGAAATCTGGAAGTACTAGCAGTCGTCGTTTACGGAAAGTAATTTGCATATGGATATGCAAGAACCTTGCAAGTAACTTTAAAATAGCTATCGTTGATGGAATAGGGGAGCAAAAATTATTTGGGGGATGAATTAAATATATAGGTAAAGGTAAAGTGTTCCCCTGTGCATAGCACCACGCCATGAAGGCGTATAGGGGGTGTGGGGGTAACGCCCCACACTTTCTTGATCCGGTCGTGAGTGGGGGTGATGTGATCAGCACCACGCCCCTGGTTAAATATATGCTAACGACAATCTGGACAAACTATAAGAAAATGCAACACAGTCACCATAAACAAATCAATGTTCTTGATATCTTGCTTGTTTACATTTTGGATGCTTTCTGTAATATTTGAGTCGTTCCCAAGTTTGTGCTTTTAAACAGGGAGAATATCTAAATTAGATGAGAGATCTTGCTACAGAAGTGCAGGTAAAGATGCGTGTGGCGTTGACACCATAAAAGATATGTAACATTACTCTTCTTGTCAGATGTGTTGTTGTAGGTTGTTATTGTATTCTTGTGAGCGTTTGAAGGCAGTGTTAGGAATTGATGTACTGAAACAAGACACAAAATAACATAAACAAGAGCACAGTTGACAAACAGGCAAGGGAGTAAAAACGGGATTAATTCATATTTAGCAAATGTCTCTGGCGTCTGATTAAGAACCACGTGATCCCAGTAGAAGGAAACGTTTACCTTCTTACTTCTTACTTATTTTTGAAATTGTGAACTGACTTGTGAAAGCAGTGAAGTATTATTTGTAGGCTTTCACCCCTAAAGATTTGAAAATTGTTTTGGGGAGTACTGATGAAAGAAAAGTGGTAAAGAGGTGGACAGGATGTACCCTCCCTCCCCCAAGCACATTTTTAAATAAGTCTCGCATAAGGAGACGAAATCCCGGAAAGAAAATACCTTCCAATCACCGTTAAATTTTTGTATAGTATGTATGATTATAATGATCCTGAAATGGATAAATAAAGGATATTGTAGCTGAGATTCCATTCTATGAATTTTCATTATGAAACTATACGTCAATATTTGTGGCAAATATCGAACCCAGAACATCTGGGTTCACACAGTGTCAGACTCCGTGTCGGAGTGGTTAGCTTAGAACAGTAAGAACCCGGAAGCCCCTGGTTTCGATTCTTGGATATGGCATGGACATTTTATTCATCTGTTCCATAATTTCGCTGTGATTAATCTAGAGAGGAAGGGAGAGGACTTAAATTAACCCAGAAAAACTACAATAAATCTATCTTCAGCAGAGATGACCCATTCAGTTGAAAAATGAAACAGCAACCAAACATGCATCACGTGTAGAATGTTTAATTGTCAGAGTGCATAACCAATTCTACATGTATATTGAAGAGGGCCTCCCCGATGGCGCAGTGGTAGCTTCGTCGCCTTGTATTCAAGGGGTCCCGGGTTCGATACCCGGTGGAGACACATAGTGGCTCGGATTCCATTTTAAACTGTAGGTCCAGTCGAGATTAGCCTTCCTGTGCACAAAGTGGACTTAAAACACCAACTCAAACCAATGTATAATGTAGAGAGAACAAGGGAGACATCGTAGACAAATATGTATATATACGAGGATATGTTTTTAAAAAATGATTACATGCTCTGCTACGACCCTGGGGGTACGTACTTAAATGTTATTTACCACGGCTATAGAAATATCTTAATCTCAGGGGGTAGGTTCTTTATTAGAGAATTCCAAATAAGAAAGCGTTTTATATCCAAGAGGATATAGTTAAATGCGAATCTGTATTCTGAAAACTGTACACAATACAGAGAAAATATATAGCGAAGCTTGTATATACATTGAAGTATATATATATGCTGATTCCAATTTTACGTCGGTTATATTCTTCTTATACATATATGTATGCTACGTCCCGTGTAGCGGTGCACTTCACAAGTAGACTTACCTTATAAGCTCAGCAGAGCACGCTGGATAATCCCAGATTTCGGGATGAGATACTGCGTTCCTTCCCCTTGGATCCACAGGTGAAAGTCCAATGACAACCTACGAGGTTGTCCTCCTGATGGAGGTATACATAACTACGAAATACACTTTCGAAATAAAGAAAAACCGCAATATGTTCAACTTTTCGTTTATTATAGACACGCACGTATATCATGTAAGACTAAAATTACAATTAAAATACTTTCGAACGGTACAGCACGAGATGCGTAAGCCTATCTTTCCCGTAACGCGAATCACCTCTTGCTACTTCAAATCTCGCCGCGCAACTGCTAACCGTTTTTCTGGAAGGCGATAACACCTTCCCAGTTACACAGTGTTACCAGACACAATGACCTTTTAATACAAGAAAGTTGATAAAAGCAAACAGTAAAATATTGGAAATGTGCAGTAATCTGGCACAGAGAATTTAGGTATGTGGTGGCAACAATGCAATGAAAAGCGCGTGGTCTTCTCACACCACAAGAGTTTAAATAAATCAAAAATGGCTTTCAAAATATAAGAGAAACGAACGGCGTTTGCCAGAAACATGAAACAACAAACAGATATAAAGAATTTAACTCAGAAATTATTAACTTAGGCTTCACTAACTTGATTAAAATGAAACTTACAACAATCTTAGAACATTTGAAGGCAAATCAAACTATTATTTTTGAATCTATATAAATTGTTTAAATTTGCCGCTATTCATACTTGTAGATATATCAGTGTATAATGTTAACGATTATAAAGGCGGCCATATTGGAAAATTGGCTGAAGGCATTAATATATTTATGAATATATATATATATATATATGAATTATTAACTGTATAATACGTTCAACTATAATAAGCATGAAATAATAATATAAGATATAATAATAATAATATAAAACCATGAAGTAATGACAAACTCGGGGTCATTACATGTATAATTGAAAGGAAATCGTCTTCTTCTTTTCTTCTCACAATTTTGGGAAAAAGGCTTCTTCTTTTCTTCCTTCTATTTTGGTAAAAGGCTTCTTCTTCCTTTCTATCGTTGATTAGTGAAAAGGCTTCTTCTTCTTTTCTTCCTTTGATTTTGGAAAAGGCTTCTTCTTCTTTTCTATCGTTGATTAGTGAAAAGGCTTCTTCTTATTTTCTTCCTTCTATTTGGTAAAAGGCTTATTCTTCTCTTCTTTCTTCTAATTTATTGTCCTTGCCTTTAAAGCCTAATCTCATTTATTACATGCATGCACTCGTTTTCCCCGCTTATTTGGCATTATACAAACGACACAAGCTATACTTATAGAAAGATTAGGGGCGACTAAACTGACAGTAGCGCCACCTCCTATGTAACGACCAAAAGGGGAATAGCTCAGGATCGCTAACAGCAAGCGCTGCCTATGGCCCAGTGCGTCTAATAAGGAGCGCAACCGTAAGTGCTTCGGGGCGTCTAATTTGACACAGCGCCACCGAGGGACTGACAAACACAAAAGCTGATGATGTTCTCCTCGTCAGAGGTATTAAATCAAATTTTGATCACTAGGATCAAAAAGGAGATACATTTCTGAATTCATTTACTCACTTATTAACTTTCATAATTGTTTCATATACGAGCATATTCTTATTTATCTTAATTGGCTATTTACAACATTTTATTCACTCCTTCTATAATTTTTATATTCTTCCTTTATGTATTTTTCATATACTATAATATATATAATCACTCTTCTTGGGCCTCCCACATGGCGCAGTGGTAGCGTTATTGCCTTGTAATCGAGGGGTCCCGGGTTCGATACCCGGTGGAGGCACAAGTGGTTCGGATCCCACTTTAAACTGTAGGTCCAGTCCCGATTAGCCTTACTGTGCATAAAGTGGACTTAAAACACCAAATCACACTCTTCTCCGCTCTTAGTTTCTACAATGAACTCTGCTCTTCTTTATATGTCATGCTGCCATCTATCGTCGCTCTCGGGAAACATTTCTTCCTTGTGTTTTTCATTGTCTCGTCGGAACTGGCACGTGACAGCTCATAACTGTCGACATGTGTAATTGTAAAGGACGAGGGTACTGTATTCCTTCGTAATAGTCTCCGACCGAGTATAGCACATGTTGCCAAATTTCTAGCAATTTTCTCACGCCGTCAGCGAAATACTTTTTCCATATATAACTTTACTGAGGGACCGCCCTAAGACCTCCACTGTGTCATCGATAGTCTTGAAGCGACGTCCTCGTAGAGGATCTTCTATCTTCCGAAACAAGTCATAGTCGCAAGAACTCGTGTCCAGACTATAGTGAGATGCTTGAGAACTCCTCACCCCCACCGCTCAAGCAGTCCAACTGAATTTTCAACAGGGCACCTTGAGTTGTGGTGAAGCACAATCGGATGTTTCTCCAGAAGTGATGGTAATTTCCTACGAATAGCTGGACGAAGATGATTCCCCAGCAAGTTACTGCAATACTCACTGTACACGGTAACTCCATTCGGCACTGTGTTACAAGAGGATAACGACTTTGTAGTCGTAGGCAACAATGTTGCTGGTGCTTGTTGGAACTTTTCGCGGTCTTGGCCAATCAGAATGGTGAACCACTTAGTCACTATTGGGTGTTAGATATAGAAATGCCTTATCACCACAAGCTTGCACAAGTTCTCTGTAACACTTAATAGAATTTCTTTCACATGAAACTTGAATTTTAATGAACGAAATTTAGTATTTTCTTGAGAATATTGTTTTAGAGTGACTACTCAATACGGATACAGTAGGCGAATTGCAGCCGACGCACGTCAATCTGTGGAACTATGATATGTCTCGTATAGAGGAGGGAATAAAGCCATTATCTTAATCCACAATTAATTGTTGCTACCAGTGAAAAGGAGTGGACATATTGTTGAGTAAACACATTGTCCGTACTAACTGCCACGATGGAGATGAAGGATAAAAGGCAAAGAATTAAACCAGAGGTAAAGAAGAATTAAACCAGAACTGTCAGTATTACATGGTTTCAGAAACTATAGCCAACGTATGTGTCCATTGTTCTAAATATTTACCCAGAACTCTCAGTTTTAATTGGCTTTGCATTTAAATAAATGTTTTTCGCACAACGTGTCAACAAATCACTGTATGTGGGACACACACAATCCGAATTATAAAGTTCATCTTGCTATGAGTAAACAGCACAAACCAATCACAATTCAAAGAAACAAGGAAAAGTCTCCGGGGTGTACCAAACATCAGTCTAATGACGTTGTAATTGAATAGAACACGGCGTGACAGAACAAACCACTTGTTCTTGGGATCCTCGTCACCATAGCGATGAACTAAAAACGGTACGAATGTTATTCAGTCAAACGCAGAGACTGAAAGAAAGACTCGTCTTGTTCAGGTGACTGCACAAGTATCTTTATCTGTTCACACCAATAGAGGCCGCTTCCTGAGCAACAAGGCTTCAAAGAGATTCCTTACCTTACTTGTTTTGTTGTTTAAGGTAGACGCAATACAAGTTCGAAAGCGTTCGGTTTTAGGAAATGAATAATTGAAGCAGATTATTTGTAAGCTCACTCTCTGGCATTAAATACAGGGAGGATGATTCCCCATGCAACCGGGAGCCAGTGGAACCGCGCAAGGCTCCACAAGATCGGCCGCGGATGCAGAGTTCTCGGCGGTTGCGCGGGGAATCATTCTCTGTTCGGTTACCGAGCGCGTTAAGTGGGCGAATTTTGACCTCAACAAAGAAGTTCCCTTGTTCGAGTCCCGGCATGGGTGTCTTTTATGAGTGTTCCTTCATCAACTTCATCGACTAGTCCTTCACCCTCATCGTCACGGTAAGCCAAAAGTGGCAGAAAAGCGACAGTACATGAAACAAATACCAGATTATCTCAACAAGGATTTGATTTTTAATTATTATTTTTATATTTATTTGTTTTACTTCGTTTTTCTGCCATCTTTGGCTAATTTCGGAGATGAGGATAAATGATCATATCGTGAAATTGATGGAGGGACACTCACAAGAACGCCCATTGCCAGGCCGGGATTCGAACCGGGACCCCTGGTGTTGTAGCGCGATGTACTAACGACTCCGCCACGGGGGGCGGTAAATATAGAGTAAGGTTGGCTAAATTTGCTTAAACATAATGTGTCGAAACCTACGACGAACTTCACATATTTGATAGCGCAGATAAGAATACGTATGTCAGACACGCTTTTATCGTTGAATGTATTATGTTTCAAAGATTATATGTAAATATCACAAATAAAATTTAAGTAAATATAGGTAGGTAATTATGTTTGTTGATGCATGTATTCGCTGGACTGTAAATTGATATATCACAAAAATTACAAAATACACATTCACAAAAACATACACCAAATGTCTGTCTGTTTATTATCGTGTTTATTTAATAGTGTAAGTAAAAACCTTGAAAAATATCAAAATTTGCTTTTCATTAACGTAGGATGTCAAAATTTCAATTAACGTATATATACTATAGTTGCTCATTTTTTACTTTTTCACTCAGTTGACTATGTTTTATCCAATAAATATTATTTTTTTATGATATATGTTTGGAATTTTGGGTTATTTTAGGTAGCTATCTCTCTAAAATAATCGCAACAAAGAGAGTAAATGGCGAATTGAGGAAATAGAAGAAGAAATAAACATTCATTCATAAACAAGAACGTCCCCACTGACCTTTTTTTTATTCGGTACATACCATTTCTGAATTCTGATTTTTTTTATTTTGATTTGATTAATTTTACTTCGCTTTTTGTGCCACTTTTGGCTAATTTGCGAAGATTTGGATGAGTGATGATATGATGAAATTGATGAATGGACACTTACAAATATCCATGCCCAGGCCAGGATTCGAACCCTGGACCCCTAGCTTCGTAGCACGATGTGCTAACCACTCCGCCACAGGGGCCGGCTCTGAATTCTGAGTCGCGCTGGTTTAGTCGATAAGGCATCTGAGTGCCACGCGGGATACCCAGGTTCTATTCCCGGAGTGGTTTATCTCAAGTTGGATTTTTCCAGCTTTTGTTTCCTACATAAAGCTGTTCTCAGGTTCATCCAGCATCAAGTAAATTGCTCATTGATAGATTTGATATATTTGACTTCGCTTTTGTCACTTTTGGCTAATCGCGAAGATGAGAATGAGTGATGATGTGATGAAATTGATACTCACAAAGAAAACCAATGCCCAGACCTGTATCGTAACGCACTGTGCTAACTTTGCCACGGTCGCCCCGGTGTGTAAAAGCAGGCAGAGCGTGGTATTGACCACATCACTTTCAAAAATGTCCTAGATCGAGAATGTGTGGAGCTCTACATCCACATCCCCCCTATATGTGTCTTTATGAAGTAAAGGAAAAAGTAATGTGTTAC
Organism: Lepisma saccharinum; assembly: GCF_977018435.1. Classification (NCBI taxonomy): domain Eukaryota; kingdom Metazoa; phylum Arthropoda; class Insecta; order Zygentoma; family Lepismatidae; genus Lepisma; species Lepisma saccharinum. Next base: position 20,433,955 of record NC_139230.1, on the reverse strand, counting down.
CCTGTGTTTTGCACCACGCCATGAAGGCGTATAGGTGGTGTGGAGTTAAGGCCCCACACTTTCTTGATCACGGCCGAAGGTGGAGGTCAGGCACGTAGCAAGGAGGGCTGAGGGGGCTGAAGCTCCCCCGGAAATAGTGTATAGTGGTAATTAATTTTACTTCCTTATCAGGATTAAACATATTGCATAATAATTTGTAATATACTAAGAAATTCGTCTTCAGAGCTTCTAGCCCCCTTTTTTCACCTTTAGATGTCGGCTGCTGATAAGGGATGAACCCCTCCCAAAATAAAATCCTGGCCTCGGGCCTGGTGGGGGTGATGTGATCAGCACCACGCCCCTGGCCGCCTTTACCCCCCCAAAGTTTCCTCCAGGTACCCACTTTATACGACGCTGGGTGGGCACTGGAGCAGCTTGAATCGGTGGAAAAATTCCCGATCTTGGGATCGAACCCAAGTATCTCGCATGGTAGTCAGTCCGAGGATCAGTTACTGGTAACTGCGGCCTCCATGACACTGTGCTTTTATCTTTTTGAACATGCAATTTCAGTTTGAAATCAAGGAACAAAATTGTAAAGGTGTGACAATGTGCTATTTTCTTGCAGGTGGTACTACAGAAGAAACCTTCATCTTGTTCCAGTAGAAGACATGGATCGGTACTCTGTGAGGCACGGGACTCTGATAATCCCGAACGTGAAGGAATCTGATGCAGGGGCGTACTTCTGCAACGCCTCCAACCCAGCTGGAAGCGAAGTGATGGAGATGCAGGTGACTGTGACGTCACCCCTCGTGGTCCATCTGCAGCCTCCCCGGCAGACGGTGGACCTGGGTAAAGGCGCCGAGTTTGTTTGTGCCTCTTCCGGGTTCCCTCAGACGCTCATTTACTGGTTGAAGGACGGCCAACCTCTCAGGACAGGGTCTAGAGTACGCCAAGTGGGGAGAGATAGGATTCACTTAGTCTCGGTTGCCAAGGAGGACCGTGGAATGTATCAGTGTTTTGTCAAGAATGATTACGAGATGGCCCAAGGATCCGCAGAGCTTAGATTGGGAGGTGAGTACCGATTACTTTAATTCTGATAAATTTCTTGCAATTAATGTTAATTTTTGCGCAACCTCGGTGTCATGGAACAGGAGAGGTGGCAGCCATGTTTTTTTCCAAAGCCGAATTTTATGACCAAGGGCCAATAGACTTGCCCATGCCTCTTTTTTTTAAAAAAAAACTAAGTGCTCTATTCCTATGGCTTTTATAAATATATCTACAACGATAGATTCTTATGTGGGGGAAACCATACCAAAGAATTAAATAAAAGTAAAGTGCTTCCCTGTGCTTTGCACGAGGCCATGATGGCGCATAGGAGGTGTGGAGTTAGGGCCCCACACTTTCTTGATCACGGCCGAAGATGGGGGTGATGTGATCAGCACCACACCCCTGGTCGCCTTTACCCCCAAGAGTTTCCTCCAGGTACCCACTTTATACGACGCTGAGTGGGCACCGGAGCCGCTTGAACTGGTGGAAAAATTCCCGGTTCTCCCCCGCCGGGTATCGAACCCGGGTCTCTCGCGTAGTAGTCAGACACGCCCTAACGATTTTTTTATTATCGAGAATTACATGTTACAGTTTATATTAGCATGGTTATACATAATATATCTTCCTTTTATCCATACACAACGTTTAGAAAATGTTCATAGTTCTTTCTGTTCTGAATAATAGTGTTTTGCATTAATTCATGGTGTGAGAATCTTTATAATTACAGGCGTACTTAATATTTATATAGTTTAATATAAAATACACATAATTGATAATAAGCCATTTCACTGCTTTCCATTTGGTATTCCTATAATACTTAAAGTCGGGAATAGTTACAGTCTGTGTAGTATAACTAGCTGTTGATGTACGACATACTCTACTTATGCTGCCACATGGTACTTGCGTGATGACATTTAGTTATTATGTGTTCTATTGTATCTTCTTCATTACATATATTACATAAAAACGTGTTACTGAATTGCAATCTATATCTTTTATTTTTGTTATCATGTTTATCATGTACTAATATATACCATAAAGATTGAGCTTTGCCCGAACTTTCGCCCATACCATGTTCCATTCCTTATTTGGAGTTTGTTGCTCTACTTTCGTTATCTGTTTATTTAGGTCAAGTTCTTGTCGATACAAGTCATTGACTTGCAGGTTTTGAATCATACTTCCTGCTCCCAATCTATACACACATTCTAAAATAGATGTTAAAAGTTAAGCATAGTTTTTTTTTGGTGTTGGGTGCCGTGTGCATTGGCAAGGTCCAGTATTGATCGAAGCACTTTCGCTGTGTAGCTATCTGGTGGTTGTGTTAGCGTCTGAAGATTGTGCGTGTTGAACAAGGCTGCAGCTTTCCATCCACTTGCGTCAGTCTCAATCCACCTGTCGTTCGCTGTTGCACTGCATTGTGATAAGCCACTCTGAAAACCTGAACTTGCCACGAGGAATACGTAGCGTATTGCAAATGTTCTTGGCAGTGGAAAAAGTGCTGCCACAAACCAGACTTTTGCGAATATGTATCTGTTTAAATAATGCACTCGTTTGGTTTGGTTTGAGTTGGTGTTTTAAGTCCACTTTATGCACAGTAAGGCTAATCGGGACTGGACCTACAGTTTAAAGTGGGATCCGAACCACTTATGCCTCCACCGGGTATCGATCCCGGGACCCCTTGATTACAAGGCAATGACGCTACCACTGCGCCATGGGGGAGGCCCATAATGCACTCGTGATACAAGCGATTCTTAACACATATGTTTTAATCAAACCTTGTATGTTGTTTGTTATTGTTTCAAAATTTATTTTTATCGTCGTTTGTAATTTATTCTGAAAAACTACTCCCAGTATTTTTTCTTTATCTTTAGTTACAATTTCACGTCCATGTGTTAAGTTCGTTTGTTTTCCCAGTGGCGACATATACGATTTTTTATAATTAATTTTTGCACCTGATATTTGCATGTATTCATTAATATTGCTGTAACTTCCTCATAATCAGTCTTAGAGTTAATGTAGGCCGTTACGTCATCCATCCATATACCCACATACATATAAGTTATTTTCACAATACCTCAGAGCTGACAATTTGTTTGAATCATGTTGAGAAAAGGTGATAACGATAACATGAACAGATAGGAACTTAATGGTGAACCTTGTAAAACTCCTCTTTTCACCTGTATTGTCGATGTTAGTAACCCATTAGCAAGTGCATTAATATATATATAGTTAATATTAGTACCTAAGTTTTTGTGAAACTAATTTTAAATATTTATGGCTAACATAATCATATGCAGAAGCAAAGTCAAGCGTGAAAATAGCTGCATCAGTGTCATTCCTTTTTTCATATGTTGCTATTATATCTCTAATCATCATTAATGTTTGGTGTATGTTACAAACACTTGGCATCCCATATTGTGTGTGACTACTAACAATAACATATATGGTTGATATAATTTTTGATAAGATTTTATAACCAACATTCATTAGATTGATTAGTCTGTAATCATTAACTGTTATCGGCTTATTTACCTTAGGTATTAAGACAGTCACTTCAGTACTACAATGTTTTTCCTATCTTATTTTTGTGAAATACTTCTTGAATCCACTTGTTTACTCTAGATCCTATAGTAGGCCATAAATTTTTATAACATTCACTTGTAATACCTTCGATACCTGGTGATACATTTCCTCTTAAACTAAATACCGTTTTAGTTATTTCGTCCTGAGTAAACTCTTTTTCTAATATATTTCTATATTCATCCTGAAGTACTGTAGGAATATTATTTATTATTATATTTTCATTTATTACATCGGTTGTTTCTGTTTCAAATTTGTGTTCAAAAGGATCCTTGATTTCTTTTTGAATTTCATATTGCGTTATAATTTTTTTCTCAGGTTTATTTTTTATTTTAGTAATAATTTTTCTTTCATCTGTATTATATCAATCATATAATGTGGTTCATTCCTCATGATCAAAGGACTGTGCCCTACTTCTTACTTGAATACCATTAATTTTATTTCTTTGAAATCCTAATAATATCGCCTGAACACGCTTAATTTTGTCTTGTATTGTCTTACCTTGCAATGCTTCATTTTTATATTCATGTAAAACACTATAGTAGAAATTTTACGTACTATTTCTGTCTTGATATTTTTGTTTTCCATAGTTTTTGCATTTTTTTGGAATTTGAAGCAAGCCTTTTACTTGAACTTCAACGAAGCATCCTAGTATTCACTTCACGAAATAGCAATTAGGATTTTGATAACTTCAATGAAACTCGGACGTCACTATTTAAAATGTCCATATATTTTTTCACTTATTGATCTACTGTGTTTTGTTTCTTTTATCGTTAGAAAAAGAGTTTACTCAGGACGAAATAACTAAATGTATATAGAAATGTATACATCGTAATTTTACATTATCAAGAATGTGATAATAATTATTTATACATCATATTAATGCAACAACGTTTTCCAAAATATAACAAAACAGAAATTGATAACATAGATATATCATCGTGTGTATTAAACACAAAATTAAACAAAACATAATAAAATAAATAAATTAACATCTTTGGGTCAGCCACAATACGCACGCCTTCCGGGTGAAAATTTTCGATTTATTTCAGTTCTGTAAATATCGAACATTTTACCACATTTAGTTCCAAACTTATGAACATTTTTAAATTATAACATAAATTACTTTTTTTTTCAAACAATATTAATTCAGTTCACTATGAACTCCGTGAATAAAACTAGACTGACATATTCTTCATTTTGTTTTAGTTGCATGCATTCAGTACATTAAATGAATAAACAATATTATTGACTATGCAAATATCCAACATTTTTCATTGTAGAAGTGTCCGTAGTTACCTTAACCTAACTACATTCAAGAATTATTTAGACAAATTTAAGCAACTCTTTTTTCCTGTCGGCTGAACAGTTAAACTTCTTTACATTAGACAAATTTTGCTTATTTACAGATTTCTTTCCATCTGGAGACATAAGTTCCACATAATTGTTCTTAACATTTTTAACTAAGTAAGGACCTAACCATAAATCCAGAAATTTGTGAATTTTCTTATTAAGGAAGCTGCTCTTCTCGTGGTTTTTAACAAGAACAATATCGTTGACTGCGATTGTGATACTCATTCCATCCTCTTTCTTCGGTTTGGTTATAGCCCTTTTCTTCATTCTTGTTTATGCCATTAGACATTTATTTTGCCACGTCACCTTCTCCAGTTCAGATGGTCAATTAATTTGATGACATACTGTATTCTTGACATTATCATGAAGAAACAATTAATTCGGCGTAAATCCTGTAACCTCAGATACCGAACTGTTTAAAAGTCCAATAATTTCACTTAAGTGTTTAAACCACTGCTGATGATTATCCTTTGTGTATAGTCTTAGTAGCCTGATTATTTCTGTATTGTATCGCTCAATTGGGTTGGCGAAAGGTGAATACACTGATGTTGTAACATGTTTTATTCCATTCGATTCTACAAAATTCTTCCACTCAGCTGATCGGAATTGAGATCCATTGTCAGACAAAATTACTTTAGAAAGTGGATAGTGATAAAAATATTGCAGTTGGAACTTATTTATAATTTCCTTGGTTGCAACTTTTCTCAAAGGGTAGGCCATTATAAATTTCGACATAACATCCACTATTGTTATAATAAAGCTATAACCTTGTGATTTCGGTAAAGGTCCAATAAGGTCTATAGAAAGCATACTGTGAGGGGTTGTAGTATGTACATCAAGGTGGAGTGAAAATATAGGGCATTTTTTTTTTCAAAAAATGAAGATGCCTGTAGTGGGAAAAGCTGTGTTATTTTGCAGTTAATTAACCCTAACTATTTCAGAAAAAACAATTGATTTTTAGTGGTGCCCCAGGGTCACTGAAGATTTCATATTGAAAATCAGCATTTACTCACCGAAAATTATAACTTTTTATTTATTTTCCTGAACTGAAACACAGAATACCCTGTTTCCTAAGTAAACAAGTGCAAAAAATAGATATTTGAATACAACCATAAAGTTGTGCTAACGAAATACATAAAATAAACTAACCAAGTACCCATTAGTACCCAAAATATGTAACAATGTTAAACTTTTACATTTACATATAGCCCAATATCGTAATACTAATTACTTTTACAACTTATATTCTTTCTTAGTGTGAAATGTTTTCATCAATGCTCTTAACTTGATAGTTGAAAAGATAAATCCATCTCTTTGCACTGGAGTATATACCATCACCACAAAAGTCACAAGAGTTGTCAAATTATTTAAGGGTTTATCAGTCGATACATACAACCTTAGCAGTCTTGTAGCTGTTGTTAGCCACCTAGAATGGTTTAATGGGCCTTGTTTGCGATTCGCTAATTCATCACTGCAGTGTCCATTTGTTACACTAATACACCAATTATAGAGATACCTCTGATCAGTACTTAAGTCTTCAAAGTCAACATTCCCAACAAGCTGACAAGAAGAAGGAACATTTATTGGATCGAATTGCACAAGAGGTTGTTTTTCGCAAGTTTGTAGAGCTTTTCCTATTTCCCCAGAAAAATCTTTTGGACCAGTTGTGAATCCATCAATTTTCTGAAAGAGATGGCGCAGTGGGAGTTCATTTATATGCAGCAAACAAATAAGCCACTGTAGGGGTCTACCAAGTTCTTTTTTGAGTAAAACAATAACTCCTCCTTTGTTTCCTGTATTCACATTTGTACCATCACATCCAACTGCTAAAAGATCGTCCATTCTTATTTCCTTCCTAGCACAGAAGCTCAAGATCTCATTTTTTATAGTGATACAGTGACGTGTCCTATATACTTGGAATTTGGCTCCTGGACTAAAGTCATTTGCTCTTCTGTTACGACGCGACCATAATTCTTCACTCCTCTCTTCTTATTAATTCTTCTCTGGTCCTTCCTGCCATCAAAATATAATCCAGTCAGAGTATCCAAACTATCAGCAGCTGTTTTCCTGACTTTACTTCTTTCCCTTCTAACCTTGCTCCCATCTATCACTTTAGAAACATCTGCATCACTAATAACACCTACATCTTGAAGAACTGCACTAGCAATTTTAGCTGCACTTCTGTCAGATATGCGATGTCTGTCACACTCCCGCATTTGAGTTTCGTTTGAGGTTAATGAGGAATTCGCTGGAGTGGAGGGCATTTCTGATTTGGTTTTAAGTACTTTACTCGTGTCGCTGTCAGTATCTCAACCTTCTTCCTCCAGTTCACTTGATGGACTTGATTGAGGACAACTAGTAGCAGCATTGACACTACAGCTTGACAAATGTTTCTGAAGTCTTGCTTCTTCCATAGCTTTTCTTGCTTGCTTATTCTGCAATTCTTTGGATTTTTTTAAATCAGTTTTTCCAATGAACATTTTTCTCGTTGTTCTTTGATCCAAAAGAAATTCTCTTTCTTGAATAGGCACTTTCTTCTCTCTAGAACAAACACAGGTTGAAAAGTCTTTACACTTGCAACACGATATATCAAATAATGTAGAGTTAGCATGTGAGCAATACAATGCAATTTTTTTTCTTGTAGTTTTCTTCATTTTGTCTACGCTTAAAGGGCTTTAAGAGATTTCGATAGTGTTCGTGAAGTTTTTTCACTTTTGCAACGACTTGCTGATGTGACACTGATAGCAATGAAGCTTTCATCGAAATTCCTACCACTTGGTGAGAAACACTTTCACTAATTTCTGAAACATGAGATTCCTGAGTTTTTCTCATTTTGCTTTTAAAGGCGGATATGAAGATATAATTTCATCACATCCAGAATTCTCCATGTATCTTTCAATACGCTAAAATAAGTGGAAATATGAAAACTTCGGAGGCCTTGGGGCACCAGAAGAAATTGACCTAGAGAGCTGATTTTTTTTTTACCATCTGATACCAAAATTCAACTTTCTTGACTACAGGCATTTCGAAATTAAAAAAAAAATTCTATGTATCTTTCAATACGCTAAAATAAGTGGAAATATGAAAACTTCGGAGGCCTTGGGGCACCAGAGTTGATTTTTTTTTATTTGACTATTTGATACCAAAATACAACTTTTCTGACTACAGGCATTTCGAAATTCAAGAAAAAAATTTCACTCCACCCTAATGTACATGCAAAATTTCTTTACCAATTTTTAAGACTGCCTGCTTAGTCTGTGCACATGTTAAGCAGTTTCCTTAATAGTATCTTTCATTTTTGGCCAATAAAAACAATCTTTGCATTTATTATGAACCTTAAAATATCCAAAATGTCCTTGCTTATCGTGAATCGATGTAGAATTTTAGGTACCAACTCCCTTGGAACTTCCAGTTTCCACTTATTGTCTGGAAAGTGCTTCAGAAACAGAAGACCGTCATGGAATGGATCTTTGGATTCTTTCGGAGTATTGCCTTCCTTTAAATGCCATATAATTTCAGAACAGCGTGGTTAGCACATCGCGCTGTGACGCCAAGGGTCCCGGGTTCGAATCCCGGTCGGGCTTGGTTGTTTGTGAATGTCCATTCATCAATTTCATCATTTCATCACTCATCCCCATCTTCACAAATTAGCCAAGAGGCACAAAACGCGAAGTAAAATAAACTAAATCAAATCAAATCAAATCAAATTTCAGAATAGCATTGATCCAGTCTTTGACTCTCCTTCCAAAAGTCAACTGTGTCTTCATCAACAATATTTAAATTCAAATAATTAATGTATAATTCATTGATGAGAGGAACGCCTGTAGATAAATCAGGATACCTACTAAGAGTATCGGCAGCTTGGTTAAAAGTTCCAGGTATATGATGTACGGAATAATCAGATCCTTGTAGTTTTAAGAACCATCTGTTTAGTCTCTGATTTAATGACTTCGCAGACTCCAGCCATGATAATGATTTGTGATCAGTATACAAATGAACCTTTGTTCCAGCAACATATATATAAAATTTTTGAAAAGCAAAAAGAATTGCCAAACATTCGATCTCGTGCGTACTGTAAGTCACCTCATTACCACGAAGAACTCTACTCTACACCTCTCCTGAAGTGTCGCCATTTTGCCATAAAACCGCACCGATCCACTTCTTCGAGCCATCTTCATTTATGTTGAAAGGTTTTGAAAAATCAGGTTGTGCTAAACCCTCGGGAGATTTAACTAACTCACGTAACTTCTCAAATGCCTGTGAATGCAATTCCTTCCACATCCAAGGAACATCAGATTTCAGAAGTTCATAAAGTGGCTGAGCTGTTTCTGCAAATTTATTTATAAATTTTCGTCTCCAGTTGACCAAGCCAAGGAATTTACGAACAGCTCTTTTGATATTAGGTGTCGGAAAATTTATTATTGCAGAATTCTTGCTTGAATCAACTTTAATTTGGCTTCCAGAAACTATATAGCCAAGAAAAGAAATTTCCTTACATGAAAATTTGCACTTCGAAAACTTAATTGACATATTAGCCTCATTGAGTTTCTGCATAACAGCTTCTATATGTCGTAAATGTTCCTGCCAAGTTTTACTGAAGATCAAGAGGTCATCCAAGTAGCAAACAACATAATCATTAAATTCCCTTGTGAATATCTTATTCATTCTATCTTGGAAAACAGAAACTGCAGACTTTATACCAAAAGGAAGATATCCAAAAAGATACTGTCTTCCACGATATGAGAAAGCAGTATAAATATATGAATCCGGACTAAACGGGATCTGAAAATATCCACAAGATAAGGCAATAGTAGAAAAATACTTCGCTCCTAAAAAGCGTTGCAACATTTCATTGATTGGTTCCACTCTAACTTGCGGACTAATAACATGCTTATTTAAATTCCTAAAATCCACAACTGGCCTCCACAGACCCCCTTGTTTCGGGACTATATGCAAAGGATTTAAATATGGCGAAGATTCCTGGTAAATTATGCCCCAACTTTCCCATTTGCCGAGTTCTTCTTCCAAAGGTTTTCTTCTAGAAATCGGAATGGGATATGATGCAGTAGATACAGGTATTTCTGTGTCCAATTGTATCTTATATACCTCTACATTTGCATGTCTTGGTCTATCGGAAAATTGGTTAAGATACTTCCATAAAAGTGAAAGTAAATCTTGTTTTTGTACTTCATTTAAGTCGTTAATTTCAAAAACTTTATTGTAAATATCGCTCTTAGAAGGCATGTATTCAATATCTGATACAGGCACATAATTTAACAGTCCACAAGACATCAATTTCTTTGCTTTGTATTTTTGTATTGAGGTTCATTCTTAATCGTAGAGCTACAATATTCATCACATTTAGAGTGTAACAAATTAGAATCTCCATTATTTAATGAAGCACAAATTTCCTTACCTGAATAACTTACTAAACTTATGTGCTGTGACCTGAGATCTACCATAGCCTTATACTTTCGTAAGAATGGAACTCCCAAAATAATATCAGCGTTAAGTTCCTTTAAAATAAAGAATTCCATAGGAAAATATTCATCATCAATTTGAAGGCTTATCGTTTTGCAACCAGCAACCTTGCACCTTTTACTTTTAACAAATACAGACAATCTGATATCTTCAACCTTGTCTAATCTAAGATTACCGATCAACGATGTTATTTTGCACCAAACTTCGTAATTTAAAACATTTGCTTGACTTGCAGAGTCTATTATACAAGTAATAGGTAATTTACATATGAGTCCATGTATGATTGGAACTTTCGTTACAGGAATAGGAACATCATCCTCATTAAAAGTCCAGTCGGGTTCATCGTCGAACCATTCTAACAGAAAGTTTATTTCAAACGTTTTGAAAGATGAACTCGCATTATTTACAACATTAATATGACCTTCTTCACTAACACTATCATCAATTGAACGTTGCCTCTTAACAGGACAGCAGAGGAACTGAGGCACTTCCTTCTGCTCAACTAATTTAAAGATGCAGAGTTAGGAATTTGTTGCTGTATCGATCCTTGTACTTGATCTTTTCGCAAAGTATTTTGTTCACGATTTGCCATTCTTGTAGAATCAGAATTAATTTGTGATACCAAACTTGCTGCTACAGGTTGAGAATTTAATGAATTTGAATTTGCAGGAAAACGCTGATATGGCATTGTATTATTATTATTAGCACTGCGATTTTCATTCATGTAATAGAATCGCGATTGATTGAGCAAATTTTCATCATTAAATTGTCCTGTAGGTGAACGAGAATTATTTTGCCTGTGATTATTTCGGAATTGTCCTCCGTTTCTAGATCTGAAGCTATTATAATTGTTTCGTGCAGTAAAATTTCCATAATGTCCATAATGATTAGAGGTTCGCCTAAAATTGTTGCAATATCGACCTTGAAGATTGTTTCCCTGCCGATTTTCGTAACCTTGATTGATAACAGCATTGGCATCTACCTCACTACTAGCTGGAGTCTGAGTACAAACACTAGTGGTCTTCGAGCGTCGAACATTAACTTGCCGCACATTTAACTTGCCTCTATTTTGTTCCGAGTTCTTAAAAACCTTTGGAATATTTTCACGTTCGTTGTCTTCATTAGGAAGAACAACAAGCCCCTTTCTACTAAATTTTATTACATCTAATCTTCTTAACATGCTAGTTAGTTGATCTACTGAACGAATTTCGTGACAAGTAATGTGATTGGCAATATTATCAGGCAATTGGCTAAGTATTAACTGCACAACATCTATATCTTGAGGATTTTCAACCAAATTGCAATAACTAGAGTGAGTTTTTAAAGCAAAAGTTTCTAAACTGCCATGTACACTGGGATCGTATTTGCGATTTCTCAATACGGAGAGTTGTGATTGGATAACTTCCGAAGAAGCAAACTGATTAATGAATTCTTGTACAAACTGATCATAAGAATTAAAGTAATATTTATGAGTCCGAAACCAATAACCAGCTCTCCCAATAAAGCATTGTTGAATACTTTGCAGTTTCATTTCTGTTGGCACTCCTACAACATTTAATATGTTATCCAGCTGCTCAATATATTCTCTCGCTGATTGTTGCCCTATCTTTCCCGAGGACTTAGGCAATTGAGATTGTTCACTTAATTTTAAACGTCCACTTCTTGCATTTCCTTCTCCATTGCATGTATTTCTAGTTATAGGATGATCACTTCTTCCTCTCGAATTATACGGTTGATTATAACAAATATAATTTGCTCCTTTTAACCCTGTGTTACCATAATCATGCAATCTAAAACCATTTACAGACGACTGATGATCATCGTGAGTGTTCGAAACTGAACATGGTACACTTGCATCACGATAAATATTACTAACACAATCATTTTGTGGGTTAGGTTCCGATATTTGTGGGTTAAAATCACACCACATACAAGGAGAATTAAACTTTGATCTAGAGGAGAATGTGGATTATTATGTACAGTACATGTGCATTTGTACCAAACCCTTGATAGCAAGCATCAGTGTAGTTATATTTCTCAGCATCTAACTCTCGTTTTTGTTAAATATTTCCCATCAGATTGAAGGTTTTTGCTACCTTGTTCCATACCTTCAATTAGGGAATTAAACTGTTGGAACTTTTCTGTGCAATCAGAAATATGCTTATGTACATCAGCATTAACATTGCTTTTACTTTCTAAAATAGTGACTCTAGACATAAGATCAACAATGTTAGAAGAGCAGTCATTATAATTTGATTTGATATTATCTAAACTTTGATCATAATCATTAAACTTGTTATTAACATCCTTTAGACGTTCGTCACAATCAACAACGTGTTCTTTCAATAATCCTTGTACATTTTCAAATTCAGATAGTTTATCATCAACATTACTACATTTATTATCTAATACAGATTCAAGACGTGTAGTTGATTCTAAACACGCCGTACTTACCGCATCTATTTTGTCCTTAAATTCAGACATTAAAATATTGAGCCGATTGTTAACATGACTAATATCATGATTAACAGCTTCAAATTTAACATCAAGCTGTGAAGATAACTGTGTATGTGCTCTAGATAATTCAGCTTGTTTTAAAGATATAACGTCAAGTTTAACCTGAATATTTTCATTAGACAGATTTAATTCTGATCTAAGTTCCTGATTAGACTGTTTGAGTTCTTGATTAGACTGTTTAAATTCCTGATTAGACTGTTCAAACTGAGTCTTAAGTTCCTGATTAGACTGTTCAAACTGGGTCTTAAGTTCCTGATTAGACTGTTCAAACTGAGTCTTAAGTTCCTGATTAGACTGTTCAAACTGAGTCTTGAGTTCCTGATTAGACTGTTTGAGTTTTTGATTAGACTGTTTAAGTTCCTGATAAGACTGTTCAAACTGAGTCTTAAGTTCCTGATTAGAACTTACAACATCTAATTGTATGCTTCTAATGCTGTTTAGTATGTCATTTAAATTAGGATTTATATTTTCCAAATACACCGGCAATTGGTAAGGATTGTAACTGGAATCACATTTGTTACAACAGTATTTTTCCTTAGTGGTAGAATAAATTGTCCAATGTGTGACGTAAAAGCTTCAAACATGAAACATGATACCACGAACGGCAATCAAAACATTGCACATACCTCAGGTTATTATCGAGCTTATCACAACACGTCACTCCTTCAATCTTACCTGACTGTACATCACAAATGCCACCATCGTGAGAATTACTACTATTTAAGTAGGTTCCTTCATATGCAACATTACGTGAATGTCTAGGCTTCGTTTCTTTAGATTTATCTGCCATGATTGCACAGAATAATAATAAACTTAAGAAATAAAATATTTATGGTCGCCAATTTTGTCTTCGCAACATGTTCAACAAATTGCAAATCCAAGACAAAATAAAATGTAAAAGTCTATAACTACCATTGCGCAAACTTCTCACCACTCATCAGAAGATTGTCCTTTCTTTTTTCAATCCTGGCTGTAGGCGCCAAATTATTGAAGCAAGCCTTTTACTTGAACTTCAACGAAGCATCCTAGTATTCACTTTACGAAATAGCAATTAGGATTTTGATAACTTCAATGAAACTCGGACGTCACTATTTAAACTGTCCATATATTTTTTCACTTATTGATCTACTGTGTTTTGTTCCTTTTATCGTTGATATAGTCAAGAATGTATATAGAAATGTATACATCGTAATTTTACATTATCAAGAATGTGATAATAATTATTTATACATCATATTAATGCAACAACGTTTTCCAAAATATAACAAAACAGAAATTGATAACATAGATATATCATCGTGTGTATTAAACACAAAATTAAACAAAACATAATAAAAGAAATAAATTAACATCTTTGGGTCAGTCACAAATTCCACTCTCAACAAGATTTGAGTTATAAGTATTTTTGTTATCCACGTATTCCATTTTTCTTGAAAACGTGCTATGAATTCTTGTTCATGTATAAATGCATTATTTAAGTGCCAGATACCTAGTCCTTTACAAATATTATCTGTGTCTATTTCTATCCTAACAATATATGCTAGATGATCTGAAAATCAAATTGGAAATATTTGCACATTAGATACGTGTTGCTTAATATTATTAGATACATAAATTCTATCAATGCGCGAAGCATGATTTGGTATAATGTATGCAAAACCCTCTTCATTACCTTTAACATATTTCCATGTTTCGACAAGTTTTAGTCCATCTACTAATGCTCTTAACGTTGGTGAGTAGTTATAACTTGGTTTCTGGTCAATGGTTCTCAATACTGAATTAAAGTCACGTCCTAATGTGATAGATGTATTACCACTTAATTCCACCGCCACTTCTAAAAAATACATGGTTCCGCTGTGTTCTGTTTTTGAGAACCAGAAGGCACATCAACATTACAAAGTTTTACTCTATTTAACATTGCTGTTATTATTCGGCCTGAATAGTAACATTGAACATGTTATATCGGTATTCCTTTACGAAACTTAAAGAGCTGAGCCTTGATATTTTAAGTAAAATTATACACATCATACACGTTACCATCTTCTAAATAGGGAGTTTCGACGATTGAGCTACCGCGACTCTTTACCAAAGAATTAGCAAAAGACAAAAAAAAAAAATCTTTGTGTTTCTTTTATACTTTCTACTAACAAATTTATAAGGTGGATTGATTTAAATCGGTTGATTTATCAATCAAAATATAAATCAGATGATTTTTGAAGGAAAAAATCACTGATTACATCATTTTAAATAAATAATTCTTAGAATAATGTACATAAAGATTTCGTAGATATCAGAATCACTTTTGGTGAAAGTACATACATTAATCTCGTAATCAGTTCATGGTGTATATTAGGCTCTAAGAAAGAAAAGGAAAGGTTGAAGTGGTATTTTAATTCCATTTTATGCACAGTAAGGCTAATCGGATCTACAGTTTAAGGTAGTATCCGAACCGCTATGTGTCTCCACCGGGAATCGAATCCGGGACCCCTTGGTTACAAGGCAGAGAAGGAAAGGAAACAAAATATATGTACTGATGGGGTGAAGCTCATGTTATATATGTAAACCGTAAACACCCTTAAATTTCTCTTGATTAAAAATCAATAATTTTTGTAGGTAAAAATATTTTGTGTAGAAAAATATACAAAATACTAATCACGTTGAACCGTAAATAGTGTCATTATCATAAAACTAAATAAACATGGCAGCTGATATTTTGCAACTACAAAGACTATAAAAGTTATTTTAAATTATTATATAGGCTAGTAAACAAGAATGTTTTATTTTCACTACCAAAAAAAGTACTGAAATTATTGTAGTTTCATTAACACACTCAACAAACATTTCCACAGTAGGTTCATATATACAGTATCCGAAACAGAAAAATGTATCTTTACATATATTTTTTTTATTTGCTTTAATCAAGCTGTTCAAACATTTTACAGGACCGTTTACCAGAAAAATATATTTCTATAAAAAACATATCTGTATGTATGGTGTCAAAAAGCATGCAAATTATAATCGTGTTTTTTAAAAGGGAATAAAAATCGGTTTAAATAAAGAAAAAGAGTCAAATAACAAAATCATCAAAAATATTATTTTTAATAAAAATTGCTATTTTTTATCCACCCAGCAAATTTATAATACAACCCAACTGTATATCGAGTACCATTTCCATGTAAAGTGTTTTCCGCTTCCGACCTCTGTGTCGGAGTGTTTAGCACAGTGTCCTACGACGCCAGGGGCCTCGGTTTAGAATCCCGGTTTGGGCGTGGGTGTTCTTGGTAAGAACATCAATTCCATCATATCATCACTCATCTCATCTTCGCTATTAACCAAAAGTGGCAGAAAAGCCAAGTAAAATAAACCAATCAATCAATTTATGTTGAAAAAAGAGAAAATACGGCCCGAAAATATGAAATTTCTACAGAAAAAGACGCTCAAGTCAATTTTACGATTAACGATTTATGAGTATTAGTATTTTGACATTATGTGTGTGTGATAGTATGTAAATGAACATAAATAGATAACCATATCCAACCCGAAACTAGAAACCAGAAATATATCTTATATGTTCGTGAGTCGAACACTCAACAAATTCGACCACAGACCGGCCCAAACAACTCCATGCCTTCTCGCAAGTGCAGTGTAAATAGCATGATGTTTTCATTCTCTTGGAATTATTTGTTTCAGAAACTTCAGAAAGTTTTAAGAGACCAGAATATTTTTAAAGAAATCAATATACATAAGGCGATTTTTTTTAAAAAGTTAACAGCAAGCTCATCTCTATCATAATGGTTTCTTCCATTTATCCGGGCTTGGAAATGTTCCGTTGGAATGATTTTTGTTTCATTGCATATTCAATGCAATTAGGGTCCACTTTGTGCTTAAAAATTAATGGGGAAGGCACCAGCAGTTTCAGGTGGCAACCCAACCACTCGTTGAATACCTGCATAATAAATCGAATTTACGTGCCTCCTTGATTATAGGGGACACATGAATGCTGAGTTTTTAATTTCTGTCTTTTTAAGTGCGAACGTGTACAACGCAGAATTAGATTAGCCGAACGAGTTCTGTGAGGGTTACAGGAATGGCCTTCTATTCCGGAGGTAGCGCTTCGAAGTTTTGGGCAGGTGTTTCTTTTATTTTTTTATCATTGTGTAATCATTTTTCTCAAGACAGCCTAAGTATACGTGCCTCCCAGATGGCGAAAGGTAGCGTCGTCGCCTTGTAATCAAGGGGTCCCGGGTTCGAGATCCGGGTTCGGTGGTTCTGATCCAACTTTAAACTGTAGCTGGCCTCCGTGACGGAATGGTTAGCACAACCAACACGCTACGACACCAGGGGTCCCGGGTTTGAATCCCGGCCTGGGCATGGATGTTTGTTGGTATATTAGGTCATTCAAATATGACCGGGACTGATGTTTTTTTTTCAAACAACCTGCCATACGCAGCAGTTGTGTGTCCTTGGGAGAATAGAGCCACAACCCTCACCCTCCCTTCCGCGCAGGTTAGAACCTGCTAAGTCGTGTCTGAGTGTTGCTAAAGTGATCAGCGAACAGAAGGTGCCGCGAAGCGTGGAACAACTCATTGTGATCAAATTTCTCGTTGGAGAAAACGTCCAGCCATCTGAAATATTGCAGAGACTCAAACAACAGTATGGGGAAGAGTGTCTCTCACGAACCCGTGTGTTTGAGTGGTGTAAGTACTTCAGAGACGGAAGAGAGCGCGTGGAGAATGAACCGCATGATCGTCGGTTCCCCCAGACCCAAGAAAGCGCGGAGGACCCGTTCGGTAGGAAAAGTGATGGCAATGTTGTTTGGGGGGCTGGCAGGGGGTTATCCATGTAGACTTTCTTACAGATGCCAGAACAGACACTGCAGCTTATTACTCAGAACTCCTGACAACAGAAGTGAAGGAAAAGATCCGATCCAAACGGAAGAGAGATGGAAAGCGGGTAGCCTTCCTTCAAGACAATGCACGGCATCATACAGCCAAAACAACTATGGCAACCCTCAGCAAATTGAAATGGGACCTTCTGCCACACCCGCCATACAGTCTCGATTTGGTCCCAAGTGATTTCAACCTGTTTTGATGGCTTCAGACTTGGAAGGCATGCTGTTTGCGGATAACGACGCCGTCATCGGCAGTGTTCGGGAGTGGATACGCAGCCAACCGAAAAACTTTTATGAAAAGGGCATTAAGATGCTTCCAACGTTGGAAAATATGTATGGACTCTGGAGGGGAGTACTTTGAAGGGTGACATGTGCAAATAAGTATTTGACACTAAAGGAATTGGTAAAAAAAATCAGTCCCGGTCATATTTGAATGACCTAGTATTTATCACGTTGGAACTACTAATTGCATTTAAAGTATATTTTCAACAACAACACGACTGATAGGCAATTTACTTGATAAGTCTGGCCTTTAACTCACGTAGCGGAAACTCAAAGTGTAGTTGACAACTAATATTTCGGTCCGCGGTTTCCTTTAGAATCGGCTTCATTGTTGAGCTGCCTTCGTTGCATGGGAGATCCGAGTGCGATGCATGAAGGAACAATGAACATTAGACCCTCGTGGCCACAGGCGTTGCATACTTGATGAATGTCGGTTTCCGTCAAATCACATCTCGCATTGGCATGCTGAGCAACGGTGTTAGTTAGGTCTCGTACACACGCGCGCTATCCGGCTTCACTTCTTTATTCCGCCGCCACACTGTTTGCCAACAACGTTGTTTCTGCGCTGCTTGCCTATGCGCGCCAGGGCGAAGAAGAGCGGTTTTTTTTTCCCTATGTTGTTCCAATTCCCGGAGTATTTCTTTAGACTCGGAACATATTTTCGTAAGTAAGACATATACGAGGTTTGTCGAAGAGTACGCTAAGTTTGCCTGTGTCATTCACTTGCTTTCACATGCAAGCAATGTAACATTAGTTCCGGAATCATGCTGGAATTACTTGAAGCTTTCATCAAAAATGTCTGCCCTAGAGCATTTTTTGTCGAGTGGCGACATGAATTAAGCTTGTGGTACTATCATCGGAACGTATATAACAACATTATAGGTGAATAAAAGCTCATGAGACCTCTCGTTGTCTTGCAAGAATATTTCTGCACTCCAGACAGAGTAGTAAATAAGGTTTACAGTATCTTCCGTTTTCTCAAGCTATCTACATACACAACAGCATTATTGTGGCAAAATTCGTATGGTGTACAGCAGGGTGGATAAAAATCATATTTTTTATTTAAAAAATCATTTCTGATATTTTTTATTTAAATCTTTTTTTTAATTTAACCCATTTGCGCCCGTTGTTCCAATAATGGAACATTTTCAAATTTCCCTCTTACTTACGAACTGATTATGAATTAAGGGAAATTTTTGCACAAATGTGGTAGGTTGGTACTTCTGATAAGCCAGATGGTGCAGTTTTATCCAGATCGCCTGCGAAGGACTAGCAAGGTTTATTGTCATTGACAGTTTTCCTGTGTGCAATGGCTGTTCGAGAAAGGTTAGTAACTTCTGAACTCTAAATTTATATTTCTTAATTGTTTCGTTGTATTTTTTATGTTAATATATACACATTATAGAATGTAGAACTTACTTTAAAGTATTGTGTTGCTTATCAGCACAGATAGCCGTTAAATTTGAATGTTCCAATATTGGAACAACGGGCACGAATGGGCACATAAAGTCTGTAGTTTTCTTGTTCCATTATTGGATCAACGGGCAATAATGGCTCCATGAAATTCTATTATCTACATTACATTAAATCTGTCTATTATTACACACTGCAGTGTATAACAATATTTATTCACGTGCACATAAAAACGTACATACGCACATATATATACATATCTTGCCATTTGCGAATACAAGTAGAGAATAAGTGAATTATATAATGCAAATATTTTTTTTCATTGTTTCAGACTGACTGTTGAGGAGATTTTGAGCATACTTGCGTTGGAAGACATACTTTCTGCCGATGTTGTCATCACGGCCCCAGCGCCAAGATATACCCTCTTTGGAAGATTTTGAACTGCAAGTGGAAGAAATTCTATCATGGAGATGCTAATATTGCGGTTGATGAAGCAATGATGCCATATTATGGTTGGCACGGAACAAAGCAGCATTTGGCAAACCAATCAGGTTCGGCTTCAAAGTGTGATGCCTTTGTTCCAGGCTCGGATATCTAATTCAGAGTATCACTTATTAAGAGGCTAGCACAGGAAACACGAATCCAAACCTTGGAGTAGGTGGTTCAGTGGTAATGGATTTAGTGAAAATGCTGCCATGTGACCTAAATTATAACATCTTTTTTGGTAATTTCTTCAAAAAGCTCCACTTCCTCAGGTGAAAATTTCAGCAAAAAAGACAAGAGAGAGTGATCAAGCAAGTGATTCGCCCTTAGGAAAGCAAAAAGATGGAACTGGGCTGCGAGGAACAATATCCAAATTGACCAGCCTTTCTGTGTAGCACTCTACAATCAAATACATGGGCGGAGTAGATCGCTTGGATGAGAATATCGCAATTCACAGGGTGAACATTCGTGGCAAAAATGGTACTGGCAGTTGATGGTTTTTCCACTCCATGCAAGTGTAAACAACGCATGGTTACTTTACCGATGGACAGAAAACTACAAGGCAGAACCACTCGGTTTACTCGCATTCACGCGAAGAATTGCACAATGCTATTTAGTAAGGTACCGGCAGCGTTTGTCTGCTGGAAGGCCGATGTCAAATCAGGTTCGTGCAGTGGACAAGAGAGTCACCAGTGAAGTCAGATTTGACAAGAAAATTTGACCAAATCTCACAAGCAAACAAGGTGTGGCAACTGCAAAAAGAACACAACTATGAAATGTGCAAAGTGTTATGTTTCGTTACATATAAAGTGCTTCATTCCATTCCATCAACAATAGGCTGATTATGACTTGTAACCTGTGTTATCTTTCTCAGTGCAGCTGTGAATAATACAATAGAATATGTCCGAACGAGTATTTTATCAACCCGTATTTGTCTTCAATACTATAGAACAATAATAGTGCCTGTGCATGCACAACAGTTGTTAAATTTTGTACATTTTTATTTGCAAGATACATGAGTATAATTGTATTTTACTTGCGTTGGATATGTATTTTGAACGAGTATTTTCATGAACCTGTGTTCATATAACCTGTGTGCAATATAGACTTTAGAATATAGACTATAGTTGTTAAATTTTGTACATGTTTGCAAGATACATAAATAAAATTGTATTTTACTTGTATTGGAAATGTATTTCATTGTATTTTACTTCTTTAAAATATTTTACCTAATAAGTATATTGAAGGCAAATAAAATATTTAATCTGGTATACTTTTGTTCGTGATATATGAAATAAGAAAATCACGTACCCCTCTCGAACCCATTGTTCCAATATTGGAACACGAATAAATTCAAGGTCACTGATATGCGAGCTCCGAAATTTCATATATATATGCCTTCATTTTGTGCACTAGTACTTGTTTATGGATGAATCACAGCAAAATTTGACAAAAAAAATTGGGTTTAAATGGATTAAATCAATTTTTTTAACACCCTTTAAATTGCAGGTATATTTATTGGCACCATAGATATAGATATGTTTTTTTTATGGAAAGGCTTTTTCTAGTAAATGGCTCTTTAAAATATTTGAACAGTTTGATTAAAGCAAATAAAAGAAGTATGTAAATATACATTTTTCTGTTTCTGATATTACATACCATGAACCTACTATGGAAATGTTTGTTGAGTGTGTTAATGGAACAATAAAAATTTCAGTAACTTTTATTGCAGTGAAAATTAAACATTCTGGAAGTAGTATATAATTGTAACAAAATATTTTTCTGAATCTTTGTAACTGAATTTTGGCATTTTTTTTTCAAAAATAGCTTCCAAAATATTAGCTGTCATGTTTATTTACAGTTTAATGATAATGACACTATTTACGGTTTAACATGATTAGTATTTTGTATGTTATTCTGCACAAAATGTTTGCTAGTTTTGCCCATAAAAATTATTGAATTTTAAGTCAAGAGAAACTAAGTGTTTTGCAATTTAAATATTACATTTCCTTTCGTATGAGCTTCTTCCCATCATATTTTGTTTCCTTTCTTAGAGCCTAATAAACACTATTAAATGATTACGAGGTTAATGTACTTTTCACCAAAAGTGATTCTGATATCTACAAAATCCTTGTATGCCTTATTCTATAAATTATTTATTTAAAATGATTTAAATCAGTGATTGTTTAAAAAAAAAAAACAATCCCATGATTTAAATCAATCCACCTTGGTGTACAGTCACGGACACCCAAATCAATGAGGGCGTTACAACCGAGAAGTGTTCGTGACTGTACTTTATCTACTGTAAAGACACTTTACACATAGGAATTCATTATAAATATGGCCTTACTCACTGCACTCACTGCTATAAAAGTTTCCAATATTTTAAGAAACGTATGAGCATCTGATGCCTTGTTTTACGAAATAGACTGTAAGAGGCTGATGAAATCTATTCGGCAAGCGCGTGAAGGAATTAAAAGTTTCTACCAATAGGTGACAGGTGTCACTTCATTACTGCATTAAAAACGGACAACCCTCGTAAAATTTTTGAATGATTCCTGGATAAAAATTTGACACGCGTTTCTTAACAAGTTTTTTGTTTGTACATTCTGTCACTTCCGCTTTTCTCCACGCGTTCCCCAACTGATGAAGTTCAGATCCAACACTCATTATCCAACGTAAATATTGAATCTGGCTTCGACTAAGGCCCAAAGAATCGGAGACTGGAGTTGCTCTGGGTTTCGTCATCTATGATGGAGATATGCTCCGGAAATTCCACCGCTAGCAGCTGGGAATAGTCTGTGCTCGCATGCCAGTCCTCTAACGTGAACAAACACACGTGTGGAAGAGGTAATATCAAATGCATGGAAATGGGATGTTCGCTTCTGTGCTGCTCCGGGTGCTAAAAACGCGTTCGCATAATCCAAGTTATGACAAAATCACCAACCGCAGGCAATCTAGGGCATTTGCATAATGATACGTACATTTTCTTCTCGTCCCTGTGGACTAGGGATTAGGTGGCGTTACTCGGAAATACATGTTCTAGGTTCGAATCCCGACTAAATTGTATGTCTTTACTTTCACGCACTTATCAACTAGATCGCCCAATCAGTGGTTAACTTAACGATGGAACTATTCGCTGTAAATAGAAACGTTCTTTGGTCTATCATGAAATATTGCACTATTCATTATTGTAAAACTGTAAACTATATGAAGGTAAGCAAATATGGAACACAATTTTTGTTTTTCTCCATACCTAATTCAGGTGTAAAGAAATAAACTGTGTCCCGGGAATCTCTGGAGCAAGCGAACGAAAACAAGTCTTTGCGAAAGTATTGAGTCGAGAGGGCTCAACCAATGAACACGTTAGAGGGGAAAATGGAGGGGAGAAAGTGGCTGCAGCTGCTAGCCGTTTGCACCAACGCACACTGCTTTGCTCCACTACCTCGCTTTCTCCTCTTTTCTGTCGTTATGTGAGATTCATATTCCCGAGACAGAGCGTAGACAAGTCACTTTTAGCATTTTTATCTTACGCTACTGAGTTTTAATGTAGTGGCGGAAATTTAGATAACATGAAATATTACAGATGTAATTTGTAATTGAAATGGCTGACATACATGGAATACCTGGTGTTATGTGATAATTGAATACATTTTGAGACTAATATTTTATCCCATTCATTAATGTACCAGTACAACTGTGCCGTATGATATTCTTGTAAAATGTAAATAGAAATATGTAGTGCAACATCTAAAAAAATGACATCATGTTATCTTTAATACCGCATACTGCCTTACATATCCACTTCTCTTGATGTTCTCAGCCAGACTAGTCCTCTAAAAGAAGAAAAAAATATTACAGTTTAGGGATGTAACTATGAAATACTATTCCATATTAGAGACTGAAAACGTACCTTACAAAATTTCCCCCAAACCAAAAACAGAATTTCTTATTTTTCCAGCTACAACCAAAGCACACTTTCAACTAATGGAGGACTACCAAGAAATTATGTATCGCTTTCCCAATAGATATCGACACAGACCAAACGATGTAACTCAGTATCCCATATGTATTTACTTTACTCCACCATATGTGACAAGATTAACATTTTACTTTCCATTTATCATTTTCAAAGAAAGCATCCATATTTTTGAACGGGAAGAGGAAATATATGCAATTAAACAGTGTTAAATGAGGCGATTGCAGCAGTATGTTAAAATCAGTTTAAACTCCTATACATAAGAGGCTGAGTGGATGCCAGAGCTACTATGTAGAATAAATGGATTGATTGGTTTAGTTTATTTTACTTCACTTTTCTGCCACTTTTGGCTAATCGCGAAGATGAGAATGACTGGTGATGAGATGGACGAAGTGTCACAAACATATAGGGACGACACAACTGGCAGCGAGTCCAGACGCCAGAGCCTCGCTAGTCCGAAAAATGCAGTCCGAAAAGAGTCGCCCTTTACACCCCTAGAATCAATTGACAATGAGAGAGTAAGGGCATTAAGCTGGTTATCTGAGGCATTCTCTTCACAAAATATAGGACGAAATGTCAGCAACAAATTGTTCATATTATTACATTCCAGTCCATCAGTTTGATCTTGAGCTGCGTTAAAACAAATATAATTATTGTTCTTCCACATCATGCGTACATAAGAAGATTTATCCTATAAAGAATGATTTCAAAAGTTAGATCAGCAATTCACTTTAGGTGGTAAAGAAACTAGATAATGGGCTTTACACGAGAGTTCATTTGGCAAAATACTCGCCGGTTACAAAAGAGACGCGGGCGTTTGCAGAATGATATCTCTGGAGAGCTGCTAGCGCTGCGTTATAATCGCTCCCTGAACATCAATATTTTCTCAACGTGTACGCTTTCCTCTTCTCCAATTCTCCGTAAATCTGTATTACGTTCTGGTTGACGCTACCGCTCCCGGAAATCCCACATGTCACAACACATTTATCACGGACGAAGTTCTTTGGACAACACCAAATACAAATGAAAATCACACTTCTTTTCCGTTTCGTTCGTCGTAACGTACAGCAACGCTCTTCTGGCATTATTGAAGGCATTTGTGAGGATATTTGTTGCGAAGTCCCTCCCGTAGCACAGTGTTTGAATGGAGATGTTCATTGCCAAACTTTCTTGGTAGTGGCGTCATGCTGGTTGACACCCAAAAGAATTTCGTTCGTCATTTGATTGTCCTAAGCCGTACATTGAGGCGCGATAGAATAGCTATTCAAACGTTATTTTCGCCGAAGGTAAGAGATTCTCGTGTAAATCGTCAATAAACATGTCTTTATTAAAGCTTTAAGATTATATAGAAAGTAATATGTTTCTGAAGATTACACTCTCCTGAAAGTAAGAATAAATATTAAAGCGCAACGGCTTGGTATCTCAAAAGGGGCTAAATATGGTATATTTTTGCAAAACAAGCAGTACACGTGACGTAATTTTGATCGTCCCTAGCTGCCATACATCGATAATATAAAAATTTGGATTCAACACTACGCTTGTTTTTTTCCTGGTTTTTAGTATGTGATATTCAACAGCGGGGGTAGGAATCTGAGAAACTCCCCAAATTATCGAGAAAAAATATTGCGTGCCTATGCACATTATATTTATTATAATACAGTATGCCCTATCCGACAATTTAATGTATGTTCTCCTTGTATTAAGCCCAAATTTTTCCCTCGTACTTTCGTCCTCTTTTTTCTCCGTTACAACACTTTCAAAATTGTAATTCCTGCAAATAAGAACGCCTAGAGGTTACGAGACATGAAACAGAAGATGTTCTTTGTAGTAACTATTCTTCTAGATTAACGTGTGTGTATAAAATACAGAAGATCATATTTACTGCTCATGTCGAAAATTGTGATATTATGTAAATAATAATAATAACAAATACAAAAATAAATGTACAGTTGCGCGGAATTATTACGTATTATTCTTTAACGTACTCCCAACAATAAAACTGTTAAATTGTGAAAATTGCAAGTGACGTAAACAAATACTGTGGAACTTCTAAGGTTGTTTGAGTTCCAATATCTTTTCCGTTGTTTACGATCATCATTATTTCTAACTCTAGCTTTATATATATAGCACTGCATCTGTCATGTTCCGACATAATTTCTGAGGTTAAGATGAAACTAAACTTGCAATTTAATATAATAGCAGAACGTTCAGCATCAAATTTCCCATGTATTTAAATAGAAGTATACAAGTATCGCGCTGCCACCTACAATGGCTTTCGTTGAGCAGTCCAGTTGAACACTACCCACTCAGCTTATCGCCAATGGGTATCTGGAGGTGTCACGGGAGGGGAAAGAATGGGGATAAAGGGAATTTTGATCACACTGAATACCATACCTGAAGCTTTGCCTCGCGCCAGCTACATTAAATATATGCAATTGTAATTAATCGTGACTCGTGTGCTATTGTATCATCATCGCGTTGCTATATCTGTCCATGGTAAGCAATCAAACATCGCGCAAGCCTCAGAACGGTAGAACTCGCATACACCATTCATCCCATCGTCGCGATTAGCCAAATGTGGAAGAAAAGCGACGTAAATGAACCCAGTTCAATCAATTAACTTACACAAATCCTTTGCGTTTTTTTTAGTTTTGAGTTTTTGTTTCGAGTCCACTTTATGCACAGAAAGACTAATCGCGACTGGACTGTGTGTCTCCACCGGGTATCGAACCCGGAACCCGTTGATAACAAGGCGACTTTTGACAAATCCTGTGAGCATGACTATGTACTGAACTTGCCTTACATAACAATACAATATTAAGTTACATCAACTACATCTTATCATACCGACTCCATAATCTTAAAACTCAATGTAAAGTCCTTAACACATCCTATCCGCTTCACTACATAAACTACCGAAAGGATCTCGTTGCCTGGAAAGTGCGAAAGTTTCTTTCTTCAGAGCCGCACGTATTACATGCACCACATTCAACGTAAAGGTCAATTACAGTCGATCGTTACGCCGTTCTGTTTTGTCACGTCACTTACCGCTATATTTTCTGGCTCCCATATGATGGCGTCGGCACTGCACAATTTTTTTGTCCTCTCCAATTACGGATAATGAGCGCTAAAACGTTTCCCCTGCCCTTCCTCTTTCCTTCCTGCTGGCCCTGGGACGTGGCACGTTCGTGACATCGGACGTGCGTGTAACTCACCCGTATTCGACAGCTCAGCCAGCAAAACTGTCCGAAGATTTCCCATACGTTTCAATTTTTGACCCGGCTGAATGAATAATGGAAAGAAATGTTCTCTAGGGCGTGCGACGAGGGTTTCGGAGGGCAAGAAACAACTTCAACCGTCCTCAAACAAAGAAAATGTAGAAGGCGAAGTTATGGAAAATAGTACTTGGAATTGACGTAAACAGCATTTGCAAATTTACTAATTTTACTGAATATTCAGGCCAGATAACGAAATTGAAAATTTACAAAATTCATTCCTACACTCAGGATTATAGCATTTGACTGTGGAGATAATACGATTAGAATATGGTAGGCACTAACTTTTTATCAACTGCCAAACATTTATATTATACAACATTTGTTATTATATATCTTAATGGACACATGTTTCTTTCCTACAATTTCTGAATTTATGGAACACTTCCGATTGACAGGTGCCTACGTGTGTGTACTTTTTGGATATGTGTGTGGGTGATGTATGTATGTATATGCAACCCTCTCCGATGCCGAAATGCTAAAGTATAAACGTCGTCAATTTGCAATCAAGGGTTGCCGGATTTATCTACATTACATCACGGTATAATTCACACAAAGTAAAGAAAAAACATAAATACGCCCTAAAAGATAGACAAACCAGAGTAAAAAATTCAAATTCATAGACACACACACACACACACATGTAGTCCATATAGGTCATAGTAAATATTAATAATCGTTGTCGAATATCTATTATAGGATTTCTTCAAACTGTAGCCAAGAACAAAAATATGCAATATCAACCAAAAAGCTTCTCTTTATTTTCTCGTAAAAACATATATTGAATCAGATTTTTTTCATATCAGACGAGAGGACAGTCCAATTTTTAACCACTGATATAGTAAAAAAGTTCGCAAAAACATCACATTTGTGAGTTTTTATTGTTAAAAGATTGGAATTTTGAGGCTTTGTGCGTGATAAATTGGTATTTCCTACTGATATACAAAACTCATCCACATCTTTACGATTAACCAAAAGTGGCAGAAAAGCAAGGTAAAATAAACCAAACCAATATCAATCAAATTCAGGAATACGCGGAAGAAAATATTTTAATTTGCACAACAAATGTAAAGGTGCACACGCTTCTTTGCATGCATTATTAATGTGGTCAGACCAATTCAGCTTTGTATCTATTAACACTCTCTTAGATTGTTTACAGACCTACATATACCATTAATTTTCACAAATAGAATATTGCCAAGCCATATTAATAATAGTAATGATATCGTAATACTAATTGTAGTGCACTACACTCTGTCCCGGTAATCTCTGGAGCGAGAGAACGAAAACAAGTCCGCTGCGCAAGTTGGACTCGATAGTGAACGCGTGAGGGGAAGTGAGTGCATGGAGGGGAAACGTGGCTGCAGCTACCCGCCGTTTGCAACTGGGTTCACTGCTTTGCTCCTCTCACTCGCTTTCTCCCCTTCTCTACCGTTATTCTCAGCCTTGATCCACAGATTCCCGAGACAGAGTGTAGGAACACTCCTTTTACTCCTACAATGAACAATTACTCAACGGTTTGTCATTACAGAAGATTTTCAAATTATGAAGTAACACGGCGTGGGCGTCACAGAAAACTTCAATCTTTCCTCTCCGCTGTTTTCTATTTCATTCTGGCTTGCCTACGATTGATGACTTGAAATTGATCTCTCAAGAGGTCCGTGATACTCGAGGAACACGTAACCAGAAAATTGAATACCTTTGCAACTAATTTAGATGCTGACGGTCAACCAACCCGAAGACGAACTGGAACCTTGTCACCGGAAGGCAATTAAGGTTCGGGGCAGATTATGTTTCCAGAGAAGGTTGCCTGTATTGTTCTATTGACGAAAGTTTTCGAGTTGTCAGGCAGAGCCAACTCATTCAAGTTTCCAAACTAGGTCGGTAAAATTGTTTCAAACTTCTCTCGTATACCTTCTGTGGCATGTTCATTTTGGATATCTTCCCTAATAATTAATTTGTCAACGTTTTAGCGAAGTGGACCCATACTAAGAGAGAGGTCTCTCAAGTTCTGTGATTCTAATCATCTTAAGCTTCTCAAGCATTCGCGCACTTTGAAACTTTCAGTGAAGAAGCACCATCCTCTAATCTACAGGAGTTGTCAATACTCTTCGTAGTAGATAAGAACATTGCGACCAAATAACTTGCGTTGTAGTGTTCTGTTGTGCATGTTCGTTGGGTTGTAAATATAAAGTGGTGGATTAGAAAAGTAAAGACGTCCAGTAGTCGCAGTTATTGTTTTTTGTCCCTGATTCCACTTTTTAGTTCATCAGACTTTAATCGTATTTGGTATTTGTGTTATTTAACGTAGTTGGCTAATCCTAATGATGAGGATGAGTGATGATTAAATGAAGTTGATGAATGGACAAATAGCACGCATGCCCAGACTGGGATTCTAACCCAAGAATTTCTATGGCGAGTCCGAAAGATACTTTCGTAATTATTATGTTAATCATTGCTTATATTACATTTTCTCTGTCCTTGAACAATATTTGAGGCCGTTGTATATCGGTTAAAATATGTAGTTTAGTTTTTTAATGTATTTAGATCAAAGTTATTTCAAGCACTTTTGCATATTGCAGTTCTTCTTTGCTCTTCTTAGCTGTTATGAATACAATAAAAGCTAGCAAAAGTAACCAACCATACACAAAAAATATATATACCCATTTATGTTTCACCGGTTTCATAAATTTCATTGTGAAATTTATCTTCGAGAACATTCACTAATTCATATGTGATCGTGCTTTTTATTTAGCTTAATTGGCAATGTTGATCATATTCATCTGATTTCTTTGTAAACGTAATTAGTACCATACAATACAGACATTTCATTATGCGCGTGACTTCTAGCTACATTTTGCATATTTATTTGAAGTCAATATTCTCCGTTTGTAGACAACATAACCAACTCAACATTGTGAACAGCACGAAGTTTCTTTTTAGATATAATTTGTTATTTTGCATTACGTGAGAGCTCCCTTTGCTGGTGCTAACGATAAACGTAAATTATAAACTTATGAAATAAATGAAAAGAGAAGGCATTTATTGGTATGATCATAAATTTTGCAATGGTAGAGGCATGGCTTTTATGCATTTTATTTGCCATGTTTACATTATTTGGAATGCTTGTTTTAGCAAAGTTGTGCCAAATGGGGTTTGATAGCCAAGAACATCTTTTGCGGTTTTGGAAAAATGCGTCTTTATATGGCTTTGACGATACATTTGCTGTAAAAGCTGTTTACTACCTTCGAAATACTTCAAAAGACAATCTTACATAATTTTGTCACTGAAAAAGAATGCTTATTATGCAAAAACGTATGCAACTTATATCAAATCTCCTTGGTTGACTGAGACGAGAGCAATCGTGTTTTTGACCCAATTTCCAACGCAATTCACAAGGACTGTGCCCCCAAAATCTGCTCTAAATCGCTCACTGACATGAAATTTCCCCCTACATAACGTGCAAAATTCAACTCAACTGCGACTCAACGCTGTGTGGGTACTCGTCTACGGAAACTCCCAGCGTCCCATTTTTTCCCCGCACCCCTTACTTCCCGCCGTTGAGAAATGGTCTTAAATCACCCCGGAGCATCCATTCTTCCACAGAAATGTTACTTTTAGCATTTTCCGCTGATGGACCTTACGGGAACCGGGCCCGTAGTTTAAGCCTATACTTTATCATCCTAAGTTGCAGAAAGCCTAACTTTAATTTCCGGGAGGGAGGGGTGGGGGCTCCGAACGCAAACTATACGGGTATAACGGCGTTAGTAGCTGTTAATTTCCTCTGACTGTTACCTGACAAAATATCAAAATTTCTTACATTTGCATGTATACTTCCAACTTTTCATTGCAGAGGATACTTGGATATAAGTAAAAATTCCTGTCAAACGACAATCTACGAAGATAGCTTAGAGAAGCCCAAAAAAATAGCGTTTTGGTATAAAATGGCGGGATCGGATGAAACTTAGAGCATTTAGTCAGTGTAGTCTAGGGAACACATAATAGGCAGTGGACAACTCATAGTCAATGGCTATATTTTTTACTGAATAAACAGGACTACTAAATTATTTTTTTGTTTAAATAAATTGAAGGTCTCACATTTAATTTTTCAGATTCACGATGTCTGATTTTACTGTTCCTTTTTTCAAATTAACATTTAATTATTTTTAATTAAAATTTTATATATTTCAATGCATAGAGTCCATAGCACATAATAGTAATAGATCATGAAGGGAAATTCAATTATATCAAAATGTATGAGCTGTAATACCAAGTCAACAATGGAACGAACACAGTTCCAAGAAGGTACACTGGGAGCCAAGATCAAAAGGGTTGTCAAATTGCAGTATCACGTGAAAATATACGAGTGGATCACTATTGTGATCCGCGGGACCACTGCAGTGTTAAAAATGTAGGAAATAACACTTGAGATGGCTATGGGGGCTGTTAAATATTATATTAAAAGAAACTAACTATATCTTCCATTTCTTAAATCTAGCAGCCCTCTTGAATACTAATTAATACTTTTTCATGCCACCTGAAATGACTAATGCAATTATGCAAAGTGAAAATTTTTCACCAAAGGCCATATTTTTCAGTTTGCCGGACTTATTATACGTAAAATCTCTATTTTCTACAAGGTACGTAGATACATTATCGTTGACAACTTAACGCCCGCCTAATATGTTAATTCTATGAAAACAGTGTGCAGATCCGAAGAAAGTAAAGAGAAGCGAAGTTCTTAAATTACAGTTTGACGTATTCATCCTGAGTTGTAGGGAAGTTGCAGAAATCAACGATGTTCGCTTGGTTGGAGTGGAGACAGCGGGCAACTTCCCACTTTGGCCAGTAAGGGAACTTTCGGAGATCGATGACTAAAACACTCACAGGGGTATAGAAAGCATGCCCACAGGAAAGCTCTGCTTAAACTTTCAACTGTTCCGTAAATGTCAAGAAAGATACACTGGGTCCATTAGGCATACATTTCAGAACAACTTGTTGGTTTGGTATTCGTATCAAACCAACATCGTACCCATTTAAAGAATGTGTAACTGTATGTAAAGATGTTACACCCTGAATCATGTTCAACTTCCAATTATATCAATAGTTTCTAGAGTATGAAAAGAGCTAGCCTAGCCATAAATCAATAGCCAGTTGGAGGAGGGCTATGGTGGCCAGAGAGCGAGAATGTGTGAAACTGTACTCCTACTCCCCTTATGTGCTTTCACTGCCCCCGTAGCGGAGTGGTTAGCACATCGCGCTACGACGCTAGGAGTCCCGGATTCGAATCCCGACCTGGGCGTGGATATTTGTGAGTGTCCATTCATCAATTTCATCATATCATCACTCATCCACATCTTCGCAAATTAGCCAAAAGTGGCACAAAAAGCGAAGTAAAATAAAGCAAATCAATCAAATCAAGCAATGCACAGGGGATAGATTTACCTTATTTATCTAAAGAATGATAGCGGAGTGGTTCAAGTTGTCGCATTGTAATCAAAGGGTCTAGGGTTCGATTTTCGTTGGAGGCGCATTGTAAACTGTGGTTCCAGTTCCGATTAGACTATCTGATCATAAAGTAGACTTCAACAAATTTACTTGTCAATGAAGTCCACTTACTGCGTGTACATTATGCGATGATTGTAATGACTTCGATAAGTCATTGGACAAAGAGGTAATTTGTCTTGTTGTACAGGTTGCAGTGATATAATCTTAGTTGTGATAAGTGATAAATCTTATCAGTTCCTTACCTAAAAAATTGACCTAAAACAAACTTTTACTTTGCCTAGTGTATGAATGCAACAAACTGCCAACGAATAAAAGGCTTAACAACCCTAGGTTGATTTGCAAATGTGATTAGTTATTGTTCTTTTTTTTAAGAAGCAACATGTCGTCTTAGCATGTTGAATCGCGGATTCTCACTCATGCTTCCGAAAGTTCTTAGTCTCCACTAGGGATTGTCTTCCTCCTCATCTGTCATATGAAATCGTCATTTATTCTACCCCTCTATGCTTCAGAGTAACAATTAACATTCTGTTTTCGAGTTCCCAAGCCTGATATGAGCATTCATATAAGCGAGGCCTCTCTGCTGGCATAGTGGTAAAGCTATCAAGGAGCCTCGGATTCGATCCCTGTAAATAGTCAACCTCACTTCCACGTAGTACACCCTGGACTGCAGACTAACGAGGCTCTGGCGACTGACCAGTATAATTTTGTTTGTGTTGTCCTGTGTTTTGTCCTTATTTGTGCTGAGTACTCCTTTACAGCCTCAGCTTTAACGAGTGTCAGAAGATTTTAATATTTTATGATTTTAGTTCTGCAACGTTAGAGTTGTTATGTGTAACGATAAAGGGCTGGACCCCGTATAATGTGACGGGTTCAAAATAGCCTTAGTGCTGACGCACCCAAAATTTTAAATTCAAATCAAATCAAATCAAAGAGATACATTGCAAAGTAATTCGGATCAAACATTAAACTGTAGGTCCAGTCCCGATTAGCCTATCTAATCATAAAGTAGACTTCAACAAATTTGCTTGTAACTGATGTCCACTTTCTGCATCTAAATTATGTCGTGGTTATAATGACTTCGATAAGTCATTGGACAAATGAGGTCATTTGTCTTGTTGTAGAGACTGCAGTAATAGAACCATAGTTGTGGTAAGTGATAATTCTTTAAAAGGAGTTTGAAGATTGATTAAAATTTTCATGCATGATATTAAGTCAGTTTTAATGGCAACCTACTGTCCTAATGGCTTTCACAACTTTGAAATCTTTTCACAGTTTACCTATCACATCCCTTCCTCTACTTTCGCTGAGAACGTTTTGTTAGAGAAAGTTTTCTCAGCTATTTTTCGGAACGACCTCCATCTCGCTTGTCTACCTAAATCTGATATACTGTATCCAATTTCCATTTAATGCTCTAGTTAGATATTCCATCATCGTTTTTCACATACTTCAGATTCACTGCTCTTGTCTCAATTTTTCCTCTAAGGAAAGCTGTTTCTGTATTTTTAGTGGTTTATAACACAGGCCGAAAATGTTTTATGAATTTGCCGACTTGAATTGTAATGTCAACAGAAAACCTTTTTTTCTTTTTTTAACGAAGTACCAGATTTTCTCTGTGATATCTGATATCTGTGTGCAAATGTACTTCATTCTCTCTCTCTCTCTCTCTCTCTCTCTCTCTCTCTCTCTCTCTCTCTCTCTCTCTCTCTCTCTCTCTCTCAAACACACACACACACATATGCGCGCGCGCTTACATATATAGTTTAAAACTACTACCTACTGACCTCAGTGACGGAGTGGTTAGCACAGTGCGATACGACACCAGCTGTCCCGGGTTCGAATCCCGGCCTGGACATGGGAATTCTTTGTAAGTGTCCCTTCATCAATTTCATTACATCATCACTCATTCTCATCTTTGCTATTAGCAAAAAAATGGGAGATAGCGAAGTACAATAAACCTAATCATTTAAAAAATTACCACCTCTCTTCCACGTAGTATACCCAGGACTGCATTCTGCAGACTAACGAGGCTCTGGCGTCGTGTAGACCTACGTCCAGTATAATCCTCTGTGGTGATTGTGTTATGTGCTGTCCATTTGTGTTTGTAATTTGTACTTTCATTCATTTCATCTTATCACCACTCATCCTCATCTTTGCAATTAGCCAAAAGTGGCAGAAAAGCTAAGTAAAATATACCAAATCAAACAATCAATCATTTTAAATTACCGATATGGACCCATAATGACAGAAGTATTGATTTATTGATAAATTTTGAATAATTTCATCGGATCTATGTTTGTGTAAATAGTCTGTTACGAACTTGTCATTTATTGTGTGCTATCGCTGATATAAGAAATAAATTCAGTCTCATTGTGTTTAATGTAATTTAATTATTGAGTTTCCATTTTCTAACTATGCCTTTTACAGGCACTTTGTTATGTAATTACATAAACCTGTGAATATTGTAGTTCATTTTGGTTATTTAACGCATTTATACCTCTTGAACTTAATTGCGATGATGATAAATATCAATTTCCCAGAGGGCGGACAACACACAACAAAACAGAGAATCAATATAAGTTTTCTTAAATGGTAAGGCACCATATACTGAACAACCTGTGGGATATAACAACAATGAACGTCTCGTTGATGCTTACAAATTTCATTTTGAAAGGAAACTTTTCTCATTGATTTCATGTGTCTGTCTAGGGAGGTTAAATTCTCCTCTCACGATATCGCTTCATGATTTGTAACTACGTTTGCATATCCTTTGTTCTAGGCCATCGCTCGTTACTGACCAGTGGATTGAAAAACAGATTGGCATTAATATTTTATGACGTCTCACGTTTGTAAAGCGTGTCACTATCAATTCCACTTGCCATTGCAACTCATTTCACAATTGAAGTGTTTCCTGTCATTTCTCTTAATTTAAGCAAAGGCAGAGAACTCTTGGTGGATGAAGTATCGATCATTGCTCGAAGGTTGCTACCGCGTTAAAAGCTGTCCAATCAGCAAAGTCGCATTTTTTGTCTAGAAAGGTGTATATTGTTTTTCACGATCCATTAACTTCTCATTTACGTATCGAAGAGAAAGTGGAGTGTTTCTCTAAAATCAATGCTCATTTACTTTGGAAAAGTTTCAGAGAAAGAAATTAGGGAATATGAAAATTGAGCAGTTACGTTACAAAGTTTGTAAAACTTTAAATAATTTTTTGTATGTGCTTCAAGTAATGTTAAATAAATGCATTTACGATTGTTATAAACGTTCACTCTATACATTAGAGATAGTTAAAGTTTCACCGATCACGAAACGATCTGTAGCAAAACGGTAAACAATCACTTTGAAACCTCATTTATACAATCAATTCTTTAACCAATCGCAAGAACGTTGAACCTTTAAATATTTTCATTCATACAATAAATGTACGTCAGCAGATTCAAAACGGTGCATTTGGCTAAAGACTATTTTTGGGAATATCACTTTCGATCCATACAAATGTAAATGGACAAGGCTTCTCAGACACGATGTCTTCAAGACTTGAGTAGAGTATGATAAAGCGATAAGCTTTCTCTGTGTGACGTTCAATCTCATTATATGATGCAGTAATTAACTTGAATCTCAGATCTGGCAAACATGCAAAGGAAAAGCCAACTTTGATAATTGACTACGAAATTGCCCTTTCTTCATTTAGATAACATGGAAGAAAGAAATCGAAATTCATAAAGCATTCCTCATGGTTTGTGGAGAGATCATTTTATCTTTACTAAATTGCTTACACATCTTAGTCAACTTAAGAAGTTGTTATGTACTTTGGAATCTAGTAGGTTTCCTGAAGATCTGCCATGAACAATCTGATCTCAATATAAGTGGTCAATATAGCTATAACTCAATGCGTTTTGTAGCTAGTAATTTCATAACGTGTCCACAAAATGAAGTGTGACTCTAATGTAAAAGGCAAATATTTATATTCAGTTTCTGATACGACATTTATCACTGATTTTCTGTCATTGAAAACATCCAATTTGAACAACCTGATCAATTTTGAAGCAAGACTTTCATTTTTTTACGTGGTGATTCATTAGGGGAATTTTAACTACCAGGTATTCCATTGCCCTAGGTTTACTGTTTTTTATTTAGATTGAGGAAACTTTATATTCTAATTAGTCTGACTAGGAAGGAGTAGATGATATAGTTTCTTGGAAATATCTCTTTCTCCGAAATTAAAAATATTATTGTCTCCTGTAGATGTATGTCATGTGAAATCTGATCTCGCATTTTGGGAACTTGGGCTTCCATAGTTAGTTCAAATTTGACAAATTACCCTCCCCTCCACACACACATAACCCAACCAAGATATCCAAGTATATCCTAGTGCTGCGTTTGTTTCTGCATGAGCTACAAACTGGAATATTCCAACATATCCCTGGTATAGCACAGCTACGACGCTAGGGTTCCCGGGTTCGAATCCCGGCCTGGGCATAGGTGTTCTTTGTGAGTGTCCCTTCATAAATTTCATCATATCATCACTCATTCTCATCTTCGTGACTAGCCAAAAGTGGCAGAAAATCGAAGTAAAATAAACCACATCAATCAATCAATTTTCCCTGTCTCCGTGCTCAAATTTTCCAACATTTCACGAGGAATGAAGTCTCACTTCGTCCATGAACAACAACAAGGCAATACATTGTAAACTTATAGGCGAGTATCATTATCTAATGCATCGAATCATCACCTCTAATGCTCAATACCTTGCAGACTATAGGTCAGAGCACCGCACCGTTGGTAGACTCACTGGATTGCCTCACGCAAGTGTCAAGTCTTTGTGGCAGTAACCTGACTTTTACTTTTATATTTTTGGGTGTTCATTAACTGTGTAATACTACTATAAGAGTGGTGGAAGTGTAATCTATAGAGCTACTGACTGCCATGCAGGAGATCCGAGTTCGATTTCCGGTGTGGGTAATACAACTTTGTTATTTTTGGGGCCGTGTCTCTTCATAAAGTGGTGTTCACCGAGCTTCTCGTTAATGGGTACCTGGAAGCAACCCTAAGGGGTAAAGCCGGATGAAGCGTGGTGCTGATCACATCACCTCCACAATGGCCGAGACAGTTAATGTGTAGGGGCCCTACATCGACATTTTCCTGTGTGTCTTCACGACATGGTGAAATTAACTCATCGAAAAATGGATGCTTTGAAGCAAGTTGAGTTGCAGTTAATTCCTACTGTGTGCGCATGCGTCCTTTGACAGTTGATGTTTATCAGGTCCATTGAGAAGGAAGCCTGTCGTCTCTTAACTTCTTTACCGAAAAACTTATTGCAGTCTCGTTTAGAACATCTCGACAACAGTGCGTTTTTCATGATTTCTTGTGAGGAACATTGCGTGACTCCGTAATCCAATAAGTTTTCTCCAAGGACCCGATGGTCTCTAGAGCCGACATGTTCTTCCTACTCGCAGAAGATGGGAGAAACTGTGCGTGTGCGAGGATCCTTGGCAAATTTCTCATGCTCACGAGTGGACAACGTTCCTGAAACGAATTACACTCCATGCGGTCGTGTGCTGACTACTCGAAACCAAAAGAATATGGCGGTATAAAATAGTTTTATCTCACGTTTTGATATATTTTTATTTCGTGGCCTACATTGAAATTATATTATTATAATATGAGTATTAATAATATTTTAAAGTATTTATAAAATGTACCAGTGATATTGCCCAGGTTCGAACCATTTCAGGAACAGATATATAATTACAATTTCCTCAGTTTATCGTCGTCGTGATTAATCCAAGAAAGCGACGTAAAATAACAAAAAAATAGGCAGTTGAAGCTCTGTCTGAAAATGCAGGCTTGAAGTACGGTCTTGTAGGAAGTGACGTCACAAAATCGCCAATTAAACGAACAATCGCCGGCCCCTGTGGCGGAGTGGTTAGCACATCGCGCTACGACGCCAGGGGTCCCGGGTTCGAATCTTGGCCTGGGAATGGATATTTGTGACTGTCCATTTATCAATTTCATCATATCATCACTCATCCCCATCTTCGTAAATTAGCCAAAAGTGGCACAAAAGGCGAAGTGCCTTTTCAAATCACAAACGAACAATCGAGCCCGTACCTTGCAGCACTCGAGATTGCAGTCTTCTTCACTAGACTTCTGCACGCGTTGATCACTTGTTTGAAATCGTAGAAGTGGAAAGTCACCCAGATGTTGGTTGTAGTTCTAATGTGTGGAAATATAAGTATAAGAACTTTCTAAAATGCTTTGTGATTTCTATGGTAAAAAAACAACTGGAAAACAATTTGTTCGTAGTTGTAGCTACTGACCGTATTTGGCGCTGCAGTCGAAGTGCAATTAGAAAGATTTGACTTCGAGATTGAACTGCGAGACTATTCTCAAAGGGTGTTCGTTTTAAGTACGTTCTTGCACCTTTCAGACACAGCATGAATTAACTTGCATTAAATTCAGATATTCGATTCAGGCCTGATTGCCTGTTTGATTTCAAGAAGAAATACATATTTGAAACCATTACTTGGATTTGGGTGTGAAAAGAAAGAACAGTAAATTTTAATTTGTTAAACTTGATCTCTATATTTATATGAGTTAGTATTCTTGGTTTGGTTTGGTTTGAGTTGGTGTTTTAAGTCCACTTTATGCACAGTAAGGCTAATCGGGACTGGACCTACAGTTTAAAGTGGGATCCGAACCACTTGTGCCTCCACCGGGAATCGAACCCGGGACCCCTTGATTACAAGGCTATGACGCTACCACTGCGCCATGGGGGAGGCCCTAGTTAGTATTCTTATATTTGTGGTTTTCTTACTTTACGTCGTTCTTCTTTCTCTTTAGGATAATCGCGACGATGTGATGAATGATAGTTGGATGAAACCGATGAATGAAGGCTTGCAAAGGAACACGCATGCTAACAACAAGACTCGAACATGGGACCGTCGCTAGTAAGATCACTAGTCAAGCACTCAACGCACTCGGTCACCGAGACGATAATTTAGTATTTTTATTTGACTCTTCAACCAAAATAAAATTCCAAGATACATACCTTCCGATGTAAAAAAAAAGTCTACTGATCAGATGCATATGCGCCGATTTGCACAAAGAGGCTCTTCTGAAGATCACTAGATAAATCTTGCTCTACTAGATAAATCTACTCTACTAGCTAACGAAATACCAGAAAGAATTCATTTTGCATCCATATCTAACTACTAGTGATTCCGAATTTATCCATCCTGAATGAAGATCGCCGAAGTACCCGATGAACGCTATGCACATTTACGGTTAGTTAATGCATGCTCAAATCCATTTTACAGTGGGGCAGTTTGAAAGTTCAAGCAAATTTCTAGGGCCCTCCACAACTTCAGGAGTAGTTTCAACACAAGTACCAATTCAGCTATGGTTATTGATTGCATCCCTCAAGCGTCCAAGATGCAACGTAGCAAGCAATGAGCCTGAGGCATATGAACGACTCCATTACATTCTTACCTCCAAACGAATTTAAGGCGTTGACCAAAACATCAGCTACTATCAAACTTTGTGCTCTGTGCACAAACTCTGAATTAGATCAAAAACATTCAAAATTCGAGAATAAATATATATATATATATATATATATATATATATATATATTATCATATAATATATCCATAAAAAGAATCAAAACGAAAACAAGTTCTTTGCTCAAGTAGTGACTCGAGAGAGTTTGACAAATGAACGCGTGAGAGGGGAAGTGAGCGCATGGAGGAAGGAATGTGACTGCAGCTGCATCTGTGGAGCATTACCGTGGATAACGGTAAAGAAAGAGAGAAAGCGAGTACGCTGATCACAGTAGTGCACGGTGCTGCAAACGACTGGTAGCTGCAGCCTCGTTTTCTCGCATGCACTGACTTCCCCTCTCATGCGTTCATTGGTCGAGCCCTCTCGCGCCCTGCTTGCGAAGAAGAGTTTCCCGGGCCAGTGGTGCACCAGCCGTTTTCAGCAGCGCCCACTGCTTCACTCTGCCTACTCGCTTTCTCCCCCTTCTCTGCCGTTATGCGCGGCGTTGCTTTACAGACTTCTTGCACAGACTTTAGTCCAAGTGAGGTTCTCTTATATACATCAACAATTAATTATTCATTGTCTTCGTTGTTAATACTTATATAGGAAGTAGACAAGTGACATACACTATACTCTGTCTCGGGAATTTGTGTAGCAAAGCCGCGCATATCTGCATAGAAGGAGAGAAAGCAAGTGGGTGGAGCGAAGTAGGATGCGCTGCTTCTAACAACTGGTACCAAAGCCTCATTTTCCTCTTCATACAATCACTTCCCCTCTTACGCGCTCATTGGTATAGCCCCCTCGAGTCGTTACTTGCGCAGAGACTTGTTTTCGGTCGCTTGCTCCAAAGATTCCAGGGATAGAGTATGGAACAAGGAAGTGGATTCTTTTCATCAGATATATTGGGATTGTCCAATTTGATTATATTTGTGTGTGTGAAAGAGTGTGAGTGAGCCACTACTAGGTTAGTGCTTATCAATTTAATCACCATCACAGTTTTTGTTTTAGGTCTATTATCCCTGAGTAAAAGCAGCTGCTTCAAAAACTTTCAATTGCCTTTACTTAGCACCCGGGTGTGTTTGTCATTCTCTCGCGAATCAGGTTGCAAGGCTGCGAGAAACATTATCAGCTAGTAAATTGTGTTTACAGGGTGGATATGAAGGAAATGTATTATCTCGGGAACAATTTCGTCAATTGAGACTGGCACAGCTAACGCCCTGCCTGCAGAATTTATGTACCTAAATTGGTGCCTTCAGGTGGTTGTTACATTCTTCTCCTGCCTATAAAATGGTGTGTTATTACGTAATTAGCCTTGTTCA
This sequence comes from Lepisma saccharinum, assembly GCF_977018435.1. Lineage (NCBI taxonomy): Eukaryota > Metazoa > Arthropoda > Insecta > Zygentoma > Lepismatidae > Lepisma > Lepisma saccharinum. The sequence goes on along the minus strand of NC_139230.1, from coordinate 20,392,309 downwards.
TCACAGAGATTATTAGGGCACCATCTGCTTCAAGTGGCTGCATGCTCCTTTATGGGGGGTTTATCATTTCTTAGCCTTATCCCTGGCGCTTTTGTTTTCAACGATCTACTTAAACCTATGTTCATCTACTAGCACGCTTGTGACGAAATGAACATTTCAGTGTAGGTAAAGTAGCCTTGTAACCTAAAGCCCGTCTTCTGAACAATTACAGTAATGTAGGAAAGAGCAGTAATACTATTTCCAGTTAAAGATAAGTTTTATGCACTCTCCCGGGAATCTCTAGAACAAGCGAATGAAAACAAGTCTCTTCGCAAGTAGGACTCGATAGGGCTCGACCAATGGACGCTTGAGAGCGCATGGTTAAGACAAACTCGGCTGCAGCTACCTGGCGTTTGGAGCAGCGCGCACTGCTTTGCTTTGCCCACTTACTTTCTCCCCTTCTCTACCATTATGCGCTGCCTTGGTCTACAGATTCCCGAGACAGAGTGTAGGAGAAGAGCACATATATTTCCATGACTCAAGAAGGCTCATATGTTTGTTATTGCTGTTGAATCAGTTTATTTGTAATCGTTTTTCTGATTGGATGAAATGAACGAAAACAATCACAAATAATGCACACATAACGAAAACCCACATGGAATTATTCAGGATGTGGATTCAAGTGCCAGACGCCAGAGCCTCCTTAGCATGCAGTTCCAAGCAGTGTTTGGAAGTAACTCAGTTACAAGTAACAGTTACTTTTTTGAGAAAATTTAACTGTAACTAGTTACTTTTAAAAGTGAGTAACTGTAACTGAGTTACTTTTTACGATAGAAGTAACGTTTTAACAGTTACTTTGACAGTTACTTTGCGACCCTTAAATTGCTATGTAAGTGTCATAAATTATTGGCGATTTTGGACTCAAAGTGAGCCGGAATTTAGTTTCTGCTGTGATATAAAAGCCCATTCTTTGATACATTAATTCTTGCAAACAATAGATGAAGAGGAAAACAGGTTGTACTAAATTTATCTCCTGGCAGTGGTCAGTCGGTAGGCTCCAGCCAGGTGCAAGGAATTTCAAGGTTTATCCTCTGTTTCCTCTTTCGTTTGGTAGACCTGAATTCCAAAGCGATGTACACGCCTCGGAAGACGAGTGGATTTCCCAGAAGCGGGAAGATAAGCCTCTGGAATGAAAATTCCTTCCTATTGCTGACAGTTTGAAATTGTCAGTTGTGTGCTGTGAAGTGTCTCTTGTTTCTGTAGTGTTCCTCTGCGACCTTATAACTTCCCCCTTCTGTAAGCAGCATCCGATAGTTTTTATTTGCTATAATATTGGATTAAACTGAAAAGGGACTTACTGCAATATTTCAGTGTTTTTACGAAATAATTCAACGATACTGGTAGTATGAACGAAACTGAAGAAGACGAGAGCTAGCAAATGCGCATATGAATGGAAAACAATGTAATTGTTTCCACGTGATTTCATTTATCTCAGTTCCTGATAATTTATAAATGGAAGTAAAAATATTTCCGGTTGGAATTCGCATATTTATGATTATTCAGTATTTCTGGACATTTTGAAAAAGTAATGTATTTTGGTAAGTGCTATTCGTTTAAGATTTAAATGAGAACCCATTTTCTTGCAATAACAGATACGACAGATCTCACAGTGAATTACAACACTCAAGTGGCAAACGAAAGAAACACGAAGACCCTAACGATCATTCTCGCTTGTTTATGTAATCGTCTCAGAGAGAACTGAAGGGGTAAGTTTAAAATGCCATTTTCACCTTCATTGAGAACGCACAATTATAAGCTATTACATTATGATTTTTATCATTTTCTGGTTAATAAATACTTGAAACTGTACACTTCGCAACATCTTATTTGACCGCCCCGAAAGAATTCTAAGTCCCGAAATCGTAAACTTAGCAACATTGCACTTCAGCTCCACGTGAGAGTAGCCAACTTTGAGTAGGTCCTTCCACTAGACGAAAAACGCTGCGGTGATAGGTTTTCAATTTAACACTTTCCATGAACTTAGAAACTATAAACCGCTATTATAATACACAATCAAACAGAAATAATAAATTGGAAAAAGAACCTTGAAGGATATTTACGATTCTGCTTGCTCGATTTGAAATTTGAGGGGTTTGAAACACTGAATAGAGTTTTTCTCCACCTGGAGGAAATTGCCATCAAGTTTGTGCAGAAAGAATCACATTTGTGAGGAGTTTATGCGACATTTTATTTACAATACCTTGCATAATATCGAACAGTTCTCAAAAACATATATTTTACACGACTTGTCGAGAAAATGTGCTTGAAACACAGGAAGGTGGGAGTCTTCATAAACGTCAACATGTTTTTAAGGGTATAACGTCATTAAGTTAACGTAGAGCTGTTGGTTAGGTGCTGCTATCCTTATTTTTCATCAAGCGTGAAAGGTCGCGGGTTCAAATCCCACCCTCTCCTCTTTCTTTTTTTTTGTTTGCTGAACAGATACCGTTGATATTAGAATATTTAAAAAATGAATCCGATGCACACTTGAGGGACGTCCCTTCTGCGCATATTTCCCCTTAGAAGTTGGAGATTTCCAGGATTTAAAGTTAAAACTTTTCTTTTTAGTTATTGTTCATATGTTGTGTTAACACACACATCATGATTAATTCACAAATCACATATATGTATTCAGGATGCAAAATGTAATGTTATTTAAGATATGTATTGTTTGTTCTTCACTGACACCTAAAATATTGATTATTTGATTTCGATATACTAAAAAAAGATATACAGTTAAGGTAAGTAGTGATGTAGTGCAGTACTGTAACGAAGGAGAGCGTTTAATGAGTTCAAATTCCTAACACTGGTAATTTTATGTCCGTTCCTTCGTAATGACTGTTGTCAATCCCCTCACCACCATCTTACCATGCGTCTAAAACTAATAGTAAATCACTAATTAACATAAATAAATTGTTATTGCGACGAAGGCCGATACGATAAGAAACTACTATTAAGTATTTATATAGTGAGTGACAAACAAAAAATTCAAAACCTCATAATGATCGTTAATTCCTCACTGCTTTGTATCTAAAATGTTTGTCTTCTTTGAACAGAAAGTTCGAGTATCAGATATAACAAACTTTCCGCACTAACTTTGCAATATTCGAAACCACCATTACAGACTTAGCTCAATGTAACTTGACTCTGCGCATTCCACGTGGCATGTGACTCCTATCATCGAAATAACTTTCTCTTACTATTTCCTTTCCTCTCGTGAAATACAGAGACCAATGTTAACTTCTTAGCATGGTGGATAAACTTTACACCCAACGATATACTCCTGAAAAAAATCCTGCCTAGGTGGAGAATCGAACCTACGACCTCCCTCGTAAGAATCAAGCACGCTACCTCTTCTCCAGGTGGCTCATGTTAAAATTTGCTACCAGTTTGAAGAAACCAATTCACACATAATGTCATAGCTATCTATAATTTCCTCATGGCAATTTTCATGAGGAAACGAATTCAGATAAAATCGAGAAACGCTGAAAGGGAAAAATGATGAACATGTCTATTGGCGTTTTGTCATATTTTGTAAATTGTGTAAAAATTCCGTGTTTTGAACAAGCAATCGTTTAGTTACTTTACACCCAACGATATACTCCTGAAAAAAATCCTGCCTAGGTGGAGAATCGAACCTACGACCTCCCTCGTAAGAATCAAGCACGCTACCTCTTCTCCAGGTGGCTCATGTTAAAATTTGCTACCAGTTTGAAGAAACCAATTCACACATAATGTCATAGCTATCTATAATTTCCTCATGGCAATTTTCATGAGGAAACGAATTCAGATAAAATCGAGAAACGCTGAAAGGGAAAAATGATGAACATGTCTATTGGCGTTTTGTCATATTTTGTAAATTGTGTAAAAATTCCGTGTTTTGAACAAGCAATCGTTTAGTTACGAAGTTTGTTTAAAGTAGGAACAGGAGAGCGAAAAGGAGTCATTTGAACCAGACCCCGTTTGACAAGAAACTTCAGCTTTTTTCCAAAGACTGTATGAAAAGAGAGAGAAACGTATGGAATATAAAATATGTGAAACTAAAACAATGGAAACGTTGAAAGATAATACTAACGAACTTCAAACTATGAAAAACATATTTTCGTGGTGGAAAACTCAAAGTCATTTTCGAAATATGATCTTGATGTTTTTCTTTATTATGAAGTGGAGATATGGGACGATACGATCCCTCAGCAAGAAAATTTTAAGTAAGCTACCTCCAACTTTTTCAATGGTCATAATTACTAATTAGGGTCCGGAAGTTGATGAAAATCAACTTTTTTTCTGACCCTTAAAAACAATGCTAAACCTGATATCATGTCCGTTTCCCTTCAGTTAGAGCCGGAAAACACTTTCTATTTTACATTTTTTTTTTCATTTTTCGGCGTTTTTTGGCTTTTAGTTTATTTGTCAGTATTTATAACAGTTTTTGTTGCATTTTTACTTATTTTTCAGGTTTATTTTTCTCCTCCCCTGTTGTTTCGTGCACTTTAAATGCATTTACTAGTAAAACTTACATATTTAGATTTCTTGACATGGTTCTTTTAGCAAATTCACCATGAATCGAAAATACGGTCAATGGAAAAGAGTAGGACAGAATAGAGAATTCACCAACCGAAAATGAGGCTCGGTGAGGCTCGCAGTGTTGCCAACCCCTTACTCGAAAAAATGACCAAGGTTTTTGTTTTTCGGTCTAACCTAACCTCAAACAAGGAGCTGGCAACACTGCTTGAGGCTTTTCTCGCAGTGTTGCCAACCGAAAATGAGGCTCGGTGAGGCTCGCAGTGTTGCCAACCCCTTACTCGAAAAAATGACCAAGGTTTTTGTTTTTCGGTCTAACCTAACCTCAAACAAGGAGCTGGCAATACTGCTTGAGGCTTGCCTTGCAGTGTTGCCAATATCTTACTCGAAAAAATCATCAAGATTTTTATCTTGGTCTAACCTAACCTAAAGCAAGGAGCTGGCAATACTGCTTGAGGCTTGTCTTGCAGTATTGCCAACATCTTACTCGAAAAGTCACCAAGGTTTTTATTTTGGTCTTACCTAACCTAAAGCAAGGAGCTGGCAACACTGCTTGAGGCCTTACAGTGCATAAAGCAATTTGCCAACCTACTGGTACTTTTACCATAGTTTTTTACAAAAAAAAAGAGAGAGGAAAGAGAGGGAAGAGTTAAACAACCGACAATGTTGCCAATACCTACCTACAGTTTTTTTTTACTTGGCAGGGGCTACCCTGCTTGAGGCTTAGCTAATTTATATACTGGCGTAAAATACACACACTGGGCAAGGAGAGCCAGCAACAAATATATACTGCCGTAAAAGAGAGAGAGATGGATAGATGGATGGATAGCAGCACAGTATGTGTGTGCGTGTGTGTGTATAATATGTAGCATTATTAACTAGAGTGTGTTGGCAATTTGCCTGCAACTAAAAAAAGATAGAGATGCCACTGTTGCTGTAAGATGAAGAGAGAGAGACCTAGAGCTGGCAACAGTGGTGAGCGAATGCACCTTATCGTAAATTTTTTCCAAGTCCCGGGGGCCAATGTTTATATATATCGCGACTTTTGTAAACCTCTCTCGCAGGAACGATGTGCTTTTTATTATTTTCGTATTGTGACGCAAACAAACAAATAATAATTGTTGTTTTTTAGGATTCCTGGCCCCTATAACCTCGCCAGGGTGCGTGGTGCCCAACCAAAAAAAGTAAAAGGTTTTCTAACGGCTGCGGTTCTAGATAACCACACCTCTGTAGAGTTTCACGTGTTTTTTTTTTTCCCCCAAACTTCCATGAAACCCTACAGAGGACCTCCGTAATGCATGCAACGTGTACTAACGACTCTAGTGTTATTTGATGTTGTAATATTTTGGATATAGAGTTTTATTGTGTGATAGATAAAAATAATTATGTTTATTATAATATTTTTTTGATGAAGATGGGGAATGTATGTGTGTGTTACAAATAAAGTTGCATGCTTATTTTTTAGTGTGTTTGTATGTGTATGTGTTTTTGATGTTCGACAGCATCTGAAACGATAAAAAAGAATTTTATTGTTAATTTTCTCATGTAAAAACAACAACAACAACAAAATTTTTGTGCAAAAATTTCTGATTGTCTCTTGTGCTATAGTGCAAAAACTGATGAAAAAAAAATATTGTAACTGATAACTGATGAAATTGATATTTGTAACTGATCTGAACTAGTGAAATTCGTATTGTGCCATTGAAACTGATTGTGCTAGTACAAAAAATTTCTTATTTGTGCAAGAAAAAATGTTAAACCTGTTAAAACTGCTCTGTGACCCTCTCGTTCTTCACGTCGTGGACGAAGGACTTCTCTGCGATCAGGATGACGCTGCACACGGTGTTCTCGGGCAGCGCGTCGTGGAACTCGCAGACGATCTTGATGTTGGTTCGATCGTTAACCACCACCTGCTTTCTCTTAGATGTGTTGATGACGAACATCGGCCTGCGGATTTTGAATTCACTGGGCGTGTAGTACATGTCCACGTTTCCCTCGGTCACACGTTTGAAAGAGGTGTAAGCTTCGTAAAGTTTGAGGTAATCGTCTTTGGTCATGTCGAGGTTGTAATTTTCGCGCGGGAACACTTCGTTCCTCCCGTTCTTGAGATAAACGTTCTTGATCTTGCAGTCGTCGAACTTGCTGGAATCTTTCTCCTGGTTGTTATCGCGCCCGGTTTGAAAGAACACTACGACGAAATCTGGCATGTCGAACTGTATGTTGTTGAACTGTGTCGTCACGTCGAATTCCATGTGACTTCCCGATGCCATCTTCTGCACGCACTGGTAACCGTGAAAGTGAATCGGCACCTGCGGACTTTTCAAGATCTCCGCTTTGTACTTAAGGGCGTAGTTTGTTTCGTATTCCACGATTGGCATTCTCAATTCCATGCTCCGGATGACGCACTTGGCCGCTTCAGGTAATGTGTTGGCTATCGGCGTGCTGTCGGCGTTCAAGTTGGTGTATCGCATCAGTGCGTCGTTGTCGTTGGCTGCTCTTCGAAACGTGACGCGCAATCCTCCCTTCCACATGATCTCCTTGTAGTCGGAGAAGAATCCCGGCAGCAGACGCATGGGAAAGAGCACCGTGTGACTTCTCGTCGATATTTTGGTCCCTGCTTCGAACCCTCCCGCTTGATAGTATGTTGCGTCCGTTTTGGATAATTTCAATGTTCCCACTGCCGTCGACGTGATGCCTGGATAATCGATTCTGTCGATGACGGTACCGTGTTTCCTCACCTCCACCTGCGAGAACAGGTGAGGCACGAAGTTGTCCACGAGTATCAAATTTGCATTGGGCGGAAACGTTTCTCCGCTTTCCTTCTTCACCACGTCGAATTGAAGGTAGAGGTCTGCTCTATGAGGATGAACGAAGCCGTCGCCTACGTCCACGTCGTATTCGATCTCCCTGTTCGCTTCGTTGAGATTGGCGAACGTGCGACGGTTGGGAGGAAAAGATTGCAATTCGTAACTTTCGATTTGCTCCATTTTTACTATGTGTGTTATTTATTATACGTTGATCTCCACGATGGCCGTCGTAGTGGCACCTGCAAAATCCACCACGTCTCCTTTCTCGTTTGTCACCACCAACTCTATGTCGTCTATGCGGTTGCGGCATACTGGAAAATAGATCGGCGAAGAGGGTGTGTAGATGATCGGTTCCATGAATTCGGAACTGGGTTTGAACGTAGCTATGATTCCCGTCTGCTTGTGACTTCCCAGCAACTCCCCGTCCGAGGATTTCGTGATCATGCCTTCCGCCACATTGCAGTGTACGTTCAGAGTCTCTATGGCTAGAAATTTAGGAATATTGACTGCCGTGTGCTTGATGCCAGCTTCGAGTTTGGTGTTGTTCTCGAAACCTAAAAGTTCTCCTATGGTGCCCAGGTCCACGGTTTCCGTCGCCGATACGATTTCCACTCTGTGCGTGACCGAATTTTGAGAAAGGTACGTGCCTTTGGGTAATTGAGCTTGCAAAGTGGAAAGATTGTATTGGCCTGGCGTGACGACGATGTGTTCGCTTCCGACACTAATTTTATTATTGTGCTGCGTGACGTTAGGTATGAGGTACATGCTGTAGAATGCACGCAGAGCTACGGATTTAGGATAGACGATGTCGTCGTGCAGCGTGAGTTTCAGGATCGAAGATTCGCTCGTGAGATGGAACACGCCCATCGTATTTAAGAATCCACAATGCTTTCTGAAAATGTTCCACCGACGGGTTATTTATTTTAGACATGTATGCGAGAACGGAAAGGCATAGGTGGCCGCAGTTAACATCGGTGAAACCCTGGATGCGTTTGTCATTGTAGTAGAGGTTGGCAACACTGAGATACTTCACCAACCTGGCAGGCGGTGTGCCACCGAACGAATCGAAAACAAATGCATTGTTATCGTCAATTTTGAGGTAGCATATCCAATGTGTACCAGGATTTTTGTAACTGTCCAGGTTGACCACGCCATACTCCTTTTTCTTCACAGCAGAGGGTAGAGAATCGGACATGAAAACACCCCTGAAGTTCTTTATTCCCAACAGTTCGATTAGAGATTCAATATCGAAGTTGGACAGGGCTTCTTCTTTTTTTTATATTTTTTCAAAGCATCGAGGTTGCTTTTTTGCTTTTTGGTTATACCTTTCCCTTTCTTCTCCATGGCCAGATTATGACGTTTCTGTTCTTCCAATTCCGCCTTGTTCTTCTTCGAGTCGATGACGGTTTTTGCGATGGCGGCGCTTCCGCCAGCCAAACTTCCAACAGCCCCCAATGCCGCAAGGATGGCCGGGATGCTGAATATGAAACCTCCGATTTTTTGCTGTTTCCGCGAACGCTGCAAACGTCTCAATTGTGGAGTGCTGAGAAGCAATTTCATTCCGTGTCCTTTCGTCAAGCAAGAACGTTTCTTTTCGCGTTGTTTCTTGGTGAGTAACCCATCGAGGGCACCTAGATTTTTCAGATTGGAGTATGGTATCTGGTACACGACACCTTTGGGCTTCATGTTGATGCTCTATATGTTATCTTCACGGTATGTTATTTATATATATGTTTTGAGATTTTTTTGTTTTGTGTAATTTTTTTCGGTATGTTATTTATATATAAATGTTCTGAGATTTTTTTTGTTCCGTCTAATTTTTTTTCAAGGATATACTCCGCGCAGAACCGTTACACAAATTCTATTACGTGCTTCGTTTTCTTACCAAGAAGTTCCTTTGTCCCCTTGTACACGATTCGAGTTTTGTTCTCGATTAAGATAGATAGCTTCTGGTCGGATAACATGTTAGCATATCGATCTGGTAAAAATAGACTGTATTGTGCGTTGAGCAACAGACGCACCCTGGGACCATACTGGGTAGAAACAATTGAACCGGAAGTTATTGCGTAAGGTTTGTCCACTTCCAATTCCTGAATTTTTATATATTCGACTGACAAATTTAGCATTTGTTTTAATGCTTGGAGGTCACTCATTTTTTCAGTCGTCATATTGAAGAGAAATTTTCAATGTGTGTGTTAGAGAAATTTAATTTTTTTCACGATGTGTGTTATTTATATATACTGAAGATTATTTTTTTCACGATGTGTGTTATTTTATATATATTTTTTTCACGATTTGTATCGAAGATTTTTTTTGTCTGTGTTAGAGGAAGAAAGTTTGTGCTTCGGAAAATGCGATAATGTGCGTGATGATATCTTCCGTCTCTTGTTTCGACTTATGCCAATCATCTGTGAATCGTCTTCTCCCCAGCCTCGCCTCGTGCAATTCATCTAACCTATTGTTTAATTTTTCCCCTGCGACCGAAAAAAGAGTGTCGAGATCGCCGCACCTCATGCCGCTAATTTCCCGAAGATAATCCTTAACAGCCATTTCACAAGGGATGCGAAATTCCGGCGTTGATCTCGCTATGATCAAAAATTTTCTTATATCCTCACAATCTCCGTTTACTGCGTGTTTGAATATTTTACACAGCAGTTCGTGTGGCAAGACGGTTATACCAGACATGATGGTTTTTTTTTACTGTATGTTATTTATATACCCCACCCAAGTTTTTGTTTTGTGTTCATGGCTATGGTGGTGCCCAGTGCCGCAACTCTTTCTCCCAGCGATGCGTCTCTGCTGACGAATCTTTCGAAAGCTGCGTGCTCTAACTTTCTGTCTGCTTCGTGACGTGCATCCAGATCGGTGCGAGTGGTGTTGTAAGCGATGTCATGATCTTTGCATGCGGCGTCCAACGGATTCACACCCTTGTCTCCTCTCTTCAATCTTTTCTCGAGTTTGGTACCCGGTCCGCAGTACTGGTAGCCAGGTAAATGCATCTCGAAAGGTAACTTGTTGATGATGTCGTTCACGAGTCCCTTTCCTTCGGCCACGTTCCAGAATCTCGGAGGCAGCGTGTTGATAATTTTAATGAGGTAACCTATGCCCTTGTCGTCGTTCACGATGAAGTTGGAAAGTTTTGTGCTGATCATGTCCACAATTCCTATCTTCTCGTTGTAGAAATTACGATTGCCTGCATTCTCCTCTCCTGCAATAACCAACAACCTGTCTATGAGCTTGCGCACGTCGTCCACCCACACAAACTCTTTGGGTAGGGTGTTGTAGAGTTTGACGCCGCTGCCTGTTTTCACCTGGTTCCATATCGGCTTGATGAGATTTCTGTACTTCTCGCCACTGCTGGATTTCACCCTATTCTGCGAGGCGTCGTTGTTCTGGTACAAGGCATCCGTCATGATCAAAATTTCCTTGTAACTCTGGTAATCTTCGTCGGTGTAATCTTTCGGCTGCTTTTTGGCAACAAGTTCCCACAGTCCCACCGTACCCGGGTACCTGTTCCAACTATTCTTCTCGCCTAAATTAACTTTAATGTCGTTGCCTTCGAAGGTCACCTTCGATTTTCCAATCTTCCAAACCACACCGCCGCCTTCGTTGCTCTCCATGCTCGGATACAATCCGAACACTTCATCCTTGTCGAATTTCCCCGTGCTCAGGTAGTCTCGTGCCAAAGGTCCCAACTCGATCTTATCCAAAGACGACGACGTGCTACCTATGGCTCGACGTCGTGGCGGTACGTCTCTTAGTTCGAACGGCGTCGAAGGAATGCTCGAAATGGGCGTGGGTACGGTGTAACTTTTAGCTGCAAGTGGTACGAGTTCGTTGATCAAAATTTTTATTTTGTTCCGTGACGCCTTTAATTTCTTTACCTAGATCGCTGATGGCGTCGATCACAGGTTGATCTTGACGTTTCTTCTCTTCGTAGAATCCGCGATTCTCGGATTTCCAACCTTTGAAGCGTTTCGCGAGGTAATCGCGAAGCTTGAGATTTTCGTCTTCGATTTTTCGTTTCGTCATAACGTTATTTATACACGTCGTTTCTCACAACGTTGCAACGTTTAGAAAGTCGTTGATTTTGTTTCTGTATTTTCCGTCGTTGGGTTTCCTCGTCATGTCGATCGTCGCGAATCCGAAATCGTCACTGTTCCAACAGTGGGAGCAGCAGCGTTCCGAAAATTGATTGTAGTTCATGTCTCCGCCTACGTAGTCATCGTACGCGTGCTTGAGGTTGGTGTGATCTTGACGAAACAAACATATGAAATTAGCGTTGTCGCGTACTAACTGTTTTGGAATTTTGGAAAACGTTTGAGCTAGGAAGAAGCAATCTATTCCTTTGTGACGACCTTGTGTGAAAAAATTGCGAATTTCATTTTGATTTTCCAGGATGACATCGTCGAACACAACAACTGAATTTTTACGACAATCGTCGAGTGGTTTTATTTCCGAAGCGAACGTTGCAATGTCCAGACCATCGTACAGTTTTATCAGTTGCTGGTATTTCGCTTGTTCGAGACTTTTCGAAAATACGTAGAGGTGCCTGTTCTTCCAATCTAACCAATTCGGTGCGAGGAGAAAATTGTCCACGAGCAGTGTTGTTTTCCCACACCCCGAAGGACCTACGATCAGACAGCGGATGCTGTCGGGAAGCAACTCACCGTTCCTTTTCTTCCTTCGATTTTCCGAATCAGGTAGACGTTTCACGACATTCCACGCACTCATAGAATCACTTCGTTTGAATCGATCCAACTCGTGTCCGGAAGTCCCAGCCATTTCACCAAAATTTTGTCGCCTCTCTTACGCAAAACTTTTTCGATAAGGTACGTGTCGGGGTATTTAGTTTTAGAGAGTTCCTCCTCGTAGAAGCGCCCCAATAAAATTTCACCGCCACTGTCCTTTATTATATACGTGTGACGGTTTCCGGGTAGAACTCGAACCACGGTAAAAAGTTCCGTGCTCCAGTTTCGTGTGAAACCCCTGTCGAACGTTCGCTTCAATTTACTGACCCTCACCTGGTCTCCAATTTTATATTTAGGTTTTTTTGTCGTGGGCGTGTACTTTGGACAGTAAACGCTGGAAATTAAACGTTGCTCGTCGGACTTGGTAACGTCAGCTGGCTTCATGCCTATCGTTCCGTGCACCGTGTGATTATAGTTGTTAACGAGTTCCGGAAGAATGGTGACCCACTTGTAGCTTCCCTGAAGCGTGAAGCGTGACCACATGCGCGATTTCAGAGTGCGATTGAATCTTTCCACGATGCTGGCTTTAATGTGACTGAAGGTTGAATAATGTCGAATGCCGTGTTTCCGAATAAACTTTTGGAATACGGCATTGTAAAATTCCTTCCCCTTGTCCGTTTGCAAAAACCGAGGTCGTCTGTCGCTTTCGCGAAAAATTGTCTTGAATGCTTCCGTGACGCACGTCCCCGTTTTCGCCTTCAAAGGTAGAGCCCATGCGAATTTCGAAAACGTGTCTATGACGGTGAGGAGGTACTTGTTGCCCTTGTTCAATTTATGCACATTTTTTAGATTGCCGCTACTCATCTCCACGAGGTCACTTTGCCAGAGGTCATCGATTCCCTTGGTTACCACAGCTAAACGTTTGTAGTTGCGGCGTGCAGGTTTATGCAATTCTTCGACGATGGCTTGCCTAGACATTTTTAGAGATTACGTTTGAAGAGAAGCACCAGCGTGATGGGATTCAAAGAGGGTGGCACTTCGCTCGTGTTTTGAACGATCAGCTTATCGCCGGCACTCACGTCAAAAACGGTGAGATCTTCGTCTTCGTGTATTTCATATATGTTGCGCGTTTCGTTCCAACGTGCCAGAGGAATATTTCCTGCTTTCTGAACACCACGATTCGATATCAAGGTCATGGTGGGAACGCTAGCTTTTCTGCCGTGAGACCAGTACGAAAATTCATTTATCTGAATCGTGCCATCGAGGAGAAACTTGTAGTACGGATGATAAGGATGTAACATGTACAGTTTGTTTCCTTCGACGAACGTGGAGATTCTCTGTTGATTGGGTACACTGTTGATTTCGATGGCTTGCAGAGAATGCAGTTTAGCGAATTTAGTATCGACGCTAACGAGGTTGCTGTGAAGCTGTCCCAGTGTATTTTGTACGGGTAACAAATGTTCGACGATGGTATTTGTTACTGAAGAAAATGACGGTTTGATTTTCACTTCCACGTTCAACTGCTTGAAGTTTTCGTTGAGTTCTTGTAATTTGGCACCGAAAGAGGCCAGCGTCGATTCCTGCGTGGATTCCAACACTCCAACTTGATCTCTGATGTTGACGACGATACTCTGAAGGTTCTCGACTTGATTCAATTTCGAACTTTTCTCGGTAAGATCGTTCACGATGCTTCGCATCTCGGTAAACTGCGTGTAAGGGTCGGCGACGCTCTGCGAAGTGGGCAGCGTTGACACCAGCGAAGCAAGTTCGTCTCGAATCTGTTCCACGTTCGCCGTTTCCGTTTCCAGTCGTTTCAGCATACGTGATATGCTCCTTTTCAAAGCGTGCAATTCTTTGGAGGTGGGGAGATTGGCCACCCTACTCTCGAGATCGCTCAACGAACTTTTGATGTCGCTCGATTCGGATAGTGCCGTCACCGCTGTTTTCAATTTTTCCAAATCTTCGCTCGAAGGCACGCTCGTCCGTAACGATTCCAAGTCACCCTGTATGTTGTCCAGTACGTGATGAAAATGAGCAAGGTTCGTTTCGACGTTCAAATTTTCTAAATATTCGATCTTCTGCTGAACCGTGCTCAACGTGTCTTGTATGCTCGTCAACGCACTTGCTTCAGCGTGAATATTTTTAATTTCTTCGTTGATCAACTCCAGAGACGCCTGAAGCGTAGCGATGGTGGTTTGAATGTGTTCGAAATCTTGATAAGCCTCCAATTGAATTTTTATGTTCGCGACGCTTTTGCCGATGACCTGCAGTTCGTCTGACGATGGTAGGTTCGTCATGGTATCTTCCAAAGTCTGTAACTTGGATTTAATTTCTTCCAACGTGCTGGCGAATTCTTCTTGTAATTTGGAAACAACAACATGCAAGCGTTCTACATCAATATCCTTCACGACGGTTTGAAGTTCAGAGAAATTCTTTTCTATTGCGGAAGTTCGTTCTTCGATTTCGTGTTTCAATTTTTCCAAATCTTCATTTTTCGATTGAAATTGCTGTAATTTGGCCAAATCATTTTGAAGCTTATCCACGCTCAACTGTATATTTTGAACGTTGTCGTAAGAAGGTACGTCGACATAATTTTTTATGAGCGTTTTCAGTTCGGAATCGATTTTCAGAATGGGGTCGAGACATTGCGTTTGGAGCGTAGCGATTTCCGACTCTAAACTTTTGTTTAAGGTCTCCTGCAAAGCGATCAAATCGCTCCTTAACTTTTTAATTCTGACGTCCAACATGAGAATCTCTTCTGCGTGGTCTACACGCTTGGTGTGGCCGAAAATATCGTTAGGCATTTTGGTTAACGGTTATTTATAATAGGATAGACGATTCGTAATTCTACGAAGAGAGGAATGAGTTTGTCGTAATCTCCTAGGAGTTCCACGTATAAACAATCTCCTGCAGAAACATCGTACGTAATGTTAGAAAGCATCTTGTCGTGCTTGATTCGAAAAATGTTCTTGCCAGTAGATATTTTGATTTCGCCTACGTTTTCCGGATTCACGGTGATTTGAAGTTTCCCGTCGATCGGAATTTCGTAGAAATGTAAATTGTTATTGAAGACGTAAAACATCTTGCCCACATCGTCATCCAATTTCGTCCAAATGCTGTTGAGGTGAACAATCAGTAGACCGTTGAGTTTAGTTAACATGGAAGGTAAGAGGTTATTGGAATTTGGTGGTGCAGTTTCCATGATAGTCTGTTTTTTGAAACCAAACAAATTCATAGGCATGCTAGTTATTTAAGAATACAGTCAAAGTTTTTTTGTAATGACAGTCAGTGTTTTTTTTTGTTTTGTTTTTATGAATCTTCTGTTGAAGATGGGCATATGTTGCAGGTTTTGCTTTCTGCTAAGCGATAGTGCCCCCACGGCAGTGTGTGAATTCCGCACTTCAGGATGCACCTCTTATCATCGTGCGCATCCAAAGCAATCTTCCTGACAATGTTGGTTGTCAATTTATGTTTGACGCTCTGGATTCGATACTCCTTTCGTAGAACAGGCGAGCGAGTTTTCAGGCATTCAACATAATCGTCGAATGCGAGATGCTTTTGTACAACCTGCCTACCTACACCCTTGGCCTTCTTGGTAACAGACCCCTCGGCCCGAATTGCATAGGCTTTGGCCCGAAGTCCAGCAAATTCAAGAATAACATCCCCGTTCTTCTCGTCCTTGAGTTTACCGGGCTCTTTTTTGTATCGGGGCAGGATGCCGTACTGGTTCGGCTGGGGATAGCCTGATGTGTCGAAAAGCTCGATGAAAGGTGGAATCAACGCTATATCCTTATATGCATCAACTGTGCGAACATGGTAGACCAAGCTGTCCGTATCTGTATATAAAAGAGAAATGTCACGATCATAATGTTTGCACAGTGTACCATAATATGTCTCAAACATATGCAACTTGCTCAAGTCCAGAATCGTGGCACCAACATAAATTGGCTTGTCTAGGCGCACCACAGGTTTATCCATGTGGACCAGAGCCAACTGCTCATTATAAATAGTCCTTGATTTAAACAACGGGCTTGCAATCAGCTTACGACATCGCTTCGCATTGGTAACCAGCCTAACGTCCACGCGATTTCTCACGTTCTCCATCGTTTTACCGAACACAGCATTGTTCATCAGCTTGAAGAAGTTTTTGTCAAGCTCCGAGGTTGCAGCGATGCGGTGTTCGGTATTGGCTTCGATGTAGGGTGCTAACCAGTTACTGTGCTCGAACCTGAGGATGCGATGAATTTTACCAATTGTAACACCTTGCCTCATCAACCAAGCAAGATTCAGGTAATGTAGCACATACCTCTCTTTGGGCTCAACATCCATGATGAGCTTGGGTTGATTCGAGTTAGGTAAACGCTTATATTCTGGAGCAGGTGGTAACTCGCTGAATACATCATGGAGCTTCTCGGGGAATTTAATGTCCACCTCGGCAAAAAATCCGTATGTACTATCTTCGAAATTTTTCACGTCGAAATCCGAAGGATTAACCCACTCGAATCCCTTGTACGGAAGTTTCTGCATCATGGAGAATCCATACAGGTTGTTTACATCTGTGTGGAGGATGTAGCTTGTTGTTTTAGAGGGATCGTAACCGGTGGCCATGTATTGATTGTTAGCACGTGCATAGCGTTGCGTCACCTGGACCATACCGCCTCGGATGCCTCGTTCCAAGAAAAGTAACTTTTCCACATCGTTAAGAAGCTCGAGTTTAATCCTGGTCATGAGCAGCATGGCCGACCATGCCAGTCCGGGGAGGCTGTAGAAGTAGGCAGGGTCTAGGTGGTAGATGTTTATTGCTGTCGCGCGAAACGCCTGCAAAACATCCGCGAGGAGCGTCACGTCAAGCTTTAAATATGCGTCGTGATAATCCCCAAAATTTCGACAACCTAACTCTTTCCACATGGACTGGGCATGCTGGTATTCCTCATCTGTTATGCTAGAGCCTCTCAGCCGACTGTAGAATTTATCCTGTGGAGGGAGCGATGTTTCCTCGAACTTGTCGGGGTCCGTTACGTACTCGTAGGGGTAGACCCCCTTACGTCTGATGAGCCCCAAACATCCAAAGTTTGGAAAACTAGCTGCAGTGATAGTCAGCTGCTCGTCCCTAAGCTTGCCTGCAAGAGCATCAAGGCTTGCATGGAGGAAACGCAGCGAGTCGAGAAACCGAAGCTCGATAGTTTCTTCCAATTCGGGGATAGACACCCACTTACTCACGCTAATGTAGCGCTCCTCGTTCTGTGCTAAGACCCTGATACGACTATCATCGTAGCCGAGATGGGGTACCAAGTGATGAAAATCGTATCCCGAGCCGTTGTGAAAGAAGATGGGAATAAAGCGCGGGTCCTTAGCTTGTAAGTTGCACGTGTTGCACCACGGACCGATGTAGCTACCAGTACCATAATGGTCGTGGTGGTGCACTTTACTGTTATCGTCGGTGAAGACCAAGTTGCAAACAGGGCAGTTGGTTGCCTCCTTGTGCCTACGCTTATTCTCAGGAGAAAGTCGTCGCATGCGCTTGCGGGACAGCAACTCCTTTCCTATCTCTTGGGCCTCCTCTACCATCCTCTGCAAGAAGTGCTTGACCGGGTCGGGACCGCGATAGACATACGGCTCGGGGGCAACACGTTGGTCTCGCCGCACCACAACGTAGGCGTAACTCGAGACCTCGTGGAGTTGGTAAGGGGTGGTGGAAGAAACTTCGGGATCGGGATAGCAGGTGGAGAGGGGTTCGAGGAAGGCTTCGAAGTCTGCTACAATGATGGTAGGATGCTCTACCATGGCGCTGTGCATCCTAAATTTTTCCGTCTCATCAGGATCAGGCAGAATAGTTCGTGCAGGTTTGTTGGTACTGCAGTAACGCATGTGGCGAGCGAGCTTTTCTCCAGCGATGTTTTCTCCTTGTAAGCTCTGGTGTTTTTGTTGTTGGTTGTCAAAAGTAATCAGACATCTTCGACAAACTTCTATGCTACCATGATGCTTGCTTTTTTGACTCGACACCAACCGGGAGAGCGAGCGAATGAGGGTATAGTGGTGTTGTGTCTCATCCTTGATGAGCAAGAGGTTGATTTCTCGTACCTCGTTGTTGCTCACGTTGCTCACCCGGATGGGGTGGACCTTATGCTCGTTCTTGGTGAGACCGTAAACATTTATGGCTAATTGTAAGTTGCGAGCACGTGCCTCAAACTTGCCAACATCCGAAAGCGCCACCGGGTAGTCGATTCCCACCATCGCATCTTCCAACTCCGACTCGTACTGCATGTAGTGGCCAACGCGATGCGGTTGTTTTTTCCAGTCGACAGGGTGCAATGCTGCCAGCACCGACCAGACGAAGCACTTGTTATCCTTGTTCTGTATATTCAGAACAGCCTTCTTTGCTGCAACATCTGGTGGTAGAGGGACGTAACTAGACCCAGACATTGGTGCAAACTGACTAAAAGTAACACACAATTTATGGGGTTCGCCGCACAGCGAACCGCCCGAGCCTGTGGCCTCGTGCTCCTCCTGTTTAACAAGCAGCTCTTCGGTAAACTTGTCGTAAATTCCCCCAATGCTGTCACCATCCGCCAGATGCAGCGTTTTTGCTTTTGTTGCATGAAAAAAAATGTATCTTTCATCGGTCGGTTTCTTGTATGTGCAACATAGCGTACCGTAGAATTTAGTGGAGGAGTGCGTAGCCAGTGCATTACTAAGAATAGAAACTATCTCTGCTCGCTTCTCCTCTAAAAAGCTACGAACATCGCAAAAGCCGTCCGACAATCGAACATAATCTTCTAATATTCCTCCGAAAGCAGACCGGTCTGCTTTCATCGCAGGCTTGACGCGTTTGGTGGGTGGTGCATTGATGGAGGCTGCTTCTGCCTTCCTTTTGGTGGAGGTCGAAGGCTGAGCCCCAGATGTACTTTCGCTTAGACAAGTAAGCTTATGCTTCTTGGCATACGCAATTGTGATATGTTTATTGCATCCGGAACATAGTTCAGTGGCAGCCAAATGCTTGCCTGGCACGCAGGTACGACAATGTCTTGCAAAATTTTTGCTTGATATGGTTCTTTTGCAAACAGGGCAACTTTTCATGGAGCGCATTTTTTTGGGGGGTATGTTTATTTATATGTGATCTGTTGGTGGTAGAGTGTTTACAAAACGAAAATGTCTTATGAGAAAAATTTTGTAAGCTAATTCTAATTAGTATTAGTTTGAGGGGTTTATTTATATATGGGTGGTGTTGTCTTCCTCAAATATGTGCTTTAGTCAACCCTATAAAAAAATAAAAAAAATATATAAGAAAAATATGATTGTAGATAGAAAAAGCACAATAAATATTGCATGCATGTGTAATTCTATTTAGCTTATTTTTGCTAGACACGAATCTTCTTCAGATTTTATTGCCTACTAGTATATTTTTCTACCATTCGAGTAGAGGTGTGAAACTATGAAAATGTTCTTGTTTATATATATTCTATTGTTTTGGCTGATTATTTGTGTTTATAGTATTTGTCGGGCAATAGCAAATAAAACAAGAATGGGTTTTCTACGACCCATAGTTTACGAGTTACAAAACAACTTAGAAATTACATCTTGAAATTTTAATTTAAAATAACTCGAAAACAGTAAGCACTAATCATTATGTTTCGAATAGGTTGTAGAGTACTTTTATTTTTTTATCAAATGTCATTAAAATTTTCGAAATAGGGTAAAAACTAAGCCAGCAAATCAAATTTCTCAAAAAATAAAATAATTGTCTATATTTTCGAAACTTGAGGGGGTGGAATCGATTTTATTTGCTAGTCGAATAGTTTTCGTCGAATCCTATCCAACAAACCTAAAATCATCATCCTAAGTCAATTAGGAGCCAAGAAAATCAATGTCTTGGAAAAACATCTTAAGACAAATATCTTAAGAAAATTTTCTTGACAGACCGGAAGTAACATCTTGACATACCGGAAGTCGACTTTGTTAAAGATTAAGATATTTGTCTTAAGACATTTTACAAGATGTTGATTATCTCGACTCTTATGGGACGTAGAACCTTGTAACTTTGCTCTATGTATATACTAGTGCTATTCTAACATGTTCACAAAACCTTAGAATCTTCACAGACAAAAAAAATAAAGTTTCCCTCTGTGTACATGTATAATTCGAATCCCACTGTAGGTCCAGTTTCGATTAGCCTTACTGTGCATAAAGTAGGCTTAAAACAACAAATCTAACCTAGAGTATCAACAAATTCAAAAAAATAAAATTACCCTTGTACACTTGTATAATTTTAAACTCTAAGTTCGATACTCGGCGGAGGTGGTTCGGATCTCACTGTAGGTTTAGTTTCGATTAGCTTTACTGTGTATAAAATAGACTTAAAAAAAAACAAATCTAACTTAGAGTACACGCGTCAATACTATCCACCATAAGTAAACTAACATGATCATAATCATCGTCTCTCCCCTCCCTTTGATTGTTACCTCGCTTTTATGTTATTCGCGATGAAGAATAGTTTTTTCAAGCGCACGTTATGTATGCTCATATTTTTGTTTAGCATAATTTCGTTGTTTAATCAAAACACCACTTCATATTCACTAACACAACTCGCAATTATTATTATTAACACACACACATGCAAGAGAAATAACAAGAAACAAAACTTACCTACAAAAAATCTGCTAGCAATTTAACACACACAAAACAGTAGTATAATCGCGTACAGTTGTAAAAACGTTACTCTTCAGTGCAGAAGCTTTCACATTACTGTGTTTGATCTAACCTACATCGATACCACAGAACGAAAGTCATCTCTCCCCCAACCCCCCTTGTGAATGCACGTGGCGCGTTGAGCGTGTTGGGGGAGAAATATACGTGAAGATCCGCTTCTGTGTATTCGCAAGGCCATGTCCTTGCGTAAAAAAATCAAGAAAACTAAAAATTGCGAGACCTTGCTGCTGGGCAAATTGTTCGAAATAAACACGAAACAGAACACAGCTAAATTGATAATAAACAGCATGTACGGTCAGATGTACGAACTGAAAAACATTCCGGAAGAAATTCGATCTCACGTGAAACTCTACAGAGGTGTGGTTATCTAGAACCGCAGCCGTTAGAAAACCTTTTACTTTTTTTGGTTGGGCACCACGCACCCTGGCGAGGTTATAGGGGCCAGGAATCCTAAAAAACAACAATTATTATTTGTTTGTTTGCGTCACAATACGAAAATAATAAAAAGCACATCGTTCCTGCGAGAGAGGTTTACAAAAGTCGCGATATATATAAACATTGGCCCCCGGGACTTGGAAAAAATTTACGATAAGGTGCATTCGCTCACCACTGTTGCCAGCTCTAGGTCTCTCTCTCTTCATCTTACAGCAACAGTGGCATCTCTATCTTTTTTTAGTTGCAGGCAAATTGCCAACACACTCTAGTTAATAATGCTACATATTATACACACACACGCACACACATACTGTGCTGCTATCCATCCATCTATCCATCTCTCTCTCTTTTACGGCAGTATATATTTGTTGCTGGCTCTCCTTGCCCAGTGTGTGTATTTTACGCCAGTATATAAATTAGCTAAGCCTCAAGCAGGGTAGCCCCTGCCAAGTAAAAAAAAACTGTAGGTAGGTATTGGCAACATTGTCGGTTGTTTAACTCTTCCCTCTCTTTCCTCTCTCTTTTTTTTTGTAAAAAACTATGGTAAAAGTACCAGTAGGTTGGCAAATTGCTTTATGCACTGTAAGGCCTCAAGCAGTGTTGCCAGCTCCTTGCTTTAGGTTAGGTAAGACCAAAATAAAAACCTTGGTGACTTTTCGAGTAAGATGTTGGCAATACTGCAAGACAAGCCTCAAGCAGTATTGCCAGCTCCTTGCTTTAGGTTAGGTTAGACCAAGATAAAAATCTTGATGATTTTTTCGAGTAAGATATTGGCAACACTGCAAGGCAAGCCTCAAGCAGTATTGCCAGCTCCTTGTTTGAGGTTAGGTTAGACCGAAAAACAAAAACCTTGGTCATTTTTTCGAGTAAGGGGTTGGCAACACTGCGAGCCTCACCGAGCCTCATTTTCGGTTGGCAACACTGCGAGAAAAGCCTCAAGCAGTGTTGCCAGCTCCTTGTTTGAGGTTAGGTTAGACCGAAAAACAAAAACCTTGGTCATTTTTTCGAGTAAGGGGTTGGCAACACTGCGAGCCTCACCGAGCCTCATTTTCGGTTGGTGAATTCTCTATTCTGTCCTACTGAAAAGCATAATATTATTCTTAACTGAAATGTTTGGCAATGGATTAAAATACTTTGTGTGAGATCTACTTTGAGGTTCTTTTTCTGGACACTATTATCGCTTTAATCTGTAGTTTTAAAGTAAAATTAGTCACAATATTAAATGCAATTACACTCTGGTATACGCGAAGCAGAACTGTATTTTCGGATGCTGGCCGACTACAGTATCATAGAAGGCCCACTCTGAAAGGAGATGAATTGGTTGACTTGGTGTTTTAAGTCAACTTTATGCATAGTAAGGCTAATCGGGACTGGACCTACAGTTTAAAGTGGGATCCGAACCGAGTGCATAAAATAACGTGAACCGTGTGGTGTAGGGGTATCGTTTGCTTATGGAATGGAAGGTCATGGGTTCAAACCAACTTCTTTGCAAAATCTTTTTCGGGAAGTAAACGGCTTTGGACGAGAATGCTTATCTACGTTTCTTGGATATTTCCGTTGATATTTATGCGATTTATGTCCAGCATTTCCGGATGCAGAAAGTTGACATGTAAGTTCTTAATATGTGTTAACTTATAACAGCTGAATGAAAGGAGAAGTATTTCCTAAAATCCTGCCAATCACTGAAAGATTAAAAACATTAGTAGAAGCATTACTTGAGGCATGCACAGTGGCGATGATTATGGAGTGTGGAGGGGCAGATGACGCAGCATACTATGCTAAACATTATCTACCAAAGGAAAGAAACTGTCCTTGCCCTCCCCCCTCCCCCCACTTTGTCCCATCAGTTTTGAAACCCAATCGCCGCCACCGAGCATGCATCGCATAAATATTTACAGTAATATAATATAATATTATATTATGTTATTAGAACACTTCGTACTCGGTAAATATAAAGGAAAAAATAATAAGGAAAGGGTGGGATTTGAACCTACGATGTTTCGATCTTGACGAAAACAGAAAAAAAAAAGTGCTGTCATCTAACCAACTACTCCAGGAGAATGCTAACAGAAAATTCAGTAAAACACGTTAATCTCAGTTGAAGCAACATTGTGCCGGAGTTTCGAACCATTTTTCGCCAAGAACCAAGGAAAAGACACACTTTGCAGAATCGTTTGGTGTTGTGCAAGGTATCTTTACTAAACATTTCGCATAACATCATCATAAATTTGCCTTCTTGCATTCAAATGTGACCGCAATTCTTTCCAGGTGGATGAGAACCTGTTCAGTGTTTCACAATGCACATACATTTTCCTATTTTCAAATTCAGAACGAAGAATCTTGAAATATCTTCAACATTCGTATTTCTACTTAACAATTTTTTGTCTACTCATATATTTTATTACTGCTTTAGGGTATCTTTACTTTATGGAATGTGAAAGAATGAAAAAAAATCACGAGCGTTTTCATTCAGGAAGAAGAAATGTTGCAAAGTTGGCTACTCTTAGTTGGCTCTGAAGCGCTATGCTGCCAAATTTACGAATTCCGGACTTTGAAATTTTTCAGGCCGGTCAAATAAGATGTTGCGAAGTGTACAACAAATGTATTTCTCTCTGACACGCCCTTTATGCGAAACAGACCTCTGTACGTGAGTGATATCTCTCTCTCTTTCTATACAGTTTCTAGAATCTCTCCCACTCCAAGTGACATTCCTTAAGAACAAAAATGATAATACGAGGGCCACTATTTATATTTTGAGTCTTGGAAACACTGATTGAAGTTAGGCGCGATTTGACGTTTGCACGGAATCGTCTGGCATTATTGACCATAACGTACTTCAAATGTTTTGTCAATAGCTTCATTTGTGTTGTTTATGTTGCCTTGGAGATTGCGCGACAACAATAAAATGAAATTAACTCGTGAACATTTTCGTGCGATGATTTTTTTACGATTTTCGACGTGGATTATCAAGACAAGAGTGCATCGATCAACTTACTTCCACATTTGGCGATGAAGCCCCATTCTTTGTCACTGTGAAACGCTGGTATAAGGAATTTAATCGTGGCCGCCATTCGCTCACCGACGAGATTCGCGAAGGTCGTCCAAAATCAGTTGTTGTTCAAGAAAACATTGATGCTGTGCAAAACCTAATACTGCAAGATCGTCATGTGACATACTGTGAGATTGAGGCAACTATAGGCATTAGTTCCTCCAGGATATATAAAATATTACGTGATCATTTAGCTGTGAGAAATGTATGTAGGTATGTTCTCGTTGGATCCCACACAATTTGACAAAAACTCAAAAAGACGCTCGCGTCAATTGGTGCAAACAAATGCTCAATAAATACAATCGTGGTGCTTTCAAAGACGTATATAAGATTGTAATAGGTGACGAATCATGGATATATGCATATGAGCCGGAACGTAAACAGCAGTCGACTGTATGGGTGTTTCAAGATGAACCCAATCCAACAAAAGTTGTTCGCGCTCGAAGCACATCGAAACAAATGGTCGCCTGTTTTTTCGGGAAAACTGGTCATGTGGCAACTGTGTCTTTAGAGGAACGTAGAACGGTCAACTCTGAATGGTACACAACAATTTGTTTGCCAGAGGTCTTCGGTCAAATATGGAAAACAAACAAACGCCGTCGGATCATTCTTCATCAAGACAATGCCAGCTGTCACACATTTCGTCTAACAACCGACTTTATGAACAGTCAAAAAATCGAATTGATGGGTCATCCACCGTACAGTCCTGATTTGGCACCCAATGACTTCTTCTTGTTCCCGAATGTCAAGAATAAATTGTGTGGACAACGATTTTCGTCGTCGAAAGACACCGTTGATGCGTTCAAAGACCATATTATGGAGGTGTCTCAAGAAGATTGGAAAAACTGCTTTGACAAATGGTTCGAATGAATGCAAAAGTGTATTGACCATAAAGGAGAATACTTCGAAAAACAATAAAGCAGTTTTCAATACTAAATTCCTGTTTTTTTCATTTTTAGGCTCAAAATATAAATAGTGACCCTCGTAAATACAATGTTTAAGTCGCAGTAGCTCAGGTCAACCTCCGTGGCGGAGTGGTTAGCACAACGCACTATATGTCAGGAGTCCTGGATTCTAGTTCGCTTCGGACATGGATGTTTGTGTTTGTTCCAATGAGAATACAGAAAACAGAAAATTGACCTACGTGAAAACTGAGAAAATTTTAATTGCGTCGGATACTACCGCATAGGGGTATTCCTTACAAAAAAGTCGTTTGGATGCCTGACTACCATGCGAGAGACTCCGGATTCGATCCTCGGTGGGGGAGAACCGAGATTCTTTCCACCTGTTGAAGCGGCTCCCGCGCCCACCCAGCGTTGTATAAAGTGAGTATCTGGAGGAAACTCTGGGGGGGTGGGGGGGGGGGGGTAAAGGATGTCAGAGGACGTGGAGTTCATCACATCACCCATACCTTCGGCCATGATCAAGAAAGTGTGGATCTCTAACTCCACACCCCCTATACGCCTTCATGGCGTCACGCAAAGCACAGGAGAGCACTTTATTTTAAAATATACGAAGACTTGTAATGTACCAGTAACGTAAGTAAAATACCTGTTGGTCTTCACAAAATATTTTATTACAATTAATGATCGATTTGTGGAATTTGGTTGCAAGAAAATTTTCAGCAGAAAGTAACTGTAAAAGTAACTTACAGTTACTTTTGAAGTACAGGTAACTAGTTACCTTTTGAAAAGTAAATTTCCGAACACTGGTTCCAAGGTGTACAGGGTGAAAGAGATGCTTAGTTTTGAGTGTCTTCTCAGAGGTTAAACCTATACACGGCTCAACGGGAAAGAAGTATTTTTCCTAAGCCATTCTTTTATGTGCCAGAAAAAAATTTCCCGCCTTGGTAACTCAGTGGTAATACGTTGAGCATTTATGCAAGAAATTCAAGTTCGATTCTTGGTTGAACCTACTTTTATTTCCTAAAACATTTTACTCTTGTATCATCTAGTATGTTAAGAGGGGTGTAAGGGGTGACCTTCCTTGAAGGCACTCAAAAGACAATCTCACTACACGCAGTATACCTCTGTAACCAAAATGTTGCAGGTCAACGACCCTCTGGCGACTTGACTCACAGTCAGCATAATCCTCTTTAGGACTTGTGTTGTGTCGTCCATATCGATTTCACATTATCACCAGTCCTCCCCATCGTTGCGATTAGCCAAAATCTGCATAAATACAATGTTAAATAAAACCAATCAATCAAACTATGATCTTAAGTGCATGGTTTAATATCATCCTATGATATTTTCCTGGCTGAATTTCTCTGGACATTTCTAAGCACTAGGAAAGTTGTTAATTTTCCAAAGCATAACAGTTTGAAATGTAAGGAACACTTTCATTTCCAGATGCTCACGAATCAAGATGTACAAAGAAAACTGAAAAACAAGATATTCCACATAATCCAACTTAGAGCTCTTTAGGCATGATCTTGGAAGCAAAAGAAAAGTAAAAGTGGAAAGTTTGCTTTCAACGTCCACTTTTCTCACATGGACTCTATGGTTCTGCGTATTTCCTCATGGTCCCCAATGGACGCTCCGTTTTAAGCTTAATGTCATTTGATACGTTTCTCATCCAACTAGTGCCTGAGAAATGAGGCTCCGTAATCCTTCCGAAGAGAATATTCCAACTCTCCTCTCGTTGTCTTCACCTAGAACTTTCAACCTCCCACACAACGAAGATGATGTCATCCAAGTCGTATTACGGTATCAGATTTCCGTGGGAGAGTCTTACAATTTATAAGGATTAATTTTAACTCTCCCAGCGAGACCAGATGCAGTGAAACGGTAGCAGCCATCATCGTGCCAGGACCGTGCAGGTCTTTATGCAGTATTATGCCATATCATTCTAGGCTATTGGTGGATATGAATGCTTGGGACGAGACGATTCAGTCCCATAAAGTATGCAAACTGCGTGAGGCGAAAGCGAGATTTTCCATCCTTTCTCTGAGCTAATCTCTGTTCCTCTCTCTCTCTCTTTCTCTCCACCTCTCTCTCTCTCTCTCTCTCTCTCTTTCTCTCCACCCCCTCTCTCTCCCTCCCTCCCCACCCTCCACCCCCTATCTTTGTGGCATGTACCAACATTTAGCCAATTTTCCTGTACAATTGTTTTTATTTGATGTTCAAGAAAATCTAGGACGCTAATTCCTAATAACGACTCTTGACATTCGTGTAATCCGATATTCATTCTAACGTTTGGACATACTAGACTTGCGGTCCATCATGTTGTATTTCCTTTAATGTGATTAAGGAGTTGACAAGCTGTAGTCGCTACGAATGCTGCTACAATTGTAGACCCTATTCAACCTTCTTATAGCCTAACTACAGTTGCAATTATGATTGTTGTAATAATTATTTGTTTGAGTTTGGTTTTAAGTTCACTTTATGCACAGAAAGGGTAATCGGTTTATTATTATTATTATTTATTATTCGAAGTAGGGTTACACTTAATCTTACAGTTTACTTTACATTGATTCTGTAACTACAAAAATCAGCTTCTTGCCCTACATGAATTAATGTACAGTAATGTTAATCTATCTTCTATATTTATATATATAAAATAATGAATGTATGTATGTGTGTGTGTGTATGTTTGTTTCGGCATAACTCTCGAACGCCTGGAGCAATTTCAACCAAACTTGGTACACGTATGACTTACAATCTCGAGAGAAATACTGTGGGGGTAAGACACCCCTGGCACCCCTAGGGGTGGGGGTGGGAAGAGAACATAAAATAGCATTCTGTTGCATGGCATTTTCGTGTCATATCATACAAGTTATGCTTCCTGCTACACAGCACGGCGATGTTGGTTACCTACACAGAAGGTGCGATATTGTTGTCCTGGATCAATTTCAACCAAACTTGGTACACATATCGCTTACAATCTGGAAAGAAATACTTTGGGGGTAAGACACCCCTGGCACCCCTAGGGGTGGGGGTGGGAAGGGGGTGACATGTAAAAATAGTCAAAACGACCGATATTAGTGTGGAATCCATAGTTTTCGTGGTCGCTAACATGAATAGTGACACTCCCAATGCCGTTCAACTCCAAGTTTATTTTACTCTATAGAAGATTGTGATAAATAAATACCCGGACAACGCCGGGCAGTCGGCTAGTTGTTTATAAAGATACAGAATATGGGATATTACAAATGTATATAATTGAGAAGCGTAAGCAAGAAAAGGAAGTAAACAGTTTTGCAACTAGCATAGGGTAACTTCGGTGAATAACGCCACCAATTGGTCATTTTGTTCTATAACTCATACATTTGTATTGTTAGGAACATGAAACTTACATGTTTACGAGAATGAACTTTCCTCTATTGTGTAATAATAAAATATTGATTGCACTGTTATAATGAAAGCAATAAAATACGAAATTCTGTGTTAATGCAAAATGGCGTTATTTCCAGACCTGTCGGGTAATAACGCCATGTTCTTAATTACAAGTAAAAAAATCACATTATCTTAATTACAAATAAAACATTCACATTTTCTTTACTAAACTGTACTAGGAAAAATAATTACTGTAGTAAGTTATTAGAAAAAGTCTGTATTTTTTTGTCTTTTCTCGATACCCAGTCCCTCAAAGTTCTGCGAGGAATTTGGAACAAACGTGCAGCACATGCTATCTTCATTCCTTGTTTGACGGCTGCCATAGCTTGCCTAAAGTCATCTACTAACCATTTGGCCTGTATATTTCTACATTTTCTCGCCATCTGAAAGAGGAAATTAACCGAGAATAAATATCTGTACGCCTCGAAAGTAACTGAGCAAGGATAAACCTATTTTCGAAATCAACATTTCCTTAAATTTGAGTTTAAATTGAGTGGCGTTATTCCCCGCCACGATGATGGCGTTATTTCCCGAAACAACAGATTGCAGTTTAACCAACTGTTCTAAACTTACGACACCGACCATGAAAACCGTACACGCATCATTCTCTTACGTAATAAACGTATTGTGTACGTACAGAATTGTTAACATTTAAAATCTAATCCTACAATAGAAAAACACTCATCTTTGTCGGCGCGATGAAAATGTGGACCCTTTTTCCTCGAAACGCAACTCTACAGTGTTCAAAGTGTTTCTCTTAAATGAAGGATCGACAATGGCATCCGTTCTTATCAGCAATGATACCAGGCACCATTGTTTATCGCAAAACGGTGAGTCACCTCTTAACTTTACATGCGTCCATGCTTTCAGAGTTGAAACTTTGAAATGGCGTTGTTTCCCGCCTGGCGTTATTCACCGAAGTTACCCTATGTGAAGGAGGCAATGAGGTAAATGAGGCACGGCGTCAGTATTCATAGATTAATGTCCTAATCTGTCGTTTAAATGTGGCGAAATTTCTCTCCTTTTTGCAATTTACGGGCGGTTTATTCCACGCTTTACTTGCCAGAGATGATAGGGATTTTATTTCGTGTCTGCCTTGTTGCATTTCGGTGCACGGATACTTTTGTTGTTATTAGATCGGTTACAAGCTACAATTTAAATTGGGATCCGAACCACTATGCGCCTCCACTGGGTATCAAACCCATGACCCCTTGATTACGAATCGACGATGATACCATACACCCTAGAGGAGTAAATTGTTGGGAGTGGTAATGCAAGAAAGGTGTAATCTACCGAAACCTCAATCTCTCCTTATTTCTGACAATCGTGGGCTGTCGTATTTGTGTGCCGTTTAGAACTGAATAAAAGCATGACAACAGCAATCCCAAAAATGTATTGTTTGCATGCGCAGGTAGTGAGAGGCTATATTTCTTGTGTGTGGTACAGAAAGTCTACATAAGATGATGAATAAATATAATAATTTTCGTATCCCTAAATAATTAAGTGTTTGAGTTGAACTACATAACTACGAAATAAATGTCACAAAATTTCTGTGAGAAGAAAACAAGTAGTTAAGGGTTGGATATCCACCACGCAAGATTCAAGTGCTGTATTTTCCTTGAATAATTTCCTCTTCCTCCGTTCTCGGATGAGAATCCTTCGCACAATCATTGCCGGAGGAAAGCTCTAATCGCGTTTGAATGAGGCACAGAAAGAAGCTTTGTTGTCAAGTAATTGGAGGTATAATGGTCTGCTAAAATGTTGATGATAAACTATTCCGTAGAGATTAGAATTGTATGAAGCTTTTCTGCATTGTATCTAAGGAAACAGAAGAGGAAATATTTTTGAAGATATTCCACAAAGTTCGTAACTATCAAAGGATACAGAAAGGTAAAAATAGAACAATGGTCGATTTCGTGGAATCAAAACAGTTTTTGTTTTCAATTGTGTATACGCTAAAGATAACAGTACTATGTTTTTGTAATTTGCTTGTGTTGTTTCAACCCGGTTGGAATGGTGATATATCAATCGTGCCTTGTCCTGGACTCGAACTCATACCCCCAGTTTCAATATTTTATAATAACCCCAAGAACTTTTGGCTAATGACTATGAGGATCAGTAATGATAGAGTGAAATTGAAGAAGGGTAACCGATGCCCAGGACGGTATTCGAACCCTGGATCCCTGGCGTCGTAGTCTCTGCGCTAACTACTTCGCCACGGAGGTCGGTCCCGAGAACTTGAACTTCGTCAGCGTAATAAGTGTTTGGCCAGTGATTCGATCCCAGCTTGAAACTACACATATTCTGCATTACTCTAGTTGGTTATCTCAGTACAGGAAAGTGGGATAATCATTTGTTGTTACTTTTTAAAATAAATATATTAAATTTGTATTTATTGTATATTTCTCAATCTTCCTACCAAATTGGTTCAAATTGTATCGTGTCAAAACTATTTCGACAGGATTCACCCTACAAAACATTTTTTGCAGAGTTTTTCAGGCAGAGCCTAGCACCCAACGTCAGACGATTTCATTCTCCTGTCTTGTTAAACCATGAAGGACGTCGGTTACCTAAATCCATTCGGCGAAAGTGCGTTTAATCCAAGATGACATATCGAGGCTGTCTCGCTTGCCTCCTTTTGTGTACATAGATCTGTTTGCTTGTCTAGCCATCCTCTTATCCCATTTCGGTTCTAAGACTTTTTCTGTGTTTTTCATCACACTGTGAACTCGAAACCAGCTTCTCATTTTGTCCCCTTCATCCCTTTCAACTTTTACCTCGCTGCTCAAGGTCCCCATCCACTTAAGGTTGTGAGGAGGCGTCTCCCCTGACACTTTAGTTTCTTGGGTAGTGAGGGGTTTGATTAACTCCCAAGGGTCGGGTTCAACCCGGCCGGAAACACAGAATGGGAAGGAGGTTGTCTGCTCGGCACAAAGAAAGCTGAGACGAAAAGGTAGACATGAAGCATCTTGGGGATTTGAATTGACGTTATGATCTGTGTATTCCGTTCGCTGCACCAAAACATTGACCTATGTTGATACATGCTACATGGTGATTTAAGATCGGAAGAATGTTGTTCCTATACAAAGCCTTTGGGTTCCAAGCCAGAGTTATAGGTTATTATTGTTGTTGTGCATTTTTGTTAGTTACCTCGTATTTCTGAAACTTTTGGCTAACGTGACGATGAGTGATGATATGGTGAAATTGATGAAGTGACACACAGCCCGGGAATCTAACCCGGGAACTTCGGTGGTGAGATTAAAATTCAACCACTTAACGTCCTAGTTATAGGATAGGCAGTGATGATTTTTTTTATGTAGTACTATAATGTATATGTACCTCATAATTTAACTGATGGTTCGCATTTGTGTAACAATGAGAAATAATAAAACAAGTAGGCAAATAATGTACATTTCGTTTTATGCAAACGAGGGTAAACCAAGTCGAGTAAATAAAAGATAATTCAAAGAAAAAATGGATAAAGACTGGGAAGGTAGACAAACTCTTATGTCCGATTAGTAATTGTTTAAAGGATTAGACAGAAAGCTGATTTTGTAGCAGCCAGGTTACAGGAGTAACAGAATATATCCATGCAAGATTTCCAACATTCGACTTTGTTGAACGAATTAGACAAAGGAATGTTTAAAATGATTAGTTTCTGAGAAAATTGGATAACCTTCTCCTCCCATTCAGATTTTTTTTTTCTAAAGCTTAGGAGCTATGTATAAATTATTGATGGCAAATTGACGTAAAGTGTCATGACTAAGAGACGGCTTTTATTTATCGCAAGTTTCCAACCTGTTAGGCCTCCCGGATGGCGGAATGGTAGCGTCGTCAAGGGGTCCCGGGTTCGATTCCCGGTGGATGTACATAGTGGTTCGGATCCCACTTTAAACTGTAGGTCCAGTCCCAATTAGCCTTACTGTGAATAAAGTGTACTCAAAACACCAAATCTATCCAGATCCAACCTGTTGACACCGCTTTCCGCAAATTTACATTCTCAAGTCCAGTGTGATAGTAATAGCATATTCATTTAACCAAGAATTAATAAATTATTATGAATGATGTTTGACATTTTGTTTACTTTAAATAGTGACGAAATCAATAGAAAGGTCTTCGAGTAACCAAAATATATTATGCTGTAAATCATTATAATATTCTAAAGTTCTGAAACTCAATACTATTTTATGCTTTTCATCACATTTTACCTAGAGATTATGAGGCTTTATAAACTGAATTTTCGTTTGAAAGAAGCCCTAAATAAGCTTCCCCCACTTTTTCTGTTCCCTCAGAAAGCCTGAATGAGAAAAGTTTGTAATGAAGCGTACAAAGTTCTTAGCAGTCAAAACAAGTGTTTAATCCATGTCTAGACTTCTGAGAGACTCAAGAAACTTTTGACGTAATTAGGAGCGCAGTGTTAGTCGTTAGTTCTGCCAGTGACTTAAGTAGTCCTCAGTATTTCAGGTGTACAGTACTTCTCGGTGCAGAATTTCTGACTGGATTACATTTATTAAATGTCTGAGATTGTACGTATTATTCAAGTTCTTTACAACAGTTTTTAATTTAGTAATAAAACGGGGAAATGCTGTTTTGCTTGAAGCTAAAATGCACATTGAGTGTTCCTTTTTTTACGACACTTTTCTGCCACTTTTGACTAATCGTGACGATGAGGATGGAGTTAAGCTAAAAAAAAGCGCGTGTGCAAACATGCCATGAAAGTATAATGGGTGATGTGAAGGTATAGAGCTCCACATATTCTTGATCTCGGCCATAGTAGGGATGATGTGATCAGCATCACGCTCGGCCGCCTTCCCCCCCCCCTTCCCCAGGGTTGCCCCTAGGTACCCATTTATACGAGAATGGAGTTACTTTTAGAGAAATTGAAGTTGACATTCTTACAAGCTTAAAAACACAATTATTTCTTCCTTGGTGATTCCTTACGATATTTTAAGACACTTGTATAAGAAGTAAATGCCCACAGATCCCCCAATGATAAAGATAATTTCACTGCTTGCATGAACTTTATTGGTGACCTTTTACTAAAATGCATTACGGTAACATAGCAATTATGTTACGCCTAATGAATTTCTCTATGATGATATTAAGAGAATGACCATAGCCCCCTTTTATGTTTATATACTCAATACAGTCAGCGTATACTTTCTGAATTTTCATAGCAGATTGGTTAAGTGTCTATAAAAAAGTTACTTGTCTATTAGTACCAACAATTAGAGTCGGCAGCATTCTTGCCGTATTGAATAAGTATTTTCTCAAGACTATCTCTAGAGCGTAAATTAAACCTTTGTTCGTTTCATGAAATAATAATATAGACATATTCTGTTTTGTTGCACAAATATCTTAACTCACCTCTAAGGCCCCAACAGTTGGTTTAGTTCTAGAAATAATGTACTATGTAAAGAAGGTTACATCTTTTGACGAATAACAATAATTTTCACATAATGATACAGGACGGGCCGGGTGTCTAGAACCTGGAGAGCAACAACTGAAATTTACTCTGCTCTTATCTTTGTCCAGAGTTTCTCCTTGTTCAAAGGCTACGACTGCATTGCAGCTGTTCGCACTATGTAACCAGCAGAAATTTCACGGAGGCTATGCTGCTTTCAGACAGACAACCGCGCTGTTTAGAAGTGAAGTGAAGCGAGGTCTGCTTTGCACGGCGCACAATTGTGGCGAGAAATTAATGACAACTGTCTTCGGCTAGAATTCCGGAGAGCTACTCGCGTTCCTAAATGAACGCGATATTCACCTCCTATCCTTACGGACAAATTACGGAGCGGTTTTTTTCTATTTCGGTATAAATATTTTGTAGACAGGCGGCTTAGTCTTTGTGCCCTGTATTTTACACTCGGACCAGCGGAAATTTTTGTGTGTGTCTCTTTTTCTCACACTTTCAGAATCACGTGTATTTGGATACAGTTCGCTTCAGTTGCATGTTGCACTTATAAATATCCATTCTTTTCATCACACACACGCGCACACACTATTGGAAAATTATTTCATTTTATCCATGATCATATTTAGTTCTAATTCTCTTGATTAATTGATTTGGTTTATTTCACTTTGCTTTTCTGCCACTTTTGGCTAATCGCGGCGATGTTTGATTGATTGATTGAGTTGGTGTTTTAAGTCCACTTTATGCATAGTAAGGCTAATTGGGACTGGACCTACAGTTTTAAAGTGAGATCCGAACCACTATGTGCCTCCACTGGGTATCGAACCCGGGACCCCTTGATTACAAGGCGACGACGCTACCACTGCGCCATCGGGGATACACTAATCGCGGCGATGAAGATGAGTGATGATATGATGAAATTGATGAAGGGACACTCACAAAGAGCACCCATGCCAAGGCCTCGATTCGGACCCGGGGGCCCTGGCATTGTCTAATTCTCTTCTCAAAGCTTCTAAAACGAAATTGTTACTTAGTACACTGATGAACAAATTCAAACTTTTTTTTGCTCCTTTGAACGAAAATAGGTGATTATTTATAATTCGACCCCGCTGAATCCAAATCTGAAAGTAGAAATGCTGTATCACCTATCGTTTTCCCTGGATTTTCATTTTTTGTTTTTAATAAAAATTTAATCCCCTTTGTAATAATACATCGAAATTTGAAATTATTTTTGTTTGTTTGCTCATGAAATAAGATTTAAATATTGAAGTGAATAACTATGAAATATAAAAAAATTAAAAATATATATATAGGACCGATTTTGACTGTTAAATGAAGAAATTTCATGCAAAAAATGGAAAAAAACACATTTTTACTCGCATTTTCAAAAATTTCTTTCTTGAACTCTGCCGTTTGTAACTGCCACCAGAAACCTCTTCCTTGAGGTTCCAACAGTAGTCTGCTAACATGTTCTGTACCGTTTTTCCTGCATATCGTTTCTCCATGACAGAAATATCCTGGTGAAATCTCTCGCCGCATTCGTCACTAACCACGCCCAAGTTAGGAGGGAAAAAGTCCAAATGCGAATGTAAAAATTGCGCTGATAACACTTCAACAAGTTCATAACAAGTTCCTTGTAGTTGTCAGCTTTCACATTTCCAAGAAAATTACAGCATACTTGTCTGAAAGCTAGCCATTCGCATTTCACTTTTTCTGTTAGCAATTCCACAAAGTTGTCATCATGAATGATCACGGATTTGCGGCCCAATAAATATGCCTTCTTTTAACTTACTATCACTGAGTTTAGGAAATGTTTTTCTCAAATACCCAAAACCCTCACCCTGTTTATCCAAAGCCTTAACAAAATTTTTCATGAGCCTCAACTTTATATGCAACGGTGGTAACAAAATCTTGTCTTTCTCAAGTAGAGGGTGATTCCTAACACTCTTCTCTCCAGGAATTAAGTTTTTTCGTATGGGCCTATCCAAAATGTTGTAATGTTAATCTTCTGCCCGGCTGTCCCATTCGCAAAGAAAGCAACAAAATTTTGTAAACCCAGATTGCATGCCCAACAGTATACCAATCATTTTGATATCTCCGCATATCTGCCAACCATATTTTTCATAAATTATCACTTTTAATATTGTATGCATATTTTCATATGTTTCCTTCACGGTGGAAGAATAGGCAAGGGGTACTGATGGGTATATATTCCTATTTTGCAACAATACTACTTTTAAACTATTATTAGATGAATCTAAATATAGTCTCCACTCGTTTGGGTTGTGACTCCTTCCAAGTTCTTGCAGAAGACCTTCTACATCATTGCAGTAAGTTAACTCATTACTAACAGAAAAAAATGTGTCAGTAATTGTTGGCGTTTCCCACATGACACCTTAACACCATCTTGTAATAAATTCCACCATCGGAGACGAGAACCTAACAATTCCGCTTGAACTTTAGAAAGGTTGAGGTCTCTGACTAGATCATTTAGTTCGGATTGGGAAATAAAGTGAGGTATATTTGGATCAGAAAAGTTTGAATATGAGGGTACAGGTTCGTCATCTGGAGAAG
The DNA here is from genome assembly GCF_977018435.1 of Lepisma saccharinum. Taxonomy (NCBI): domain Eukaryota; kingdom Metazoa; phylum Arthropoda; class Insecta; order Zygentoma; family Lepismatidae; genus Lepisma; species Lepisma saccharinum. The sequence goes on along the minus strand of NC_139230.1, from coordinate 20,355,737 downwards.
AGCACTGCTTGGTTCTGTTTCATCCACTGTCTATTCTTGAGGAGGCTTAGGAATTGGTATAAAATCATGAGCGCCATTAAGCCAACCACGTAAAGTTCGCGAACAATTACAACGAATTTTACCTGGTGCCCAGCTTTTTCCCTCCTCTACTTTACTTCCAAAATACAACTCATATGCTTTTTTTCACTATAGGAGTGATAGTATTTCTCTCTGACTTCAGAGTAAATTCCCCGCAAACATAGCAAAACAAGTTCGGGTTATTCACACATTTGCATGACATGGCGAACTCATTAATTGAGTTATAATATATTTATTTAAAAAAACAATTATGAATGCTCTTATTGTTTTTTTTAAAATACAACTTACACTTCACTTCACTATACACAATATTACATTCACAATTTCACGAACATACACAAACATAAAATACGGCTACTCGCGAAGGCTACTCGCGAATTTATGGGAAAGGAAGTTAACCCACAAAAGAACAAATTTTAACAGAGAAACAGGAAATTTCTCTACTGCCAGATGTTTCCTCCACTAAATATTAAGTGCCAGTCATAAACACACAAGGTCGCTGAAAAGTTCTTATCCATTTGCTAGGAACCAAACGTTAAGCCGGATGCGGAGCAGGGTGCGGAGACCTGAAACCATAAAACTATAAAATGTGGGTGTTCTGCAAAAAATTTAGGTGATACAGGAAAACGGATGCGATATTCGTTATCAGCACATCTGAATACATAAAGTTCACTTAGTTTTCTTTAAAGGAGTATTTCATTGTTTATCAGTGGTATTATTCTCCACCAATGTTGTATTTTGTAAAGTGTATACTAAACCGTTGTTGGAATTAAAATTCCTGGTGACTCAGCACTATATATATTTGCGCCCGTCACGATATATGAACTCAGATCTTGAAATGTATTAAATTAGTGTCGTTGCATCAATTAACACGGTTAAATGTGTATTTTTTTGTTATTTGAAGTGATCGTGTATGATCTCATATAATGCATTTTAGTGCATCACACGGAGGAGCAGCTGATGAAAGTATTATTATTTGATGCATTTTTGTGTGTACTTTGGTGCACCAAAAGTACATAATTAGCAGTTTATGCATTTCACTGTTTGACTGGACTTTTGGATGTCAGAATGTCACTGCTTATACACCCACATATTAAATAGTAGTTGCAAAGTCATTAGTTGCTACTAATTTATAATATGGAAACATTCATTTTATCATTTAATGAAAGGTTTTAGTTTGTAGCCTAAAAAAGGTCTCCCAACCACACTAAATATTATCAGTTGTTACGATATTTGAATCAACAAAATATTCATAGATTACATGAGTAGATAATCTAAGATTTTCATTGTTTTCTATCATAGAAATTTATCATTTCATATGGAAAATGCAGAATATCCTTTTCAACGTGTAGCAGATAATGTTCAATATTAGGCTATTATGACGCTGGAAAACCTATGATTAATTTGCTCGAGGAAACACTTCTATGCAAGATTTGCATAAATAGTAATGTTTATACGTACGTGAAGATGTAATATCTTGAGAAATTTGTGGAGGTGGTAGAACGTGTCTTGCCCTTCCTCTCCCCCAAAGTATATTCCTCTGCAAGGAAAGTTAATGAGTTTTATGTAGTAAATGGAACAGTCCTCTATGTTAATCCCTACGCTTTATAGGTTTCTGTCCTATTCAGTTTTTTTTTAGAAAATATAAACTAACTATAAAAATTGCAATTATACATACGATTTTATCGTTTGATAATTTCAACTACATACATTTTGACACAAGTATTTTTCACAAATGGGTCCAGTCCTCTTATACACTTTGCATTAATATGAGATTAAAACCACTATTACCGATCTCCATATCACATCACATGTGTACGATTCCTATTTAAAACAGTTAATGTAACAAGAGAAATAAACAGTTACTCGTCTCGTGTTTACATATTCACGTGCTAGCACCTGATCTAGTCTACTTACAAGCATTCATCATCGATCCAGATTCATCAATACATTTAATTAATTGTATTATTCTGTCAGATTATGTTTGCTTTTGGTCAGAACGAATGATAGACGTGTTAATAAATGTAATTAACATCTGTCGTCATCCGCGTAACTCTGGTTTTCTGTTCCCATCATTCCAGCTAGAATTTCAATGGAATATCGAATTTCACGAGCTCTGTACTTCAGTTTTACCCACAGGACTATCATGAATCTCAACAATTCTATAGAAAATTGTGTTGCTGTTTTCGGATTTGTGTCGTGCATTACAAATTCGGGTATGAATTTATAATACCGGAAGTATCTCCAATTGCTTTCAAATTCGGCATACTCACTAATTTTGGCCTCGTAATCACGAATCTGCAGTTAAATTTTGGCGGTCACGTCTAGAAATTGCAAAATAACGTTGTCAATTACCGCTGTGATTCTGCATGCACTAACATGGAAACCATGTTTTCTGATATGAAGACGTCTTCCTTTCCGCACAACGGTCTTGCTACCTTGTGGTGTCTCATAACACAACGTTGCTCAAGTGTTGTGCAGTAAGTGTTGATTTGCATGTGAGAAAATAGCGTCTTGCGTAAAGGTGGAAAACATGTTTGCCCCACGAACCATTCACGGTAAGGTTAGGTTAGGTTAGGCAAGTATAGTTAAAATTAAGGGTCATCATAAACATAGTTTTGAAACGCTAATCATTGCAAAAAATAGTTGTTTTCTTCATAAATCAATGGTGTTTACTCCGTTCACAGACCCACTTTTTTCGACTTATTTTGCAATTTCTAGGCGTGACCTCCAAATTTTAACTGCAGATTCGTGATTACGAGGCCAAAAATAGTGAGTATGCCGAATTTGAAAGAAATTGAAGATACTTCCGGTATTGTAAATTCGCTCCCAAATTAGATAGGGCGTCTTGACTATGAAACGAGAGACTTGAGTTCGATTCCTGTGACAGCTGATCAAATGTTGGAAATTTTTCCGTCAATATCAATCCATAACTGACTCTGGGAAATACCCAGTTTCTCAACCGTTTTGCCACCGAGGCGACAGGCGGGAGCGTGATGCTAATCGCACAACCTTCGCTATAACCTTCGAGAATGTATCGAGCCATACCTCTACTTCATGACATCGGCAAATGCACAGAAACTTGCTTTTATACCTTTGTTAAAAACGTCACATGTTTTCCTTTATTTCTTGAATTGTAACCCTCCAAAATAAATAGACCTGGCTGCCATCCACTTTGCTTCAAAAATGAGTAAAGTCTACGCCGTGGAGAATGTCACTCCAAAGCAACATTACAGTTATGTAAATTAAGAGCATTATTTAATAGGAAACCGACAATAATTGCTGTCACAGAATTATCTGCAAACATTTTATGTACCTACGTAAATTGGAAACTCATGATTCAAAGAAAGTGCATAGAGATTGTTGTTTTAGCTTAATAACCGTCAATGGTGATGTGTGTTAGAGAGTTCAATGTGTATTTTTTTATCAGTTTCTTTTCATTATGATGTATCAGGTACTTATTTATCATTGCGGGGAAAATTCATATATAATTACACTACATCTATTTGAGGTATCTAGTTTCTGCAATCAACCTTTAATTATCCCACAACTAAGCAGACTTGAACAGATTTCAAATATTCGAAGGCTAGAATAACTTTTGGTTGAACTGAAATGTTGGTTTCATACGAACAGCCAACTTCGTTCTAGAACAAGAAAAGACAGGTGATGACAATAATTCTTCATTATGTCGTTTGCTTATTTAATACATACAAGCCTACTGAAAATAATATGCCACGACGGTGTCCGACTCACAATCTTGCAATGTATGTCTTTGCGGGTGTCCCGTGATTTCGCTAGTGTCGCAAGACAGCGACATCAGTAAAATAAATATAAATACTAAATAGATGATTATGGCCCACAAAAATACAGAGCCCAAACTTGCAAATTGTGTGCATATATTTTTCTTAAGCTTAAATCGATTCTACCACCCCAAGATCTAAACGTTTAATTTGCATATTTCAGTTCACATACTTGTTAAAACACTCCTTCTCGTAACCATTATGGGGATATATAAATGAATTTTTCCGGACTTTTAATGAATATTCCCGAACCGCTATGTTTGTTATTCTTTAGTATTGACAGCCTCAAGCCTTGTACAAACATTTACATCAATTAAACTGTACTGGTAGAAATTGTTGATAACGTAAATAAATATTTGCTGATATCCTGGACTTAATGTGGACGGTGTTGAATTGATTTTTCGCATGAACTTCTCGTTTTTTTCAATCATACGTACATAAACTGATCTATATGCTTGAGTAAACAGATTTCACATTATTTAATTAATACCGAAATGAATCTTGAATAAAAGTAAAAATATCAACATGGATATTATAGGCGAAATATACACAAGGTAAGATTGAATTTATTTATTTTTCGAAATATAAATTCCAATTAGTATCGCCCTTCTACCTAATTGTCTAATTGTGATAATTTGCAAAAATAATTGCAGAGGGAGATTGTGAAGCTTTTAATGAGGTGAGTGAATAATTTCTACTGAACTAAAAGAGTACAACACGTTGTTATGATCGGTATGATATTGGTGTATTACACACTTCGTAACGTATCAAATAAACCCAAATATGACAACACCGATTGGGCTTCTCTGATGGTGTAGTGGTAACGATGTCACCTTGTAATCAAAGGGTCCCGGGATCATACCACGGTGAAGGTCATAATCCTAGTCGTAAGCCTAGTCCAGATTACCTTATCTGAACGTAAAATGAACGTAATACAAACTTTGGAATCAAATGCTTATCTTGTCTGTTACTTTGCTCTTTATAAATGCATTCCAATAGTTAAAAGTAACCATATAGTGCACAAAATGTGAACTGAAATAATATAAGTTATAAACTATTAAGGGGTGTAAGGGGTGATCTTCCACGTAGTACACCCAAATGTCAACCTCACTTCCACGTTAGTGCACCCTGGACTGAAGACTAACGAGGCTCTGGCGACTGGCCCCATGGCCAGTATAATTTTGTTTGTATTGTCCTGTTCTTTTGTCCTTATGTGTGCTGAGTGCGCCTTTACAGCCTCAGCTTTTAACAGAAGTCAGAACATTTTAAATTTTAAATTTTTTAGTTATGCAACGTTAGAGTTGTTATTTGTAGAGGTAAGGGGCTGGCCCCCGTATACTGTGACGGGAGCAAAATAGCCTAAGTGCTGACGCTCCCAAAATTTTAAATTCAAATTCTAGTCAAATAAACTATTAAAATCTATAAATCCTCACAAGTTCTCTAACGTCATGACGAACGTAATGTTAATTATGATTTATTTTGCAATGTTGTTTGAATGATATTTGCGTATTAAATTAATTATGTAGGATTTAAATTTGTAGATTTGTTGTTTAAGGCTCATTTATCAACTTTTCCGTGTACGCACCTGTAATTCAGTGAACCTCACATTAGCACGAGTTTAAAAATTTCAGATGTTGATTCACCTGTTTCCCAACATGCATTCCCGCTTGTAGGCAAAGCGTGTTTTTGCTCTGAAATTCATAAAGCAAAAGTTTGGTATTAAATCCACTTTATGTGCAGCGTAATCAGGAAACTCTCTCGAAAATTCATGGACATCGTTCGCTGACACGTCGGCACTGGTAGCAACACCCACCACATTCGCAATTCGCACTGTACTATAATATGCGCCAGCCACAATCAATTACGGTTTTTTTAATTCTACATTATATACCGGCATATATATATATAATGCAAGAGACAGAATTTATGAAACACACACAAAATTTTGTTCAAGTTTCAGCGAAAATTCGGTTTACAAGAAAATATCGGAATACGGAAATTTTTGTCAAACCCCATTTTCATTTTGAACTTTGGTTACTGCGTGCGTCTCAAGGTCGCGTCGCTGATGATTTTATGTTCTAGTTTCTGCCGTCGCATAGGTTTCGCATTATGTTTGTTGTTTTATCCAATCATAATGTAGCCGCGACTAATCTAAAGAGGTAGAAAAGGAACCTTAATTAACCAAATATAACTTTGTGAATCATCTTTCTAAATTCAGTGCATGCGCTAAGCATTTTCCCAGAGCTAATAACCTCATAAAACGTCTTCATGCATCTCATAGTGTTTAAATTACACCTTAACTTTCTCATTATAAAGTATATTCTGCAGTGTATATAGTTTCTCATGGCATATATTTTTAAATTATCTAGGTATTACTTTCAAATTGATGTACTGTATCATGTTTTAAAATAATAAAAAAAATGATGCAGCGTTTAAAACAGAGTTTAAAATGTTATTGGAAACTTAGAGAAAAAGGGAGGAAGAGAGAGATGGCGCTCTTCCCAATGACGTAGTGGTAAACTGTCGCCTTGAAATCGGGGGTTCCTGGTTCGATCCCTGGGAAAGGCTGGTTCGGATACCATTATATACTCTAGATCCAGTTCCGATCAGCCTACCTGAGCAGAAACTGAACTTAATACAAACTTTTCGATAGTGAAATGACACTAAACGAAACTGATAACAAAAAAAAGTATTCTATGTGAACCAAGCTTTTCTTTCATCTGCTGAATTGCAACCTTGGTTGATAAGAATTTCAAGGACCATTGGATAGGGGAAAATGTAAATTTATCTTCAGAGGTGGAAAGTTTAAAAATTGGTCCTAGGTTTATAAAATGTTCTTATTGAGACATATAGCTTGGGTTTCTTCAACATTTGCCAATTTAACCTATAACTTACCAGGTGACAAACACCTTGAGCCCGACCCTGTGGCCGAGTGGTTAGCACATCGCGCTGCGACGCCAAGGGTCCCGGGTTCGAATCCCGGTCGGGCTTGGTTGTTTGTGAATGTCCATTCATCAATTTCATCATTTCATCACTCATCCCCATCTTCGCAAATTAGCCAAGAGGCACAAAACGCGAAGTAAAATAAACTAAATCAAATCAAATCAAGACAAACACCTTGAATTACGATTTCCAGTTAGTGAAGGAGGAGGGGTGGTTGGCGATTTTTCCTTAGTCTAAGGTGACGGAAATTGTATTATTGTATTATAGCATCTGCTTCTCTCATTCCTGCCTACTTAACATGCAACTTCCCAGGAGCAAAAACTTGGATAATGTTGCATACTCAAGATTTTAAAGTGCAGCTTAATAGGTGGCAAGTAAATTGAATTATGTTTCTAATATAGTAAAGGTTAAATATAAGCGCAATGGAATGCATTCCTTGTATTGGGCCATGTGGGTTTGCATAGCAAATGAATAGCAGGAATCCTCTTATCACTCACTCAACGTAAAACTTGCTAGGTAAGTGTACTAAGTTCTCTCTAGGTCAGAAAGGGGGAGGTACGTTGGTCCTCGGTCTAACTCCATTGTCTCTACCTATCCTCTACTACCTTTTGCTATGACTTTGCTACATTCTATTTTATTTTATATGTGATATAGAATCCTCTGTACATGTCTTACCCACACTAGCACATGAATTCACAGACCCGCAATTTCCCTTCTGTTCAGTGCTATAGCTCTTTTCAGTTCTTACGGCGGGCGCTCTAGAAGCTGGCAGGGGAAGTGGGGAGCGAGGAAGCGACCAATCCAGCACGATAAGAAACGTAGCAGCCAGTAGAACGAGTTTCACATAGTACTTTTTCCGGCCGCGTCGTGTCTCTCGGCGCCACTGCTGTTATCTGGTTGGTCTGTTGCGTAATCCCCGCTCCCCACTTCCCCTGCCAGCTTCTAGAGCGCCCGCCGTAAGAACTGAAAAGAGCTATAACTCATTAGAAGCTGTGACCTAAATTGGTATGTTACTATTAGCCCCGTCTGGTTCGCTACACCTTTTGGCACTAGGTGTAGTGCAGGTGCATCCCAATGTCAGGCGGGTGCAAGGAAATTTCGTTCAACTAAGTACGCACTGTAAGATTAGCAGTGTAGATTCAACAAATGTCTGTCTGTCTGCTGCTTAAAACGTGCATTTCGTTGGTTGCCACGTGATCATACACCACACTGTACACCGCTCCAGAACGTAGTGCAGACATCAAATACACTACGTGACACAAAAGCAACGAAGTAGACGGCTCGGTGTTGCACTTTGTAACAAACTAGAAGCAAGAGTGCAAAGAGAGTCAAAAAGCGCAGCGAACTAGACGGGGCTATTATATTTATTTCATTGCGGTAGTCTGTGTTACGTACGCAGAATGAATATGTCCTTAAACGGAACCACAACTACGTTTAATTTATTTATTAATTTACCAAAAGTTTCAGATACAGCACAGAATGACTATTTTATACTGAAACAGTAACACCAGAAAGACAACAACAAGAATAACAACAAAACAATAGAGTACAAGATGTCACAGAAAAAATTAAGATTACACATTCATTGTTAACAATTTTCTGATTTGGAACGATAATGATTCTTTTTTACAAAGAATAATTATCTTACTCCGGACCGAAATCCTGTTTCTAATTGATTTCATACAAGAGGCTCTTTTTCTTTATAAATAATTATTTGATCTCGACATTTCTTGTAATTGAAACCTGGCTTCTTCACTAGCGTTCCGAAGTTTTTTCCGCTTCAGATAGGAGCACACTGTGAGGAACAATCGTTGTGATGGCTTTCGCTTGCAATGTGTGACTTTTAAGAGGAGCTTCAAGAGTTGACACTCCTGCCTTCTCTCAAGTGATCCTCTACCAGGACTTGGCAGGTGATCAATCAAGCCCTTTATGAATAATTCACTGCTAAAGGTCTCCGCTATCTCCAAGTGGTACGTGAAGTTCCGTCATTTCCTGGCGCTTACTCTACAGTTAGCCCTGATTCCTCGTCTAATCGTTGTCGAATAATCGTCCCTTTAAGACCGGCTCTACGTCTAATTGCATCAAGTAACTTTCAAACGTATGTATCTCCCAAAAACACACAAATCAACTACTTACTCCTCACGGAAAACACATAAATCATAAAAGTTCTCTCTTTAGCGCAACATGAGTTCCCGTTGTGTAAGTTTTCAAAAGATGAAATAGTAAGCTGTCCATTAATCTGTTGTAAACATTCCAAACTATGTAAATAGTGAAGATAGGTTTCCTTCTTAATGACTCACATGCTTGAAGCATTTAACTACAATATACAGACCGTAACCCAACCTAAACTCCCTTCTTACATAGGGAATTTGTAACATTAAATATTTAATGTTACTAGTTCTTGATGGACGTTTAATATAGATGTATGATATGAGCCATACACTATATACTAATATAGTATTGATATTATATTAGTATATTATATGTATGTACATGAGTACAGTACCTAAGAAACTAAAAGTTAAAATATACAAAACAGTAATTTTGCCTGTAGTATTATCTGGATGCGAAACTTGGCTCCTTACATTGAAAGAGGAACATACATTAAGAATATTTGAAAATAAAATCCTTAGAAAAATATGTGGACCTAAATGGGATGAGGAATAAGTTACATAATTTAAAACTACATAATTTGTATTCATGTCCAGATTTTATTAGAATAATTAAATCAAGAAGACTTAGGTGGGCAGGTCATGTGACACAAATGAGAGAGGAAAGAAGAGTATATAGGATTCTTGTTGGGAAACCTGATGGTAAGAGACCAGTAGGAAGGCCAAGATGAAGATGGATAGATAACGTTGAGATGGACCTAAAGGAAATCGGTAGGGATGGAAAAGAGTGGATTTATCTTGCCCAGGATAGGGACAGATGGAAAGCCTATGTTGTTGCATCTATAAACCATCGGGTTTAAGAAGGCTAGACAAGTAAGATTGAATAAATCACTACTGGTCAGCTACAAAGACGAAAGTTTGTTTGTTAGTTATGTGCATCAGTGAAGTATAAAAACAGTGGTATCTATACACAAGCTGGCTGATCACTCTCCACACGGAATTGAATTGATTTGAATTTTTAAATCCACTTTATGCGCAGATAGGCTAATCTGGATTGGACCTACTGTTTAAAGTGAGATCCAAATCACTATGTGCATCCACCGGGTATCGAACACAGGACTCGTTGATTGAATGGTGACGACATTACCACTATGTAGTGGAAGTTCGGCGGGGAGTATTTTTTTAATTGATCCCTTAAAACTGTTGTCACGAACTTCTTGATTACCACTCGTGTGTTAAATTGCAACGCAATTGAATCATACTTTTTTCAAAATGTAATTCATGTTTCATAGAAAATTTTTAAAAGCAGTCATGGGAATTTTCTAAGTTATTCCATGTTTTAATTTTGTATTAGCAATGAACATTTTACTCTATAAATAAATGATGTCACGTATGGCTTTAGCAAGTCATCTGTTGTTTATGTAACAGTGGTGCAATAATTTCGAAAACCAGGTCAACGTAGGATTTTGAAATGGTCTGTGATTTGTTCTATGTTTGATCAAAAAGTTTGCTTCAAGTGCACTTTATATTGAGATAGGCTAATCGTGACTGGACCTATACTAATTGGATCCGAACCGTTGTACAATGTGTCTCGTCCAGGAATCTAACCAGGGCCACTTGGATTGAAAGTGTGCAAAGCATGCCTTCGGAGTAAAATGTCAATATTGAAGTACCTGTTGAATGAGTTGATAATCCTGAGTGCCTTTCGTATTTACATAAATACGCACTCGAGCAGACAGAACAAGTGAGGTGAATGATTATGATATCTGGTTCGCGTTCAGGATGTCGCGAGTTGAACACTCCACCGCCAGTTTCTCTGACTGATTCTATTTCATGCTTTTACTCAGTCACCCCATACAAATGCTGAGTTGTAATTTAATTGTAATCTCTTTTTTGTTCTTTACTTCTTTTCACAGTTGACCTAACGGTACATGTCGGTTCCTAAATTGCGTTATCGCCACTCCTCTTGGCGGAGTAATTACCGTTAACCGCGCTACGAAGCTATAAGTCTTAGGTTAGAAATCTGGCTTAGACATTGTGATTGCCTCATCTATTTCATCAATTTGTTGTTTTCGCAGCGATTAACCTATATTATAAAACCTATAACTAAAAATCGAAAATATAAATAACTAAACCATTAATGGCCGGCACACACTAATGGCCTCTCCGATGGAGTAGTGTTAACGCCATCGCATTGTAGTCAAGAGATTCCGGTTCGATTCTCTTTGGAAGCACTGGGCCGGATTAGTGTATATGAGCGTAATGTGGATTTAAAACAAACTTTCAGCGAATGGGAATTGTTTTACAAGAGTTGGCAAACATACAACTGAGAATTGTTGATACAGGGGGAAAAAAACTTCCATCAATTTATGCCCAAAGTCATTTGCTTCCGGATGCTCCTAATTTGATACTAAACCTTAAGAGACATGACACTTGATCGCCTGAACGGTTACGTAGAACACAGATTCCTGTCGACATTCCGGAAAACGAAAAGGAGCAGAGACTGTTTGTATTCCGGCCCAGTGGTTTATTCAAGTGATGTGAAGCAACTGTTGAAACCCCTTGGGATGGAACCCAGGCGGAGGGAGGTAGGGGGCAAAGGCCACCCTTAACTTGTTTATGCATATCAACAAGGCAGATTCAAGGAATTACGGAAATACACAACGATTTGCATGTTTACCTAGTTTGAAGCGCTCAGAATTATGGTTATGAGTTAGAAGGTCGCCGCCGTTAACCTGGTTAGCAAAGGACGTGCGGAAATGTATTCAATAATCTAACTCGTGTCTCGTATACGAAATGGCGAATTTGAACAAAGGGATCACATATGCAGTTCTCTTCGGCTGTCACAGAGGTTGAAACTTCCACGTTGAAACGTCTTTTGCTTTGTTGAAATAACATTCAAACTCTTTAGCAGTTTTCAAGCGCCATCAATTTACAACCTGTTCGTTTGCATTTCTGATATGTCTGGAAATTTATGGGTTTCGATTACCGTCGGGGGCTTTGTGAGTAAGGATCGTCTCTTTAATATTCAGAAGTTGCTGGATTCAGATGAAGGGCAGGTCTTTTCCCAAGGCAAGATACGAATTTCGGTTTCTTTGTTGTTTCCTTCTGGGTTTTTTTTTCTTTTTATTGCCTTCTATTATTTGATTGGTCCGACCACATCCGTATCTGTTCATAAGGATATTGTGTGCAACAGTGTTTTGAAGCCTTAACGCATTTTTATAAAGACGTCAAAATTTCATGAATTGAGACTTTTTCTTCTTGAAATGCGATAGATGCAAACCCTTAAAATTGAATTATTTTCCAGACTCCTAATGCAGATTTTGGCATTTGTCATTTTACTGCCTACTAGGTTTCAATGAATCAAAAGCTCAAGTCCTGTGAATACTCAATTTACTTAAAGTGAGAAAATTGATTGTACCCATTCTATTGATATACATTCATTAGTCTGCAATTGAAATGAATCGCTCATCATCAATATCAACATGTTCAACTTTAAACTCCCCTAAGTTAATGTTTTACCGGTGGAAAACTAATACGACTCGGCTCTAAGAAATTATTTTGTACCGGTATGTAACAACGACTTCTCACATTCATTGAAAAGGAGAGCTTCGGTGTCTGTTCGTGTGGTGGCATGACCACTTTACAACTGATAGCAGCTTCCAAGACAAATGCTCTGTGGTAGATTGAATGCCAGCTTCAATGCACAAACTCAAAAATTCGTTGTGTTGCACTTCGGTCGCGTCTAATTTTTTTTATTTTACAGAGCTACAATGGAGCGATGAATTCTGTAGCACACTAAGACTTGCATTCTTTCCATCGCCGCATTTAATCTTTTTTTCATATTCTAGGCGCTTAGTTTTTCCAGTAGTAACAAATTAAGAATAGAGGAGTTTTTAGATGGTCATCCTCTACATGCATATGTGCAAACAAATCTTGCAAGCTTCATTATGCGACCTCTGAGTTTCGAGGACGACAGAGAGACGTATTAACATGTTTCTGTTTTGAATTAAACGCGTCTGCTGTGTTAAATTATGTAAATTAGCCGTATTTTGAATACAAGCTGGAGAAAAGGAAACCACTGGGAGAATTAAATGTATGTCTGCTTTATATGCAGCGAACCCTGAAACACGGAGAGCGAAGCATGAAATTGTCCTCTTGCTGCGAAAGTCTTCTTTAGTTTCCTAAGGAGATGTTGCTGCTTAGTGCAATGTCTTAATGATTTTTGTTAAAGTTTATTTCAGTCTAATTGAAAATAGTCTTGAAGATATATGCATAAATTTATTTGTAAATTTACATGAAAATATGCAGGCCAGACGATAGCATATTGACTAATGTTGACACTTTTTAATGAAGATATATTTTCTTTCATTCCCGATAGGGGCTCAAATTTCACTTTAAAATGTAGATCCAATACCGATTACCCTCTGCGTGTAGAGTGGACTTAAAAATATGTACAAGGAATCGTTATTTCTTCATTTAAAGAAATTTGAGATAAGTGTACACACGCACACTATTTTATTGAATGTGTACTTCCGTTATGATTGCTCTAAGTTAGCAATAAAATAATTCAAATATTATAAAGTGACTCTCAATATACATACTAGTGGAATTGTATTTTGAAGTGTCCCTACTATGTATAATATCAGACAACCTGATTTGCAGACAACGTTTTCTACCAAATGCAAACAGAATACTATATACGAAACTATAAAGTGTAAGATTTTCATTTCCAAAAGGATATTTGAGAGTGGTAAACCATTTACCTGCCTAAAAATACATAGAATCACGTTTCAAGAGAGGTTTTTTGTGAGGATGTTACTTTTTCAAATATACATATGGAGTGGTTTGCATTTACATAGCATTACTCTTACATTTTAATATCAGCTCTGAATTTGCACAGTTTCTTCTATGATTTCAGAAAGATAAAATGAAAGATACTTCAATTTATGTAAAGGAAGTAAAACCTCCCCTTCTCTGTCAATCAACATTTAGAACAAACTTTATTATAAATAAATAATACTGTAACAAATGTAATTCATATTTAAATTGAAAATTTTGTAAATATGTTGAAAGAGCTGGATCACAAAGACGAAATCAACATGTGTTAAAGATTTCATTTGGACAGTAATTACTTCTCTGTTACTTGTAATTTGTATTACTTATTTATTTTAGTTGTATTTTCATGCACAAGTAATAATTATGTAAATAGAATATTATTTGTTCATCTACAATCACAGGCATGTTACGAATTTATGTAATGCTCGGCAAAAATACTAATGATTAGAAGGTAAGACATTAACAAATTTAAAGATACTCAAATTTGAAAATCAGAGCTCATCATTCTAGCTGTTTCCATTACAATTATCGTTTGCTATGTTCAAAATTTTGTGACAGTAAATCTTCCTGCAGTTAAAGGAATTTGTTTTTTACATAGTGAATTCAGTAAGGGATTAGAGTTTCAAACTGGTAGAAACTGAGCTTTATGAGTCGGAATATGTTGTCCTTTCATTGCTTTTATAATATATGTTAATACATAAGTTAAATAAATTACACACTTTAATTTAATGGAATGCCTTTAATGAATGTATTTGACTTATCCTATTTCCATCAAACAACTAATCAAAGATCAAAAAAACATCCGTAAAACAAAATTGTCGGATGTTAATAGTCGGGTAATAATAAGCAAATATGCATTTGTTTGTGATTTTTGAACAAGTCGTTATGGAGTTTTCCTTTGTAAAGTACCTACAAGGTAACATAAATAGAAAAACTAATGAACACGCTTTGCCTTGACGGTGTGAGTTATTTACCCAGCGGAAATTTACAAATATTTACCCTGGCGGTTGAAAGAGAGAGAGTTAAAAAGTTCACTACGGACACCGAAAAGTTGAAATGGGACGTCGTGTTTTATTTAAAAGTGCAACTGTTAATGGAATATTCGAGAAGTAGCACACATTTATTGATATCCATGCAAACGTTTTAACATTTGATTTAGAAAAAGTAAACAGTCTCTCAGAAAGGAAGTTCTAAAAGGTTAATGTGTTTCGTTTCATCGAGAAGTGGAAAAACCTTATTTATAAATATAGAATGTCTGATTACTTGTCGCTTTAGTAATTATTGTGAATAATAATAATACAGTAGAACTGTTTGAAAACATTTTTTTATGAAACTGGTAAAGGTAGCCGGAGCATGGTACTAATCACGGCCCATCCGCAAATGGGCAAGATTGTGCTGGTGTAGGTCCCTATCCCCCACATCCCCTTCTATGGGCTCACAGTATTCGCAAGGGTAGTTTATATATGTTTATATATATATATATATATATATATATATATATATATATATGATGAACAGTCAAATGAAAAACCTTATATTTTTTATCTAGTAGATTTCTTCATATAAAGTTGCACAAGTTTGCTGAATTTTAACATAGACCCCATTGCTGATCTACCGTACATATATTTTCTAGACTGAGTTAGTGCCTGTATACCTCAAGAAGTAGGGGCCTCCCCCATGGCGCAGTGGTAGCGTCATTGCCTTGTAATCAAGGGGTCCCGAGTTCGATACCCGGTGGAGGCACAAGTGGTTCGGATCCCACTTTAAACTGTAGGTCCAGTCCCGATTAGCCTTACTGTGCATAAAGTGGACTTAAAACACCAACTCAAACAAACAATACCTCAAGAAGTTGAATATTTGGTATCTATGTGCACTTTTGAGCCACCGCGAAGTTCAATCCACCCAACTGCGTGCGGACTGAGGTCATTGTCGAACTTCCTCCTCTATTTGAAAGCTTGCTGGCGTGGTAAGCATGCATAGATACACTGAATTTTCATTTGCCGTAGGATGTCTTTAAGTTTTAGGATTGCAGAGGGCAAGAAACCACTGCTGCTCTTTACTGGTAGAAGTGTGTGGAGGAGGCGCCATCTTTATATGACAAAAATGGTGTTCTAAAGATCATTTGATTAGTTTTGCAGCCCTGACATTGTTTTGTAAATAACAGTTGATGCCTCATTTACATTTAAGCTGTACTGTAATTTTTGCCGGACTTTTAAGGTTTTCATATGACTCTCTCTCTCGTGTGTGTGTGTGTGTGTGTGTATATATATATATATATATATATATATATATATATTTGTGCATGTAGAAGATTTGTAAGATTCTTGAAACTTCCTTCAGTTTATTCTTTCATTACACAATTTCAAGTTCCCATCCCCCCGCTCTCATATCCGAGTCCAGCATCAACATCATTTTTGTTGGTCTCGAGAACCTGGCAGCCAGGCTGTTTTCACATGAGTGCGCCCTCTAACAAGGCGAACTACAGACCACTGGACAAAACAAACTCCTTTCGAAAGTAGGAGGGATTATTCGCCGTGGCAAACACTTGACAGCACTTCTAGTGTTCCTGGGAAGATTTATTTTCGATTTTTTTTCTCCATTTCTAATGAGATGGTTGCGTTCTAAAGAAGCGTAATGTCATGTTCAAAAGGAAGACTTTGTTTACAAATTATTTTTTTGTCCTTTTTATACATGTAGAAATACACCAGGGAATTAGATATAAACTGCAATATATAATTTAATGTTTATTTTAAATTTACAATCAGTTTACATTTCCTGAAAAAATCGGATATACTTTATATATAATTATATTCATATACGATTTCCTAGACTATTTAAATCTAACCTTATTGCTTCCTCATAATTGCCTTGTAAGTTATTTTTAAGGAACTGGAATAAAATCTTCTGCATTCAGTGAAACAAAAGGCATGTGATATGTGCAGTGGTGGATTGGTGGATGATTGGATTACTCTTCAGCTTGGTACAGCTTGGTACTCAGTTCATATCAGAATAAAATCACAATACGTCACTGAATGTATGAGCATTACAAATACGGATAATATAAATAATATAAGTACAATATTCTGCATTAATTCGTTGCGTTCGAATTGAGCAAGTAGAACAGAGTTCACATCATTTGTATGCATTTTAATAATTTTCAACTTTTCAATAATAATAATAATATATATGTTTATGCATTCTATTTTTTTAGTTTTCCAAAAGTTTCACATCTAAACAGAACTAAAATGTAAAGTCGAAGTGTTATTAAATACACATTTAAATGTCTACATAAAGAACCGTTAGCACATTACTGTCCACAATAACTAGTAGTAATGTCGTTCTTTAAATTCACGGTAATGTTTACAAACTGAAAAGTTCATCGGTATATTCAAATTTTCATGAGTATTTCCAACACTCTTAACTACGTACACGTGCGTTCTGTTATTAATAAATTACAACAAACAACTATATTCTAGTCAGCTAATAGTAGGCCTTTCCAATTCCAAGCAGGTGTTACAAATAGTGCTTGGTAATATTAACCCTTCGGTTGTGCGATATCTCCTGTATGGCAATCAAGTGAATAAAGTGTTCCACTTTCAGATTCACAAACATAGAATCATGGTTCTTTGTTATTACAACTTAATGCATTAAATATCTTAATTGGAAGCACGTGCGGATATGAAGAGGAAATTGGTTGGAGAAAATTGCGTAATAATCATCTGCATGAAGACTTTGAATGGCATATCGCTTATAACATATACGCGTACGTAGAATACCATTGGTACCTAGATGAGATTTCACACAGTCTCGTATAGTCTTGCGGATAATGAGATGTACCTACGTACATCTGTCACATTCTCGGTCTCGTCTCGTTACAAACGCCATTCACGTTCTCGTTTAGATTTTGAATGCAAAGTGTCCATCTAGTGTCATCTCATCTCGAGTTTCGAAATATGTGAAAATGAACAAAATACTTATTTAAGAAACTAAAACTATAAGTTTTTGCACTTTAAAAATGAGATGTCTGAATACGATCTATAGTAATACAAGCTTGGTTAGGCAAAAAGTATAGTGCCTTGTCCAGATACCATCTGTAATATGAAATGAATTAGTTTATATCCTTGTAAGGAAACCAAAAAGCGGAACCTTATACTCTGTCCCGGATATATCTGGAGCAAGCGAACGTAAACAAGTCTCTGCGCAAGTTGTGACGCGAGACTGTTCCGCCGATGAATACGTGAGAGGGAACGGGATTGCGTGGAGGGAGGAAAACGACTGCAGTCACCAGCCTTCGCTGCAGCGTGTACTGCATCGCTCTGCCCACCCGATTTCTCCTCCTTCCCTGCCGATTTGCAAGGCCATGCTCCAGAGATAACCGGGACAGACTATAGATATCCCAAAATTCTCAAGTAATGTAGAGAAATAAAAACAAACCAACTCCTCTGTTACGGTACGTAAATGGTATTATTGCACAATACAACAATATATTTTTAAATGCATTTATTTTTAAAGAATCCAACGTTAACCAAAGATTGTAACTTGAATTTGAACGAAAACAGAACAAAGAAAGAAAGCATAATATAACATAAGGAAAATACAGAAAGAACCTTTGTCATTTGAGCGCATTAAAGTGTTCAAAATGTTGCTTACTTACTAAATCCATTAGAAATATGAGCAAGCTCCAACCTTATTGTGCTTTTATCTGTGATCTCTTTCACGTGCTGATTCAGGTGATCACGTAATATTATTTTGGAATGGAAAGCAATTAAGTGTAATAATAATCAAATTGATAGAACCAGGAACGAACTATACTTAAAAAAATATTTGCGACCAGTGTCAGTGAAAAGCAGTTGTGACGTAACAAGAAAATATTACGTAAAACGCCATCAATTTAATTTTCTCAGTCACTACTTTAATTAGAAACGCCATGTGGGAGTGACTTGATAGAAGTTGAATTAAAACTTTAAAGTTTGGTAGCGGTGTAACCAAAGAACTCGTGTGAAAGTCCTTCTGTTTCTGGGAATAGTTTTAAGGGGGCAACAAAAAAAATCCATTCAATATAATATAATATAGGCTGTAAATACTGCATATCTTGAAGTATACAAATTGATAAAGCTTTTTAATTATTAAAAAAATTAAAGGAAGGAATTACGTAAGAGTATAACACGTGGATTTATCTTGAGCTTGAATAGTAACGGGTAACGGGTAACTTGAGATTTTATAAAGAGGAAATAATTAAATTCCAAAATTGGAGAAAATTTGAATGAAAAGTGCAATTTGTAAATCCACATGAAAGCATAAGTTGTCAATAAAGAATTAAAGGTAATTGGACATATTATTAAAATAAGTGAATAAATTAATAACTTCCAAACCAAAAAGCACTCTATACCCGGTAGTGGCGATTAGGTGGGACAGTTGCCACCTCCCTCACTTTTTACCACTTTGCCCCCGCACTATGGCCTCTTAATGCTAAGCATTGTCTACCAACAGAAAGTAAACTGTCCTTGCCCCCCCCCCCCCCCCTCGTTTTGGCACCAAATTGCCGGTCCTGTCTTTACAAATGCAGATCTTTCAGTGTTTACAGATGTTGAAATCTACAAAAAAAAAAAATAGTAAAATATCCTGTATCTCTCTCACTCTCACTCTCTCTCTCTCTCTCTCTCTCTCTCTCTCTCTCTCTCTCTCTCTCTCTCTCTCTCTCTCTCTCTCTCTCTCTCTCTCTCTCTCTCTCTCTCTCTCTGACTCTGAAAGGTATAAAATCATGGTGTGATTTGAAGCTGTCACATGGAATATATCACCCTCCTCTCTTCTTGTAAATATTTGGTTCTTGATAGATGCTGTACGTATATTTTATACCATATGCTAATGCTTCCAAAGAATTCACCGGAGTTTCTAATCCTACTGGAAATTTCTCAAATGTCCCAGTGTGTATAATGGATCGCACTCAAAGAAAATTAGGGCCTCCCCGATGGCGCAGTGGTAGCGCCTTGTAATCAAGGGCTCCCGGTTTCGATACCCGGTGGAGGCACAAGTGGTTCGGATCCCACTTTAAACTGTAGGTCCAGTCCCGATTAGCCTTACTGTGCATAAAGTGGACTTAAAACACCAAATCAACTCAATTCAACTCAAAGAAAATTACTGGCAAATTCTGTTTTCCTACCAACTTTGGTGGCTCAGTCGGTAACGAGTCTGACTACCATGCTAAAGGTCCCGGGTTCGATCCCCGGCCGGTTCAAATCCGGGAACTTTTCTAACGTTGGAAGCGGCCCGGGCGCCAATCCAGCGTCGAATAACATGGGTACCTGGGGGAAACCCTGGGGGTCACGGCCGGATCAAGAAAGTGTGGGCGTTACCCCCACACCCCCTATACGCCTTCATGGCGTGGTGCCAAGCACAGGGGAGCACTTTACCTTTTTTTTTACCAACTTTGGATCCACGTTTAAAATTCACTGTTGGAATAAACGAACATAAACATGATGAAATGGATATGTCGATTAACTACATGCGTACGCACTTCTGGAATAGCAGTTAAGAGAGCCCCTGCTTGCTCCTTAGTGAACAAATAAACCTGCTTAAAAACATATTTCTTGCCCAAGCCCAGAGAGTATTTTCGTTAGGCGAATAAAGTTTGCGAGTCAACCCCGCCTTTCGTTCTTATTGAATGAGGAAGAACAATTCAGGTCAAGTAGAAAGTGAAAACAAACCCGACTTGCTCCTTGTTTGTCTTGCAATGCGATGACATTGAAACGTCTCCATTGGAATTCTTGGCCTTTGAGAGTTAGTTTAAGCAGCTCCCCAGCCTCCTCGCCCCCTCCTTCTGTGCCAGCCTTCCAACACAGACATCCAATAAATATGGATGAGTCGAAACTTCAACCGAGTGAAACTTCCGTGCCAACGCAGACAGGTCGAAATATAAACACTCTAAATGATCTGAAGACCTTTGGGAGATGTTTGGGAAGAGAAAGTGCAGAATACCAGGGAGGAGTTACATTCACTCTTCTCTCTCTGGAGAATGCCGTGCCTTCTGGACATTATTTTGTAAGCAAGCTGGAAGCTATGCGTGCTTTCTTACTTCGGAACGAGATATTTCCTCTTGTACGTTCCCTATTACATATATTTAAATTTTGCAATTCAATAAGCTCAGAATGTCAAATTATGACTTTCTAACTTTTAGAGAAATCCAGAAACGCAAAATAGCATGTTGACGTTTTTGGATTCTTAACTACAGTGTTAAACTTTTGTATACCTACGTGTCGGAGACTCGTTCTGTCTTTGTCCTCAGGAGAGTGAGCTGTTCTCTACTTTATCATTTGGGGGCCTCCCCGATAGCGCAGTGGTAGCGTTGTTGCCTTGTAATCAAGGGGTCCCGGGTTCGATACCCGGTGGAGGCACATGGCACAGTGGTTCGGATCCCACTTTAAACTGTAGGTCCAGTCCCAATTAACCTTTTTGTGCATAAAGTGGACCTAGAACAACAATTCAATCAATCAATCAATCTAAGTCCCTGGACACAGCATGTGTTTTTGGCCAACATCTATATGATAGAATATAAAATCGACACACTACCCTGAGGACGGAGACAGAATCAGTCTCCGAAACGTAGGTATACAAATATTTAAAACAGTGACTAAAAGTAAAAAAAACTCAACATGAAATAATTACCACTAATAAGCTACAAAGAACAAAATAGCATGTAATGCACACCTATACCCTGTCCCAGGAATCTCTGGAGCAAGGCAGCGCATAGCGGCAGAGAAGGGGGTGGGGAATCGAGTGGGCAGAGCGAAGCAGTACACGCTGCAGGGAAGGCTGGTAACTCCAGTTGCTTTCCACCTCCACGTAATCCCGATCCTGTCAAGTGTTCATTGGTGGAGCCGTCTCGCGTCACTACTTGCGCAGAGACTTGTTTTCGTTCGCCTGCTCCAGAGATTTCTGGGGCAGAATGTACATTCTGTCCCTGGAATCTGTGGAGCAAGCGAACTAAGAAGTCTCTGTGTAAGTAGTGACTCGAGAGAACTCGACCAACGAACGCACAAGAGAGGGGCCTGAGTGTATAGAAGTGAAAACGCGGCTGCTGCTGCCAGGCGTTTGGAGCAGCGCACACTGGATTGCTCCACTTACTCGCTTTCTCCCCTTCTTTGCCGTTACGCACGGCATTTCTCCACAGACTCCTGGGACTAAGTATTCATTCCAATCGGCATGTTCCCTGTAACAGTGACTGTGCTTATGCCTTTGAACAGGCAATCTTCCTCTAGGAATTTCCTGCCGGTACATTATATAGTTGTCGTCCCCAAAGCAACCTCACTTTACTTCGAAGAGAGTTCCGAAAGATCAGTTTTCCCTCTAACAACAACATGTCAAGTCCACGTGGAGTCCAATAATCGTCCCCTACCTTTCCCACCAATAGCGTCCGTCCAAGAAATGACAGATCTTGTCAAGTCCACATGGAGTAAATGAGATGATGCCAATTCAGTTTCTTTATATATTTCTGAAGGTGAGGTTGCGATTCCGTTGTCTTTGCAAGGTTGTGTTATTGTGGTATGCTACTTTTTTAATACAATATAAAGACCACGGGAGTATATCATCGCAGTGAATGAATGGATGTCTAAACACTACAGGCAAAAATGACAACATTGCTTTTCCGAAAAACAGGTGGTGGCTCGAAACCAGATACGTGACCGGTCAGCTTCCTCTGGGGTTGGGTCAAAGGTACCAAACTGGTGATGCTTAGAAGACCAGCACTTTACCCAAATTGTCACCGAAAATTGCATCGAACTGCGATAACAGACGTCGTCTTCATGTATTATTCAGCACAAAACGCCTTCTGTTGTTTGGTTGACGCCATTTACCACAACCATGCGCATGCGCCTGGTGGTTTATCTAGGTGAAACCTCAGTTGAGTGGCGCAAGACACCCTAATGTCAACCTCCCTTCCACGTAGTACACCCTGGACTGCATTTTGCAGACTAGCAAGGCTCTGGCGTCTGGACTCATGGCCAGTAAAATTCTCTATAGGATTTGCGTAGTGTGCTATTCATGTGTGCTTGTGATTGTCCCCTTTCATTATTTTCATCTTAAAACCACCCATCCACATTAACGAAAACTAGCAGAAAAGTGACGTAAAATAACCTAATTCAATCCTTCAATAAAAACCTCAGTAGCGTTGCAAACGGCACTCATTACATGTCTCTCCACACACTGATCACTCTGAAAAATTAATAGGTACATTCTTTCATGGACAGGTTGTAATCCAATTTTTTTTTCATGGTTCTTTGTAGATTTTTACATGTTTGTTAAGTAAAACTTTTCAATTAAACTGTTTCATTTTCTCTTTGCAGAGGTGTATCCCCAACTGGTATATCGCTTCATTGAACAAACATTACAACCGGGACCATCTGTTTCACTGAAGTGCAGCGCTTCTGGTAATCCTACTCCGCAAATCTCGTGGACTTTGGATGGATTTCCCCTGCCACCGAGTGGAGATAGGTTCGTTTTATTTTTGCTGCATTCGTCATTTTTAAAAAAGTTATTTTACTAATACCTCGTTTTTTGCAAACATATTCTCCTAGGAAATATTACTCGGATGACAACACCAGAGTTATTATATGAAACTGTGTATATTTGCCTTTAAGCAAATTAATGTTTCTAACACAGTGTCACTGAATATAAATTACTATTCGTAAATTACATTAAAGCCCTTTTTCATAGAACTTCAGGACATGTTTATAAGGATTTACGTGTGTTTCTGAGTGGTAATTAACATCAAATATTATCAAACTATCTTATATTGACTGAAAATATAATTTAATTAAATATTGGTTTATTTTTCAGACTCATTATTGGTCAATACGTGACAATGTTTGGTGATGTTATAAGTCACGTGAATATTAGCTCTGTGAAGGCAGAAGATGGAGGAGAATATGAATGCATTGCCGAGAACAAGGCAGGACAAGCTCGACACGCAGCTAGATTAAACATTTATGGTGAGTAATCAAAATTTTTAATATTATTCAATGTTTCTTGTCCATGGTTATATTCGTTGTAGTCCGCATGCAAATTTTGATATTTTTGTATTTCATTCACGGAAAAGACTAATTCCAGCTCCGAGAATGATGAGTGATTCTATGTCTTCTGCAATAGAAGAGTGAAAATCATTTCCGATCCTCTATACATGTACAAAATTCCTCGGTGTTGAAGTGCGTTGTTAAATAAGATCCGCTTGTTTTGTGTATATCTTTACCTCGGTACATTTTCTATAAATTTCAATAAGAGTACTGCAGTGACACTTAATGTATAGTTCTGTGAAGAAACACATAATTGCTGTAGATATAGGCTACGTCATTTTGAGTTAAAAAGTAAAGACTGTACGGTGTGAAATTCAGTAATGCTAATCAAGTTTACGCTTAAAAAAGTAAAGTAAAGTGTTTTCCTGTGCATTGCACCACGCCATGAAGGCGTACAGGGGGTGTGGAGTTAGGGCCCCACACTTTCTTGATCACGGCCGAAGATGGGGGTGATGTGATCAGTACTACGCGTCTGGCCGCCTTTACCCCCAAGAGTTTCCTCCAGGTACCCACTGGGTGGAACGCCGGAGCCGCTTGACCCGGTTCTTCCCTGGAGGGGATCGAACCCTGGTCTCTCGCATGGTAGTCAGACGAGTTAGTTTACCCTTAGAAAAGTGGAATGCTCTATAGTTATTTTCAGAAAGTCCATCTTTCCTTGCTTTGAAATTCCGCCCATTTCCCTGCTTTGAAATTCAGCTCACTTTTCCCTGCTTTGAAATTCTGCCCACATTTTCCCGTTTTGAAGTTCTGCCCATTTTTTCTGCTTTTAAATGTTATCCACGTTTCCCTGCTTTGATATTCCGAACACATTTCTCTGCTTTGAAGTTCCTCTCAACTTTCCCTGCTCTAAAATTCTGCCCACCTGTCTCTGCTTTGAAATTCTGTCCACATTTTCCTGCTTAGTTTCTCCAACCTTGCCCTGCTTAAAAGTTTCTCCATCCTTTCCCTGCTTAGAAGTTTCTCCAACCTTTACCTGCTTAGAAGTTTCTCCAACCTTTCCCTGCTTAAAAGTTTCTCCAACCTTTCCCTGCTTAAAAGTTTCTCCAACCTTTCCCTGCTTAAAAGTTTCTTCAAACTTTTCCTGCTTAAAGGTTTCTCCAACCTTTCCCGGCTTAGAAGTTTCTCCAACATTTCCCGGCTTAGAAGTTTCTCCAACATTTCCCGGCTTAGAAGTTTCTCCAACATTTCCCGGCTTTGAAATTCCCCCAACCTTTTCCTGCTTTGTAGTTCCGCCCACTCGTCCCTGTTTCAATCTCCGCACATGTGACCAAGCATTCAACTTTCACATGTGTCAAGGATTCAATTTTTTCAACGTATTTCTTTCAATTTGAGAGTAGGTGTAAGGTGTCAATGACATTATTCAAAGAGTGCTTTCAAACATTATATTTCAAATTAATGCGGAAAGGACAATCAGAATAGCTAAAAAGCTTGTCATTTCTTTAAAGATACAATAATCAGTTTTAAACTGAAATAATTTTGAGATAGTAAAGCTTCTCTTTGTTATTATTCTGAGTATATTAAAACATGATGAAGTTGCTGCCTGCGACGTGTTCCAAACTGCCCCCTCCATGGTTATTATTACATTATTTTTCTCTCTGCTTGGGGCTGCAACTAGGTGAATATTTCCCCGTGAATGCATGAGAAGATAGAAAAGCAAGAAACCCACTCACGAGCGAGTGAACTAATTTGTTGTGTCAGCCGGAAAATCAAGGGATAACTGCAAAGCTCGCTGAACCTCACCGCGGACCATTTAAAGGGTACCGTAACTTGAAGGATTATAATTACAAGGTGGAAGGCAAAACGTGAGCATTTAGAACATTAACACTAAACATCGTTGTGGTTTAAATACACCGCGTTAGAGGGGGGACTTCTCCTTATCCCATAGCCGCAGAAACACCATTCACAAAGGAAACTTCCAATCTTCCCGTTAATTAAGCTCGAATTCTTTCGGTTTACAAAGTTTGTTTTCCGACCAAGTTTGAAAGGGATTTTTTTTAGTGAACGCTTTGCTTTGCGGGCTTGTTTAAAAAATTGCGTCTAAGCGTTTAAATTGAATTCGGACGGACGCTCGCTAAAATACACACGGAAGGCACTAAATTATACTTCATACTCATTATTATGGCCTCTCCGATGGTGTAATGGTAACGCACTCACCTTGTAATCAAGGGTTCCCGGGCACACTGAGCAGTAGTTTGAATCCCAAATTAAACAGTGGATCTAGTACCGATTAACCTATGTGAGCATAATGTGAACTTAAGGTAAAGTTAGGTCAACATTTATCATACTCAAAATGAAGATTTTTTTTCGTTTTCAAAAACATGTGTGAAAATTTTGGTGACATATCCAAAAAGTTTCTCCGGGAAAGTCTCTTTTTGTAATCGGCACTTTATGTTATGTTCAGGAAATGTTGGACATAAAGAAGGGGTTACAACGACAACCAACCCCTTGTGTGTAGGCCACTGTCAAGGTTCTTTCTTCTTACAAAGGCACTCCCACCAAGGTGTTCTACGATATCATATTGATCAAATGATTCTGCTATACTCTGATTCTACTATAATCTGTTGATCAAAAATTCTTATTTTCTCTTCGGTGCATATGATGGACTTCTTTTCATTTCAGCCAAACTTATATTATTTTACTGATCTTCCGTGAGTCTACTTGCAATTGCATTATTTCATTAAGCCACGAGTAATTTTCTTCCCTAGTTCTTTGAATAAGATAGAGAGCAAGACAAAGCTATTTCTTCATATTTTTCGCCAAGTAAATAATAAAGTTATTTAAATAGGCGAGACAGAGATTAATTGCTATAAATTAATCTTGACTTTTGTTTTCATTTTTGAGTCGACTTCCGTAGTAAAGTGGTTAGCACAGCGTGCTACAGCGCCAGGGGTCCCGAGTTCGAATCCCGGCCTATGTGTGGGTGTTCTTTGCGAGTGTCCCTTCATCAATTTGATCATATCATCACTTATTCTTATCGTCGCGATTAGCCAAAAGTGGCGGAAAAGCTACG
The DNA here is from genome assembly GCF_977018435.1 of Lepisma saccharinum. Taxonomy (NCBI): domain Eukaryota; kingdom Metazoa; phylum Arthropoda; class Insecta; order Zygentoma; family Lepismatidae; genus Lepisma; species Lepisma saccharinum. Next base: position 20,328,892 of record NC_139230.1, on the reverse strand, counting down.
TAAAAATCTTCAAACAATAGTTTTGGCAGGAACGTTTTCATACTTACGTTAGTGCAATGAAAAACATCATTTTATAACTTAAGTTTTAAAGAATCCATTAACATAGTCGTTTTGCAAGAATAATATATCTTAATAGATAGTGCAGATGTGGGACACGCTGTTACATACCTAAAAATGTAAGAGAAAAAGCTGTTAGTGGTAAATTAGGATAGAAATGAAAACAAGAACAAACGTGAAGTATTAACCTTTACTGAATAGGTAATTTTTTAATAATTGAAATAACAGAGACCATACAAGCATACCTTAGAAACAGAAAGTTACGCTACACTTTTCCAAAGGTTTTTTGTTGCATAAAAATAAATTCCTCTCAAAGAAAAATATATAACACATAAATAGAAACAACACAATGTTTAAATCGTTAGTATCATTCTTGGCGTTTACCGCAAGTGAAATGTGCGTTGCATGTTTCACAAAGAAAATATGACAACAGTCCGCACTTTTTACACTGAATCCAGTCTCTATTTCACTATTGATCAGAGCAAAAACGCATCACATTTATCCTTATCATAATTCGAATCCTCTTTTGTGCGCTTTGCTTTCATATTCTTTTCTATCTTCTCAGTGCCTGTCTTCTGTGATGAAAATATTTTGTGTTTTCCTTTTTTGTAACCACGGTTTCCATTCTCTGTGTCCAGTCTTTTCCTTGCTGAATTCCATGTGAAAATCTGGTTCTTTCGTCCCTGCTTATTCCCCTTCCTTTTCCTTTCTCCTGCTTATTCCCCATCCTTTTCTTTTCTCCTGCTTATTCCTCTTCCTTTTCCTTTCACCTGCTTATTCCCCCTTCCTTTTCCTTTCTCCTGATTATTCCCCTTCCCTTTCCTTTTTCCTGCTCATCCCCCTTCCTTTTTTCTTTCTCCTGCTTATTCCCCTTCCTTTTTCTTTCTCCTGCTTATTCCCCTTCCTTTTTCTTTCTCCTGCTTTAGGATACGGTTGTAGTTCATATGTTCCCAAGGTGGAGGAAACTGGTGGCATACAGCTGAAGTAGCTTGAGTAGACGATGAGCTTGAGAGCACGTGATGGAATCTTACAAGCAGTGTTCTTTCTTATCTGAGCTCTTCGTCCTGCTTGGGTTTTAGGGGTGATCCTTTCGAAATACACTCAAATGTCAACTCTTTGTGTACACTGGAAAATGTAGTCTTGCAGGATAACGAGATTCCGCGTTTGGATACACAGCCAGTATACTCCTCTGTTGTTTGTTTACTTGTCTTGTCCATGTGTGTCTTGAGTCAGTGGCGGCTCGTGGTCTGGCTCTATGGGCGTGCACTTCAGTCTATCGTCCAGAAGTGTTATACCACCCCTGTGAAATACTCATTCCCGTTCTTGCGTACATAATGAAGCTTAATATATTGGCAACCCAAGTTTTGATCACCTATCACTGAAAATGGGGCTATGACATAGTTATACGTATTTTATGATTTTTTAACACGAATTTTTTTACAAATTTCAAATATTTCGGAAATTGTCCAGCCAATCACGAGAAGAGCGATGTTATTGTGCAGTATGTAATTCAGCATTCGATAACCTGACAAAATCACTCAAAACATAGAAGTACCGATCTACAATATCAATACTACTGTCGATTTGCAAAATATTTCGTAAAAACTTTCTCCCCGGCTCTGCTGATATTAATGAACCAGGAGAATAATAACATTGGCGTACACCAAAGAAGCCGATTCAACTACCACATGGAGGAAATCAGTTATAATCTATCTAGCTGTTGTTTATTTCTAATGACAGACTGATCAAACCAGGCAAATCAAGCGAAATCAAGAGAATAATAAATGTTAAAACAAATAACAGTACTCACTAAGTTCACACTGCCCTGCTTCGTAATCGTACTTCAGAATTTTCCTTCTCTTTCGCCGTATCCATGTATTACTGCAGTTGCTACAGGCTTTGTCGCTAACTTCCCTCCAAAAATTCAATAACGTTAAGTCTGCTTTCGCTATGTACAGTTTCCCTCATCATAAAATCAAGCACTGTGCACTGTGCACTGAAACAGGGCCGACCTTTTGACAGCGTTAAATAATTTTGTAACGCAGTAACAGCCACACAATGCAAAACAGCTGACTATTTGATGCACGCTCCCTCCCGCGGGTTGATAATTCGGCTACTGCGCCACAGAGCCGTTTATTTTGACCAAGATGCACGAAGCAAAGGCATGCTTAAAACACCCGTTTTGGTTTCAGTTGCCCTCCCCCCTCTCCTCCTTTTCTTCCCCTGTTATGCTCGGGACAATATACCATCGAAATTTCCCTTTCATAAAAAAAATCCCTCAATTTGCGATGATGTATGAGTTGCATCGACTGCGTCGCACGATCTCCAATGGAATGAGTTTGCAACACTACATTCGCTCGCACACAGATCGCTTTGTTCACATCCTTCCTAAATGATGCAACCTCCCCTCACACGGCGCTCGAGCCAAAACACCCAATCAGCGTCCTCTACGCGACTGCTGCACCAGTGTCATAGCGAGCGAAACTATCATTGTGTTCAAGCCCCGATCGCGGCCTGGTCTGCGCGGTTTGATATCACGGATCGCAGACTTCTCCACCATCTCTCTTGGTGGAGCGGCGTGGGAACGCTTGATGTTTCGAAGGAGATAGAGTTCAATAAATAAGTATAATAATAATGATTTGCATTACAGATTTATTTGCGAATAGGCAGAAGCCGCTACTATCTTGAGTACCCTTCATGTGTAACAACATTCCCTTGGCGTGGTGAAGCAACTGTGTAACGCAGGATCTCTCTCACACACACAGACAAACACGCGCGCACGCACATGGGCATCCCGATGGCGTAGTGGTAATGTCGTTGGCTTGTAATCAAGAGTCACGTTACAGTCACATAGTGGTTCGGATTCCACTTTAAACTGTAGGCCCGCTGGCCTTCGTGGCGGAGTGGTTAGCACAGAGCGCTACGACGTCAGGGGTCCCAGGTTCGAGTCCCATCCTGGGCATGGGTGTTCTTTGTGAGCGTCCCTTCAGCAATTCCATTATATCATCACTTATCCTTATCTTCGCGATTAGCTAAAATTGGCAGATAAACGAAGTCAAATGAACCAAATCAGTCAAACTGTAGGTCCAGTTCATGTTAGCCTTTATGTGCATAATGTTATCTTGAAAGACACACACACACACACACTATATATATTTGTTGTTGTAAACTAGGTACATCTGTCTTCTTCCTCTATCCTCCCATATGGGAGCCAACATGGTCTAACGGTTAGAGTACTCTGGGTATTGGGTTTGAATCTAAAGTGCGCGTCAAATCTCCTGCATATGACCTTGAACGGCTGAACAGCACGAGCGAATCACAAACGTGCGGCGTTGCCTAGTTCCGTGACAAGGCGTTTCGCTCAACCACGCTGTCTCTTTTCCATGTGAGATTTCGACATGGCACCGCTGCAGTGCGCTGCTATTGGCTATCGCCATATGCAGGAGATTTGACGCGCACTCTAGTAGCGTTTCCTTTCACCATTCAACCCCATCATTGGGACGACAAACTTGACAAGATTTATCATGAATAGGTAGAGAACTGGGTTCATGAATTTAACACGTTAGTCTTAATCACATTACCTAATCATTCCATTTCTCGCATAATTTAATTCCAATGCATGCGGAACCACGTTATCGTCCTACTGCTTAGAAAACAGCGTCTTCCCGCATTTCGTTCTCTCTCTCTCTCTTTGTTTCTGTCTCACTCTCTCTTTCGTTCCACGTTCTTCCACGTGCTTGCCAAACTGACGGTTACAGTTGTTAGGGAAATGGAGTTCCCTGGTTACATGATCAATAGTTTTCGGCGAGACAGAGTTGGACCTGTACAGCGGAATTTTGCTTGTGGCCTGAGCTCTGTGTGCCGGGAGTGTCACTACAGTCAGTGCGGATTTCGCCACAGAGACCGCGAACAAGGTCTAGCGCAATGAGCATTTACTTCAGAAACCAATTTCGCTTAAGAGGTTACGATGTCAGTGTTTCGCTCGATTTCCTTCCACTTCTTTCGATGGTTGCACGTTGGAATCCGTCTTGCAGTAACAATGTGACACGAAAGTGGTATTTGTGCATCATCTGAATCGAAATTTTAATGCGGGGCTGAAAATTGTTGTGGTGTTGAGGCCATATTTAATTAACTGGAGGCGGTGTGGGCAGTAATTTCCATCTACATGTAGTGTAGCAATCTGTGAAATGTTAATGCTACACGAACGGTTAAATCATATCATGGAGAAGTGTTCTGCTTTTAACTTAGAAGTAGTACATGAGGGGTTTCGAGCATTTTTCATGAAAATTGAGACTGTAGAACTGTAAAATATCAACATTTCAGTGTTAGAAATTAGTATATCCCAAGTTTCAAATTCTTGCTCCTAGAAGCGCCACTTTGGTTGTGCAAAAATGGTTAAACGTAGTACGTACTAAGTATTCTAAATGTGTCTTTTTCTCGAAACCTTTTTCAATGGAGTTACGTCACTTGTGCTCTGAACTCTTCATATATTGCAATTGATAACGTGGTATATTTTTGGGTCAAAGACTTGTGTAACGTGAAAGATGAAGATAAAATAATGTGAACCAAAATTCCGAAAATCTCTTGTCCTCTGTGTTTGTCACTATCAAACTATAATTCTAAAATATGATGTGGTAATTTTAATTTGTAATCAAGAGCCCGAGTTCGATTCTCGGCGGATGCACCGTGGTTTATAGTATAGTTATTTAAACTGCATAGATACACGTGCAGCTTGCCGTGTCGCTTCGGCTCGAAGGGTTGCATTTATTTCTGAACGTACACTTCCAAGCGACAAATGTCGCTTGTCGCTTCGGTCTGAAAGCTCCCTTGGGTGCACAAAAATATATTTGGGTGCCAACTGGGAATCGAACTCGGAACAGCTCGCAGTGAACAGTGCGTTAAAAATTACTTTCTGGAAACCTAAAGCTACGAAACAAACAGGGTAGACTTTTTTTTGGCTGAGAAACAGTTTAATCTCCCATAGTATGTCACTTATAGAGCCGGTACCCAACAGAATGCAATTCATTTACGAGGCGGAAACATCGCGAGTGCCACGAATCCGTCTCTGAGGCTCTATTTTATTCATGGGAAGTTTAGTTCTCCATGTGAGTTCCGAAGTTATTAGGTTGCGCTGTTTGCAAATTCGCCGGGTGGCACGGAGCGTGGTGTGTTATCTCGGCGTTCACCACCAGGAACGACAAAACAATTCCGTTAATGTGGAGGGCTCAGATTCTAGCGGGTCCACTGAAGGGGAATTCTTACCACTATAAACTCCGCAAAGAATCTCTGGAAAATGAGCCCGAGGCAGTTAACTTGCGTAATGAAATATTCAAATGAGGTCATTTATCTGCGCCTCCCGCCAAGGTGAAGAGGGAAGTTCTTCGACGGAAGCATAAACGTGTTTATTGTCATTTTGAGTGTACTTTTGCGACCGTGGTTATTTCCCGGCCGGGTGCCGGGATGCGTACGGGATGCCCGGAAATGATAAGGACCCGCTGGATGCCGGTCATCAGTGTAATGTCGCCTATAATTATCTGGTCAGAGTTGCTGTTATTGGAAGGAAATTATTCACCCATTTTCTCCGAAATATTGTCGCCTCGGTGACCGACCACGTCGACACAAGATCTCGATGCACCGGGTTTGAATCCCTTCCCGAGCATGATTGTCGTTTCGTCAATTTTATTTCTTGCAGGCTGGCGAGTCTCTGGCGCCTGGATCCACGGGCAGTATAGTGGGCTTGTGTTTCGTATTTTCACGTCGCAATTAGCCAAAAGCGGAAGAGAAGCGGCAAAAAAAAATACAAATTGTTCCCTTCTTATATTGGGTTAGGGCTTCCTGGATGCACGATGATAAATATTAATGTTTCTGAATTCATTAATAAAATATGTTATTAGAAGCTATACTGTAGATAAATTGTTTTCATGTTATGTTTACCAATTTCAGAAGGCTTCACTGATTTCAATGCAAATTGTATGACGTGGCAAATTCACTCGAAAATAGAAGGATGAGACATTTTACTTTGTAACTCGAAAATGACCAAAATGTCACTTACCATGTTTTACACCCGACCCCTTTAATTGTAATATGCACCAGTAACTTATTTCTGAGTATAAATCAAATTCCATGGACTACAGAGTAGTTGTTGATATGCACTATTTTAGGTTAGGACAAATAAGTTGAATATTTTTCTGTTTCTAAAATTAATAAATAGCATAATGCATAAATATGCAATTTCTGTTAATGCAAAAAAATATTCAAACCTCTTCATACATTACGAAATAACAGTGGTTATTGTTAAATTTTAGATGAGATAATCTGAATTTGAAGCTTCACAATATTAAAAGTGAATGCATATTACATATCTTTTATATTTTAGTGCCTGTTATCCTGCCAGTTTCCTAAATTTTTAGCGCCTTTTCGTTTACCTTTTAGTATCTAAAAATCCGAAATTTATTTTTAACTTTTAAGCCAAGTTATGTCAGATGGTTGGTATATTTTATTTATATTGTTATTATATTTTATATTTTTACCACAATTCAATTTTTTTTTGTTGTTGTTGTTGTTGTTTTGAGCCCCTTTTGAAGGCATATTTTTCGCAGTGGAAGATGGAAGCCCAGTACTGTAGCCCTCAAAAAATCTTTGCCTTCTTTCTTAGTTCCTAGGTAAGGTAAAAAAGAGGAGGTTCCGTGGAAATTTCGTTCCAAATGAAATGCACATTATAAGGCAACACGGTATAACAAAGAAATAGCGTATGAGCTATTAAATGGAATTAAAGCGGACCGTGTGTTGCGCCAAGGTTATTAATAACAGCGTAGAGTCTGCATCCGCCGTTGTAATTTCATCTTTGAGCCCCGACCCCAGCAACGGCAGGAGGAACGTCCTCCGCCATCCACGGCAAATATTTTCTTGAAGCTGTCTCCGGAATTGTCTGTCGTTGTGGAGGAATTGAATTGAGAAGATCCAAACCGGGTGGAACGCTGCCTCATCGAGTCTCTCCCCCACTTAGCATAGGAAAGTGGAATACGAAAAACCTTGTTCCATTCCCATGCATTGCCTAGGAAGGAGGAAGAAACCTCGTTGGAGCACGTTATGTCCCAAGGCTTGTTTCCCAAGCGGATACAATATGGCTAATTTATGAAAATATGATTTCACTTTTTTTTACCCCTCTCTTTCTCGTGTCTCCAAACGGAAGCTAAGTTCACATCCATGGAGAATTGAAAAAAACGGTTTAACTTTGAGGGTTATTTTTGGTGGATCTGAAACCGTTAAAGGTCAAAAGGGGAGAAAATAAGCACCCACCAGTAACATTGAAATGTTCGGAAACTGTTAGAATAAAGTGTAGGCGCGTTTCATTACTTAATGCGTGTTACTTTTCTCTTCATAAACTTTTATCTACTCGTATAATATCAAAGATACTAAAACTTAAAATATACAAAACAGTAATTTTGCCTGTAGTATAATATGGATGTGAAACTTGGTCCCTTACATTAATAGAGGAACATAAATTAAGAGTATTTTAATAAGAACCTTAGAATAATATTTGGCCCAAAAGGGATGAGGAGGCTGGTGTGTGAAGAAGGTTACATAATTTAGTAAAAAAGTAAAGTAAAGTGTTCCCCTGTGCATAGCACCACGCCATGAAGGCGTATAGGGGGTGTGGGGGTAACGCCCCACACTTTCTTGATCCGGTCGTGAATGGGGGTGATGTGATCAGCATCACGCCCCTGACCGCCTTTACCCCCCAGGGTTTCCCCCAGGTACATACAAATTATGCAGTTACATAATTTAGAACTGCATAATTTGTATAAATGTTCAAATATTATTAGAATAATTAAATCAAGAAGTCTTAGGTGGGCAGGCCATGTAGAACGAAGGGGAGAGGAAAGAAGAGTTTACAGGATTCTTGTTGGGAAACCTGATGGTAAGAGACCTGTAGGAAGGTCAAGACGAAGATGGAGTGATAACGTTGAGATGAACGTAAAGGAAATCGGTAGGGATGGAAAGATTAGATTTATCTTGCCCAGGATAGAAACAGATGTTTCTGTGTTGCTGCAGCCATAAACCTTTGGGTTTAAGAAGACTAGAGAGTTAGTTAATTGGTTGGTTATGGTATTTTGCATATTTATTATTATCTGTTCCTCAAAGGGGTAACCCTTTCTGGAGAATCCAAATGTCAACCTCCCTTCGACGTAGTACACCCTGGATTGCATTTTGCAGACTAACGAGGCTCTGGCGTCTAAACACATGGCAAGTATAATCATCTGTGTGGCTCGTGTTGTGTCGTCAATATATTGTGCGATTGTCCCTTCATCCATCTCATCCTATCACCAGTTATCCTCACTTGCGCCATTACCAAAAGGTGGCGGAAGAGTGAAGTAAAATAATGCAAATCAGTCAATCGGCCAAAAGCGTCGAGGAGTAGTCAGCGTCACATCTGAGATGCCAGAGGCCTCATCTTCGAGCCGTGATCGAGGCTTGGATCAATTTTGATTGGTTGATAGGTTTGGTTTATTTAGCTTTGCTTTTCGAAGATGAGGGTGGATGGGGATAAAGCGAAATTGAGGAAAGGACGATCACAAACACATATGGACAGCACACAAGTCCCACAGAGGAATATAGTGACTAGGAGTCCAGACGCCAGAGCCCCGTTAGTCTGCAAAATGCAGTCCAGGGTGTACTACGTGGATCTGAGGTTGACATTTGGGTCTTCCGAAAGGGTCATTCATTGCGCCCAAACATGTGTCACCTCACCATTCAACCGACCTCCGTGGTGGAGTGATTAGCACAGGGCGCAACGACGCCAGGGTTTTACGGGTTCGAATCCCGGGCTGGTCATGTGCATGTCTCTGTGAGCGTCCCTTCATCAATTTTAGCATACAATCACTCATCTTCATCTTCGCGATTAGCCAAAAGGGGCATAAAATCGAAGTAAAGTAAGCCAAATGAATCAATTAATGAGTCAATCTTCATCATTCAATCTCATCGTTGCGACTAATTCAATGAATAGAAAAGCGATGTAAAATAGCTAGAATAGAAATAGAATCTCTCCAATAATCTAGAAGTATTAAGTTCACGACTATATGATGGCCAATCAGAACCGATTTTGTCTTTACATAATTCATAATTGCAATATACCAGGGTCATTTTGTATTGAAACAATGAATAAAAAGAAATTGAATATGAAGACAAAAAGATTGAGCACGCAAACTGAAAAGATGACCAAACAATTTGCAATGAGTTATACATAAATAAATATGTAATTTATTTATGTATAATAATATGTACATAATAAGTATTTATAAAAAAGTAAAGTGCTCCCCTGTGCATAGCACCACGTCATGAAGGCGTGTGGGGGTAACGCTCCAAACTTTCTTGATCCGGTCGTGAGTGGGGGGTGATGTGATCAGCATCACGACCCTGACCACCTTTACCCCCCAGGGTTTCCCCCAGGTACCCATGTTATTCGACGCTGCGTGGGCGCCGGGACCGCCTCCACCGTTAGAAAGGTTCCCGGATTTGAACCGGCCGGGGATCGAACCCGGGACCTTTAGCATGGTAGTCAGGCGCGTTACCGACTGAGCCACATAAATAGTTTCTGATAAAAGTCTGTAACTAAGGAAATAATTTTAAGAATCAGGTCACGTAGTAAAGATTGCAATCAGTAATAAGAACACAGCAAGTTCTCGTTCTTATCATGCCAATTTATTGTGTGTGTAGGAAGATTTTAAATACAAATTTAAATTTAATATCACTGAACGTGTGATAATTGTAGAACAAGAAATATGCAAGTTTTTGAAAAAAGAAGTTTTGTGCTGAGAGTCTGTTCAGCACTCCTAAGTATGTAAAAACCTTTAAAGATAAGGAAATTGAATCTCAGTGCAATAGCAGTATTACAATTAATCATAACCTTCGCACGATTTCAGTAACGTTATTTTTCATTTTAACCTGATCCGAAAGGCACAAAAGAAAACAACAAATTAGCAGAAACATGATTTACACCAACCAATACAACTGTTTTGTATCAACACAAAGAGGAAATTAGCTTTCTCGTTAGTAAAAACACATGTTGAGTTTATAGATGAACACATTCACATCCGCATATTTGAAACTGGTGTTAGCAACTTCACCGTAACTGAAAAAACCTATTACTTCTTTATGTTTTACTTCGCTTTTCTGTCACTTTTTGGCTAATTACCAGAAAAGTTATATGATTTCAATTTATTTTCATCAACAAACCAACCCTCCATCGATTATATCGGAAATTATTTTGGGGGGAATTTCCGTATAAATTAGTGACCGAATTAAAACCTGTGGATACCAACATTGAAAATGTGTAAAAGAATGTAGATTTTTTTGATGACCAATATCTTATGATTCTTTCCACTAAATCCATTAGGAATATGATCATCACTAGAGCCCGGAAGTTCAGGCATTTATTTTCGTTAAAATAGGCAGGCAAAAAGGCATTTATAATGTGGAAAATAGGCACTAAAAATGAAAAAAAGGCACATTTGGAAGTCGCTTACTTTTATCTATAATTTCTGGCAACATGTTAAAATCTACATTGGGAAGAGCATTCCAATTTTCTCCGTCTTGATTGCACATAACTACAAGGTGTTTTTTAAAGTTCTCAACATTCATTGATAGTCGTCTGTCAGAGAGAATGTTTTTCATAATAGAAAATTATCTTTCTACTTCGACAGAAGTTATTGGACCATACATAAAACAAGCTAATGTAGCTGGACTCATTTCGGTAACAGCATTTTCACCTTTAAGAATATCACAAATTGTTTTCAAATGTTTCAAGTCCTCATTTGCACTCACTACCCGTTTGCACTTTTCTGCAACAGCTGACCCCTTTTCTCGTGGCACTTCCATCATCTGCTGCATAGATTCCTCTTAGATTTTCATGGATGCTATAATTGTAATTGTCTCTGGCAATGCACCATAATGTGCAAAAATAAACTTCAATAGCACAGGAGCTTTTTCACTTCACAAATTGAAGCCGCTTCATTTTATGAAAGAGCATCTATCACCTCACTGATTTTTTCAAGGTTGTTAGCATAATATATAGCTGCTGATATCCAGGTTCCCCATCTGGTCAAGACTGGTTGCGGAGATAAACTAAGCTCAGATGCAACTTCCTTAAATTTTTGGGTTCGAGAGGGAGATTTCAGAAATATCTTCTTTGTGTTCGAAATCAACCTGTCCACTTCAGCAGTCAATCATGCACAAGGAAACGTTAACCGAAAGGCAATATCCTAACTCAGCATGAAATATATTTTTCTCACACTTTCCTCCTTCAGCAATGTTGAAACATGCATGAGTTCAATATTACTTAAATAAGGTGAAAATTATTCACATAATAAACGGAAAAAAAATAAATGCCAACAACGTTTTTTGGGAGAAAAATAATTTATATACACATTTTTTTTTAAAAAAAATGGTCAAATTTCATTGAAAAAGGCAAAAAAAGGCATTATAAATAAATATAGGCAGTGGGGTCCCAAAAAGGCAAAATAGGCAAAATGAAAAGGCTTCTAAAACATTCTAAACAACATAAGAAACGTATATCCGGAAAAATTTTATCAATATATGCAGTAGATAAAAAGAGGCATTTTGCCAAACTTCCGGGCTCTAATCATCACATAGTGGGCTACCAATGATCCAAGGGTTACAATCGAATGTTTCTCAGAGTTACCTTGTAACTCTTACCTGTTTGCTTTTTTAGAATTTTACTTCGCCTTTGTTGCTCTTTAGGTTTATCGCGATGACGAGGATGAATCATAATTATACTGAACACATTTTCTGCTGGTGGTTGATCTTAGATTGCCGACCTCCGTGGCCTAGTGGTCAGCACAGGGCGCTACGCAGTCAGTGGCCCCGGGTTCGAATTATAGTTTGGGCATGTGTGTTTTTGTGAGCGTCCCATCAACTTCATCATATCTTTACTCATCCTCATCCAGGCGTTTGCCAAAAGTAACAGAGAAGCGAAGTAAAATTAACCAAATCAATCAATCAAGGCTGACTTTAGGACCCATTTCGATCTGCCAATCGTCTTTGATGGTGTGTTTCCTGGTGGGGTGGCGATCTCAGTTGCCAAATGGGCGCTGTACGACTAATATCGACTGCCTGTTGCAACGTTGTCAAGTGTAATATTGCCTTTTCTTTTTTCTTTGTGTGCCCGTTAAAGGAAAGTTCAATGAGCCAAAGCCCTTCGGCAGCTATTTTCCTCTGAGTTCATGAGAAACAACTCTTTTGCAACCGCGCGAGGAAGGAGCGTATGTTCGGCAACACGGAACAAGGGAGCATCTCCGATTCTTATTTGTTTCGTGCCGCGAGTAGCGTTCGGCACCTTGGATCACGAAAATGAACGACTTCAGCCGAACAGAAGAGAATTGATCGCTGATTCGTCGCTTTGCAACCGTCAATTCAAAGTGCGACACTGTATTAATCTGATGACAGGATGCTCACGTCCAGACCATGACTCGAACCTGGAATCTTCGATGGCGGCATCGGGAATTCGCCAATCAATGCACTAAAGCGCCAAAAAATGCTGTTCTCATCCGTCATCACATCACAAACCTGCGTTTATTTACGGTTATTGTACCCCAAACCCTTTTTTTATATATTTACTTTTCTTTACACTCGATACCCTTGTATCTATTTACTATTCTTTACACTCCAAAGAATCGAAACGTTTGGTTCTATTTACTGTTATTTACACCTCAACCCTTTGTTTATATTTAATGTTATTTACACCCCAAACCTTTGTTTCTATTTACTGTTTTTCACACCCCAAATCCTTAGTGAAATAATTAAAGCTCCAACATGTGAAACTGCGAATAATAAGCAAAGTAAGGGCAGTAGCAGAAATAAAGAAAGTGATTTACTTCCCTGTAGGAATCTGCTCCTCCCCTGCAGATATCAACGCACGTCTCAACTTCCGACGAGAAAAATTAAGAATATAATGAATTCAATAGAATGCTTAACCAACTCGCATAGTCCAACACTCACAGAAATCTGATCCATTCCATTCGTGCAGAAGTGACGATGAAACGCACTGAAAATTCACACAACTCGACAAATGATATTTAAAATCAAAGAGAAAATGCTTTAGTAGAGAAAAACAGATAAAGGTCTGCGAAATGATCGGAACAAAAAATACTGCATCATTTCCAATTAGCGTTTTTCGTAACTTTGCGATTTTAAATCTAGAGGCTTCACTTCCATCGGAAATTAAATCCCAGTCTCTTGCGAATTTTTCAGGCAGGAAATGCGTGGAGGCTTAAAAGAGATTTGCGCCGAGAGCTCAAAGCATGTGAGAGAATGACATTAAATTGACAGCGTGGGCCTGGAATGTTCATTACTCCTTTGAAAAAGGAAAGTCCTCATCACGCACGGTTTTCTTTCGGTGTAAATTGGATATAATATATCGTAACTTTATTCCTATGGACTAGAAATGACGAAGTAATAATGCAGGTTACGATACACAAAAATCGTTAATACTTGTTGTGAAGGAATGTCCGAGTATGTGGAGGTAGGGCTCCACACATTCACAATCTCGTCCATCTATGGAGGTGATGTGATCAGAACCACGCCCCTCCCGGGGTTGTCCACAAGTAACCATTTATTAGAGGCATGGTGAACTCCAGAGCTTCTTCATGCATATTGCGGAACAAATTCAGACATGAAATCGCCTACACCGGGAATCGAACCCAGGTCTCTCGCCTGGCAGTCAGACGCCATACGAACTGGACCACCGCGGTTTCACATGTAACACATACACACACACACATATCGCGTGCGTGCGTGTGTGTATGTGGTCATTTCCAGTGTTTAAAAATCATACTACACCGTTTTAACCAACTTCGCAAATAGGATGCTTTTATAACTTGATATCTGACATCTAACTCGGTCAGTATAATCCTCTTATGGGAGTTGTGTTGCGCCCTATCCGTATGTGTTTGTGACTGTCCTTCAAAAATTTCATTTCATCAACGTGCATTGTCATCTTTGAGACTAATTCAAACTGACAGAAAAGTGAAGGAAAAGAAAGGAAATAAATAAATCAACTATAACATGATATATGTGTAATCTGTGTATAAACCGTAAAATGGCAACGTTACTGTACGTCTCATGAAGACATGGTAGGACTGTGAGGTAACGCTCAACATATTCTTGATTTCCACCATAGTGAAGATCGTGTTATCAGCACCTCGCTCCGTCCATATTATATCCCGCGGCCAAATACCCACTAATGTACGAGTTTCTGAGACGCTTATACACAGACAAAACAGAACAATTCCTGCTTGAAATGGCCCACTCCAGGAATAAAAAACAGAGTCTTCCCTCTGGTTGTCAGTCAGTATCAACAGTTGTTTTTCGAATGAAAATCTTGCAATTCCTTTGCTTGATAGTCTATCGAACGTTGTATGTGACTACTCGTAGAAAACTCCAACAATAGGCGAAGAATAACAACATTGACTAGTTAAGCAATCGAACCAAGGACCTTGAATTACTAGTAAGTTGTAATATCATTGCTTCTGATCGAGAGGCCCCGAGTTTGATATCAGATGAGGTACATTGTAGTATGGATCCCACTTTAAACTGTATATCCAGTCCCGATTAACGTATCTGTGCACAAAGTGGTCTCGAAGCAATCTTCCAACCACAATCTTGTATCTCTGGAGCAAGGTCCGCATAGTGGCAGAGAAAGGGGGTCGAGTGAGCAGAGCGAAGCATTTCACGCTGCTGCGAAGACTGTTAACTGCAGTCGCTCCCCTCCCTCCACGCAATCCTATTCCCTGTCACGTGTTCGTTGGTGGAGCCGTCTCGAATCTCTACTTGCGCAGAGAGTGTTTTCGTTCGCTTGCTCCAGAGATACCCGGGACAAACAATAGAATGAAAGGTATTGTAAGGAAATGGAACGAAATAAAACACATTAAAACAAATGAAACACGTTAAAACTTCCATGTTACTTACACAAATAAACCATGTCTATCAACCAATGAATTAACATCTATATTTTTTTTTATTTGGAAACTGGTCATCCCCATCCAACAAAAAGCTTTCACAAGAACTTTAAAATGAATGTTCGATCATATCCTGCATGCCATTATAATTTTGGAGGTCTACTCTGTCGCCACATTTTATTCTCTACCTTGAGCGTTGGGACATTGTTGACATTTTGATGCTGGCAGAGTTAATGATGCGTAAAAGAAGTCGAAGAAACTTTTATCCAACCGTGATTTATATACTGGAAACGTCACATTTAATCTTTCACCCCAAGTCACCAAGTTATGCCCAATAATATTTTAAAATTATTTTTCATGCGAGGCATTACCTTACATAGTATAGTATTGGTGTGGGTATGCATGTATTGGACATGATTATATTTTGGAGTTTCCACAGATAAGTGTTGAATTTTATTTCGAGTTTAGACGTGATTATTACCTAAAATTATATATACATGTAACTCATAAGGACGCAGTGTCCGTGTCAGGGGGAAAAATTTAGAAAGTAGATTTTGAACCACAATTAATAATGCTAGAAATTTTATGCAGGAAAGTAAGTAAAGAAGCAAATATGAATAACTTTGGATCACACCCAGGTTGTAGGCAGTGGAGACCTGCACTACTAGTAAAACTCTCGTTTTTAAAAATTTCACACCTTTTGGCATTATGCGTGATTGTAGTTTGTAAAGTGGAATCAAGTAGGGTAGGTTCCTATAAGAGTACGGGGTCTTGAAAGAGTACGCAGTGCCAATTTCCAAAGTTGGCAGCATTGTGGGGTGGTAGCTTCTAGACGTTAGCAAGCAGCAGTGAGGAAGGTTTTGTATGAGCATGAAGGAAGTAACAAGCGGCTGACGGGGACTGAGTAATTAGCAGGTAAGTACTTTACTGCCATTTCAGTGTAATATTACGCTTGTAGAATATAACGTCTGCCCAATAACTCTAAAACGGGAAGACAATGACCTGTATAGTAAATATCTGTGCACGCCTTGAGAATGCATAGCTGTGGATTTCACATGTCTAGTCTGATTGATTCTGCCATGTGGTGACCAAACATTAAATGTGGCGTTGTCCTCAAAGAGTACGCATTGAACAGTACCCAAAGAGTTCGCATGCGTACTCTTGAGGGACAGGGCAGCTTCTACGCAGTAAAATTCCTTGAACCTATGATATTTTTAAAAAGATGTCTGAGGTTACAATTTCTCAATAATTTACTGTAAAATTAGAAGAATTTACATAGATTGAATCACAAATAATAAATAATAAAAGTCAGTATCCTATGTGCATAATTCATACGTAAAATACATACTTTGTGAAAATAGTTATTATTTCAACTACAGAAAAGATTTCAGGCTACAAAAGGAAAACAAATCGTAAATTGCTGTTCACGGAGGAAGTATTGAATGACTGCTACAGGTGATTACAACTGGGAGAAAACAAAAGGAAAATTGCCGTATCGCTGGGAGTAAATGAGTGTACACTCCGGAAAAGAATGAAGACATTGGCAGCAACAGACAGTCAGAAGTTGACCTACGAGTATCTCCTTCTGAATTGTTCCCCCTGCTCAAAGCCAAGCATGAGTTGAAGCGCGGTAGATGAGGAAAGAAATCAGAAAAAATGACATCATCACCACGTCGAGCAACATTGGAGTGTGCATCATCCCAAAGTACGGAGCCAAGTAAAGGAGGCAAGCGTTGCAAAGGGAAAAAGCGCTTAAAATTTGATGCTGCTGTACCTTCCACATCTACAGACCTTCAAGAAGTTGTCAACTGCCCAGGATGCCACGAAATCTACGGGGAACCAATTACAGAAGGCTGGATTCAATGTGGAGGTTGCGAGCAATGGTGGCATGAAGCTTTCATATGAAGGATAGGGTGCCTTTCAGTGTGACATGTGTTAGAGGTTTTATTTCCTTCATCTCCACGACACTTTCAAGTGCGTACTTTTAGAGGAGGTGTTTCGTACTCTTTAAGTACTAAGAGTACTATTTTGCATCCATTTAAAAAGATAATTGTATATCCTATATTTTGTCTCCATTCATTTTATTTTTAGTTCCATACGAAAGTAAAAATACTACTTAAGAAGTAGGTGTAGTTGTTTTGTGTTTCTGTTTGTTTACGTTCCCGTAATATGACTTTAAACACTAAGTGCGTACTCTTATAGGAACCTACCCTAATATGATACGAAATTTACCTTGAGTCATTGTACTCATTTCTGAAGGACATGTAAGTCAATCTTAAACTTAGCTAATCTAAAACAATTAAATAATGTGAATAATATATAAAAATACATATTTCTGTTTACTATCCCATTTTTCAATTTTATTTATTTATTTAGGAAAAGATCCTTAACAGAACCAATAGTTCCAATTACAAAGGACCATATTAAAAACATTTATAATAAAGATTAAATATACATTTTAAAAATTACAATAATACAAAACTACAGAATTACAATATTACAGAATACAAAGCAAAAGATAAAAAAAGATAAAAATGGCAGTAGGTATGTTACACAAAGTAACAGAACAAAATACAAACACATTATAGTACAATCACAACAGAGTACTGCTAAATACGGCATAATCAATGTAGTCAACCCGACTAAATACAATTATCCGTCGATATTTCTTCCAAATGCATATTTAGCAAAAGTATGATTTATGCCTTGACTCCCCGATGGAATTTTTAGTGTTGAGCCAACAACGTGAGAACAATTGGGGAACAACTTTAAAGTAACGGGCCCCAGTTCAGAAAACCAGAAAACAGCGATGATGGGACTCGATGCGTTGACCTCTTGACACCCAATCACAAACTGCTTAGCTGGCAATGACCACGGAGTCTATACTATATCCCTGGAATCTCTGGAGCAAACGAACCAAAACTAGTCTCTGCGCATGTAGTGACAAGAGGGCTCGACCAATGAACGCCCGAGAGGGGAAGTGAGTGCATGAGGAGGAAAATATGGCTGCAACTATCAGCTGTTAGCAGCAGCGCGTACTGCTTCGCTCCTCCCACTCACTGCGCTGTCTTACGCCACAGATTGCTGAGAGAAGTATAGTTTTATATAGGTTTTATGTAGCCTTTTGAAATGCAACTTTAAAGGCATTAGTGCTAAAAATATGTTTTACTTTTGAAATTGGATCAGATTTCTAAATCTAAGAACGTTCCATATGTGAAAAAACTGTGAAATGCTAAGATAAGAAGCTGTAACTTTTCTTGCGAAATGTAGGAACCCTTCACTGATTATAATTCCAAATTCATTATGCACTAAAAATTTGATTAATGTTAAGTATCATATCGTTTTTGGTTTGCCATGAACTTCGTCAATATTCAAGACCTAGGAAGAGAATATGTGGAGGCTCACCTCGTCGCTTTTTATCGCTCCTTCTAAGTTTACCAATCACATCTAAGACAAACAAACTAAACGTGTTAGCTACAAGTACCAGTAAGGATTATTTTCATCAAACTGGAAAGTAAAGAAGAAAAAAAGTTATTTACTTTACAGAAAATTTCATTTGCAAAAAAGAAGTTTCGTGCTCACGCATGCATTCAATTGCTGGTATTGAGAGGATTTTCTGCAAGACTCGATATCGAGCGGCCTGTTTCAACTCCAGATGCTGACTTTTCCCTAAACTTCAGTAATTATATGGTCGATTTGTGCACTTAATGTTCCCGAGTTCCTGCATTGGCATTCAAATGGCCAATATCTACTCCCATTCAAGAGATGTTCGTTTTCAATTCCTTTCTGTATAGAATCAACAGACATACTAAACTTTAATGTGAATTCATTTACAATTTTAGAATGATGCCAATTTAATTGTACTAGTTCCTTTGGATGCACGTTGGGGTTCGAGAAAGAGATACGTATTGCTGAGCAATGTGTCCCATTGTAAAGATAAGATATCATTTTTCTGTGTTTTTTCCAACATTTTTGTACTGTGGAATTTGCTGCATTTGACATTAGACGTTTCATACCTATATTTATGTTATTTTTGTTTAAATTTGTCATTAAGTCCACTTTATGCACAGAAAGGCTATTCGGGACTGCACCTACAGGTTAAAGTAGAATCTGAACCACTACGTGCCCTCACCGGTTATCGAACCCGGGATCCCTTGATTACGAGGTGACGACGCAATTGGGGAGACATTGTATATAAGCTTATATAATATGTCGCAAACATAGCTATATGAATATGGCATGAATTAAATTTTATTATCTTGTTTAATGCCAAGTATCTTCCAACATAAAATATTATCTGCAGAGGACTTTGACAATACTTTGTTTCCTTTGACAACATTAAAATTCCTCCTATTTATATGTATAATACATATAATATCATGTAGTATTATACATACGCATTTATGGAGTACATGAAGTTGAAGTCCTTTCCGGTCCAATTATTAGAAGGGGTATTATCGTCTCTTTCGATGCGTTAAAATGCATTTTAATTCAAATTACAGCTTATTCTCTAAACAAAATCTAACCATATTCATTGCGACATATAAGCATTATTGATATCTAATCGATTGTCAATGAAAATCTACCACATATATCACCATTATATTTGAGAAAATTAGTACCTTCCAAAACAAAATAAGCTATTTGGGTTATTGTCGAAAGATTACTTATTCTACCCTGTTGAGTTTTGAATAAAATCAGAAATGTCTGATATAAATATTGATTGATTTGTTTTATTTTACTTCGTTTTTTGTGTCACTTTTGGCTAATTTGCGAAGATGGGGATGAGTGACGATATGATGAAAATGATGAATGAACACACACAAACATCCATGCCCAGGCCGGGATTCGAACCCGGGACGCCTGGCTTCGTAGCGCGATGTGCTAACCACTCCACCACGAAGGCCGGCTCTGATTTAAATATACGTGTATATCGAAACAGCTATCTTAATAAGATTGATTAATTGATTTAGTTTATTTAACTTCACTTTTCCTGCCACATTTGGCTAATCGCGGAGATGAGGATAAGATGAGATTAATGAAGGGACAATCAAAATGGACCACACAACACGAGCCCCACAGAGGATTATTCTGGCTGCAGGTCCAGGCGCCAGAGCCTCGTTAGTCTACAAAATGCATTCCAGGATTGTGGAAGAGAAGTTGTCATTTGGGTGTATTTCATTTTAATAAGAATTTGAATTCAGTTTGCGTTGCGTCTTCAAACTGTCGTTAATGTCAACTGTCGTTTGAAATATGAAACTCGCTCCACAATTTTGTCCGTAGACAATCTTCAAGAGAAACGGAGAAAGAGAACAGCATGTACAAGGTGCTAAGGCGCGAATTGTAGAGTTATGGCTGTATGTTTTATTTCAGCAAATACAGGTAGGACGCCGGCCCTGGGATCGTATTTTGTCATAAACAGTCAGTTTACGACCCCAAGTCTCTTGTTACTAGTTTCAATCTGCGTACTTCACTATGCTTTTAGCTTGTACTTCTCGGAATATTGCCCCAGTAAATTTGTGACTCTTTTTTGCGTCGCGGATAAATCACTTGGGTTGACACGAAGAAGGGAATGGAAGAGCCGACTGCACTTCATGGTATGCTTGCTTCATCGATGCCTATCACCAACATGCGAGCCCAAAGTATAGAACTTTTCGACTGTCGTAAATAATCAATGGAGAACATTATTTTTTCAATTTCTTGGAGCTGGAAATAACGAATGTATCAGGACTAATGGGATAGTTTGAGTTTTGAGTTTTTTAAGTCCACTTTATGCACAGATAGGCTAATCGCGACTGGAATCTTGTAGTGGACAGATATCTATCAAATATCTCGATTTTGTCCTAAACCTACATTTCTATATTATACTAGCTGATTGCCCGGCGTTGCCCGGGTATTAATTTATCCCAATCTTCTTCTTAGACAGGAATATAATACAGTATACAAGTATAGTGTAAAATGAACTTGGAGTTGAACGGCATTGGGAGTGTCACTATTCATCTCAGAAGCCCCGAAAACTATGGATTCCAAACTAATATCGGTCGATTTACATGTCACCCCCTTCCCACCCTCACCCCTAGGGGTGCCAGGGGTGTCTTGGAGTTAAATGGCATTGGGAATGTCACTATTCATCTTAGCGACCCCGAAAACTATGGATTCCACACTAATATCGGTCGTTTTCGATTATTTTTACATGTCACCCCTTCCCACCCCCACCCCTTATGGTGCCAGGGGTGTCTTGAAGTTGAACGGCATTGGGAGAGTCACTACTCATCATAGCGACCCCGACAACTATGGATTCCACACTAATATTGCTCGTCTTCGATTATTTTTACATGTCACCCCTTCCCACAGCCACTCCTAGGGGTGCCAGGGGTGGCTTACCCCCACAATATTTATTTCCAGGTTGCAGGTTACGTGTCCAAAGTTTGGTTGAAATCGCTCCAGGCGTTCGAGAGTTATACCGATACAAACATACACACATACATTTTATATAGGTATTATATAATATATATATATATATATATGTATATATATATATATTATATATATATATATATATATATATATGTATATATATATATATATATATATATATATATATATATATATATATATATATATATATATATATATATAATATAAGTAATATTTATAACGTTAAATCACAAAATACATGTATAATACTTGTAATATGTCATATTATCTTCAGTCTAGACCACTTAAGTTTTTCTTTCTTCCCTTATATTCTGTCTCGGGAATCTGTGGAGCAAGGCTGCGCATAACGGTAGAGAAGGGGAGAAAGCGATACGGCAGAGCAAAGCTGTGCGTCCTGCTGCAAATGGCTGGTAGTTGTAGCGCGATTTCTCCGCTGAGCACTCACTTTTCCTCTCACGTTTCATTGGTAGAATCACTACTTGCGCAGATACTTGTTTTCGTTAGTTTGCTACAGCGATTCCCGCGACAGAGTGTAAAGAAAATTGGTATGAATGGTCAAGCGTAGATTGGCGAAGGTTAACATTGGTAAGTTCAGTAATTGACCCAAGAAACTTTAGTCACTAATACCTGACAAATTTCCAGATGACTTAGTTGCTTTCCAATCAAGGGGGCCTGGGTGTGGTATCATGGAGGCACATAGTGGTGCAGATCCCGCTTTAAGCTATAGGTCCAGTTCCGATTAATCTATCTGTGCACAAATTCGACTTTAAAAACTTGAAAGAAAATATTCCCACAATTCTTTCTTCAAATTAATTTTCTACTTGTAGAAAGTAACTGCTTTGTGTTAATATTGCGAAATAGTCATTTGATTAAAAGTATAAATTAAATCTGAACATGTTTTTTTGATATGTTCTTCACAGGCAATAGAGAACTTTAGCGAAGGAAGTATCACGTAGATAGAAAATAGCTTCTCAAAAAATATGAGGTGCATAATAAAATTAAGCAAGTCTCTCCGAAGTGGTAGTGGCAACATCGTCGCCTTGTAATCAATGGGTCCCGGGTTCGATGTGGAGTCACATGGCACAGTGATTCGTATCCGACTTTAAACTGTAGGTCCAGTCCCAAATAGCCTTTCTGTGCATAAAGTTGGCTTAAAACAATAACAAGAATTGATTCAATAAAATTAACTGTGTGAATTGATTCTTACTTGGACGAGTTCGAATCTCAACTAACGCATTTTCAGTTCAGCATTGTCCTCACAGTGCAAACGGAATTTAGAGATTTTTAATTACTTTTCTCAGTAAATACCTGCGTCCCTTAGTTGATGCAGTATTGGCAAGCCAATGACCGTGGAATACCTCGTTGCAATCCGAAAGTTGCAGAAGAGAGGAAAAAGCAAGCAGGAAAAATCATAATCCAGTCAGTATTGGTTTTTGGATTATGCAAATCTAATTCGTCTTAATGAGGAATATATGAAGTTATGAACCAGGCGGGCCACATCACAAAATCACTTCGATAAAAAAAATGTACGCGGCATCAATGAAATCCTAGCAACAGCGCAATATATTCATAACCTGCAGATCAGGGGAGATGTGTCCTGTGGCGCAGGATTATATTTCCACCCGTACATGTCGTTTCTGGAATTGGCCGTACAAAGAAAGGCGCGGATGTTGTGCAAATTATCGTTTTCATAAACAATGCGCGGAAAAGCCATACGAAATTACCAATTGCCGTGATTATGTTTTCGGCCCAAAGTTAAATAACGAGGCAACGATTTAAACTCAGTATCAATTTTAGCGAATAATTTCCATGTTTTAATCCTTTAACTTATTTCATTCTACGGTTCGATACTTTTACGATTATTCAAATCTGAATGTGTCTTTTTGTTTATTGAAAATTGAAATACAAATAAAAACATTAATAAATCAATATACAGCGTGTTTCAAAAAGAATATACGTATTACAGAGTATTATTTTGTCCAAACTATCGATCGCTGCGCCCCGGCTCGGCTATTAGAGAAACGAATACATAGTCTAGTTTATATAATAGCCGCTAGATGTCAGTTGTGTTCTGTTTTGCTTGGTAACCGTCAGTTGTTTGAAATGGCTACTCCGCAGCAGAAATCATTTTGTGTTCTCGAGTTTGCGAAGTGCAATTCCGTGATTACAGTGCAAAGACGTTTCAGGTTGAGGTACCAAATTGATCCTCCGAATGGGTGGAACATTCGCAGATGGTATCGACAGTTTGTAGATACAGGATGTGTATGTAAAGGAAAGAGTCCTGGCCGCTCTCGTGTTCCTGAAGAAAATGTTGCACGAATTCAAACTGCTTTCCAACGTAGCCCTTCAAAATCAACTCGTGGTGCCAGTCGGGAGTTACAACTTCCTTCAACAACAATTTGGCGTGTTTTGAGACGTCGGCTGGTTATGAAGCCGTACAAGGTACAGCTGTTACAAGCTCTGCGTCCTGATGACAAACGCAAACGTGTGGCATTTTGTAACGAGATTCTTGATGTTATTGACAATGACAACACTTTCGCACAACGCATCGTGTTTAGTGATGAAGCTGCGTTTCATGTCAGTGGTCAGGTAAACAAACATAATGTTCGCATTTGGGGCCTACAGAACCCACATGCATTCATTGAACATGTACGAGATTCGCCCAAAGTGAATGTGTTTTGCGCGATATCCCGATCATCTGTTTACGGCCCATTCTTCTTTGATGGAAACACGGTTAACGGTCAGCAGTATCTCTCTATGTTACAAAACTGGTTGTTTCCGAGGCTGCACGAAGACAACTTCATTTTTCAACAAGACGGGGCACCCCCTCACTGGAGTCGCCAAGTGCGTGATTATCTGAATGAAACTCTACCGAACCGTTGGATTGGTCGTCAAGGAGCTGGCGACTTAGCTGGGCTGGGCTTCACGGTCACCGGATTTGACACCCTGTGACTTCTTCCTGTGGGGTTTCATTAAAGACAATGTTTATGTACCACCACTCCCACAGAACCTGGAAGAATCGAAGAACCGGATCCGTACTGCCGTAACATCAGTGACGAAGGACATGCTTGCCCGAGTATGGGAGGAATTTGAGTATCGATGTGATATTGTTCGTGTCACTGCTGGAGGACATATTGAACATCTGTAATCTGAACTTGAGAGGTTCGTAAGTATGTGTGTCAAGTTTCATCTTCGTATGTCTTAAAGTTTAATAAATATATGCATGCGAAATACGTATATTCTTTTTGAAACACGCTGGATATGATAAAATTGATGAAGAGACCCTCACAAAGAACACATATGCCCAGTTCGGGATACGAACCAGGGACTACTAGTTTCGTAGCGCGCTGTGCTAAACACCCAGCCACGGAAATCGGCCGTAACGTCACTGGTTTCTGGCCCCAGGATTTCATCCTGTGATTTGATTTATTGAACAGAACTTTTGTATTGTGATAGTCAAGCATTAAATTTACTAGAAAATGGATATTCATTTTCATTGTTTCTTTAGGCCACCACACATGGTTATTCCCAGCTTGTCACAGGATTGTCAGTTCGATATTCCTACCAAAACAGATCGTGTGTAGGGAAGTCATGCGCCAGGAATGACGGATTGTCAAGCGAGGAATGAAGGAACAAACATGCTTGATTTTTTCTACCATTCTTGGAATAACAAAAACTGACCGTGGATAACACAATTCCAGAATGCCACGCGCATGCGTAGAAAACCCACGGAGTTAAGATATTTCATCCCGAAGTCCTCTCGTATATTTTTTTGAGCCTGGAGTTTCTAGACGTTTTGCCATATCTTGAAATCCTAAACTAAACTCCGTGGAATTCTTGACGGGCCCGTTTTGTGGTGGGTAAAAACTAAGGAGAATACTAACAATAAGAGAACTACACTCCATGACGCAATAGCCTAAGGGCAAGGTCCTGTTAAGCGGTTTTTTCAATACTAGACGCGTGGTCAGTGCCTAGAGTCCTTGTTTTCAGGCTTTCGAGACCGAAATCTTCACCTTCTAGTTACTCCCCGTTTCTCCTCATGAAGCTAAGTCAACACCGGAATTTTGGGGACTCACACTGGAATCGAACCCGGGACCGCTCACAACAAAGGCAAGAGCGATATCAATTTGGCTACGTGGGAGTCAAGTATGTTAAGCAATTAATTTAGAACACTAATATTTTAGTATGCGATTATTTCTCTTTGTGCTCAGCTTTGTCTTTTTAAAACATTGCAGTAATCCCAGTTGTTAACACTACCAACTATTCTCTAGCTAGTGCCAACTAAGCCCCGCGACAGGTTACGTTTGCAGCAACTTTTCGCATATACAGACCCAAACGTGCGCGCAGAATATAGTTCTGCTGCAGTACTGCCGATTTTCTCACTGTCTGTGATATGAACAGCTCGGCGGTTGAGGCAAGACTGGCACGGAAGATTCTGGGCGCCGTTCTCGCGCGGATTAATACATACAACCGGCTGCAAACTTAACCTGTCGCGGGGCACTGATTGTAGTTCATGAAGCATGAAATGACAGTCCTGGCATCAAAAGCGTGTATAAAGTTTGAAATTTCCTTTTGTTGGGACATTTTGTTTCAATAATAAACCCTGTGTGACGCAAGTAAATGCTGGGTCTAAAGATTGGTTACTATAAACGCACATCTATACTCTTGTTCCAGGAAGCACTGAAGCAAGCGAACGAAAACAAGTCTCTGCGGAAGTACTGACTCGAGAGGACCCGACCAATGATCACGTGAGAGGGAACGGGATTGGGGGAGGGGCAAGAGCGAGTGCGGCTACCAGACTTTTGCAGAAGTGTGTACTGCTTCACTCCGCCCACTCACTTTCTCCCCTTCTCTACCTTTATGCGCGGCCTTGCTCCAGAGATTCTCGGGATAGAGTATACTTCCCACTGTTGAATCCTGCCACTTTCCTCCGGGGGGATATAAAACTTTCCATATGGAATATCATAGGTTCTGGTACTAAATAATAATACTAATAAGAACAACACAAGTATTATTAAATTACCCCTTACCTCTGACATTGAATTAAATTAAGTGTAGATTTCTATAAACTTCACAAGCACGTCACCACCATTCCACAGCAAACTGTTCATTAACTAACTGTTAAAAAATGCCTGAAAGAAGTTAAAATTCATTAACACCCGTTCTACACGTGCCCATTTTTGAGTTCCAATGACTAACGATAATTTAAATTTGTTGATTTCTTTTTACTTTTATTTACATAGAGGACTGAATCAGTACTTATTATTAGGGCCTCCCCGATGGCTCAGTGGTGTTGGCCTCCGTGGCGTAGTGGTTAGCATAGCGCGCTACGAAGCCAGGGGTCCTGGGTTCAAATCCCGGCTAGGACTTGGATGTTTGTGTTGTCCGTAAAATGAGAAAACCGAGAATAAAGATAGAAACTGATATGTACGAATGTTGAGAAAAACTGTGTATGACGGAGTATACCACCGAATATTGGTATTTCTTTTGAAAAAAAGTGGTAGCGTCGTCGCCTTGTAATGAAGGGGTCCCGGGTTCGATACCCGGTGGAGGCACATAGTAGTTCGGATCCCACTTTAAACTGTAGGTACAGTCCCTATTAGCCTTCTGTGCATAAAGTGGACTTGAAATACGAACTCAACCAGTGCTTATTATTACGAGAAAGTCCGCTACTCTTTTAACAGTAGTTAAATTACCCATTTCTAAGACACCCAGATGTCAACCTCACTTCCACGTAGTACATCTTGGACTGCATTTTAGAGACTAGCGAGGCTTTGGCGTCTGGACCTATAGCCAGTATAATCCTCTATAGGGCTTTGTTGTATATTGTCCATATGTGTTTGTTCCTTCATCCATTCATCTTATCACCATTCATCCTCATCTTCGCGATTGGCCAAAATTGGCAGAAAAGCCTAGTAAAAATAAACGAAATCAATCAATCAGTCAATCGGGAATCTGTGGCGCATCGCCGTTCATAACGTCAGAAAAGCGAAGAAAGCCAATGCGCGCTGCTGCGGACTGCTGGTAGGTGCACTCGCTTCCCCTCTCGCGAGTTCATTGGTTGAGCCCTCTAGAGTTCAATCTGCGCAGGGACTTCCTTTTGTTCACTTACTCCATAGATCCCAGGAACAGAGTATAGTTATTCTCATAAAGCTTTTCTACTTCTTGATTGATTGATTGAATTGGTGGTTTAAGTCCACTTTATGCACAGTATGGCTAATTGGGACTGGACCTACAGTACAATTTAAAGTGGGATCCGAACCACTATGTGACTCCACCGTGTATCGAACCCGGGACCCCTTGATTACAATTCTAATTCTTGAGGTGATCCCTAACAATAATGAGAAAAAATTCGTGAACAAAAGAAGCGTCATTAGCAACCTGTAAAGAATATAAGAATGACGATTTTCTTAATTCTATTGTCAGCAATTATAATGATTTTAGCCGATCCTAAGGATGACATTAAATTTTAATGTACCATTCTGTATATTTTGATGTAGTTTTTATGTACTTTGTCTTGCTCATTGTCCTATTTGTATTACAATTAGTAAATTATAAATTCTTGTATGTACGTACTGCTGTATCAAAGCTGTTTAGCTGTTCTTCAGCAGGATAATATAAGTATAAATATGCCGGCCTCTGGGGCGGAGTGGTTAGGACATCGCGCTACGACGCCAGGGGTCCCGGGTTCAGATCCCGGTCTGAGTATGGATGTTCTTTGTGAGTGAGTATGGATGTTCTTCATCAATTTCATCATATCATCATTCATTCCCATCTTCGTGATCATCCAAATTGGCAGAAAAGCGAAGTAAAATAAACCAAATCAAGAATAAATAAATAAATTGTAAATAAATTTACTGGTTTTCGAACTCTTGGAACTGTCGACCTCATAGGTCAGCAACAAAAATTCCATCCGCATGCAGCAGTTTAAACTGGAGAGTACTGAGCTTGAACTGTTTGGAGCTTTTAGTCGATTTCACCTTTCGATTACAGCGATTAAAATTTGTTGCCGATCGTGTTCAGCAACCGCCGCGCCTTCCACGTTTTGCAATTTTTGATTTAGAACGGTAGACAGATTTATCTGAGGGTCCACTCCCTGGAAGTTTATCAGACAGGCAGCCATTTCTCCTGGACAATGCCCGTCCATTGACGTCTGAATTACGGGTGGCAGACGCCAATTGAACCAGAGGGTCCAAGAGTTGGAGACGAGGCTTTCCCCCTCCGTGCTCCGCTATGAGCCAATTTTTCATTGTAGATCGGAGATTCGCTGCGAGGAAAGTTTCTGTCTTTGTGTATTAGAGGATGCCTATATTCGGAAACGCATGGGGAGACGGCGTCTTAAGAAAGAAAAAAAAGATGCATTATGGCCCAAAGAGTTCCATCAGCTTTCATTCGGATCACCTCAATGGCTCTGTCAGATGCCTCGGAAAAGAGCCTTCGGATGTTCCATCTTTCTTTTCCTCAAAAGCCGTGAGAAAAATTCCTTCGTATCGATTCAAAATAAGTGGCAGGCTCTGTTCTTTCGCACATCCGCCAAATCCGCCCAGCAAATAGAATAAGCAAGTCTGTATATTGTTGAAATTGCATGTAAAGAATACAATACAAGATAATCTACGTTATTCCTACAGGGTGGTTACTCGCCGGGAATTTTGCATAAATTATTGGCTCCGTGAATTCTGCGTGCATTTTCCTCCCCAGACGTGGAATATTGCAACTTTCATTA
Organism: Lepisma saccharinum; assembly: GCF_977018435.1. NCBI lineage: Eukaryota > Metazoa > Arthropoda > Insecta > Zygentoma > Lepismatidae > Lepisma > Lepisma saccharinum. The sequence continues at coordinate 20,299,699 of NC_139230.1, read as the reverse complement.
ATACATAATTAATATATAAATTCATATAAAAATGGCCAGGAACAAGTTTTCAGTTTAGATTTTATTTATATCGAGAAAAGAAAAAAAGTTACGCGGAAAATAAAACTTAATTCTTTTCAATCCGTTTACTTTGTTAATGTCATTTGCAGAACAATCTCTCTGACAGACGGAAGATTATTGCAAGATAAGATATCTTACAGTTGATTAGGTAAATTTGGGTTTGAAATTCTTACACGAGTAAAATTAACAATTTTCCGTAGATTAGTATATTATTATTATTAGTATTAGTATAACGTTTGTGATTTGTGTTTGTAGATGAATTTCAAGTCTGTGAGATGGCAAATGTAAACTCCACACCTTAAATTAAATATTATGTTTATATAGATATACCGTTTAATTGAATTGAATTAGAGTTTTTGGATACATTGGAATGACACAGACACTTTATATTTGTATGTGTGTGTGTGTGGTGAGAGGTGGAAATACGTACGGTCGAAATAGAGATATGCTTGCATCCTTGAATTTTTAAAAAGTTCATCTTGAAACCCGGGAATTATACTTGAACTTTATCATGGTCCTAGAGTGGCCACTCTGTCCTATATTGAAGGGTGCCGGCAGGATTTTTTCTCAGGGATGGGGGTGGGGTGGGGGCAGCAGTGCTTAAAGTGGGAGAAATGTGGACTGATGCTTTCCACCAGTTAAGAGAATTCTTATAAACATCCCCAGCAATAGGATAATTTGCATGAGCACATAATCTGCTGTCTTTCATGGCAAACCTCCTCCATGTTTTTAAACTACAATTTCAAAATTTGAATGATATGAAGTTTTTCCAGATATCTCGGGGGGACAAGTGCCTCCCTCTGCGGGTGCCCTTACTTATAATTATATTAAATATGAACTAAAATCATAAATAAATCATAATATTATATTCATCGATAGCGCTAGAGGCCGCGGTGGCTCAGTCGGTAACGCGTCTGATCCCCGGCCGGTTCAAATCCGGGAACTTTTCTAACGATGGAAGCGGCCCCGGCGCCCACCCAGCGTCGAATAACATGGGTACCTGGGGGAAACCCTGGGGAGTAAAGGCGGTCAGGGGCGTGATGCTGATCACATCACCCCCACTCACGACCGGATCAAGAGGGTGTGGGGCGTTACCCCCAGACCCTTATGCGCCTTCATGGCGTGGTGCTAAGCACAGGGGAGCACTTTACCTTTTTTACCTTTTAGCGTAGTGGATAATCCTGTAACCAAGGGGTCACGGGTTGGATTCCTGATGGAGGTATATTGTACATCCAGACCTGATTAGCCTATCTGAGCGTAAAGTAAATTTTAAACAAGCGTTGCCAATATTATTATGTAATTTTAGATGAGTTAATTGTTTGCAGCGATGTATTTTCCGGCTTGTAGAATTATGGTTTCTTATATGCCGTATTGCCTCCCCTATGGCGTTGTTACAAAATCGTTGCCGTGTAATCAAGAGTATGGAATAAGATTCTTTTTAATTTTCACAAAGCTTGAATCACTTTTCAAGTTGACTCTTTGAATTTTACTCCTTATGGCCACAATTTGTAATTTTCAATGCTAATATATTTTATTTTCCATTTCAATTTTTCCCTTTCACTTCTGGTTAATCGAGGCGATGAGGATTGATGATTAGATGAATTTGATGAAAGGATACACACAAAGAACACCCATGCCCGGATTGGAACTCGAACCCGGGAACTTCGATTGCGGGCTCGAAAGTCGGCCACATAACTGCGCTCGACCGTCAACCCCAGCTTCTGTATATATGTTTAATATATGTAACGTGTCTAGTCTAACGACTATGTCTAAGTTTCGAGGTATTTTATTTTGTCTACGAGCAAGTAAGCCCTTAAAATCTGCACAGCCTGAATGAATCACCATTTGGGTTGTCCTGTTACTCGTATATATAATTCATATGGGTAAAGCGATATACACAAGCGGGGCAATTGTAAAATTGAGGGGGAGGGGTAATTCACATTGGTAGTTAATTACTGGTCGAATGTTTGATTTATCTACCCGACAGGGATTTCAATTGAATTGAAATGAAATGAAATTAATGAGGCTTTGTATGCTGAGGAGTCTTCAGCTAGTACTGTATCGCCGGCAAGCACGAAAAATATGATATGAAATCGGAAGGGGGGAAATAATAGAACATGATATGCATAGTAATTAGCAAGGATAATTTCAATTATCATATGAAAACAACAACTATTCAAATTTGGATGTAAATACAATTTTACTGTAATTTAATAACAATCAATAGCTAACAATCCATGGAATTTCCAGCTTAAATTATATGCGGACTTCGTTTCGGCTTGTTCATTATGGAATATGTCATGTAGCTAATAATTCGTAGTTATTTTGAATTAATTATTAATTAGATTAAAACAACACATTAGACGTTTTTTCAATGTAGCCGTAAGATTTTTAGTAGGGAATGTTCGATTTGTTACTGTAGTCATGTTCTTAGCGATGTGTAGTGTTTTCGGCTACTTGGGACATCGTAAACAATGTGGAACTTTTGGATCTTATTTATAATCAGCATCAGAACTTGATAAAGAAAAGTATGGTTTTATTTCTGTCGATTTTTTTCTACACCAGTAATGTATTGTGCTTGAATGAATGAATATGTGTTTGTATATTTCTATGTAATTTCTATTGTATTAATCAAACGCAGTGTACGCCTTCTGTAATTGGAGGTTCAATCCTCTGTAGAAGTGCAAAGCATAAATAAATAAATGCACCCAAATGTTAATGGATATGCTAATCGTGTCGATGAGAATGGAATTGATTAAGAGAGAAACTCTCAAACGAACGCCCATGCTCATGCCGGAACTTGAACACGGAACCTTCGGCAACAAGATTTTGGGTCAAACGTTCAATGCGGTCGCTCACAGAGGGATCTTGATTGTCTTGGAAATCACGACACAACTTAAACAGCTGATGGAAATCGAATACCACTGTGATAGATTTGAACTCATCACAATCAACGTACGTACATCAGCAAATAAACACTGGTAATTTCATAGTTAACATCAAATCCACAATTCTGTTTGATCTCAAGGAACATGAATCAGAGTAATGAAAAATTAGCTTTATTAGGCCAATCAAGTATCAAAATAATACTAAATTACCGTAACTTTCTTACAGATTATTCCTGGATACGTTTCATGCATAAACTTCTGGTAATATTTCAAACCATGTTTGGAAATGAATCAGTTCACATTATCAGAAAAGACAAAATGAGAGTTATTTGTTATCTTTGTGGTAACTTGTAATTCTTCTAGTATATTTGCGGTCATCATGTTCCATGGTGCTGCTTTCAGTTGTCTCTATTGTTTGGATACACTTTATTTATACCTCATTTTCTCTGCATATTTTAACATGAGAATTTAATATTAAAATATTGTATTTTTCTTGACTATATCTCTGAATTGTGTTTTATGTATTAGAATCTCCGCTTTCTACCATGCCATACCTTGGGATCAAACTATGGAGTAATAGCTTGGCGTCGCGTAGTATTGTTGAAAATCTTGCCTTTCTTTCAGTATTGCGCTCGCATTAACATACAGAAGACAGCTCTGCATGTTGCTGTATGCAACGGTGGCATTAAGAGAAATTTTGTAATTTGATTCTCGAGAAATCATTCGATAACATTTCTTGATGCACTGAAATTGTGAAATTTCCATATCTGATTTTTCATTTTCCGAAAGGACAGCATACAAAGTTGAAGGTATCGAACAACACAAGCCCTGCTGGAAGTGAATTTTGATTATGCTTGATATAACGCTAACCTGCTTAGCTAAAAAGCCTTCACTGTATTTCAGAAAATTTTAAAAAAATTAGCCAAATCGGTTCCGACCTTGGCTGCGCGTTTGAATAAGGTTTAGAAAGAAATGTTGTTCTAAGTATTATTTAAAAGAGCAACCAAAGGTGAAATGCATTTTGCCCATTTCATCGAAATTTTCTGAAGTTAAGTTCAGGCTTTTTGGCTTTAGCAGTTGTACATAAAATATACATACTATCAGTTAAGGCATAAAAAGCAATCGCGGTATTCGTAGTTACGGATTTGCTTTTAGTTTTCTCCGCTGTGCCGAACTCTCAAGTTGATGAGATTAGCATGGAGGATGCTCAGGTGTTTGCCATCAAGCTCTGACAAATAAATGATGAGGCGATTAAAGATGAACCATTTATCCATGTTCCAGCATCACTCGGGGTGGTTACGTGCTACTTTTTGCAGTTACATCTTTCATTTAATAACTAAGCAAAAGAGCCAAAACACACAAAGAGCTCCGAACTATACAGTTATCATATATCATAGTCTCTAATGTATATCCATATTATTCGTCCTATTGTTTTTCAATAAGGATAAATAGTTGTCCGTGATAATTAGATTAAGCATAAAAGTATTATGAACATCATTGTCCAAGAGCACAACTGTTTAGCCAGAATTTAATTTATTAACTGCTTCTAAACACTAGCAATGTGAGCCTGACTAATAACCAACAAATTACCTTCGTGTGAAATCACACATTTTAGTCAAATTTTCATTAAAGAATAGGAGTAATAAGAGCATTATGGCTTGTATTTTAAAAAGTAAGGTAATTTTTTGCTGTATCTCGATTCAGATAAACTTTTAATATACAAGCGGGTGTGCATGTATGTATATATTGAGTAAGTGTATATAAAAAACTTGTAAGAGAGATCTTTCTAAGTACGTCTGGATTTCATGCATTTGTTATTGCGCGTACGGAATAAGCGAATATAAGAGAATAAATAAAAAATCTCAAAATGAAATTCAGAAAAATACTATGAAAGGGCTCTTAGGGAATAGCCTAAAACTGTCAAGCTCTGTATTGGGGTGGTTAGCGTAACATGCCACCATTCATCCATATCGTCGCCATTTATAGAGAGAGATAGAAAGCGACGAAAAATAACGAACAAAAAATAGCCTATGCTAGGTCTATTTTATAAATCAGTACCCTAGAGAATCTCTGTAACTTCAAGAATAATATTGTCCTTCAAGCATAAAATCCATTACAACGCAAGGGTTCTTTTTTTCCTGTAGTGTGACTGACAGCAAATCAATGGGCTGTCAGTTTGCAAATGAAAGTGGAAGATGGCGCCGTTAACTGTTTTCGTCTTCAGAGGTCTCTGCCATCGTTCCTGTAATAGGTCATCAACGATTACAGGGTACACTGTGCCCTGAACGTTATAAAAACATTTTATAACCCAAAATGAAAATTGGATTCTTCTTTGTCTAACCGCTCATCATATAATCCTGTCTCACATAAATTGAATTTATTTGTTCGAGTACAGTACCAATAATTACAACCAGATGCCTAACAGCAAACAACATCAACAAAATCAAATGTTGGCTCTCTGACATTTATTGGTATTTTTGTGTGTAATGTCACACATTTGGAACTTTGTAACCACTTTTGGAGGCATACAATCACCCAATGTGCATTAATTTAAATCAGGTTGATTTAAATCGCGATTTAAATCACTTTAAATAAATAATTTATAGAATAATGTACATAAGAATTTTGTAGATATCAAAATCACTTATTGTGAAAGTACATAAATCTTGTAATCATTTAATGGTGTTTATTAGGCCCTAAGAAAGGGAAAGAATGGAAAAAAATATATGAACTGATGATGTGAAGTTCATACGAAAGGAAATGTAATATTTAAATTGTAAACACACATAATTTCTCTTGATTTAAACTTTTAAAAATTTATTGCGAGAAATAGCAAACATTTTGTGCAGAATAACATACAAAATACTAATCACGTTAAACCGTAGATAGTGTCATTATCATTAAACTAGCTGATATTTTGCAACCTATCATTTAAAGCAAAAATTCAGCTACAAAGATAATAACAAGTATTTTAAGTTACAATTATAGAGTACATCCAGAATGTTTTATTTTCACTGGAAGAAAAGTTGCTGAAGTTATTATAGTTTCATTAACACACTCAACAAACATTTCCATAGTAGGTTCATATGTACAGTATCAGAAAAATGAATATTTACATATATTTTTTATTTGCTTTAATTAAACTGTTCAAATATTTATAATATAATAAATATAATAAAAAATCGATTAAAATAAAAAAAATCAGATTTAAATCAAGAGATCATCGAAACTTGTTTTTTTTTCAATAAAAATCGTGTTTTTATCCACCCTGCAATCAACACATCAAATTTGTGTTACATTGTACAGTTACGGACACTTCTGGTTTTTTACGATTCTATTGAAAGTCAGGGTTATCTTTACAACCCAAAAGTGTCCGTGACTGTACTTGTATTTGTTTGCTGTGAATATCCACACAAACCCACAAAAAATTGCAGTTATGTATATTATGTAAACACACATAATATCATTCTGTGTTATCAGAAATGTCTTAATTCTTTTGAGGGATGTAAGGAATTACTTTTCCGTAAGCACCCAAATGTCAACCCCTCTTCCGCGTAGTACACCCTGGGCTGTATTATTGCAGATTAACGAGGCTCTGGCGTCTGGAATCATAACCGGTATAATACTCTGTGGCGCTGTTGTGTCCTGTTCATGTGTGTTTGTGGTTGTCAATTTAATTTTATCACTTTTCATTCCCATCTTCTCGATTAGCCAAAAGTGGCAGAAGAGTGAAGTAAAATAAAACCAATCAATTAATTCCTTTTCAAAGGAAAGAAAATAATTTTGTGACAAAATAACAAGAACAGTAACCTCAATTAACTAACTCTCTCAATGGGACCTTAGAATTTTAAATGCTCTCATAATTATGTGTTCATGTTTTCTATAGTTAAACACTCGCATATCGTATCAGAGACTAAGTTTCATGGTTAGTTCGTGCATTCCAAATATAAACACAAGAAAATCTGCAAACTGTGCATATGTTAACTAACTAACTAACTAACTAACTCTCTGGCCTTCTTAAACCCGAAGGTTCATGGCTGCAGCAACACAGGCCTTCCATCTTTCCCTATCTTGAGCAAGATCAATATACTCTTTTCCATCCCTACCGATTTCCCTTAGGTCCATCTCAACGTTGCCCCTCCATCTTCGTCTTGGCCGTCCTACAGGTCTCTTACCATCAGGTTTCCCAACAAGAATCCTGTAAACTCCTCTTTCCTCTCCCATTCGTGCCACATGGCCTGCCCACCTAAGTCTTCCTGATTTAATTATTCTAATAATATTTGGACATTTATACAAATTATGTAGTTCTAAATTATGTAACCTTCTCCACTCACCTGTCTCCTCATCCCTTTTAGGTCCAAAGATTTTCCTAAGGATCTTATTTTCAAATACTCTCAATTTATGTTCCTCTTTCAATGTAAGGGACCAAGATTCACATCCATATAATACTACAGGTAAAATTACTGTTTTGTATATTTTAACTTTTAGTTTCTTAGATATTAAACGAGAAGACAAAAGTTTATGAAGAGAGAAGTAACATGCATTTCCTGAATTAAGCCTACTTTTTATTTCCTCTTTAATATAATTTTCATTTGTTAATATTGCTCCTAAGTATTTGAATTTGGAAACTGGTTCAAACAAGTTGTTATCAATAATAAGATTTTGATTATTACCTAACACTTGGTTTCGGCCTGTAAGCATATATTTAGTTTTCTCTTTGTTAACTTCTAAACCTATCTCTTTAGCAGTTTTGAAAAACATTTTAGCATTATTCTTAATTGTATTCACATCATCCCCCAGTAAGTCTACATCATCTGCATATGCTAACAACTGAGTGAAACCATTTGATTTTAGTCCTTCATTAGTTTCTTTTACCTTCCTAACAGCATATTCTAACGCAAAATTAAAGAGCAATGGAGATAATGCATCTCCTTGTTTTAACCCATCATGAATTGTAAATTTGTCAGACATATTAATACCCACACGAATTTTACTTTCTGTTTCACTGGTGCATACTTTTATCATACTAACAAGTTTCTTAGGTATTCCAAACTCGACTAATATATTATATAATTTATCTCTTTTGACCGAATCATATGCTTTTTTGAAATCAATGAATAGCTGATGGACATTTTGATTATATTCCCACTTTTTCTCAAGTGTCTGTCTGATGTGAAAAATTTGATCTGTAGTTGATCTGTTACGTTTAAATCCACATTGATAATCACCTATAATTTCATTAGCATATGGGGTTAGTCTTGTTAAAATAATGTTAGATAATATTTTATATGTTGTTGAGAGTAGAGAAATTCCATGGTAATTATTGCAGTTCATTTTATCACCTTTTTTAAACACAGGAACAATTATGGATTCTTTCCACTGTTGAGGGATTTCTTCTTTATTCCATATTGAACAAATTAATTTATGAATTTGACATATTAATGAATTTCCACCATATTTAATTAACTCAGCTGGTATTAAATCAATGCCAGGTGCTTTGTTATTCTTTAGCCTTTTAATAGCATCTTTAACTTCAGTCAAGTTAGGTTCTGGAACTAAAGGTTCTGCTGTGTGTACTTCATTCACTTCTGATTTATCTCCTACATGGACATTTAAAAGGTCATTAAAGTAGTTCTTCCATCTATTTAGAATATCGCTTGGGTCAGCCAGAAAATCACCGTCTTTATCTTTTATCAAGTTTACTTTAGGTTGCCACCCCTTTCTAAACTCATTTACACCTTTATATAAATCTCTGATATTTTTATTTTTGCTGTTTGTTTCAATTTCGTTAATTTTGCTTTTCAAGTAAGCTCTTTTTTTACTTCTAAACGTGCGGTTAACTTCTCGCTTTATTCTATTATAATTGTTTAGATTTGTATCATCAGAATTATTTAACCACCTAAGTCTAGCCTGATTTCTTATTTCTATTAGATTATGACATTCATTATCAAACCATGGCTTACTTTTTCTCGGTTTATGGTATCCTATACTTTCTTTAGCTGCTGATTCTATTGCATTACGTATGTGCTCCCAATTCTTATTTACGTCTGTTTCATTTATATTTTCATCATCATTTAAATCCTGCAAAATATCAAATCTATTTGACAGTTTAATTTGGTAATCTTTCTTAATTCTTTCATCAGTAAACTTTCCTGTATCAAATTTTATAACTTTTAGATTTTGTTGCTTATGATTTAACACTGAGAGTCTTTCTCTTAATTTAGCAATTACTAAATAATGGTCACTGGCACAGTCCGCACCTCTATGTGTACGAACGTCAATTATACTAGTATGTCTTCTCTTATCAATGAGAATATGATCTATCTGATTATGAGTTTTACCATCTGGAGAAGACCAGGTATATTTATGGATATCTTTATGTTTAAAAGTGGTACTTTTCACAATTAAATTCTTTGAGGTTGCAAAAGTAATCAATCTTATACCATTATCATTACTTAATTCATGAAGACTTTCTTTACCAATCGTGGGTTTAAATGTCTCTTCTTTGCCAATCTGTGCATTACAGTCACCTAACAGAATTTTCATATCATACTGAGAAAATTTATCAAAGACCTGTTCTAACTCTGTATAAAAATCATTTTTAGTATTATCATCTTTATCTTTCGTTGGTGCATGTATGTTTATTAAAATAATTTTACACCACCTACCCTGTAAAACTGCATATGATATCCTATCATTAATAAATTCTACTGTTTTAAGAGCCGAGATAATTCTATTATTTATGAAAAAGCCTGTTCCAAAATTATGATTTTCAGTACCACCATAGAAAAAAGTATAATTTTTAGTTTTACAATTCCCTTCTCCTGGCCACCTAACTTCCTGGACAGCTACTACATCTAATTTATACTTAACTATCTCATTAACTGTACACTGAAATGCCCCAGGCCGGTAAAGGCTCAGAACATTCCAGGTGCCTAATTTGATATCCTTATTCCTATGCTAAAAGTCATGAAATTAATATCCTATGTGTGATCTACAGATTAGTAGGTATTGCTGAAATGCAGTTATCAATTACCCTGCATTAACCTTTGTTATTTCGTAAATGTCCGCAATAATTCACTAGCAAATCTAGTAGAGTAAAAGGTCGTTGTGTTTCTCTAAATCGGAAAGTTCAAGGCTCTAATCACCCTTCATGGAGAAGAAAAATTACATAATGGAACACCGAAATTTGGTGTATTTTCTTCCCTTCAATTATTCACAACTTATTATGACCTTCCTGGTTTATGCAGGGTGAGAAAGAAAGACATAAAATGACCAAACAATCATAATTTTCTAGACTTCATATTTTTAACAAAATCTGCACAAACTAATAGTTCTAGCAATGGATTTTGTGAACACTATGTTCAAACTATGTAAGTCGAATCTGTTTTAAACTAGTTTCTGTGTAAAGTAGGTATCAACGCTTTACTTAGTTCTTATTCTACAAGCTTTAGATATAAACACGCTGCATTTTGTGCTATCATCAACAGGTTTATTTACAATGTAATTCTGTTAACAGCATAGCAATACGTTAACAAAGTTATAGTTCTTTATGCTTTATGTATTGAATTAGCACTTTGGAAAACAGGACCTACTATACGAACAAATTTTAAAGCAAAATTATTTAGAAACATACAAGTATTACACGTAATTGTGAGTGGAATTATATTTGCAAATATTTGAACTTCAGAATAGGATTAAAATTTTGCATACTGAGAATTTGTTTATTACTTCCTCTGTATTTGCGAGCAGAATTCTAATGTTGAATGCTAAACAACTTTTCGGAAACTTCATCCACTACTTTCACGTTTAGAGCAGAGTAGAAAATAAAATAAAGAAATTCAGAAGGGGTGGGGGGAAAGATTTTATACAGCAGATTGAAGAAAGGAGTGAGAGGATTGACTAAAAGATTTATGGCTCAGTTCGTCGACTTGCCCACAATTTAAATGCTAATGAAGTTAAATGTCACTATGGGATTTACTTTATGATACGAAAGGGAGCCGGTAAGAGCTGTCTCGCCCGCTTATGCAAAATTCATCCCTCCAAAGTAAGATAACATTTCCTCGGACTAAAACCGTCTTCCGCTTTTATCAAGATGAAGGAGTAAGTGGCAAAATCGGAGAATATTTAAGACAGTTAAGAAAATACACTTCCTTTCGTCACTAACAAGAAAATTTATGAAACAAGGTGACGTTATTTTGAAACAGGGAAGTTTTGAAATGAAGCGAGATGAGATGTTGCAGAAATATGGACTTGCTTATCTTCATGTTACTTGCTCGTGTTCGTTTGTGTGATATAAGCAGTAATGCGAATCAAGTCTGCCATAAATATCTGTGTTTCATCACCCGTAAAGCCATTTTTCTCATGTGAGTGTCCAACTGGCTCTAGAGGGCACGCATCCTCATTCCAAACCGGGTGGAGAGCAATGCTGAACACATGGTTTCCATGTATGGTAGAAAACCGTAACCTTTTCAACTTCAGGGTCAATGAGGCCGTTTAAACAATTGTTCGTGGGCCATACTACATTTTACTTGCACTAAATGTATAGCCTCAAGATTAAGTAAGGAAGAATTTATAAGTACTAAAGCGAGCCACATAAAACACTTTGACGGGCCGAGTGTGGTCCGCCGTTTTAGTGCCCCTGATCTAATCATAGGAAGTCTTCATGTTTGTGAAACAAACATAACATGTCTACTTTGTCTTCTTTACTATTTATTTTTATTTAGGAGTGTCTATGAAAACATATTCTCCACACACACACACACACAAGAGTAATAAAATAATATCAGTTTTAATAACAATTCTCTTAACTTGTGATAATTTAATAAATCTACAAATTTTCATTTTTTGGCCACTGTAATGAAATTTGAAACTTAAAAGACATGATTTCATCAAAAATAATATTTTTAATTAACTTTTGCATTAATCACTTCTTCAAAGTTCTGATTACTATGTAAAGTACACAAAAGAACAAATACAATCCCTTGTAGAGGTGGCTACGATCTGTGTGTTCGAATGCGTTGTAGTCTCTTTCCTTATTCTGAAATACTTGGATTGATTTTTTAATTTAGATTACCAGATGGAAGAAAATAATCAAGGTGTTCCGAAAAATATATTACAGCAATATTTGGACTAAGAGATTCTACTACTATAGTCAGGAGATCAATACCAGTTGCATCTACACGTGGCAGTAGAGAGGAAATTCAGTAACCTCATGGTATTAGCACAGTCTAATTTGTTTCAACCAGATATTAAGTATTTTAAGAATATGTGTTACTAGACTAGTTTCATTGTTGTAAGTTTTGCAATTTATTAGATTCGGATAGTTTATCACTTTATAGATGGTATCCATGGATACATTTGGAAAACTTAGAAAATGTGTTAAGAAAGAATGATCGAATAACTGTGCATTAAGATATGTAAAAAAATATATGTCCCCTTGTGTTCATCATATAACTTTTTCATATAAATTACCATTAACCTTCACCTTTTTAGCTAAAGAGATAAAAAAGTAACAATAAATAAAATACAAATAGATCTATAAACCTTGAAGTGAATAACTTACAAAGATGGGATATATAAAATACTTCATGTGCTGGGGAAAGAAGTGGTGTTAAATATACGATAATTAATGATACCTCCTATCAATATATGAAAAATGTGTCAATATTCTACGTTCTGGTGTCACATCTGGTATATCAGGTCCAATCCTTTCATTACAAGAGACGACAATACTACCAGGAAATGAAAACTAGTCTTGCCAGTTACAAAATATTTTTTCAAAAACTCTTATCGCATCACCTTCATTTTACTTGCAAAGTTACCTTGTTTCTATTCAAAATATACCACATTTGCGAGAGGTATTTAATTGAAACCTTATAGTGGAAGCGCTCTCTGAAAATAGTCATTGATTTTATTGTCTTTTCAAGATCTTTTATGGCGACCTTCTATTTGGAGTTTTCCTCCCCAGCTGTTTTGTTTCATGGAACACAACATTGGATTTCTCAGAAAATATGATGAAATATAAAACGAGATAAAAGAAAGGAGAAAGAAAACATCAAAAAGAAATAACCGCAACCAATTTCTCGCCTCTGCAGGGGTCCTTAATAACGAAGTTCATTTCATCGTGACCAACATCGTAAAAAGTTTGAAAAGTTTCTTTGTTCTAGCGAAACAATACTTTGAATCTAATAGCGTTTGATTGTTCCTACAACAAAATTACTGTTTACCATGACATTTCAATGGGGCTGTTCAGGCAAAGCTAATAGCAGATGGTAGCACGATAGTTGTGACTGCGCACTTGAAACATGCAACTGTTCTTCCATTTAAATACATGAAGAATTCTATACTATACGTCATGTTGTTTTGTTGCCGCGGTGGCTCAGTCGGTAACGCGTCTGACTACCATGCTAAAGGTCAAGAAAGTGTGGGGCGTTACCCCCACACCCCCTATACGCCTTCATGGCGTGGTGCTGTGCACAGGGGAGCACTTTACCTTTTTTTTACCTTTGACGTCATGTTGTTTTATTAAATTACACGTTTAATTTCATTTTAACCTGAGAAACTATGTCGGAACATGGTAGAAAAATAATCAATGCTTTCAAACTAGAACTTTAAAAATTATATTCACCAACAGAAAGAAATATATCTGAACTCTAGAACTTTGTAATTTCTTTATGTCACTCGACTTTTCAGAATGTTTGTGGTCTATTGTTATGAGTTAGTGCGATAAAGAATAATTCGTAATTTGATTTGACAATTCTTACTAACCATGTCGAGAATTGTTATACATTTTAAAAAGTTTATTATTAGCAACTATGAAAAGAAAAGTACGGTAGTAGTGAATTATTCTTTGCCGACCGTAGTGGCAAAAAAGCCAGGGTTCCGAGTTCGAATCCCGACTAGGACTTGGATCTTGGTGTTTGTCCGAATTGAGTAAAAACGAGAATACAATAAAAATTTGAAAATGTGTGAAAGTTGAGAAATGTGTGAATGACGGGGATACTGCCGAATAGGGGTATTCCTTTTTAAAAATGAAAAAGAGTGGTTAGCACGACGCTAGGGGTCTCGGGTTCGAATCTCGACCTGGATATGCGTGTTCTTTGTGAGTGTCCCTTCATCAAATCATCACTCATCGTCATCGTCTCGATTAGCCAAAAGTGGAAGAAAAGCGACGCTGAATTACAAAAATCAAAAACAGAGAAGAAATCACTTATTTAATGTTAGACCCCAAAATCAGAGAATAATGTCAGCAAATTTGACCATATATAGAGTTGTAGCTCGTTTCCCTGTAGTAAGTGCTCAAGTTGTCATATTTTCATGTATCTGATGTTGTTCTTTACGGAACTTGGGCCAAATAGGAAGTTACATCTCCAGCAACATCCTTGGTTGGTTGATTGATTGATTTGGTATATTTTACTTTGCTATTCTGCCACTTTCGGCTAATAGAGAAGATGAGAATGAGTGATGATATGATGATACTGATGAAGGAACACCCATGCCCATCCGGGATTCGAACCCGGGATCCCTGGCGTCGTTACGCGCTGTGAAAGCTATTCTATCACGGAGGTAGACAGCGACACCCTTGGGTACGCCATTATCTGAAACTTATCACGTGTTAAAAGAATTATTCTACCAGTAAGAACGCATTGTTTTCTATAATTAGACATAGCATCACAGATGGAGAACTTTGTAGCCTATAACTAGTAGGTTCAAGTACTAATAACCCGATAAATGAAAATTTTACGTCTCTAGAAAATTTTTAAAATCACGAATAGAAGAGTTGAGGAAATTAGGTGCCATACTCTATTAGGAAACATCCTTCTGTGATGAAAATCCAATCCTGTACAGGAGCTCCTACGGACTAGCTTTGTGTGATCTTTTGTGTAACCTTCGACGTGGAGCATCTGTCTCTCCTTTTCCTTCACCCAGGACTGTGTTCACAGGAAATAACATATTGAACGCTTAAAGGACAACGCTTCGAACCAATCAATACAAACTCTTGCAATCGATGTGGTTTGAAACAAATACCTTCTGATCGAAATGCAGACCTATACTGTCATATAAAATTACAAGCAATTCTTCCAGTTATATATGAAATTGATTCAGATTTAAATCATTGTATATTAGTGAATGTGAAAGAAAATAGCACTGCGATCTAGTGAAATAAATTCCTAAACTAGGTGCAAATTACAAAAGTAGCAAACATTGTTTCCATGATATTGATATAATATGGTATTCTATGTAATACATTTCCGACCTCCGTGTCGGTGTCGTTATCACAAATCGCCATGTTGCCAAAGGTTCCGGGTTTGAACCCAGGCCTGGGAAGGGGTGTTCTTTGTGAGTGTCCCTTTATCAATCTTCGCGATTATCCAAAAGTTGCAGAAAAGCGACGCTAAGTAACAAAAATCAAATCAAATCGACATAATACATTAACTATAGTATCATAATAATAAAAGTACTTGCGATACATTTATTTCATACATTATCGCTCTCGGTTCTATGCTAATTTACAACGACCACTTATCGATTTTACAAATTATTTCCTTCTAGGTAATTACTACATATTTAAAAGAGCAGACGTTTTCACTAGAAGTTCGTAAAATTCAAAATCTGTCATGTCACAACTCGCATT
This sequence comes from Lepisma saccharinum, assembly GCF_977018435.1. Lineage (NCBI taxonomy): Eukaryota > Metazoa > Arthropoda > Insecta > Zygentoma > Lepismatidae > Lepisma > Lepisma saccharinum. Next base: position 20,284,114 of record NC_139230.1, on the reverse strand, counting down.
ATCTTTGCTGTGGTTGTGTTAAATGTTAGGAATTAAATGCGTATAAAATAAAACATCCAGGAATAGTTAGTTTTAGCTATGTAAATTCCTAAGCAGGCTCTGGGTGACTATCCTTATGTTTATGCAACCCAAATGTCGGCAGCGTAGAGTTGGTGGCCTATATCACAGTGCCAAATGTTTGCGTAACGACATCAGATACTGATCAAACCATGCAGGAGACTTGACTCCGCGTGTAAAATGATATTGCTGCTTCATCCACTCATTAACTTTGCATAAAGTTTAAACAAAAAGTTTAAACAAGCAGAAGGGGTCAGAACTAACAAGCACTTCGGTTAAAAAATTAGTTTTTATTTCTCTATTAGCAACCGGAAGGTTAAAGAAGGGTTTCCTAGCTTTGCTTTATGGTTGTCTTTTTGCGGACGCTAATCCTAATAATACACAAGGCGATCGTTGTTTCGTCATTCCTCATTTACTTATTTGTTAACATGCATCATAATAACGTCTGAATATACGTCAGAAACAAGAAGAGGGTTACTGAAAGTGCGTACTCGTACAATGAAATGAATAGTAGAACTATTGAAAAATAGGAATTGTAGCTTTCTTGGCGACATCAGATACTGATCAAGCCATGCGAACATTTGACTTGAAAAATGTTTATTTTTAGCTACGTGAACATGAAAATATGTCTTGCATGGTACACCTAGACCTACATACGGATGAGTGCTAGTGCTAGGTGCTAGTCTAGAAGTTGATTTTCGATCTCGCCATCGAAGTTTGCGGTTTAGACTCCAAGCCTGGTACTTTCCTTTCATCAATTCCATGTGATCATTACTCATCCTCGTCGCCACGATTAACAAAAAGAGGCAGAAAAGCGAAGTAAAATAACCAAAATACAAATACCAAAAATACCTGCACTCACTTTTTCTTCCACACGTTCACTTGTTTAAAGGTAATTTCTGGAGATTGCCTGGTCTAGTCTATATAAGATCACAATTGCAAATTTTGATTGTGGGTGACTGGTAGTATAGTACCACAGATAAAGGTAATATACACCTTTATCTGTGATAGTAGTTTTGTTTATTTTACACACATTTCCATAAATATTTTACGAGCCTTTCTCTTAAAATATCGACAATATATTTACCAACAAAGCGTCTTCTGAATTTGTTATATTTGTTATATTACATTTTCAAAAATTATTATTTCAATATGATTTTCGGTGAGTAGTTTTGGGTCGGTTATTTTACGTCTCTTCTCTACTTCTTGGGTTAGTCACGACGATGACGATGAATGATGAGCTAATGGTACGACCTTACCTTACCCACGGTTCGAACCTGAAACCTTTCGTTTCATAGCATGTTTCGCTTACCACTCCGTACAGAGCCCTGCTCCGTGAGCAATTAAATTACCTGTATATAAACTGGCAGGTGATTTTAGTTATCTGAACTTCATTATAGTTCAAGGAATAGACATGATTTATCAAATTACTTGCACCTCGATGGTCGAATGAATTAAGCGTCTAGACTCTTAAGGTTCTGAAATAGAATCCCAACCGTGATTGTCTGTCCTTTCATATGCATCTCCAGTTCTCATAACCACTGTTAATCTAATGAGGTACATAAGCGACCCATAAAACTGAAATATATGTAACCCCCAGAATTGGAGATTATAGAATGGATAGATAGATAGAAATGGATTTTCCACGCTGTGCAAAGAAAGAAATATTCCTTCTATGAGACACACATGTTTGGTACGTTAACCTATTCTGTTAGTCACCGGTATGAATATTTCAAAATTGCAGGTGCTAATAATGGCTATACCAGAATAGGGATACAAATTAATTTATACTTTTTATATTTATATATAAATAGATAGATATTTAATTTTCCCTGATTAGGATACAATTTATCTTTAGAATTCCTTGGTTATGTTCCTTATCTTATTATATTTATTTCTTGCTAAAAATTATTACGTGCTTTGCAGTAGTTTCGTATATTAGTCTGTTAGTCCGAAACGTTATAAAATGTGTGGCACGTCAAAGGGAGTAACGTTGAGTTCAAAACTTTAAATATATTTCTTAACCAATCTCAAAAACGAGTTGCAGTAATGTTAACATTTTCATTGTAAAATCATTGTCGCTTGCACGGCCAAAAACCAACAACTTACAGAGCAAATCATTTTCATCATTATTAATTAAAAAAAACTTAAAGTAAGCAAGAAGAAACACAAAGCATATTTTTAATTTATTCTAGTTTTTTCCTACTATTTTGTGCCTCCGTTGCACAAATTTCGTATTTCTAGATGTAATAAATACCGAGACCCGGTATCCGATGATCAAGCCAAGCTTTACCCTACCTTGCGATACTTAAATTTTGAATGCAGTTTTCTTAATACGGATAAAATTCCGGTGTTTAACGGTATAATGTTCAAATTTCATCACCTTGGATTCGGATATATAAGCAAGAAACTACGGAAGAGCCTCATTTCGGAGCTTATAAAATGGATGCCGGACCATAAAATTAACTCGTTTAATACTTGGCGCTCTGCGAGACAAAAATTAACAAGTTCCACGTCTCACTTTGTCGTGGCCGGAATGAGGTTAATACAATGCTACAGCGTAAGCAAGCTGTATTGAACTTTTAAAAAATTTCCTAACACTAATCTAATGCAATGGGCGGGCCCAGTAATGAAATACACTAGGAAGTAGGATGAGAGCCCTTGTCGTTTTCCACTTCAGACGTTCGAATCGAGTCCCTAAATTGTACGTATCACGGTTAGTTGAATACCAATAATGCAATTAGTTCTCTTCCTGGCTTAATTGAAGCCGCAGTTCCTGCTAGGCCGGGAAGTGAGAGCTCCCTCTTCACTGTGTGCCAGGTCAAATGGAGTTAAGGCCTTCTTTAACCACCAATGGTGAAACACGAAGATTACATCGGAATGTAAATTAACTAGTAAACGTAATTACTGTTAATCAAAATAACACGTGTGTGCAGCTTACTCTGGTAGGAACCAAAATAACTATATTAATATTCCCAAACCTTAAAGGGGAATATTAGTTTTGAGATCACTCGCTACAACATGGCTCGTATGAGTGAAAATCTTGACAAATATGTCCAGTATTGGCTCTCTAATTGTTCTTGGGAACATTACCTACCTTCACGACTGCATTCTACTCGAGTGCTACTTTAACGATTTTTGTATTTCTTAATATTGGCTTTATTTGCTAATAAACCGATTCGGATAAGCGATTTAGATCTTCGAAAGTATGATAAAAAAAATTGTTTTCACAATTTAGATGCTACACTAAGAATGTACTGCAAATTACTGAATGAACTGAGCAGACTTTCTTAAAAGTGAGGGATGCGGAAGTATTTTCTTTATGGTTTTTGCAGACATTTTTTTGTAATTCACACACCTTACCATGTATGATGTATAAATTTGACAAATTTCCTTTAGTTGATTGGTATCGTTTGAGTTGTCTTCTTCACTTGAAGACAACTGTTAAAATCGTCGATTAAAATGCCACTCACCCTTAAATTTAAAGTCTTATAGACACACTAGAAGACTTAGTCAACAGTTTGCCTATCCACGATGAGCATATAAATATAGCAGAAACATATATTATTTTTTTAAACTGAACAATTCAAAGTTGAATATATGTTTTAAAAATTCGTTGTAAAACCTTGTTGTATGTTTAACTCAGAATACAATTTATGATTTCACTACTATACAATATGAATGAATTCTATGCTGAATTTGTTTGACTTATAAAGTTGTTTTGCAAAGTAAAGATTTTCCTTGGACCTGGATTTCACGTTTAACTAATAAGCTTGAGAATTGGATGAGAAAACAAGAATAAAATAGTTATTTTAAATGGGGAAGGATAAACGCAAAAGAGAATTGTTCTGTGGAGCAATATTTTAATTTATTACACTTTGGGCTTTTTTTAAAATACTAAATGTATAAATGTATTAAGTAACTAATAAAATTTAATTCATACTTAGCTATCACACACACGAAGTATTTCTCTAATTAACCACATTCTAAAATTTAAAGAAGAAACAGAAATTAGTATATTGTATAAAATTTAATGATGATGATCTTGCCGAAATACATTTCACAAATTCTAATTTGAACTTGAACTTGTTGTGCACACATGCACGAATTTTATACATGCATACATTCTATACATGATCAGCGTTACAGTTGTTAGTACAATTAAGTAGCCACTTATTTATTTTTATATACAATTTTCACCGAAAGAGCATTTCTATATTCCAGTACTACATGAAAAACTCAATATGCTGACCAAGGCAGAAATTTATTTTATTATGAAACATAAACTAAACGTAACGTTTGAACCTTCTAGCAAGGTCTTCTTCAGACTCTGTACCAAGTACAAATGTAACAAGATACACAACAGGACGATATATATACACAAAAATACTCCCCTCCAGACTATTGGAAAGTAGTTCTGGAACAATCTAGCAGGTGGCTTTCCCTTGTCAACTGTACTTTCACCTGAAAGAGAATGTGGTTGGACTCTTTGTCTCACGCTCTATTTCCTTCATTCTTCTTCCTTCTTCTCCCCTCTTTCTCTCTTGTCCTTTCCACTCTTTCTAACACCTGCTTCCATTCTTTGTTTAACTTCAGTCCCTCTTTCCAGTTCATTGTGTCTTCTTCATCTTTCTTCTCTATTTCCTTGGCCTCCTTCCATTTTCTCACTAGTATTCTCTTCTCCCTTCCTATCTGCTTAGCCTCATCCCACTCTATGTCATGTCCTGTTTCTCTCGTGTGTTTAAATATCGCATTTCTCTCTCTCTCTTAAGTCGTACATCATCCCTATGTTGTTTCAACCTGTCTTTCAGCCTCTTTTTCGTTTCTCCTATGTACACACTCTGACATTCTTTACATTTCACTTCGTATATAATCCCTTCCTCTTCTTCTTCTCTGTTTACCTTTTTCTTGTTTGCATTCTTCGCTATTCTTAAGATGCTTCTCCCTCCCATCCTGTAAGTTTTAATTACAGTACTACAACATTTGATGTGAAGCATTTTGGAAATTTCTACGTATCATGCGCAAATGAATATTTGATAAAGATTAATAATAATCTGGCATAATAGAAGACAACGACAATGCATAGTTCTGGTTTTCACAAGTAAATAACCGAATTCGAATGTGTGCGCAACCGATAAACTTAACGCAATGAACAATTCGGTTGTTCTTCTACTGTTCAAATATTCGGTGCAATTGTGAAATATTTCATATGGGTTTTGTACAAATATATGCCATTTAACGCATCGAATTAATTGAATGCAGACAATAAAGTTGATGGGATAAAAATGAAAGACTGCAAGAATGAAACAATTGAATGATTCAGTAGAGAGTCAATAACGACATTGATTTCTGGCACATTAAAAATCGATGTGGACGACTGACAACAAACAATGAGGAATTAAAACGCTACAATTAGAATCTATATCAAGTTTTCTGATAAATGAGCTCATATTTTCGGTAATGTGCTTTGTGTTTTAGGAGACCCGCGGCATTCCAGTCGGTAAGGCGCGTGACTGCCACGCGGTAGATCCGAGTTCAGTTCCATAGGTAGTGATTTCAGGTGGTAAATGTTCAAGCAATGTCCCTGCATGAAGCTGCTCAGGAGTTCACTCAGCCTCTAATAATCGGGTACCTGTGGGGTAAAAGCGACCGGAACGTGGTGCTGATCACAATCACCTCCCCAAATGTAAAACAATTTTGACTGTGCTGGTCCCTACCTCCACCCTCACCCCCATACTACGCACTCACAGTATGTTTCAATGTGCGGGGGTTAGTTGGCAGAACACTCGTTGGAGACAAATGGCACGGTGTCACGTGAACACTATAATTAATTTTCCCACTGTCACCCAGTTAAATTATCTGGTATCTCTGATTAGCCGCCCACCTCTAATTTGGCCTGTTTACCTTATAGAATAGAATAAAATATTTATTTCTGAAATGCGAGCCCTCAGGCTATACGCATACATACCAAGTGTTAGTTTACAATTATGGAAAGATATAATGTTACATTAATAATTCTATATCCATACGCGCATATACAGGGTAGAGTTCGTATTCACTCTACAGCAGAGGAACGTTACCGCAGTAGCTACACCTATACAGGATGGAAATCACAGAAGTCACCATGCCCCGGATGCTGTCCCCCTATCCCTCCTATGTCCTGTCATACACATCACTTTTCCTTAAGGCTTGCAAAGTTTTTTTTCGTTCCTTCCAGATAGTGTTCAGATAGATACCTAGGCCTCTGATGTCATGCTGTGCGTTCTCCGACGGCCAGCTTTCCTGAATACTCGGCCTTTTGGCTAAGATCAAAGTGTTTACCTTATACACCAACTATGTATGTATATATTATACAATTGTATGGTATAAAGGGTATGTTTCTTGGAACACGCTCAAATGTCACTTCTCTCTTCCGTAGAAACTGCATTATTGCAGGCAAACGAGGGTATGGCACCTGGACCCTCAGCCAATATTGCGTCTTGTGTTCTGTATCGGTCCATGGGTGTCTGTGATTGTCTCTTAGTAGGGTGTTTACCAATCAAGAAATTCAAGAAAAAGTCAAGAATTCAACAAGTATGTCAAGAAGTCAATAAAAAGTCAAGAAATTATACTTGTGGTCAAGAATTTTTGCTATCACAATGACTGATTTATTTAGTTTATTTTCCTTCACTTTTTCTGCCCATATGGCTAATCGCGAAGATGAGGATGAATGGTGGTAAGATAAGATGGATGAGGGGACAATCACAAATATATAGAGACGACAACACGAGCCCCCACATAAGATTATACTGGCTGTGTGTACAGACGCCACAACCTCGCTAGTCTGCCAAATACAGTCCAATGTGCATTAATAGATAAAGCGAGCTAATTCTCTTGTTAAATACAGCTTCCATTTTCATTTTAACTGGCCTTTTGGGAGGAGTTTTTCAATAAATAAATATTTATTTTCTTAATTGCTTATTTCCAACTTTACCTAAGTTGAGGTCGTTTAAATAAAGGTTAAGAAAAACGAAAAAGGTCATGAAAACGTTAGGAATTTTGGATTTGTTATTTTGGTAGACACCCTGTTTAACCATTTTAATCAAATCATCAATCGTCATGGACACAATTAGCCCAAAATGGAAGAAAAGCCACATAAAATAACTGAAATATACACAGGTGCATTACTGAATATTGTGACGCTTCCAGTATTTTGCTGTCGTTGTTAACACCCACCTCTCGGGTTGCGATACGAACTTGTTAATCTTATGGCTGTGGAGCCATTTCTTCCATTTGACTATGTTTACATGTAAATTGTTGTGTATGGAATTTGGCAGGTAACATTTTGGTAATTACATAAGGTGAAATTTTAAAAAAAGAAGAACAATGTAAAAATTACAAAGGAATCAAGAAAGAAATAAGAATGTAAAGTCTCATCCTCGACGTAGTGATTAACTTAAAGAAAGTAGAAAAGCGGAGTAAATAACCAGAATACAAACACATACACAAGTAATAGGTTATTTTCTTGGATGAGATACCTCGTATATTTTCTAGTTTTGCAGTTTCTTCTCAACGAAGAGATTTTTCCGATATATTTGTGGGGCTGGAGTAGTTCATTGCATTGTAGTACAAACAGGTTGCTTTGCTTCTTCGCGTCAACATGCTTCAACGGGGGGCGTCCAGTGCCAACAAAAACACCGTCCAAAGCGCGAAGTGTCCACATTTTCTCTGTACACAGATCGATGCGACGTACTCCTTGGGTTGTCGTCTGATTACATTCTCGACAAGTTTGCTCGACATCCTGGAGAACCGTGTGGCGCAAACCAGACGAGAGATCGATGTTAATGTGATCAGAGCCTTTGGCTCGAACTGCGCTGCCATGCTTCGCCAGCCCCTTACTAGCGGGCCCTGCTCCCGCTGCCTCGTGGTCGACCGTTTAAACAATGCCCCTGTTACATTTTCCTTCCCAGCCTCCAAGGATGGTTAGGAAAAACGGAGCCGTGATATGGACTTCCTCGTTCGCTGCATAATTCAAGTGAGCATCGAGGTTTAAAAGCCGTCGTGATGCGTCGGTTTGTGCAGCGAGACTAATTGGGGTGGCGGACGCATGAGCAACTGAGGTAGCAGTTTCGTAATACGTGTGGTTCCTAATTCCGTATCGTTTCACGCGCATACGCACCACGTTGATTTGAAAAGTTGTTTGGTTTGATTTGTTGTTTTAGTCCACTTTATTCACAGAAAGGCTAATCGGGACTGGACCTGCAGTTTAAAGTGGGGTCCGAACCACTATGTGCCTCCACCGGGTATCGAACCGGGGAGCCCTTGATTACTAGGCGACGACGTTACCACTACGCCATCGGGGAGTCCCCTGAAAAGTTGTATTTGTATCTTAAGGTTTGCTTTTAACTGGCGTCTAATGTTGGTGTGAAATCTCTCTTAGGACCAAGAGTATGTGTACTTTCCATAAGTTCATCCATTGTTTCTTCTATACATACATTTTACTTTCTTTGTCATTACTCCTATCCAAGCTTTAAATCTATGCTGCAAGTTACTCTTCTTATTTTTCTACCATGTCACTCTTATACAGGGTGGTGCAGGGGAAGGTAGCCCGCGTCAGCTGTAAATTCTACTGACTCGGGCAAGTTTTTCTTGCGGCGCACTGTATATCATGGGTGGCTAAACTCACTGAGGAGTTGACTTTCTGCCTCGCCACCGAAGTTCCTGGTTGCTCTTTGTGAGTGTTCCTTCATCAGTATCATGTAGTCATCACTCATCTACATCGGAAGTGTCAGAAAAGCGAAACATTTTTAAGCAACCGTTCTGCCTACCGCAATCTGGCGATTACCATAAACGGGACTCGAATTAAAGGTGAATCTCAAAAATGGAAAAAAAGTATTATCTTGCATATGTTCCACTCGTAGCGATTAACCAAAAGTTGCAGAAAAGAGACTAAAATAAACAAATTCATTCATTCACTCGTATGTTCATTATCACCGTCGCGATTAATCTTGAAAGAAAGAAGAGAGTATGAAATTATTAGTATGCTAAATTGACCCTTTATATTTGATCATTTGAATCTTACTCTTTCAAATATTCGTTACAATTTAATAACATCATTGAGATGTCAGGGTCAACTCGAGCCTTACTATTGTGCCATAAAGAGATAAGTCATTTGAATTTGATTTGAATTGTTAAGTCCACTTTATGCACATATAAGCTAATCGGTACTGAACCTACAGTTTAAAGTGGGATCCGAACCACTGTGCAATGTGCCTCCAGAAGAGATAGATAGTAATATATTAATACATTTTATTTTGTTTCATACCATCATTTTCATGTGGTAATAGGATCTTAATTTTTTAAAGTTTTTTAAGTCCACTTTATCCACAATTCAATTTTATATATATGACAACGCAACTTGTGTGTTTCTGGTTACCCTTCCCTCCCTCCATATGTATGAAAAACAAAAGTGTTTATATTGTCAGGAAAACTTATACAGATTCTGTAAATGCTTGTTAATCACTCAGCTGTGTGGTGGTTTGAAACTGTTAAAAGTCAAAATAAATTACACATAGTATGAATTTCAGTATGTCTCTTTACCTAGGTTGAATTTCAGTCAGTATTCAGATTCTGAATACCTAATTTTCTCCGTGTGAACACTTAGGAACTTAATTTTTAGGCATATAGGAACCACAGTTAAGCTTCACGTGATTCGACTTGATACTTACGATATGTTATCTTTTTCGTAACGTTAACAAACAACGTCAAAATATAAAGGTAGAGTGGAAAGTCCTTTATCAAAATATATTTTCATGTAATTAACAAAAACTGCCAACGACATGTTGTGCAGGCCCTTTCGTCTGCCTTATCTCGAAGTCTGGTCGCCGTGGGGCGCCTAACAACCGGAAGCCTGGCCATCGGCCCGCCTGGGTATTAACTCAGGCTAATTGTTTTCCTAATTGAGCTAGCTGTTTCTCTCTCTGCCTGCACTGTTAGGAACAGTTTCAATCATGAGGTAATTAACCTATCAAGTGACAAATTATTTTGAGAACTTTTCCCCCCTCAAGAAATATAGCGATCAGAGTAACACGCTGTGGAAATAATAGGGGTTCAAGTTTGAAAACCTCATATTGCCTTTTCAATTTTTCAACTTTTGGTATCACATACCACCATGAAAATAAACCAGAACTAGGCATTGTCGTTGTCATCTATTATGCCAGAGTATTATTTATTTTTATCAAATATCCATTTGCACATGATATGTAGAAATTTCCAAAATGCTTCACATCAAATGTTGTAGTACTGGAATATAGAAACGCTCTTTCAGTGAAAATTGTATATAAAAATGACTAAGTGGCTACCTAATTGTACTAACAATTGTAACGCTGATGATCTATGAAATTTATGCATGTATAAAATTCGTGCATGTGTGCACAACAAGTTAAAGTTTAAATTGGAATTTGTGAAATGTATTTCGGCAAGATCAGAGTACCATCATTAAATTTTATACAATATGCCAATTTCTGTTTATTCTTTAATTTTTTGAATGCGGTTAATTAGAGAACAGAAGGAAATATTTTTAACTTTTAGTACGCAAAGTTCATAGCACATCCAATGATCACTATGATTGTCATATTGCAGAAAAACACAAATCCGATTTCTATAACTTGACTCACTCCTTTGCAGATTTTTCTTTTAAAATCGCAAGTTGGCGCGTTCTCGATCTTCCATGTAAGTAATTGGCGATATATTCTACATTCTAAAACTACAATGTGTGCACACCAGCATAATTCATCAGTAGCTGTGACGATAGAATATTTGTGTTGCTCTTCCAAGATGGCGCATGTATTGTACAAAGGAACAGGTTTTCTTGGAAGATGATATAGGTGTATAATTCGTGTTTCGTTTGGTTTCGTGTGTATCAATCACCACCCGTATCCCAGTCATGTTTCGGCATGTGCACTTGGATTATTTTGTCATTCATAAAGCATTATGGTGCAAACGGACACCACCTAAGAAAATTTAGTGTATTTTTGTTACCTTTGTTGGCATCACTGCTTACTGGAGCTCTTTGTAAACGTTACAAATTCGTGGAAGTGGTGTGAATTGTATTCATTGAAATCTACAACCAGGGATGCCCACAGGGAGTGATTATGGCGCAGGCTGAGCATCGAGATTTTTTTGGAGGGATTTTTGTCCAATCAAATAATATAAAATTCAACACTTATATATTTTTCCAAAATATATGATAAACTTTTACACCTTAAATGCACTATATTTAATCCAATAGATAAAGAAAAGTAAGTGTTTGAATATTATCGAAAGGAGGATATCCAACTCTTACATAGACCTTAATTGATACGTGGGTTCTGTGGGAGGGGCGGGGTAAAAATATCCAACTCTTACATATTAGGCCTTAATTGGCACGTGAGCTCTGGGGGATTCTGAATTAAACGTTGGGGGGGGGGGAGACAGTATCCAACTCTAGGTCTTAGATTATGGCGGGTATTTTAGTTAGAGGAGGATAGAGCATTAAATTGAGGGGTGTCCAATTCTTGTGTTTTACTATTGTCTTAGACTGTTGCAGAAATTCTGGTGCGGAGACAAACTTATCAATATCAAAAGTAAGTCTAAAATTGGCATGGGAATTTTGGTGGTAGGATTGAGTATCAAATTTAAAGGGGGAAATAGGAAGCTCTTGATAAAGTGTTAAATCTTAGATTGTCAATGGATTTCTGTAGTGGGGAGAGAGTTCGAACATTAAATTTTGGGGACTGTATTTAGTGATATGGTATCCACACGTTTTCGACCCCGGACGTGCCAAAAGAGAAGCTGAAAAAGACTAAATATCTCGGTATCCTAAGAAAGTATTGACGCCCCATTAAATTAAGAAATGGATGTAAAAATTTGATTTGATTTTAAAATTTTGGGTGCGTCAGCACTTAGGCCACTTTGCACCCGTCACACTATACGGGGTCCAGCCCCTTAACGTTACAAATAACAACTCTAGCGTTGCATAAATAAAATCCTAAAATATTCTGACCTCCGTTAAAAACTGAGTCTGTAAACGGGCACTCATCACACATAAGGACAAAAAACAGGACAACACACATAAAATTATACTGGCCATACTACCAGTCGGCAGAGCCTCGTTAGTCTTCAGTCCAGGGTGCACTACGTGGAAGTGAGGTTGACTTTTGGGTGCCTATGTGGAAGGTCACCCCTTACACCCCGGATGTAAAAATTGTCTCGCTCGCTATAATATGTTACGAGAATGCGTGTTTGGCGCTTTACTGAGATCGAGCTGAAGTTTTATACTATAGCTGCATTACAAGACATAAGCATATTCTCGATATTCATTAATAACATCACTTCTTAAAATATAATTCTTAGTGTTCGTATACTGCTTAATTTAAAGCAGGTGCATCATTTGGAACAAATGTATATCGAATCGAACTTCTTGTCACAGGAAAATTTTACTTTAACAAGTTAAATTTGCACTGAAGATAAAATCCACGTAATTATTGTTATCGGTAACTAAAAATAATTATATTTACCACAAGAAAATGGGGGGGGGTGAGTTCTTTAAAAGAGGAACCGTATTTTTGAATGAATATTATTCATTACTTTATTTCATCGTTGCCAATTCCGTGTGACATGAGCTAACCTTTTGGAATTATGAATTATATATTGTGTTCGTGTTCAAGTAATGTTATTGGTTTTCCGTATCATGATTTAGGGAAGAATGGTAAATGTATTGGGAAAGAAAGTTGCATGTGGTTAAGTCATGTTCGCCGTTAACATTACACAAGACATTCTTTCTCCCAAGTTTCAGTCGTTAAAGCAGTGTTGCCATCCGTAAACCACAAAAACTCCTGTATAATGTTAATCACGAACATGACGTAACCACCCAAAAATGGCAACTTGAGAAATTTACATAAGAGCAAAATCAAAACTTCTAGTCGCATTTTGAAACTTGCAATCACTAATCTCCAACAATAGTCGAGAAGGGCTTGTGCACACACGAAAAAATTAGAGAGAGACGGAAAAGATTGTGATTGTGAAAGCAAATTACATTACATTTCGTCACATTTAAAACGCAACACAATAATTCTTAACGGATGTACCCAACGTTCCACTATTTAATTCAAACTGCCGCTTTAATCCGTGCCATGAGCATAAACTACGCTGAAGGTCACCACGCTCATTAAGCAATACAAACCTCATGCGGGGGAAATGAAGTTGTTGGTGAACACGCGAACCTCTGTGAAAAATATGTTTTGCCACAAAGTGGGCGTTGAGCATTGTAGTTCCTCACAACGGCCGCTGCAGTGCGAATCGGAAATAGATGGGTGGAAAATGTCTTCGCACTTTCGAAGCCCACGATAAAAATTAATTGGAAATCATCTGCAGTTTTTTTGTGGTCTTGCCCTTTTTGTACGTAAGAAGCAACTTTCGTAATCTTCGATTCCTTGGATACAAAATCTATTTTTCTCCATGTCTTGGAAACCCTTCACCATGGTAACCTGAGAACTATATATAGTCATTGTCTCCATGTGTTGGTGCGAACCAGGTAATGCGATATCGTGTCGAATCTTCAGAGCATAGAGCAAGACTTGCGGTCAATTTATATATGAAATGAACTTGATTCAAGGAAAGCTATGCTATTTTTAAAACAAATTAAAAAATAGTCTGTTGCAACCATGGATGTACAGTCCCCGACAATAAAAATGGATCACCTAGATCCTGAAATACTGCCTTGTCTGCAACGCGTCATGTGTGTTGCCTAACTCTGCGACGATAGCAGAACTTCCTATTGAAAAGTTGCTATTGAAATTGGCTCATTGCCGTAAAGTTAGAGTTCGATACCTGGTGGAGGCACATAGTGTTCGGATCCCACTTTAAACTGTAGGTCCAGTCCAGATTAGCCTTACTGTGCATAAAGTGGACTTAAAACACCATATCAATCCAATCCAATCCGTAAAGTTAGACAACACACATAACGCATTGTATGGAAGACAGTATTTCAGGATCTAGGTGTCCCATTTTTATTGCAGGTGACTGTACCTCATGTCTAGGATTATTTCCAACATTTACAACCAGCTTACGCATAATGAAACTAATAATATTTCCAAATGCTCTCATCGTATTCCTGAGTAATAACCTTAATTAAAATGGATAGCGTCATAACAATTGTATCACGTTAGTTTTCCAGGTAAATGGCATAGACATAATAATTCACAGTTTGTTATAACCTTTATATATATTCTCTCTCTCTCTCTCTCTCTCTCTCTCTCTCTCTCTCTCTCTCTCTCTCTGTGTGTGTGTGTGTGTGTGTGTGTGTGTGTGTGTGTGTTTGACTCATAGATTATCATTAACGAAGCGAAGACAACAAACAGATTCTAATCCGAAAGAACATTCATCTTACTTCCGTTAATTTCAGTCAATTACTTTAACTTCTAATCATGAATATGGAATTATTTCTTGAATCGATATAATGAATATTTTGATGAACGCCCATGCATACAAAATTCAGATTTGGAAATTCATTATTGAATGGCTGAGGTTTACCATAGTCAGTCGTCTATCTTGCCTTGTTTTCATAGCTTTGACGTTCGTTCTTTCAGTAGATCTGGACAAAGGAGGTAAAGTTCTCACTAGGCACTGCAGGGTACGCCACTGTCAATTACCTAAACTATAATCAATCTAACTCCGAATCTGAGTAAACAAGGAAGAACACAAAGATAAGGCCGGATAGCTCAAAACGAAAATGAAACAATAAATTTCGAAATATATATATATTTGTTCCAGTACTTATCGACCAACAAGCCTTTTCTAAGTTTTTCTTTTTCAATCACGTCCTGTTTGCCACCAACGAACCTTTCTTCTCGCTCCACCCTGAGAAAATTCAATGTTCTTTCTCATCCTTCTACCTGACGCCTCGTAATGTCTATTGTTTATTTTTTTTAGTCTGAGGTTCCCCCCGAAGATTACCTTATTCCGGTGTTTCGCCTTCTTCTTACACGCACTTCTTCCCTTGAGAAAACAGTGTGATTATCTCTTTATTTCCGGAGCACACTCTAGAGACTCCGGAGCATAGTTATTGTTCCTCGCCGTCCTCTTTCCAAACCTCTATATTTTGGTTAACTCCTGAGAGTAGCCTCCGTGGCTTGTTATGATCGAAGGATGGCAGTGGCTGGCAAAAGAAGGGGTGAGGAGGAAGGGGTGGGGGATGGAAGTGAATGACCGTGTTTTCTCCCGATGGATGTAAGGTTAGCTTATTTTAGGCGCCGTGCTGGTTCCCTCGAGTTCCGGGAACACGAAACTAACATTAAAGGACTAAATAGTGCAAAAAAAAGCATCATCTGGTAGTCGTGCCTGTCCATTTCGACGACTTTGTTCGACGGGCTGTGAAAATATAACCACATGTTCCGTGCAAGGGAATGGCTGGCGGCTTATCGACCCTCAGTTTCAGGGAAAATGAAGTATTCAGTGTATGGGTTTTCGTGTATATGCCACAAAAACGGTCTTCCAGATTGTCGCGAATATTACTTTGCCTCGGTTTCAAGAACGCGTATGAAAATATGTGTTTATCGACGGAATTTGGCTCCCAGTTATAATATATACGTATTTTACATTCACAAGCAAAAGTTGGTTGCAGTTCAAACGTATATCTATTATGAGTAAAAACTCTAGTCCATTGTTACTCGAGACTGCACAATTACACGAAACTTTATTTTATTTATGTGAGTACTGAATGTGGCAATGATGTATTTAAAACTTTAGGTTATCTCCCAATAAAGTGCAAGTTCAAGTGTGTTTGTCGCGACGTATTGCAAATCCAGAGGTTCTCAGTTCATTTCCCGTTAAAATTAAAATTTTTATTAAATTGAATCTAAATTGAAATTAAATTAAAATTTGCTGTTCTCTGTCATATTTTGCGATTATTCTATTCAGGTAAATAAAGTAACGGTGAATATAATAGAAATGAAATAATACTTCACTGAAATAACACTTCTGAATAGTATTCGAAAATAAAACAAAAACCAAATTTTTGAGATTCCTGTAATTATTTAGATGAAATACGAATAACACCATTAAGCCTTGTTTCCATTATTATGAAAAAATATAAATATGCTGACCAAGGCAGTAATTTATTTTATTAAAAACATAAACTAAACGTAACGTTTCAACCTTCTAGCAAGGTCTTCAATTCGGGCAAGACTTTTGTACTTGATACAGAGTCTGATGAAGACCTTGCTAGAAGGTTGAAACGTTACGTTTAGTTTATGTTTTTAATAAAATAAATTACTGCCTTGGTCAGCATATTTATATTTTTTGAAATACGAATTATACTATATGACGAATTTCTTTCTCCTTGCTTTCCACACAACGGTACAACGTCAATAATACAATATCCCTGCTGTTTAAGATAAAATGTTGCAGTTACTATATTATAGAATTCGTTATTTTTAAATTAGAAAGAAGTGGGCACAGTGATATCAATAACATAATTTTTGAAACTTATCTAAAATTTGTAAAAATTATGATCTCTGAACCAAAGTACATCCTCATTCTTAACGATATACATTTCAACGAAATATAGTTGTTATGCTTTGAACTCTCCTAAATATTTTAGTCATTTTAGGGGACACTCAACAATACTGAAACTTCTAATTTAGAAATAAATCCAATTCCCTGTAATTCGAAGCTAGGGCATCAGGCCTGGCAGCACGTAACCGATACACCACGGAGGTTAATTCCATTGAAACAAATGAAGACACATTCAGCCAAAAAAGATAAACGATAATTCGAACACCGATTCTTCCAAATTCCGTAACCTATAATGGGTGCGCCCTAATTCTTCTAAAAGTGTCCAAGATGTCCGGAGTCGCAGGTGTGGCATTAAGCTTTTATCTTGGAAATATATAGTGCACTAGAAAACAAGCGCTTTAACTGGAGTACATTGGAAGAGGCTTCTCTGTGAAGTTCTCGTTTTTCTTAGTCTCCCCGTCTTCTTTGCTTGGTTGATGAATTATTTATCTTCCCCCTTGTTTCTGCACGATCGGGACTAATGGTGGGTAACTTTACGTGGAAACCGAACCACGTCTTACACGCAAAGGCAAGAGAGTCCATGCGAGAGAAACGCTGGACTTTGAAAATTGATACTCTAATCCCCTCTGCCTTCTACGAGGTAAAGAGATGTATCTTAAAAGGTATACATTTCTTCAATTTCTCCGTACTTATTAATAAGGTTCGAAAGTTAAAATATGTTTACGGACATGTTCAATTCCTGTTGCGCTTATCCATTGTTCAACGGTCATCAAATTAGAAATTTTCACAAGGGTCTGCTAGAGTATAATCCATAAATAAAAGTATTCCCCTGTACATTCCACTGTCGCAAATATTCATATCACCGACCCAGAGTATTTCGCTTGTCAGTCAGACTCCATGGAGGGACCAATTTTAGTGAATTTGCATACTAGTACTTTTTGATTGATTTGTTTTGTTTTACTTCGCTTTTCTGCCAATTTTGGCTAATCGCGAAGATGAGGATGGCGACATGGTGACATTGATGGAAGCACAATCGCAAACACAAATGGACATGGCACAAGTGCCGTAAAGGATTATATTGGCTGTGAGTTCAGACGCCAGAGCCTCCTTAGGCTGCAGTCTAAGGTATACTACTTGAAAGAGAGGTTGACAATTACGTGCCTTCAGTGAACGTCATCCCAGCATAGTTTTTAATATAATGCATAATTTTAATGCAATATATGATGTTAGTTAATTTGCGTACGATAAATTTAAGTTGCACATTTCTCAAGGGTCACAATGAAATACAATACTTAGACTTATTTTCTTAAATGTTATTCTAATAAGCCCAATAATGAAGTATGTTCAATGTGTTTAACGTGTTTATTTTATTGGAATAATCATCTAATATTCATGAATTATTTGTAATACGTTTCTTCATTTTTTGTGTTACATATTAATGTGTGCAGTATATTCTAGACTATAACAGGAACTCAACATTGTATGGCATTTAGTAGTTATTCTGCGTAATTATACTGCGATTGTTATTGTTGACATTTTCAACATTACTATCTCGTTTGCCGAATTTGAATATCTCTTCAGCATTATTTCGCAGCAAACTCTAACATAATATGGCTTCTGCATGGCAATATTAATTGTTGCATAATACTTTTCCATAGATAATAAAATAAACAACTTTTTGTGATTTAAAGCTCAAAAATAACCTTCTATTAAAGAACTACACTCACGAAATCAAATAGGATTTGAACCTGCGACCTTTTTAGTGCTTTGGATACCACCTATAACTGTAGATCGAGTCCTATTTAGCCTATCTTTGAATAAAGCTTAACACAAACTTTACAGTGTAATTTGTGATAACAGTACATGTGATAACAGTATAATTTGGCGACTAGAAAACATTACCCTGTTGAATTGACTTTCAAAACAAATTTATTTTCAACATTAAAACATAGAAACGTAGATCGTTTGATACCATTACCTCATATGAAGTCAATGGATATATTTATATTGATCTTGGAAATTGTTGTGCTTCCTCTTGTGAATTTCATTCTCTCAGCTGACTGCTAAGTTTCCCCACAGAATTACTGCTGATGTGACTGATTATGTTCTTGTAGCATCACACTCGTTGAAATACAGCGATAATTGAGGATGTGAAGTGTTTCTTGTCCTCCTATACGGTTCGAAACTGTGAATATCTGCAGGAGATTCCCATCTCTTCAGCAGCTTTGCCACGACTGAAGCAATATGGTCTTACTTCAGTCAGCTTCTGCAAGCAGATTACGATTTAACGCCTGAATGAAGTTGATAGGATAGAAGGAAACCGTTGAGAAAACCACAAGTCACTAAGCACATCTTACAATCTGCTAATCCTAGTAATGCCATCTATTCGCAGCTGCGTAAAAGTGGAAGGATTTTTACATCGTATCGTGAATGGAACACCGTGTTCAATAAGAATTACAAACCTTAAGTGACAAAGCTTGTATGAAGTTTATTTGTTCTCAGAGACTATGTCTACACTTTACAGTGGAATCGAAACCACTGCACAATGCGAATCCACCGGTAATCGAACCAGGAATACCTTAATTACAAGGAAAAGACGTTAGTCACTATGCTACTGGGGAAACATGATCCTTATATGCCACTGTGCTGCGTTACTGTGTGGCTTCTTTGCATGACACATTTTTCCGTACAGACTCTCAGTTTTTACCTTTAGAGGAGAAGGTCTAAATATGGGCGAAGGTTTAAATATGGGTTTTGTAGTTATCAGCGCTCCCGGGTGCTGCAGACTGGCGGAGGCTATTGGAACTGGTTATGTGTCAAGAAAAAAGGTTGCGGCGCCAATTCGCAAGAGAAAGTGGTGGTTAGTTTCGGCCTTGGACGCTGTTATAGAATTGCGACATCCAAAAACTTTTTGCAGGTATGTTTTATATCGGCGTTTTCTGAATTCTCATCTGCTTTGTATAGGTTATGATATTAGCGGTACATAAAACAAATGTGGGCTTTTATAATGCCATGATTTGTTTGTGAAATATGTACCACGGAGAACAAAAATAAATTGAAGAAGAAAAATAGCGTGATGGTTTAAATATGCGCTATGACATGAGGTCGGTCTATTGGTGAGATCACATTTTCAACAAATATTTGGATGATTTTCTTAATTTCGATTTTTCCCATTCCGCGTGATTGTCAAAACAACAGATTATTCATAAATATGAATTTTATAATGTTTTAGCGATAAATGACGGTTTTTTAAAATTTTAATTGCTTTTTGTGATATTGCCACTAGTAGCCCATATTTAGACCACAATTTTTAAAAACATCATTTTACCATTTTTTGGCAATTGCATTTTTCTTTAAAAAATGGAGACCTTCTATACTTTAGCATGCTATTACATTTAAGTATATATTTCATAGATATGCATTTTAAAGGCAGACGGTTGATATATTATTTTTTTCCTCCGAAAATGACAACATAAAAAGGGGGGCCCATATTTAGACCTTTTCCTCTACTAATTATTTGTTATCAGTTTAAAGCATTGGAATTAAGATCTGGATCTCGTAATGCGCTATGGAAATGAAGTAAGCTGCACACTCTTTTCCGGGAATCTCTGGAGCAAGGGAACGAAAGCAAATCTCTGCGCAAACAGTGACTCGAGAGGGCTCGACTGATGAACGCCCAAGAGGGAGAGTGAGTGGAAAACGCAGCTACAGCTACCAGGCGTTGCAGCAGCTCGTGCTGTTGCTCCACCCACTCGCTTTCTCCCCTTTTCTACCGTTATTCGTGGCCTTGGTCCACAGATTACCGAGACAGCATAGTCTTCAGAAACTTTCAGTTATAATTATTTTGCTCTTTTTGGAGTTCTCTTTCAGTGGTTCACACAGAATCTGGTTCCTATTGCTATTTTACAGTCTTACGGCGGGCGCCCTACATGCTGGCAAGGGGAGCGGGGAAGCGACCAATTCGGCGCGATAAGTAACGCAGCAGCCTGTAGAACGAGATGCGCGCAGCACATCCTCCCGCGACGTCGTAACTCTCGGCGCCACCGCTGTTGTCTGGTTGGTCTGCTGCGTATTCCCCGCTCCCCACTTCCCTTGCCAGCTTGTTGGGCGCCCGCCGTAACAGTAGAAAATACCTTTAAACGAACATAGTATTTTATTGGGCATGTTCTCGCATTCATTTCATCATCATTCATCTATATTGCTGCGATTAACCTAACGATATAGAAAATCGAATTTAAATCAGTACTTACACAAACAAAAGTAAGATATACCATAATATTTTAACCGCTAGGTAACTGAAACCGATCAAGATTTGTACGTGCCGCCTGAATGACCTAGAGATCGAAGATTCTGGAATAATGTCCTCTCCACTACATACGTGTTCTTTACGGCATACCTTCGTTAGTTACATCTAATCGTGTAATTTAAATCGTAGCCTATGCACGTGAAAAACTGAAGTAAAATACGAAATGTGCTAATACAGATGTGGATAATAAATATATTTCTACAAAAATATTATTCCGAGTAGCACTTTCATTTATAAAACTATATTATCACACAACTTTACCTGGTGTCAGGTTTCGAGTGAAATATCTTCTTTAATTGTACCACGTCATTGGTTCGCTTCAGCTGGTAGTAGACGCATGATTAAACATCTTTTAAATCTCGACCAGAGACCTTGGCGAACGTGCGATGTCGCATGTCGCCAGCCCATGTGTGTTTGTTAACACGCGTCCCTGTTTGGTTCGTCAACGTGCAAATACGTGAGCCGACAACAGACGAGAGGAGGATGTCGCCTAACAATACAGCAATTGCAGTTTACCTACTGTATTGAAAGAAAGAAAAGATAAAAAAAACTCGACAATGTAACTGGATAATTCCCCTCCTCGCCATTTTTGAAGCTGAAAAGGAAGGGTACAAAAGGGCACTGAGTAATTGATCTGAATGAATTCCGGGCACTCGGACGTGACTGCATTGAATCGGTTGGTACCGGAAAATAGCGGAGTCCAGCTCCCGGAAGCAAAATAGTACGTGACGCTTCACAAACCGCACAGCAACTCCGGTGACCAGCGTAGGGGGCTCGAGAGGCTCTGTGAGAGTGGACAAATTGAACACATTGCAAAACGCATCTCATCCGCTGGTGATAATAGAGTTTTCCCCATTTATTGACCGCTGCGAACCTGTGAAAACAGGGACTCCATTATTAACAGCTGTAGAACAATTCGCGAGATTCCATTTTTTCGAAACAATAGAAGAAAGACATATTATCTAAAATTTATGTCAACAAAAAAAATCTGCAATAATAATTTACCCAAAACGTCAGATATTTGCATTTATGTTTTTTTGCAAAAATGATCCAGAGATACCGAAATAAATTTATGTGCTTCCAAGTTTATCGACTACGCGAAAGTAAAGAAACATGCATTTATGGAATAATGCGTCACGATGCCAACCTCCGTGGCGGAGTGGTTAGCGCAGCTCGCCATGACACCAATGGTCCTGGGTTCGAACTCCGGTAATACATTTCTTCATAGCATCACTCATCCTCATCGTCAAGATTAGACAAAAGTTACTGATAAGCGACGCTAAATGACAAATCAAGCAAGCAATCTATAACTTTTCTGTATTATCTACTGTTCTTATTTTTAAAATATCAGCGTTCAAAAGACATTGTGGGATGCACTTATGAGCACATCTAAAACATCCTTAGCCTTTTTGGGAGTAAAACTCATGAATACGTCAATGGATTACCATTGTTGAATTGCACATCTAAAACTATATAAGCAAATGAACATGGTATAAAGAAAGTAGAAATTGAAATATTGATATCTTCAATGCATTTAAGAATAAGATTACAATGCAAATTACTTGAATGAAAACTTCTCACCTAAACTGCAAATTGCACCTAACTTCCTTTGTTAGTTAATAGCTGAATGTAAAATAATACACAAATAGAATAGGCCTAAGAGATTGTGAAAATTTCTAATATCTAGATTATTTATTGAAGCTTCCGCTTGGTGGTAAATTATGGAGGTTTTCTCAAGATAGCAGCTAGAAAATCGCGAACTGACCTGGCTAATATCTCGAATGAATCTCTTTAGAATTATCTGGATTGTTCGCGTCTTTTTAAGGCAGCACCTTAATTTGTTTTTTAGATTTATGTTTTTATGTATTTTGCATATTCTAAGGATATTAATTAGTGTGTTTACGTATGTTTTACACGCTAATTAAGAAACCTTTTTTGCGCTTAATTTTCCAACCCTGCCCACACACCCAGTTTAAAGTTTTAATCCTGCTTGTGATGCTAGTTGCGTTTCCTGCTTTCAAGTGTTGTCAATTTATGCGGTTACAGTGCTTCTGTCTACTCTAAGGAAAATCTAATGCATTGCGTTCGAAGAATGTATTGAAGTACTGTTTCCAGGGCCAACAAATGTTGATTAACTTTAAATAAAGAACGAAGCGCCTAATATAAACGGTTTATTTTGTGTTAGAAGAGTAATATGTAGATATTCATAATAAAACACGCGTTTATTGAAAAATGAAATACGCTGAGAGAAATATATTTTTTTAAATTTTAATGAATTTTATATGTGCATGTTATCTGATTTATTATTTATTATCGTTGTATAAAATTGACTATACAAGTGATTTGCGGGCCTTCCCAACGGCTCTGTCGAATTCTAATCAGGAAGTTCCAAGTTCGATTCCCGTTTTATGTACGTACATGCACAGTGTTATGAGTCCCGCTTCCTGTAGGTACAATCTCTATTACCCTGATCACCACAGTTCCCTGGCTCGTGACCCCACCTGAGCACTGGTGTTCTTCCTGAGAGTCCCTTCATCACTTTCATCAAATTATCTCTCATCGTCGCGATTACTCAAAAGTGGAAGAAATGCAACGAAAAATAACAACAACACAAATACAAACAATATTTTACTAACTTTGACGTGTGACTTGCGACAAATTCTAGGACGTGAATTTCGGAAGTCAAAGTTGAAACGGGGTGTAAGGGGTACCTTCCACGTAGGGGCCCAAAGGTCAACCTCACTGAACTGAAGACTAATGAGGCTGTAGCGACTGGCACTATGGCCAGTATAATTTTTGTGTTGTCCTGTTTTTGTCCTTGTGTGTGCTGAGTGCCCGTTTACAGCCTCAGCTTTTAACAGAAGTCAGAAGATTTTAAGGTTTTTAGTTATGAAACGTTAGAGTTGTTATTTTTAATGATAAGGGGCTGGCCCCCGTATAATGTGAAGGGTGCAAAATAGCCTAAGTGCTGACGCACCCAAAATTTTGAATTCAAATTCAAAAATTCAAATTCAAAGTTGAAACACAATTTGGCACTAGAATATTATCATTTTAATATAGATTAAAATGTTGTCACAACTTCTTCCTACTGCTAAAAACCCTGTGTCACCGGCTTTATTTATAGTTTTATGTAATGGTAACAAAACATATGTATCTTTTCAAGTGGCCGAAATATTTAAAAACAAGTGCAGCCCTTGTGTGCATATGTAAAACTCGTTAAACTACAACGCGGATCTGATATTAAATAACCAAACCCCTAAGATACGGAGCCTCAAACCACCCACGGGAGTAAACCTAAATCAGACAGCGTGCGTTACGCCACTGGTGTAATTGAATTTTTCTGCCACTAATTAGCCGTCCCGACGCTAACTACGCGGCTTCAAAGATTGTAAATACATTTTAATGATGCAAGGCAACACAGAGCTGCTCCTCTGACTCAAAAGGCATTAAAATAATCCAGGAAAATATGCGTGAACGAGATTGCACAACGTGATAATGCTTTCTGTGAAGCAACACTGGGAATCCGTGTATATCGCGTTAAAAAAAGAAACAACTTCCTCGCATTTGCTGGAGAAAATAAACATTGTATTCTCCACAACTGAAATAACATGCACGTTTGTGTGAAAGCTAGATAATTAATTCCGAATGCGAAATTTATATAATATTTGACTTTTTATCTCAGGGCCTTATTCGCTTCATTCGTGTAAGCTTTCACTCAGATTTAGGGAAGCGTGCAGTTCATAACAAGATTAGGAAATATTATATGAAGAGAAACATAAATGAAAACTGATGTGGGTGTAATGTTTAATCAAATTCATCCCTTTGCCATGTTTAAATGGAAATGGATGTGCCCATTGCAAGGAACATATTTCCGTTTCAATTACATTCTGTCTCGGGAATCTGTGGAGCAGCGCCGCGCATAACGGTAGATAAGGGGAGAAAGGGAGTGCACGGAGCAAGGAAGTGCGCGCTGATTTAAAAGGCTGGTAGCTGCAGCAGCGTTTTCTCCTCCATGCACTCACTTCCCCTCTCACGCGTTCATTGGCCAAGCTCTCTTGAGTCACTACTTGCGCAGAGGACTTGTCTTCGTTCGCCTGCTCCAGTGAATCACGGAACAGAGTGTAGTTCTGCTTTTAAACATATTTTCATTTGTATACTGTAAAATTAGTGTAACTTACTTTACCTTTATATGTGTGTGTGTGTGTGTGTTTGTGTGTGTGTGCGTGACTTAATGTTGAATTAATTAATCGTTCATTATTGACAAGGGTTCGTGTACTTATCACTACCGTCATAATTGTGTAAGTTGACTTAATATTCAACGTGAGAAGAAGCACCCTTGAATTTATACGATATACGAGTACATACTATCTCGACTAATATCCAGTGCTCGAAGTGAGGGTGGATGCGAAGGGATGGTATCCCCCAGCTTGAAAAGTTTTGCAAAGCATCCCCCCTACTGTCCCGTTTTTACCATGTTAAACCATAGAAGCATCCTCCCCTGCTAACTTGAACGTTCGACCAAACATCACTCCACCTTACATTTTCCACTTTAAACTATGCTTATATCAAAGATTTGAAAGGTGAGAATACTCATGACGGTAATTATGCCAGTATAAGGCCATGTAACACGCATGGAAGAAAATATAAACGTTTATATTGTTCTTATTGGGACAACCTGTGGCAAAGACCCGTGGGAAGGCCAATACATATTCTACTGCTGCATTATCCTTCGGATTTAAGAATACTACGTGGTTTCTTTAGTTGGATGTACTGTTAATGTGTTGGAAACTTGCTAAATTCCTAATCATAAATCATTCCCAATGAAATTTGTAGAGAAAACCATGTTTTCACATCATTATGGATATAAGTAACCTACTCGATTCGTTTGATGACATATTTTTAGTGATTAAAACAATTAATTAGCCCCCTTAAATGGACGCTCTAAGAATTACACGCACAAGATTTTTGAGTGAATCGGTAAGAAGAATCACTCAAGGAGCTTACTTAGTGTACTTTTTAGTTGATTTCGCACAGCTAAACAAATACAATTTATAAAATATGACAGCTTCAGAATTAACCTAATAATGTCGTACGAATTGATAGCTTGCCTGATTTTGCCTATATCGTCTCTTTCAATTGTCTAATACAATTTAATTATGCTGTAATAATAAAATATATTTTCATCTGTTATTAGTGCTAACATTTGTTCTCTCCTCTACTATTTCCAGGACTGCCTTACGTACGTCCCATGCCCCCAATTTCCGCTGTTGCCGGCAAAACCCTTGTGATCAAGTGTCCTGTGGCTGGTTATCCAATAGATTCGGTTATTTGGGAAAAGGGTAAGTAGAAGATTCAGTTTACAAATCTGTTACATGTTCCTTGCTTGCTTATTTCTCTCCAATACAGCACTTGACCATTTCATATCGGAATAACAATGAATGAACATACCAACAGGGAGAATGAATAAACATAAGAATCAAAGATATGAATACGTAGATTACAAAGTATAACCTTCCGAATCGTGCTTGAGTTGCAGAAATGTCTACCCAATGCGTAAATCTAAAAAAAAAAAAATTAGTGTAATCTTGCCGTCATATGTGGTGAAGTGGTTAGTGTACACAGAACCGCAAGTGCATCAAAGTGAATATGATTTACTCTAGTGCATCGTCATTTCTGTTGTTTCTTTTTTAAATCGACTTGATGTTTGATAGATCTTACTGCGTCAAATGGAATATCTACCGTGATGTGTGTCTTTTGCGTCTTATTGAATAAGACGCACTTCTTTTGATGCACTGCTGTGTATTAACAGGATTGATGCACTTCAACGTGTTATTAAAATAAAAATAAAATATGCACTTTTGTGCCAATTGACACATTTTGGTTCTGTGTGTGTGTACCGCACCACAACACCGTGACCCTTTCGAATCCTGGACATATGGCGCTTGAGCTAACACTATCTCCTTACAATCAAGAGGTATTGAGTGCGAGTTTCTATTAAGGAACATTTTACAGTGTTTCAGATCCCACTGTATACACAGAAAAGTAAATGCATCTGTTGCAAAAATGCATAAACTATGTATCTCAGACCAAATATTTAAGTGCGTCATCGAGGAGGATGCAGGAAGGCGCATCAATTAATGCATTTAAAGTACAGCTCGACATACGTATAACGAAATAGTGACTTGCATCACATGATGCACTTTGGCGCTACCTTTACAAACGATACATAAAATGCATCAAACTATATACCTAATTCTTGGTAAAGGCCAAAAAACACACTTTAGTGTTGATGCGTTTCTGGTGCATCAATAGATTTGATGAGTTTAGTTTTCTGTGTTTACATAAAGTATAACTAAATGTATAATACAATTTACATGCATGAATGTGTATTTGCCAGGTGATCTATACCCTTTCTCATCTATCTCTGGAGTAAGGCAGCACATAAATACATAAAATACAATTTACATGCATGAATGTGTATTTGCCAGGTGATCTATATCCTTTCTCATCTATCTCTGGAGTAAGGCAGCACATAAATACATAAAATACAATTTACATGCATGAATGTGTATTTGCCAGGTGATCTATACCCTTTCTCATCTATCTCTGGAGTAAGGCAGCACATAAATACATAAAATACAATTTACATGCATGAATGTGTATTTGCCAGGTGATCTATACCCTTTCTCATCTATCTCTGGAGTAAGGCCGCACATAAATACATAAAATACAATTTACATGCATGAATGTGTATTTGCCAGGTGATCTATACCCTTTCTCATCTATCTCTGGAGTAAGGCAGCACATAAATACATAAAATACAATTTACATGCATGAATGTGTATTTGCCAGGTGATCTATACCCTTTCTCATCTATCTCTGGAGTAAGGCAGCACATAAATACATAAAATACAATTTACATGCATGAATGTGTATTTGCCAGGTGATCTATACCCTTTCTCATCTATCTCTGGAGTAAGGCAGCACATAAATACATAAAATACAATTTACATGCATGAATGTGTATTTGCCAGGTGATCTATACCCTTTCTCATCTATCTCTGGAGTAAGGCAGCACATAAATACATAAAATACAATTTACATGCATGAATGTGTATTTGCCAGGTGATCTATACCCTTTCTCATCTATCTCTGGAGTAAGGCAGCACATAAATACATAAAATACAATTTACATGCATGAATGTGTATTTGCCAGGTGATCTATACCCTTTCTCATCTATCTCTGGAGTAAGGCAGCACATAAATACATAAAATACAATTTACATGCATGAATGTGTATTTGCCAGGTGATCTATACCCTTTCTCATCTATCTCTGGAGTAAGGCAGCACATAAATACATAAAATACAATTTACATGCATGAATGTGTATTTGCCAGGTGATCTATACCCTTTCTCATATATCTCTGGAGCAAGGCCGCACATAAATACATAAAATACAATTTACATGCATGAATGTGTATTTGCCAGGTGATCTATACCCTTTCTCATCTATCTCTGGAGTAAGGCAGCACATAAATACATAAAATACAATTTACATGCATGAATGTGTATTTGCCAGGTGATCTATATCCTTTCTCATATATCTCTGGAGCAAGGCCGCACATAAATACATAAAATACAATTTACATGCATGAATGTGTATTTGCCAGGTGATCTATACCCTTTCTCATCTATCTCTGGAGTAAGGCAGCACATAAATACATAAAATACAATTTACATGCATGAATGTGTATTTGCCAGGTGATCTATACCCTTTCTCATCTATCTCTGGAGCAAGGCCGCACATAAATACATAAAATACAATTTACATGCATGAATGTGTATTTGCCAGGTGATCTATATCCTTTCTCATATATCTCTGGAGCAAGGCCGCACATAAATACATAAAATACAATTTACATGCATGAATGTGTATTTGCCAGGTGATCTATACCCTTTCTCAACTATCTCTGGAGCAAGGTCGAACATAAATACAAAAAATACAATTTACATGCATGAATGTGTATTTGCCAGGTGATCTATACCCTTTCTCAACTATATTTGGAGCAAGGCCGCACATAAATACATAAAATACAATTTACATGCATGAATGTGTATTTGCCAGGTGATCTATACCCTTTCTCATCTATCTCTGGAGCAAGGCCGCACATAAATACATAAAATACAATTTACATGCATGAATGTGTATTTGCCAGGTGATCTATACCCTTTCTCATCTATCTCTGGAGCAAGGCCGCACATAAATACATAAAATACAATTTACATGCATGAATGTGTATTTGCCAGGTGATCTATACCCTTTCTCATCTATCTCTGGAGCAAGGCCACATATAACGGCATAGAAGGGGAGGAAATCGAGTGGGCAGAGGGAAGCAGTATACGCTGTTTGAAGGTCGGGAACTGCAGTCGCTTCACCCCCCCTTCACGCAATCCGGTTCCCTCTCACGTGTTCACTGGTAGAGCCGTCTCGTGCCACTACTTGCGCAGGGACTTGTTTTAGTTCGCCTGCTTCAGATATAGATGATACAGGGTATAGTTCATCATTCATCCTTACTGTCGGGGTCCTCCCCTATGGCGCAGTGGTAGCGTCTTTGCCTTGTAATCAAGGGGTCCCGGGTTCGATACCCGGTGGAGTCACATGTGGTTCGGATCCCACTTTAAACTGTAGGTCTAGTCCCGATTAGCCTTACTGTGCATAAACGAATAATAGCAATATAAAACATATAAGAATATAATCTTGGCTTCTCGCGGATGAAGGGGTTAACGTTTTTGGTCATAAGTATGAATTGAATGAAATAACAGTCCCAAATGTGAAGGATTCAAACGCAAGTTCCCTGGTTTCATAGCGCGCTGCATCTACCGTAGCCTCAGTTTCTATCCCTGCACCTAGGCCCTGGCCGACGAAATTCTGCACCAAATGTCTGTGCTTCGGTAGCATGGCGCGTTATGTGGAAAGTGATAAATGATGAATTAACCATGACACAAACTAATGAAGCATCCATTTGTATTACTTTGGTTACGAAAGCTTTCCCGCACACCGGGTTACTGCACTGATGATGAACGAGACTCAGATTTCAGTGGTATTGAGTAATGATTTTGCATCCTATAATAAAAGAATACATGTATTTGCTTTTAACCAGTTGTTAGCCAGGTTTTAACCTGTGAACTTATAATGTCGAACACATTTTCACAATTTGAAACGTATCTCCTAGAATAAATCTGTCTCCATTCTTAAATCCTTCCATAGTGATTCAAATATTGGAAAAATATTTACAAATAAAATCAAACCCTTATCCCGCAGTAATTCAGCGTTTCTCTTGACGTTATTCAAACTAATCCTGATGAACCTTGTTCTACATCTCTAAAAAAAACTTATTCTAAATTATATTTAAACCAGATTAAAAATTTTAGGAGCCTTAATAATTGTGTGATGAGTACAATGAGTGCAGAAGACTTGATATTTCACTAAAATTATCTACAATTTTTCAATTTAGAACAACCGTCAAATCATCTCCATGAAAATAATTTACATCTGTTTCTGATTAGGATGTTAACATTTTTAAAAAAGTAACTATGTTTCAAAATTATTGGACAAATGTTTATTTTTTTTAAACTATGAAGTCATGTTATTCAAAATAAACAACTGACTCTACAGTCCCTACCAAAAGTTTAAGACCACCAACTTTTTCATATAAATGAATCCTGACCGAAAGCTTTTGGTACAAATGTGGAGTGAAATTGTATGGAAGTAATATACCTAGTCTGGTCATAAATACTGTTACAAAGTTTCAGAGGCTGCAACACTGTCCGTTGTGAGGCGAATGAACAAACCTGGTGGTGGAATGTGCGGTGACTCATTTTGAGTTCTGCTGTAGAAAGGGAGACACGTAACCCATACAGGCAAAATGGAATGGGGTGAGAACGAGAACCGGGTAGCAGTGATAGCGCTACACAGAGTTGGGAAACCATCGAATGAAATTTTCAACACGCTTAAAAAACTGAAAATCAGTCGCATGTTTGTGTACCGCACAATCCAGCGGTTCCTTGATACTGGGTCCATTCAGGATCATCCGAGAGAATGCCGTCCACGAAGTGCAAGAACTCCAGAAGCTGTGAAAAGGGTGGCGGCGCGTGTGAGGAGAAATCCCGTACGGAAACAGGCAGTGATGGCCCGTGATATGAACATCTCCAAGCTAACCATGTCCAGGCTACTCATGGACGATCTTTGTCTTCGAGCTTACCGACGGTCAACGGGACACTTTCTGACATCGCGTCTGAAGGTGCTAAGGAAGGATAAATGTGCACCCCTGCTTCAGCGATACGCGAACAATGGGCACAGACAGATTCTCTTCACCGATGAGGAACTGTTCACCACCGAAGAGATTCAATCGGCAAAATGATGAGGTGTATGCCTCATCATATCGGGAAGCTAGGGACAAGGTTCCGAAAATCAAGAAAGGCCATCATCCAGTGTCAGTCATGGTGTGGTGGGGAGTGAGCTATGCTGGCATTTAAAGGTCTTCATTTTTCTGAGAAAGGCGTGAAAACCGGTGCTCGGGTGTACCAAAACACTGTGCTGGAGCCTATAGTGAAGGACTTGACCACCACTCTGTTCAGAACGCCCCAATGGACTTTCCAGCAAGATTCTGCTCCTGCTCACAAGGCGAAATCAACCCAGGAATGGCTGGAGCACAATGTGCCTGACTTCATATCCACTGCTGACTGGCCCTCTAGCAGCCCTGATCTTAATCCCCTGGATTACAAACTGTGGGCATTGCCTGCAAGAAGAGTCTCCACACAGTTGACAGTTTGAAGCGCTCTTTACTGGCTGCAGTGGCGACATTTCCTCTGGAGACGGTGCGTGCTGCAATAGACGAGTGGCCCGGCAGACTCCGAGCCTGTGTTCGTGCTAACGGCGGACATTTTGAAATATGATTGGTGCAAACTGTTGTCAGACCATGTATACTTCACATCTTTTATGCATATTAAATTACCTTTCACCGTATTGCTGGTTTTCACTTTTTCCTATGTAACAGTATTTATGGCCAGACTAAGTAGTGTGAGGCATATATTGCCGAAAAAATATTGGTTTGATTTTGATTTTGATTTTAAAATTGTGGGAGCGTCAGCACTTAGGCTATTTTGCTCTCGTCACATTATACAGGGGCCAGCCCCTTATCATTACAAAGAACAACTCAAACGTTGCGTAATTAAAAATCTTAAAATGTTCTGACTTCTGTTAAATCTGAGGCTGTAAAGGGGCACTCAGCACACATAAGGACAACAGGACAATACAAACATGGGGCCAGTCGCCAGAGCCTCGTTAGTCTTCAGTCCAGGGTGTACTAACGTGTAAGTGAGGTTGACATTTGGGTGTACTACGTGGAAGGTCACCCCCTTACACCCCGAAAAAATATTGGTATACGTCTTGTAGTTCTTGAGATACGAAAGTGGAAAATCAAATTTCTTAACTGAAAAATCCAGCATTTTGAAGTACAGATGAATGTGTATACACGTAAACTTTTGGTAGGGGCTGTACCATTTATCTGCCTTAATATTGGAAGTAACAAACAATTTTCAGCACTCACTGCTTAGGTGTGCGGTGATCTAGTAGGTAGGGCGTCTGATTGCCAAGCGGGAGACCGGGTTCGATTTCCGGGGTGGGTGATCTAAGGTCGGCTCTGGGGCTCACCCAGCCTCAAATGAATGGGTACCTGGGGGCAACCCTGGAGGGGTTAGGGCAGCCGGAGCACGGTGCTAATCACATCACCTCCAAAATGCCCCGAGATCAAGAATGTGTGGGGCCCTGCCTCCTCATCCCCTAAATGTGCAATCATGACACGGTGCTATTATCCATACCAGCTAACTGTAGACCAGGCGAACGAGAACAAGTCTCTGCGCAAGTAGTGATGCGAGACGGCTCCACCAATGAACAGTGAGAGAAACGGGATTGTGTAATGGGCGACGGGAGTTACCCGATTTCCTCCTCAGCGTTGCAAACTTTTGAAAAGGATGATACCGAACGCACATGGCAAACGGACCGTATTTTTGTCTCCACGTCCGTACGATTGGTTTAAGAATTTCTAAGGGAAATATTAGGGATAAAACTGCAAGAGCAAATTTTGACAAGCCGTGCAAGGTCGGACCGTACATCCGTACATGTACAGTCTGGATTGTACGGTTGGCAACGCTGCGCTTTCACCACTCGATTTTCCTCCTCCTCCTCTGCCGATATGCGCGGCCCTGCTCTACAGTTAGCTGGGACAGGGTATATATGCACGGGGAACTTTACCGTTTCACTGCTTAGTTGAAATATAAAACACAAATTCTGTGATTGCTATACATTTAAATGGAAAACATTTCATGTGTAGAATCATTCATTAGAAAGAGTAGCAAAGAAACCCCAGGCGACAGGAATGGACCAAACAATGTAAGCCATTCCTGCTTCTACAGAGAATTGAAATAAAACAGAATCCGGGCATTGCACTCTATCGAAATGGACACTGATCCGACGCCTCAAATTCTCGGGATTTTTTTTTCATGTTTTTTTTTTTAGATTTGGTTCTCGCATCGGAAGCTGCCATCAACTTAATAGAAACGTCACAAAATGAAGAGGACGACATAAGCATGTCCATAAGCGCGGAATATCGTGCTCATCAATACGCTGTCCTCAGTAGGTCGACGCAATTTACGCGGAAGTTCAGGTTTTGTGTTTGTAACTTCATGTCCCGATGCTCATACATTGAAAAATTCATCGCGGTTTCCAATTGCTTTGGTTTCCATCAATCACTGAAGTTTTAAACATGCGCTGTGGACGTGGGAGCCGGCTTTGTTCGGCGCGAACCAAGCGAGACGAATGGGTTTCACGGATGCCACCATTAGATGAAGTGTTTACTGGACTATCAGTACTTGCATCACATCAATACACATGGCTTGCACACGCGCGCGCGAACACTGGATTACGCTGTCGACAAGATTTCCAACAGCTTTCATAGATAGTTGATAGATGAGGGCGGTTTTTTTTACTTCATGCTTTTGTTAATAAATTTACAACGCATCACGAATGGTGATAGATAGGGGTGTAGAACCTAAGATTTGCAACCTCAAAAGAAAAAGAAACATGAGAAGGAATCCTGCTCGTGCTAATGTTCCCGTTGAGTATTCTTGTTGGAGTCATTTCGTTGTCTTTGGTCTTTCCTCAGTTTCTTCATTAGCGTCATCGTCGCGCTTACATTAAAAAAGGAGCGGACTTTTCCACATGGTATGTTCATTAGAACTTCCCAGTTCAACATTTCTACATAATTTACGATTGTCCAAATTGCACAATATAATTTCATACTACACTCTATCCCGGAATTTCTAGAGCAAGCCAATGAAAACAAGTCCTTTGCGCAAGTAGTGGCTCGAGAGAGTTCGACCAATCAACGCGTGAGAAGGGAAGTGAGTGAATGGAGAAGAAAACCAGGCTGCAGCTACTAGCACTCGCTGCTTTGCTCCTCCCACTCGCTTTCTCCCCTTCTCTGCCGTTATGAGAGGCCTTGCTCCACAGATTCCCGGGACAGAGTGTAGTTCTAATCACGTAGTCAATAGCTACTGTGTTTCCACATATCGGGGAACGTTTACTACTAGTACAACGCCTCCTAATCTGCGCATATGCTCTGATTATTTTTTTCTCTCAAGATTTCAGCTGTAAATAGGAACACTGAAATACATAATGTAAAGATATTGCATTGTTTGCAGATCGATAAATTGAACATTCTACGTTGTTTATTTATTATTTAGTCCCTAAAATTAGACTCATTGTTTTCGATTTCAAAGGGCTAAACAAGTTTTATTAATTATCTTTGTCGTGGTTAACCAACAGAGATAAAATACAATATTGACATCGAAATGAAATTTGCGGCGTAAGTAGTTGGATGAGACAATTAAAACACTATATTAGTAGACAATGAGAATTGAATACTGAAAAGTCATCCTTTGCTTTCTTGTTTTAGTTTCTTTGAATCTTTGAGGGACTAAAAAATAATGGAATAATGTTATCAGAAAATCTGGCAGATCATATCAAATTTGCTTAAAGAATCTGGTAATATTCTTCAGTAATTCTTTTGTAGATTTTGTGCAGACGAGCATAGTGAGTGGTGAATGTGGCACGTGTCGTGGGTTCAAATCTTGCATCCGAATATCCTCGCTGAGGTTTCTCCGCCGTTTAGTGAACCACTCTCTAGTTTGATTTTATTTTTGTTGATTAGCTTGACTTACTTGTATGCCACTTTTAGCTAATGGCGACGATAAGGGTGAATAATGGTAAAATCGATGAAGGGGCACTCACAGAGAACACCCATGCCCACGCCGGGATTCGAACCGGAGACTCCTGGCGTCGTAGCGCGCTGTAATAACCACAGAGGTCGGCGCCACTATAGAAGAATGATAGAATGGTGCCTCTAAAGAAGGTTCACGAAAGCTTCCGTCTGGTTGACCTAGTGTAAGAAACGTGACCTCCTAGATTGCGCAGTTGCCTTGTAATCAAGGGATCCGGGGTTCAGTCCCCGTTGCACTGTAATTTGGATCCTGCTTTAAACAGTCCTGTTTAGCACATCTGAGCATAATTGAATTTAAAACAAAGTTTGACAAATAAGCGACGCTAAATTAGTCAGCAACGACAAAGAAATAAATTATGCAAATGCAGCAAAATGTAATAGTTTACGACGGCAACATTTGAAACCGAAAGCTTCTCTTTCTCATCTCGCTCCCCTCAAACTTGCTTACATACGCGAGCTTCCGGGCAGATTTTGCGCGAAATTTACTCTGCTCATATTTCGCCGAAAGTTCTGTTTACAGTGGAGGAAAAACACCACCCTCATTGCATGAAAAGTAAGCGCGTTCGACAGTTCAGAGGGTGGATGGAGTACGCACAACAGCGCCAGCTGACATGCACACAGCGCTTGACAGACTCGTGCAACTGCTCAACTGCTTTGTTGACCCAGCCCTACCAAGCGTATCAGCAAACAGAACTCCAATGGTCACTAGTTGTATAAACAGACAAGCAATAAATTTCCCAGCTCCCCGAGGGAGAACCATCTCCCAGTCTAGTTTGTAAAATTTTCACTCGAACAAAAAAAAAAAGAGACTCTCCGCAATGTCACCTCTTTTAATGAACTAACACTGTTTATTCCTCTAGTTTGAACCATTATAAATATACCGTCTGGTTCGTTGTTCACTCCATGAATAATAAAACTGCCGAAGGGTCTTGTTATGATATTCAATACCTGTGGATTCCCGATCCATTCAAAATGGAGAAGGGCTATTGTTGCGAACGGGCAGGGAACTGAATCGTTCAGAAGTTTCCTGCGTAACTTCCAGGGAGCTAACTGAACCGATTTCCGTGAAGCTGTTAGAGCAGTTTGATCGAATGTGTATTTAAGGTAAAGGGTAAAGTTACCCCCTGCTGATTTTCAGCGTGGGCCTTGAAATTCAAGGGGTCCCGAGTTCGAAACCCTGTGAAGGCAGACGTTCAAGTATTGTGAACAAATTTACACGTTTATACAACACCGTGTTTTTAACGTACATGCATAAAACTATTTTACATAGTTAGTTAGCTACATAGAAGAGGCTACATTCAATACGTAAGTGAGAAATTAAAATAAGAAATAAAAAGTAAAAATATTATAGTTCTTAATTACCCTCCATTAATCTCGAATTTTATTTCTGTATACTGGGACATTTAGCTCAACTAGGGTTATCAGTATATACATCCCAAGAATTAGATTTTGATTGATTGATTGATTTAAGTCCACTTTATGCACAGTAAGGCTAATCGGGACTGGACCTACAGTTTAAAGTGGGATCCGAACCATTTATGCCTCCACCGGATATCGAACCCGGGACCCCTTGATTACATGGCCACGACGATACCACTGCGCTATCGGGGAGGCCTAATTAGCTTTTATAACTGTCTGGTGTTATACTAGGCACTTTGATATATAATTTTCCCAGATTTGTTCGGATCCCACTTTAAACTGTAGGTTCAGTCCCGATTAGACTATATGTGCATAAAGTGGACTTAACCCCCCAAAAAACCTATTTGCACCGTGCTACGAAAGCACATATCGAGAATGTGGAAGTACGGACCAACACATTTACGATCTCGTCCAGTTTAGAGGAGATGTGATCATCACCACATTCATGTCGCCTTTACTCTCCAGGATTTCCCGCAGTATGGCTAAATTATTTTGTGAGATATTTTCGTTCCATGTTCAGAATGTAAATGCGCGGTGGCTGTGGCCAGTTCTGTAACTCACGTTCAGGAATGAGAAGTTGTTTCTAAAATGTAACAATGACACTTCAAATTTACAACACACGAGATATGCCACATTAGAGTAGACGATCGAGAAAAAGTTACCACTGAAGCCTACTTCTGAGTTGTACAGCTCAAAGTACAATGCGTTCGTTTTGGCTCTGGACCTAGATAGCGCGTGGCATGGCGCAGATGCCGGCATTTTCGTCCGTAACGTTTCGCTTATTTACGCACATGTATTTATTTTTATTTTAGCATGTAGAGAATTATATTTATTTTGCATTTATAACACCATTAAGCCTTGTTTCCATGATATGAAAAACTCAATATGCTGACCAAGGCAGTAATTTATTTTATTATAAAACATAAACTAAACGTAACGTTTCAACCTTCTAGCAAGGTCTTCTTCAGACTCTGCACCAAGTACAAATGTAACAAGGTACAAAAACCGGACGATATATATACACAAACATTGCTCCCCTCCAGACTATTAGAAAGTTGTTCTGGAACATTCTAGCAGGTGGCTTTCCCTTGTCAACTGTACTTTCACCTAAAAGGCTAAACATGTTTACTTCCATCTAGAATGTGGTTGGACTCTTTATCTCACTCTCTTTTTCCTTCATGCCACCTGCTAGAATTTTCCAGAACAACTTTCTAATAGTCTGGAGGGGGAGCAATGTTTGTGTATATATATCGTCCTGTTTTTGTACCTTGTTACATTTGTATTTGGTGCAGAGTCTAAAGAAGACCTTGCTAGAAGGTTGAAACGTTACGTTTAGTTTATGTTTTATAATAAAATAAATTACTGCCTGGTGAGCATATTGAGTTTTTTCTTGTTTTGCAAAATGAGTACTAACCTGTGTTATAAGAGTTGTTCAAAGTTGTTCACGCGCTATCTTGGCCCAGAGCCAAAACGAACGCACTGTATATTCGAGATTCAAAATAGACTTCTTCTTCTTCTTCTTCTTCTTATTTGTTTGGTACACACCGTGTATTAGCGATTTCCTGCCAGAGGTCCTAGTTGGGAGCAGTACACTCTTCTCAAAGAACGCCTACACTTTCTTCTTCTTCTTATACCATGTCTCTAAAGTCCAAACACGTGCGTGATTTGTTATTTGAAAGTTTGTTTACATTTCAAGTCTGTATTTGTTTACGTTACGATGTTGTGTTCCCGTGCAAAGCTGTACAATATTCACATGACGTCAGTGCGTGGTTCGTAAAGTAGAGTCGAAAGGGACATCGGAAATGGGATATCCACACGTTGTAATTCTTTATAAAAAGTATTTTGATGTTGTTGCCGAAGTGGGCATTGGAGAAACAAATGTGTGATTCATTGTGTAGGTTCTCCACACACTAGATATGAACTGGGGTGTATTACGACGTTACCGGTACGCATTCGCATAGTAAACACTAATACTGCACGGGGTAGATTAATGTTTTGAAACCAAGGACGTTTGTTTTCGACTTGTGCATGCCACTTATAGGTAGTGATATGTTGTAGTTGTTCGGTGCACCAATCGTTCCATTTTTTTTTTCTAATTTGATTTTGACCCGTGGGAGGAGGTCAGTGTACGGGAGGCGCATCATCGGGGTAACGTGTTCTCTCGTTCTTGCTTGTTCAGCCATTACGTCTACGTGATCGTGATATTTATTGCGGTCACTGTGTGCTCGGATATATGTGAAGGTCGCCGACAGACCTTTTTGTTGAAGTTGGAGCCTGATTCGGAGAATAAGATAGGGAAATATCGTTAACTTCTTGTATGCTGCCTGGCCTGTTCGTGATAACGCTTGATGTACACTCAAAGCGTCCGTGAGAATTAAAGAGTGGGCGAGTCGTTGCAGGGCAAGTTGTAACGCTTTAAATATAAGGTAACAGTTTCATACATCGGAGATTCATTTTTACAGAAGAAACCACTTACGGAAATGAGTTTCTCTAAGGTTTTCCAACGTTAGTCGAGGTATTTTCTTTCATCGTGGTATCTATTTGACCGGGAAATCATGTCAGTGTTTCCAACACCTTTTTTTTTAACTATGCTTGCCTAACCTAACCTTATCGGAATGGTTCGTGGGTTACTCGTGCATAATGTACAATTTGCACACGTGACGAACACAATAGTAGGTATTTTTCGGTAAAGCAGTTTGGAAACATTGATATTCGAAAACAAAAGAAGCAATCTCATTCGCAAAGTAAGCGATATCGCACCGTTACGTGCGTTCGGTAGCACTTAGAAAAATGCTTTATTTTAGTAGAAAAAGTGTTTGTTTTCGTGTAAAAAGCAAAATGGCACCTTGAACTATGTTCCGCAATGCACAATTGGTAAGTACAAACCATGCGAAACACAAAATATCCGATTTTAATGTGTCTCCGATCTATGAAACTGATACCAAATATAGCATAACATTCCGCCGAGAATATAGACATGTCTTGTGGGAGGGAAAATTGTCGAGTGATGTTATGAGATGGTATGTAAGAAGCACATCCCACTCCGTGGTTTCTGTGGGAATGGTCAGTTGATCTATAAGTGGGTCGGAATGGGTAAAGATTTTTTGGTATGCTTCAGGGTCAATATTGTAACACTGTAAGAAAAAGAAACGTTTATTGGGAGAAGGTGGGTTCTGGAGGGTATGCCATTGTCTTTGTATCGCAAATGTTTTATTGAAGGGATGTCCGTTGAGTTGAGTTGGTGTTGAGTTGAGTTGGTGTTGAGTTGAGTTGAGTTGGTGTTTTAAGTCCACTTTATGCACAGTAAGGCTAATCGGGACTGGACCTACAGTTTAAAGTGGGATCCGAACCACTTGTGCCTCTACCAGGTATCGAACCCGGGACCCCTTGATTACAAGGCGGCGATGCTACCACTGCGCCATCGTGGAGGCCCTAAGGGATGTCCGTGTCGCACCCACGTTTTCAACAAATATTGTACGGTAAGTTTGATACGTCGTTGTGACAAAGAGGGTTCATTGCTTTCTAAATATACACTAACATTAGGGCTGGACGGCATTAGTCCTAGACAGGTACGTAGAGCCTGTCTTTATAGTACGTCTAAAGACGTGAGGAGTTTTTGAGTGGCCCCGCCATATGCTGGAGCTGCATATCAAACAGCAGCAAATAGGTTAATAAAGCAGAAATAGCAGTGCCATCTGACGTTTGAAAGTGGAAGTATCATTAGAAAAGACAAGAAACGTCGCAACCAAGCCAGGGGCGGAGAGTCCCAAGTTGTGACGTACAGTATGCGCCAAAATATACAGTACTGAAATGAAAAGATGAACAAAAGTATAATACATGTTACAATATAGTGACTGTCTCTATATGCAACCCAAATAACAATCGTGCCTTTTGGGTTGCATAGCTGTCAGTAAACCTAAGGTTAGGTTAGGTTAGTGCATGTGGAGTGGACGATTGTCATTTGGATTGCATATAGACCAGTCACCTTTTTCAAACTCTGTCCACCTTCACGACCGCTTCCGTATGAGCGGAAATAATGCTCAACTATGAATACTTCTTCCTCCGTCGAGAGACCCATTTCCAACAACAACTGCACCACACAACTTCCTTTTCCCAACTGTGAACACGTGCAGCTGGAGCTATACCCCGTCGACAAACGCAACCACGTGTTCGAGATGCGCGAGTTTCAGTACTGTATATTTTGGCGCATACCGTATTTCCCGACGATGTTAAATAAATTATAGGGAATTGTTGAAATCGTGGGAAAATCTTTACAGCTTGCAAACTGCTCTTAATACACAATTTCAAATGAGCTTATTCGATCAAGTACGTGGGAAGGTGGTAAGAACCTGGGCCAGTTGTCTAAAGTTCACAAGTTCGAATCTTTTGTAGAACCGACAATTTTATTCCTTTTGGAGGAGGCTGTGGTAGAATTAATGTATTGTCGACATTTAATAGAGACAGAATTATTTTGCTATTACGCGTTGATTGCACTTGGGATTTATTTTCATTCACAATTTACACCATGAGCAGATTGATAAACGTATCTCTGAGTCGCATTACTTTATTCTGAAAAGAGGTAGAAAACAATGAAAGTAGGATCATATGTTAAGTGCACAATAAGAATATTTTACATTTGCATTCAATTGCATGATGACGTACATATTGTGTGTGGATAAACGTGATGTGAAATTTAATTGGCTTATGTTCCGAACGTATGATAAAGTCTGCAAATATTTAACGATGGAATGTCCGAAGTGGCAAATAAACCTAATTTTGCAGCGAGTTCACATCAGAACCACAGATTTTAATATGAGCTCTTGTCAACCAGTCTGAGTTATTTATTTAAGAAATTTCATTTCGGCATAGGTCGTACATATTGTTTCATCGGGCTTCTATTTCAACATATGGTCACATTAAAAGTTAACATGTTCTTTCGTTTTGAAGTTAACCTAGAATATCTTTCAAAATTTGATTGAATTATTCACTTCATAAGGATATATTACTAACTTAGTTTAATTATACATACATCAAATATTCTGCCAATTTCTGAAATTATGATTATTCGATAATTTCATATTTGACCCTTTATTTGGGTTTTATTAAAATTTTAGTTGAGTTTTATTTATTTACCTAATAAATTTGTCCGTCATATTTTTAATTACATTGTGTTGTATCGCAACTAACCCTCAACTGCTAACTAGATGACATTGTTTGGAGTATCGGCGGCCCCCGTGGCGGAGTGGTTAGCACATCGCGCTACGATGCCAGGTGTTCCAGGTTCGAATCCCGGCCTGGGCATGGATGTTTGTGAGTGTTCATTCATCAATTTCATCACATCATCACTCATCCTCATCTTCGCAAATTAGCCAAAAGTGACACAGAAGCTAAGTAAAATAAAACAATCCAATCAATCAATGTTTGGAGTATCGTCGAAAGCATTAACTTCATGTATGTATTCGCCTTTTTCGAGATGTCCTTATTGACTATTTTAATATAGTATTTATTTTATCAATTTCGTTTATTAAAAGATATTTATCTTCCCCCTTCAATTACTTTGCATCGTAAGAAGAGTTTAAATACAATATTATAATCCT
Source organism: Lepisma saccharinum (assembly GCF_977018435.1). NCBI lineage: Eukaryota > Metazoa > Arthropoda > Insecta > Zygentoma > Lepismatidae > Lepisma > Lepisma saccharinum. Next base: position 20,241,862 of record NC_139230.1, on the reverse strand, counting down.
CGTGAATTATCTCTTCATTTCGAAATTGAAGCCATAAATCCAAAGTTATAGAATTTTATGTATTCTGTTTCGTTAATATCATACTTCCCTTTTTCTCCTGAATTATACAGAATTCTTTATTTCATTAATATTTCCTGGTTTCTAAGGCTGATTCTCTCTCCACTTTATATCAACCCTTCAGAAATATTCCCACAATTGTATTTGCGAATTACTGTGGATTTAATGCAGTGAGAACATTTTCAAAAATTATTCTGGCATATTCGTTGCAGCATTTCTCAGGCAATCGTACTTCGCATTACGCACCAATTCATGCAAAAAATCGGTTGTTGATTGGTTCGTTCCCAAGTGACATGTGTGGCTTGTTCTTCGTGCGAAATCCCCGCCTGGAAGCTTTCAGGCCGAAGTGACTAGCGACAAGGACAATCGTCACTTGGGAACGAAACATCAAAAATAGATGCAATCTTTCGTACCGTAGTGACACAGAATATCGTCCCTTGCGTGTCCTCGCATTGCTTTCTAGATACCGTTCATCGTGTCGCCTCGGTCTAGTAGTCAAGCATGTGCAGTAAATCCCTTTTCACTTACGGAAGGACCGTGTCGCTTGTCACTTGTCTCTTCGGTATTAAAACCTCTTAAGTGGCTGGTAGATTCTCCTCAGTGGGGCAGCACACTTGCTGCATCTTCTTGCATGCGGTCTGCTCGAGTTGAGTTTTAAGTCAACTTTTATGCACAGATAGGCTATTCGACACTGGACTTACAGTTTAAAGTGGGATCCTCTATCGGGATCGAACCCGGGACCACTCGATTACAAGGCAGTGACGTTACCACGACGCCCTCGGGAAGGCCCGCGGTTTTCTCGACTACGTTCGTCAAAGAATTAATTACATATTATATTTTCCAAATCCTTCCCTTGACGATTCTGGGTTGCCACGCTGGAAATAAATTAGCCATCATCATACGGGAGGGAAAAAATAAGTAGGAAGCCTTCATCATACTTTTCTGTCCTTGTTTGCTTTCAACGCTTTGAGGAACATGTTCGTTAACTTTCAAGCCAGCGTCATTTTCAACTTCCATACGGAGGAGCGTTCACCCCATTCCTTTTATGCGTCTCAGTAAATAACGTGCACCGTACTTGGAAAACAAAATTAAAAGTGGGTGCTGGAGTATATAAAGCAGTGGGCTCTCTCCACCCTCTCTCCTCTTCACCTCACAGCTGTGGTAAGATGAACAGCTTCTCTCATCTAATTTTCCGCACACCCAAGCCAAACAACTCGGTGCACCAAGCCGATACACTTCCCGCGCCCGTAACGTGGAAGGAAGACCATGTTCTTCGTCACCCCATTAAATATGCTATCTAATGAAGATCCAGGGGGGGAAGTGGTCCCGAAGCTCATCTGAAGAACATTCGTCTCGGTTTTTGGTCATTAAATATAAAGAATGGGTCGGCATGGCAACAACTCGAACAATTCAATTACAACAGTGGTCATCATGCCAGGAGAGCCAATTAATTTTTTATAAGGTTTTGCCACCTTTTAGTATTCGCAGGTCTTGAAGCTAGGTACGAGACGAGTGACGTAAGAGGGTCTCGCCTGCTGCCCAGGATGACAGGCATTGCAACACACCGTCTTACTTTGCTTGGTCCGAGCTATACTCTGTCTCTGGAGTCTGTGAAACAGGGTCGCGCATAACGGAAGTGGAGGGGAGAAAGCGAGTTGGCGGAACAAGCAGTGCGTGCTGTTATACCGCGTTTGTTACAACCTGTCCCGTTTCCCGCGCTATCGACCGCTCGACAGTTTCCGTGCCAATGAGAAACGAGAAAAAAATCGTCTGCTGGGCAGCGACGAGCCAATGGAAGCCAGAAGAGAGGCGCTTACGCAGACACGGTTGCCACGTTGCGTATTTTAATTTGCTGCCTGGCTTTGGCTTTCCCCAGCACGGAGTTCACACGGTCTACAGCGGAAAACGCCGCGTGGTTTATGCTAGAAAAGCCAGCGATCAGCAAGCGCGGGAAGTGGGACAGGTTGTAACAAACGCGGTATAGTTGCACTCACTTTTCCTGTCACGAATTCATTGGTCGAACCCTCACGAGTCACTCATTGCGTTCGCTCGCTCAAGAGATTCCCAGGACAGAGTTGAGCATTACCTGGGAAAACAACGTTCGCTACAGTGTTCGGATTGTAAGGGAATTTAATTTATTTTCTCATAAATTCTATTTAGTTTCCCCAAGCTTGACATTTTATAGTTATTGCCGGACCAGGTACCGTTTTGTTCACATAGACACTAAGTTTACATCCTATGCACTAAAATGGGGGATTTGCGCTGGTTGTGTTAAAGAGAGCCTCTGTTGTAGAAACTTAAACTTGCATCGCATATAACGAAAAGGATGAACATGATAAATTTGGCTACACATATCTTTGCACTTGACTGTACAAACATATTCGCATGATATTAGACTAAATTGGAGTGGATTTGCGCTGGTTGTGTTCAAAATAGTAGCGTCTTTCTTGTTTTGAATTCTACAAACTTCTATCCCACAAAATGAAAGGGATGAACATAGTGAATAATTTGGCTCTACATGTCTTGCCACTTGAATATTCAAGCATATTCGCATAATTTATATTTTCTACCAAGCTTTGATAGTAGAAACATTTTGACAGTGTAGGTTCTTCCATTTATTAATAAATAGCGTGTCAGAAACCTGATGTTTGCAACATCCTTATTGACTAAAAACTCAATATGCTGACCGATGCAGAATTTATTTTATTTTTAAATAAATATTTATTTTTTAAAATAAAATAAATTCTGCCTTGGTCATCATATTGAGTTTGTGGTTATCATGGAAACAAGGCTTAAAGGTGTTATCCTTATTGACTCTATAGCATTACATGAAGATGGTAAAATAATAAACAATGTGTGAATGAAACATTTAGATTTTAGATTTTTTACGTATATGTTTACTTTATTTAAACCTGCATTCGCCATTATAAAAACATTGGTTAAATCTTTGTTTACTTTTACTTGCGTTGTAATTAACTGTTTACATAGGAGCAACATAATCAAAATGCATGGAGTTAGCTATAAATTATTGCGAGACTCATTGCACAGACAGCGACGGATCAACATCAAAATTAGGTAAATTAATATGAAATCTCATCATCAGATCGCAAACTGTAAATTACTGTCTCTTCATTGTACGATTCTCATAACTACCAGCTGAAATTATGTTGAAACGTGACTGTTGAACGAACAATCCTATATTAATCATTATCCATTCCTCATATATTTATAATGAGATGTTAACGTGAAACGTTAATACAGGGGACACGGAAAAATTCGAATTATCCTAAATTCGAATTATCCTAAATTCGAATTAACAAAAACATGTATCATTAAAGATGATTTCAACTCTTCAAATTACCGAGTAATTACAGAGTGTAATTTAGTAATTTTGGTGATGCGAAAGTATTAGGATGAATTCTCTGAAGATCTTGCAGGTGGCCATAATGTGTATGGTATCCTGTACGTAAATTTGCGTAGCAAACAAAAGTTGTGTTGAATTTTATCTTTTGATGGTTGCTCGCGCGTGTGTGCGTGCGTGAGTGTGTAGTTTTTGAAATGTCAGTATTTGCGACGGCTTAATTCTCTTAACCCTTCCTAGAAAAATTTTAGTTGAAAATTATGTCTGTTCCTATTTGAGTCAGTGTAGTGACACATTTGCCGAGAAATTCTCACTTTCTTTCCAAAATCTAATTTCTTCCCCTCTCCTTCTCATCCCCCTCCCGCCACTACCCTCTCGAGAATGATGCACCGCATTCCATCATTTTCCGTCCTGCACTGTCCAACTTCCCTCTTCAATCATTTCCGGTTCGCTAACTTTCCTACTTTTTTTCCCCAATGCTCGCTACCACAACAACATGCGTTCGGTAGTTTGTTTTGGCCTAACTACGCACCACAATGCTCCTGTCCGTGCTCGTCGCAAACATGTTCCACTTTTCTTGAAACCTAAACTGTAACAAAGTGCCTAACGAACTAGACTTTGTCATTAATTAGCCACATCGGTGGCTAAGCGCATCGACTCGTGATTTTTCTCCCTTCTGAAGAGGGTTGCATCAGTGTCTCGAATTCGGCGATAGAGCAGATGCTATGATCAGCACCAAGCTCCGGCCATCCGTAGATTTCGGAGCTGATTCTGCAGGAACATCGACGCCATTCATGCCAAATATCAACCAATAATTTATCTTGATACAAATACTGTGTACTACATTGCAGATATTATCACACACGCTTCTTAACATATCAGACTGATTGGTTGGTTGAATTGAAGTGAATTAGGCTATTTCGCACCCGTCACTTACCATAACTAAAATAAACGTGTATAATGACTAAAATATTCTTACTTGGGTTCATAACTGAGGCTGCAAAGACAAAGCCCAGAACAACACACACACAGCCCTACAGAAGATTATGCTGACCGTAGTTCCAGACGCCAGAGCCTCGTTAGTCTGCAGGATGCTGTCCACGGAGAACTACGTGGAAGTGAGGTTGACATTTGGGTGTACTTCGTGGAAGGGCCACCCCTTGCACCCCATCAGATTGATTTCACTGATTTGGTTCATTTTACTTTGCTTTTCTGCCACTCTTGCTAATCGCGAAGATGAGGATGAGTGATGAGATGATGAAATTGATGAAGGGACACTCCTTACAAAGAACATCATGTCTAGACGGGATTCGAACCCGAGACCCCTGGCGTTGTAGAGCGTTGTGCTAACCACCCCGTAGTAGTAACGTCGTCGCCTTTAATCAAGGGGTCCCGGGTTCGATACCCGGTGGAGGCACATAGTTGTTTGGATCTCACTTTAAACTGTAGTTCCAGTCCCTATTAGCCTTCTGCGCAAAAGTGGCCTTAAAACTCAAAACAAACCAAGCCATGGGGGTCGTCTCTCAAGCTATCAAGTAAATCACAATAACAATTTGTCCTAACATTTAAACTTTGTTTGCTTGCAGTCAAAGTGACTCTCTTCAAGATACCTCCGACCTCATTGTTTACTGCAGTGGGTAACAACATGGAAGTGGTGGCTAAGAAAGAGTCCATTCTCATTAACCACTTGATGGATTGCGCTCCGTTTAGTTATCTCGGCGCAGTGTGAATGAGGATGACTTGACCTCGTTCATCACTTTAGGCCTGACAGATCTTCCGGAAGGAAGGAGAGATTATCTTACAGTGTCTTCGCGATCGCTGGCAATAACGCGATTCGGGCACAGTTCGGAACAAGCTTGTAAATTTGATAGGCGAAAAATTGACTAAACCTATGAGGATGGCACATCCTGGTCCGTCCATCTATCCGTCCGTCTGCATCAACTGTTTCCATTTCAGAAACTGGTGGAGCTTAGAATCTTTGTGAACGTGTAAATCATCATTCTGTGAATACTGGCTTGACGCTACTCAAATTATTTATACATCGTGCAAGAACTGCGACAGTCGCATGAATAAAATGTGATGGACTCAATCCTATCCCAAAAATGAGTTTCATAACAAATAAAGTACGAGTATATAGATTTTTCTGTCCATAGGAATATAATCAATAATAGTCGAGGACCAACATTACCGTATATCTCAGATGCTACTAAAGTTATAAGAATTATATATATTAAAACATATATGTATGGTAACGTGTCTGACTACCATGCTAAAGGTGCGGGGTTCGATCCTCGGTCGGTTCAAATCCGGGAACTTTTCTAACGTTGGAAGCGGCCCCGGCGCACACCCAGCGTCCAATAACATGGGTACCTGGGGGAAACCCTGGGGGTAAAGGCAGTAAGGGGCGTGATGCTGATCACATCACCCCCACTCACGACCGGATCAAGAAAGTGTGGGGCGTTACCCCCACACCCCCTATACGCCTTCATGGCGTGGTGCTAAGCACAGGGGAGCATTTTACCTTTTTTTACCTTTTTATGGGTATACAAGGTCTGTTAGAAAAGTAATGAGACTGATTTTCTGTAAACGATGAATTTTATTCTTCTTACAAATCAAGGTTATCCCCTTCACAATAGTTCCCTTGGGCAGCTACACAGAGATGGAGTCGTTTTTTCATTGTTCGTAGCATTGCTGAAAGGCTTCTGCTGGAATACCCTTCAGCTCGTCGGTTACGCTATTGTGGATATTATACCAAGTATCAAAATGGCGCCCATTCAAGTGGTTTTTGAGCAAGGGGAATAAAAAAGAAGTCACAGGGACTGAGATCCGGCAAATAGGGGGGCTGAGGAACCACAGGAATGCTATTTTTGCCAAAAATTCATTGATGGAGACTGCCGTGTGACATGGTGCATTGGAATAATCTTGGCGCACACTTTTCTAATGTCCAAATCTTGTGTTAAAATTTGATGGACGGTAAACACGTTCAAATATAACTCACTACTGATCATTCTCATCGTCAATCGACGATCTGACCTCACAAGAGACTTCACTCTTTCCACATTGTCATCCGTTTTTGAGGTTGAAGGTCTTCCCGCACGAGGTTCGTCTTACACTTGTTCTTGGCCTTCTAAAAAGGACTTGTGCTATCTGAACACTTGTGCCCTGGATAGTGCATGTTCTCCATAAGCCCTTTGTAACTTTTCATAAGTCACAGTAGCGGATTCGCCAATCTTTACACAAAATTTTGGCACAACGTTGCTGCACTTCAGACGCTCTCAACAATCGTGTAGCAACTGTAGCAAGTTGAAACTTGTACTGAGTCAACGGCAAAAGTTAACCTAACTGCCGTGTGAAGGTGGAGGCAGCAGTGTTGCCGGTTCGTGCACAGCGTTGCCAGTCTCATTACTTTTCTAACATGTTGCATAGTGGACTATGATCTGTCCCTTGAAGCAAGCCAACGTAATCAAGTCTCTGTCCAAGTAGTGACTCGAGAGGGCTCGACCAATACACAAGATCGAGGAACGGGATTAAGTGGATGGGGAAAATGAGGCTGCAGTTACCAGTCTTTGCAGCAGCGTATACTGCTTCGCTCCGTCCTCCCCTTCTCTACCGTTATGCGCGGCCCTGCTTCAGAGATTCCCGGGATAGAATATAACGACCCCTTACCCCAAAATTAGTGTGTGTGACATGAGTTTCGACATCCATAATATAAAAGGTAAAAAGAGCAGCTTTGCTATTAAATCATTTCTATATTATCATGCATCATTTTTAGGGTTGTTTTATCGAGAGTATTGGTTGTTGAATCACCCCAACATCCACTCCACCTTAGCCAAAATTTGGAGAGTCAATTTCTCTATTTTTCTTTCTCTCTATTTCGGTTATTTTACGTCACTTTTCTGTCTCTTGAGTTACGGATGAATGATGAACTGATGAAATGGGCGATGCAATTAAAGACCATTGCCTTCACAAGGTCTCCAATCTCATTATTCTAAACGTCGTTGCCTTGTAATAAAGGGGTCCCGGGTTCGATTCACGGTGGAGGCACATAGTGGTTCGGATCCCACTTTAAACTGTAGGTCCAGTCCCGATTAGCCTTACTATGCATAAAGTGGACTTAAAACACCAAATCAAACAAACAAACATCATTCTAAATGAATGATATTCTTTTGAAACGTTTAAGGTTCTGCACCACTGCCAAGTCAGTCTCAATCACAAGAATGTGATATTAGCATGCATTACATGTGATATTATTGTCGCATCATTTTACTTTGTACAGTCACCGGCAATAAAATTGGAACACCTATATCCTGAAATACTGGATTCTCTGCAATGCGTTATGCGTGTTGCCTAACTCTACAGCTAATAGCAAAATTTGTCATTGAAACATTGCTATTGAATTTTGCCCACCACCTTAGGGTCCCATTTATATTGTCCGTGACTGTACATCTTTGTTTATCGCTTTCAAAACTTAAGTGTGATTTGTCGACACTCAGCTACACCCTTTGGTGAGGGTACTAATAGGAGAGCTGACTTTCCGTCGCACTTGCTGAACTTCTTATTTCATTTCTTCAGCCGAATGCTTAATAGAAACCATGAGCATCCCCTCTCGTTTACCATTCAGCAAATTTTGTATTCAAATAACGTTTGAATATGGAACCACGATTATTACGGGATCTGCGATGCAAACTCTCGGAGTTAGACTACTGCCGTTATGAGCGAGAACACAAATTACCATCTCGAACAAGAACAGGGAGCTCATTTGTACTGAACATGTGTCAATGACGAAGAAGACAGGGATTAGTTGATCGTGAGCGTGTCGGGCTGTTAATGTCGTAAGGCCACAGCTGATGTGCAGCTCCTTTGAGCGCAGATTAATTTGAACAGATTTATGAAATCCTGGGATCTTGGATTCAAATTCCACGCGTTCTTATATGCTGCGACGCGGCCATGGTCTGGAACAAGAACGCAGCAAATTCGAACAAAGTAGTGGAATTACTTTTGTCTTCATTTCCTCGGAACCAAAGACATTTTTGACTTACGATGTGCAAAGCGTTGATGGGTTCATTGCAGATACTTATAATTACCACACACAAAAATCCAAAATGTCCATGGCCGTCGGGAGGAAGGGGGTGATCAAACAGTTCTGTTGACTCCCATGGAAATTGGCATCTTTCATTTCAAGTTACATAAAAGCAAAATGCTCGTTATTTTTATTGTTGATAATCGAAAAAAAGTTCAGTTAATATTTGAACAAAATAACCAAAGTAAGAAAACTGCGTTAGATTGAAAGAAATTAGTGTAAAATACAGGAACAAAGTTATGTATTCATATTCTACCATTATTTCAAAGAATAATGGTTCCACAGGTTTCAAAATTTCAAAAGTAATCAAGGGGTCTCGGATTCGATACCCGGTGGAGACACATAGTGGTTCGGATCCCACTTTAAACTGTAGGACCAGTCCCGATTAGCCTTATTGTCCATAAAGTGGACTTAAAACAATAAATCAAATCAAATCAAATCAAAATTCCAAAATTAGAGTTTTATATGTGACGTCACAAAATATAAACATTATAATATAATACACTTTGTGTGTAAAAGTTGTAACAAAATAGAATAACTCTGCATTTCAGTGCACTAACAGTATTTTGAAATGCAAAAAAAAATAATGGAAACCAGTTGTGTTAGATATTTACTCATCTAGTGGATTGAGTAGACTACTCTTCTCAAGAATATAGTATTGATAATAATAGTGAATTTGGAATAGAATTGGTTTATTCTCTTAGTTTATACAGGGTGAACAGAAACTATAAGGACAAACTTCAGGAGGTGATTCCTGACAGGTAAAGGAACAAAAATGTTCATATCAACTTACGTCCGGAAATGGACGGTGAGTCTGCAATAAAGCAATTAGTACCGGTACACATTACATGACATAACTTTCATCCATGTTACAACAGGTGTTCAAAGTGGACTCCGGATGCAATGCAAGCGTCCACACGTCGCATCATGGATTGCCTCACTTGTTGGAATGTTCCAGCCTGTACCCGAATAGAGTCACAGGCTACATGGACGCTCTTCAAGGGTCTGCACATCAGGAACTGGCTCAGCATACACAACACTTTTCAGATGCCCCCACAAGTAAAAATCAAGGTGGTTTAAGTCCGGTGATCGAGCGGGCCATGCCACAGGACCTTCTCGTCCGATCCATCTTCTGGAGAAGATGTGGTTGAGGTGTTGACGAACAATGACGCGAAAGTGGGCTGGCGCTCCATCATGCATCAGCCACATTACCTGTCGTATTGCCAATGGCACATTCTGAAGCAAAAGAGGCAGAGTGGTCTGCAGGAATTCCAGATACGTCTGTCCGTTAAGGCATTGTGGAAGAACAAATGTACCAAGTAGGTGGGCGCTAATAAGCCCTGCCCAAACATTGATGCTGAACCGTGATCCAACCATTCCCCGAGGATTGACTATAGCCTACAGATGACGATTGTGTAGGTTGACGATGCCATCTCTACCAAAGGTTTCTCATCGGTAAAGAGGACTGACGACAGAAATCCCAATATGGTGGTGGCCTGTTGATAAAACCATGGACAAGCCGTTCCCTTGGAGGAAATTCCGCTGGCGAAAATCCCTGCACACGTTGCAGGTGATAGGGATAGTAGCGGTTTTCATGCAGGATACACAAGACCGTCTCTTGGCTTACACCATGCTAGCCAGCCACTTGCCTGGAGCTTTTACTGGGGTTGTTCTCAATATCGTGTAGCACATGCTCCTCCAGATCTAGTGTACGAACATGCCGCGGCCGCCCTCCATGTTCGCCTGTATGAAAGAACCCATGCTCACACAAACGCCCATAAATGGCTGCAAAGGTTCTGTGGTTAGGGTGGTGCTGTCTGTCTGGCTACGTGGCTCGACAAATCCGTACCGCCTCTCGATCGTTTCCATCTGCTTGACCGTATACAAATACCATAGCGACTTGTTCCTGATATGAATAACGGACCATGGTACTTCGACGTAGCTCCAATCACACAATCTGCAACACAAAAAGCACACTGTGAGTGTTGTTATGATAGGATGATATCGTTATTCAGTGCCATCTACCTTGGCAAATATGCGTTTCTAGACATATGTTGATATGAACTTTTTTTTGTTCGTTTACCTGTCACGAATTATCTCCTGAAGTTTGTCCCTATAGTTTCTGGTCACCTTGTATATTGTAAAACAATAATTCTAATCATAATGATGATGATTAATTATTATTTCTACTATTCGCAAGTTTTATCAATAGCCTGACCCCGTACAAATATTTCTTGCTACTCCCATGAAAATGACACAAATATATTGGCTCCAGTAACACGTTAAAGTGCATTAAATGGTACTTTCATCAATTACTGTTCTGTGTGATCCACTAATACTGCATCACTTGAGAAGATCAGATACGATCATTTCAAACGAACCAAAGTGCATAAACCTTTATTTCATGTATTTTGAGTTCTCTGTGCAAGAAGAACACTAACTTTAAATCGAACGTAACATTATGAAGTATGAAGTGCAGACCCGACCTAGACTGGCACACACACAGAGAAACAATTGTATCAAAACACGTTGATGGCCTTCATGTAAATACAAACAGATATCCGTATTCTGGAGGTCTCAGTATCAAATCGCTATTGCCGGTCCTTACACCTGAAATTACCAGTCAAGAAAGCAGATGTTCAATTATTACCTAGGTGTGATAAATAATAAATGTGTGCGATAATTTAGCTCGTGGGTATTTCTTTTCGTGTTTGCATTGATATTCCACGTCCAGTTTCCTTAACTCTTTCTCACAGTCGTCGGGATTCGATTCTCGTTCTATTGTTTTCACAGAGCTCTACCTCCCTTAAAAAACACTCTGAAACATTTCCTCAAAGCTACTGTAAGTGTAACTTGTAACCGATTACCTAAACCTTGTAATGGATCTTATGGCTTTAAATTTTCAGAAAGATAAAGAACAAACAATTCCTGTACTTAAGCATTTTTAGAAGTAGCATAAAACTGTTTTTGATACCCGAGAAAGTCTACTTGTCTTCTGAGAGTGACAGCAAGTACGTCTGTTTACATTTCATCACCACTCGAGTGTCAAGCTAGCTTGTGAAAGAGCGACATAAAGCAGTTTTATTACCCATTGCATAGCAACATAAGACACGACAATTCACTGTAGAAGCAGCAGATTTACTTACCCTTTGCGGCTACGAACGAGACAAAAATGATCGTTCGCCATACATTTTTCAGCAATGTGCTTTGTCAAAGCATTGAAATTTGTACATCGTTTGAAAGTCTAATGCAGTGCTTGGCAACTCGCAGATGGTTCACAAGGTGCAAGTGAACCTGCAAGTGCATGTCTCGAAAACTGCACGTGTGTGTACGAACTCATGGCTGAACTGGTCCACCTGAAGGCAGATGAATACAAAAATTAAGTCCCCACAAACAAGAGACTGTTCTTAATCCACTACTTCGAGCTTCTGGTGCGAGTTCACATGTTTGCAATTCATTAAAACTAGTACTGTGTTGGGATGTAAAGGGTGGTCATTTCTGAAGACACCAAAATGTTGACCTCTCTTCCACGTAGCTGGACTGCATTTTATAGACTAACGAGGCTCTGGCGTCTGGACTCACAGCCAGAATAATCCTCTAGGGGCTTGTGTTGTGTTCTGTGCATGTGTGTCATCAGTTTCATCTTATCGCTATTCATCCTCATCTTCGCGATTAGCTAAAAATGGTAAAGAAGCGAAGTTAAATAAAGCAAATCAATCAGTCGTGGTCATCGCATTAGGACCTTTCACACCGAAGCGACTAGCCACACGCTGCCAAGGCCCTTGAAGACGAACCAATCAAACGCAGACATTCGCAACATGTCACGCTAATGTGGTGTGCAATTACACGATATGACTTAACCTATGTGCTTACCCACCTGGAAGCTGATCGAACCCTGCTGCTGTTAGGGCCTCCCAGATGACGTAGTGTTAACGTTTCCGCCTTGTGATCAAAGGGCCCTGGGCTCAATACCCGATGGAGGCACATTGCACAGTGGTTCGGATTTCACTTCAAACTGTAGGTCAAGTCCCGATTAGCCTATCTGTGCATGAAGTGGACTGAAAACAACAATTCAATTCAACTCTGCTGCTGTTACACGCATCTAGTTCCCCATCATTATATATATCATCGTTATGGTGGGGAGAGTAGAAGTCTGTGTTCAGTCATTGTTCGCGCATGCGCAGTTCAAGAAAATGACGTGAGGAAAATGGCAGAGCTATTAGACGTACTGTTTCCCCATGGGCGTCCTTAAATATGCCAAGATTGAATATCTTCTTGAAAGTTGGCGTGGGGTTCACCACGTGACTTCAGCCGTATCACACGTGCTGCTTCCCCACGTGGGGAAGCACGTGGTGAAGTCGTTACGTGTAGTACCCGTACAAGGCTTTGATTTTCAAGTGGCGTGCAGTTTGCGCGGCTTGTAGCTTCTATGGGAGAAGTTCCTTACTCAAAAAAGAAAACTCATTTTCACAGAACAACTTCCGGGGGATTGTTCAGACCCGCTATTCAACTACCTGTCGTACAATGCCGAACCTTGGCTGGAGAATTCCACGCATCCTTTGTTGACGTTTTGTCTTGCCGTACACAGAACTCTCTGTGTTTGAACAATTTCAGTTCTGCGTCGAGTTCCTCTTCTCCTCTTTCTCTCAGTACCACTAGATTAACTTGCTTCATCTGACGACGGACCAGAGTTGACGTGGGACCCGAAGAAAGAATGCCACGAAGGGGTGGGTGGAGACTGAAAAGCCGAGTAATTAGGTTTGCTTTGTTCTTATTTGCAAAGACCAGCGAAGTTCATAATAAGAGGTTGGCTGAGAAACAAACTGGGCCTTGTTCGCGATTAGCTGTACCAGTCGATCAAACTGAATAACACGAGGAGGGATGAAGAAGGAACGCATGATCGAATTACAGGAAAGTTCGTACCTGGTTGGAGTCCTCGCTAATTTCATCTTTTGCCGAATCAATTAGCAATAACTAATCAAGCCCTTTACATTTAATTAAGTTGCTTTGGTACCGTTGTTCTTCCATACTCCCCTTTCTCGTATTGGAACAGAAGACTGTCCTTTTTTCTGAAAAGTTACAATTGCATAACGTCAAATTGTGTTGATAAAAAATCGTATCATTTTTTATTAACACTGTTAATTCTTGTTTCCATGTTAATAAAACATTAAAATGCTGACCAGGGCTAAATTTATTGTATAAAAAATATACACCAAAAACGTAACGTTTCCACCCTCTAACAGGTTCTTCTTCAGACGAAGATTCACATTAAATATTGTATTTTTTTAAATTTTATTATTATAATATTATTATATTAATTTTATTATTGTAATTAGTTTCTATTTATTGTGCACTAACTAAGAAGCAACAATGAAACTAGTGTGGAAGACAATACAACGAAACACTATTGGATCTAATAATGTAAGTTAGTAAGACCACGAATAATGCTGCCAGAATTTATTCAAGGAAAAAATTGTTTTCCTACACATTGGAAATAAAATACATAGTACTGTATGAATCCTTAGATAAACTTATCAGTTTATAAAGGGTTTCCGAACTTTTTCTTATGAGAGATTATACAACACTCTTGAACTTCTTCCGGGATTATGTTGATCCTTGAGATTTTTAACACCTTAAAATTCATATATGATTCTCGATGTTGCATCTTCTGATATCAAAAATTCTGTTTCATGAGTTATGGTTTTCAAGTAAATTCTCCAAGTACTGTGAGTTTATTTTATCCATTGAACACCAATTGAAATTCATGACGAAATTTACTGGTCGTGACGTGTCTATTGTCTCTGACTTTTATATTAATTTTATATCTAAAAGTCTTCATTTCATAACTCTATGGCAAGACACTGGGTAAGGCAAGTGACTGAAATATTCGATAATTTTATACACATGGCACATACGTGATACGAAATATAAATATATTTGTGTAGTTTACTAACATCTTGATGACACGTAGTGTGGGGAGATATTATAAAAATAAGCTATGAATATTAAAACAAACAACAGCTTTAAATATTTTGCAAATATTATCTATCATATGGCTCCCACGATGTTAAATAGTTAGCGCTCTGGCTTTTGGTGGAAGCGGACACGGGTTAGATACCCGGAAGAAATTCATATATATAGCTGTTTAACCAGCATTTTTTTTGTTTGTTTGTTTTTAAGCACTTTATGCATATAAAGGCTAATCGGGACTGGAACTACAGTTTAAAGTGTGATCCGAACCACTATGTGCCTCCACTGGGTATGGAACTTGGGACCCCCAGCATAGCGAGGACATTTTAAGAAGAAGATGTGGCGGAATCCGATTTCGAAAGCCATGATGGTGATGGAACTGGATGCACTGGCCACGCGTCATCCAATGAAAAAGCCTCTTGACAGGCCTTCGCCCTCAGAGGGCGGTTGCACCATAGAGTTTAGTTTCTAGCCAATTATATTTGTAAATTGTACACGCAATTTGTTTTTGGAATATAATTATAAGTTTATTGCATGGTTTACAGTTTACATGCTAGATCCATTTACTGCATAGTTGCCACGAAATTATGGGACTTTTACACTTAACACTGCATAATCGTATCATTGTTAATCCTTGTTTCCATGTTAATAAAACATTAAAATGCTGACCAGGGCTAAAATTATCGAATATTTCCGTCACTTGCCTTCGCGCGGAAAAAATTATCCTCGTTGGTAGCGCGGATCACTATTGTGATCCATCGAATATTATCGTTTTCACCCATTATTTGTCAAAATGTATCTGGTTTTCTAGCGAGAATATGCTTTTTAAAGTATTCTGGTTCATTTATCAAAAAAAATATATAAGTGATTTCACTCAACACATTACAGGAGGGAGGAAATATGAACTCTAGTGAATTACATTTCAATGTGATGAGACCAAACAAAAATGCATGCATTGGAAACTTACTTTTATTATTCTTTTACCACACATAGGGCCTCCCCGATGGCGCAGTAGTATCGTCATCGCCTTGTAATCAAGGGGTCCCGGGTTCGATAGCCGATGGAGACACATAGTGGTTGGGATCCCACTTTAAGCTGTAGGTCCAGTCCCGATTAGCCTTACTGTGCTTAAAGTGGACTTAAAACACCAAATCAAATCAAATCAAATATTTTTCCACACGAGATTCACAAACAGATTTTTTAAGAACGTACTTACAGGGGATGGACAAAAATATGGAAACACCAAGACATCGGAACGGGTGCTGTCGACGCAATTTTTCCACTTGAAATCGGACGAGGTGCGACATTCTTTTGTTTTGTGCCATGAGAGAGGACCCTGTCGGACTGGTAGGAGTCGACAGTTGCGCTGTAGATAGCGTGCAGTGAAGTTGATACTGAATCATGTCCGAGCTGACAGTGTTTCGAAAGAGGGCAAATTGTTGGTGCCCGCCTTGCAGGAGCCTCTGTTACCAAAGTAGCCATGTTATTTGGCGTATCGAGAGGGACTCGATCCAAGATCATGATGACGTAATAATGTGTCCGGAAAGACATCATCAGATAAACACCTACGTGGATGAAAATGTACACTGAGGAGGATTGTGACCATGTTGTGCCTGACGAATGGTGCAGGATCCCATTATCCACCATCCAGGACTTGTATTTGTCCATTCCTCGGAGACTGCAGGCCGATTTGGAAGCGAAAGGCGGCACCTTATTAGCTACAGCATTCCGGCTATTCTTCGCAGGTGTTTCCATATTTTTGTCCATCCCTGTATATGAAAATTCCACGTGTCCGACAATAGTCGCGCGGATCGCTGTTTTGCTCCACTGAAATGTGAGTTCTGCAACAAGTCAACAATGGATCTTGCTGAACGAACAGTTTCTGGGCTGTTCCAGGAAGGTACACGGGGAGCAAACGTCAACAGTGTTGCCGAACGGCAGCAGCAAGTGAATATAAACGAGTGGATCACTATTGTGATCCACGCGACCACTGCAGTGCTAAAGACTTCAAAATCTTCGATTGAGTGACTCTGTTCACACCTTCTCCTTTCTGTCAAGCAAACTTCTTGCCACGGAACAATCAAAGCTCTTACGTCTTCTTAAAAATCTTTCTCCCGTTTTCACTTGTTCTTTCCATGAAACATCTGCGTAAGTGCTTTTTTACGACAGGACCAGACGATCTCCGGCAAGGAAATTCACGCCGCAACTTTATGGTTTCCGTTTTATTGCATTATCCATATTGTCAGAGGGAGATTTAATGCATCAAAAACTGTTTCTTTCTTTTTTTTTCTTTCGCCGCAGTTGAAATTGACATCTCAAGAACTGCAGGCAACGGTCTTGCAGTCGAAGCAGTAATTCGAATTGTCGAGAGGCATTAAGGAAGCTGCCTCCACTGCAATCAAATATAGTATATACGGGAGGTAAAGGCTCTTTAATCTACCAGACCCATCCCTGCAAGTGTCTGAATAACGGTCGCGTCGTAAAACGATAGGACGGTTCGAAATGCATGTCGCTACACGTGGTTGTTAAAAACCACCTCATTTTGGTGTCACCTCTTGGACTCGGAGCAACTTAATGCACTGAGAAGTCTCTTGATTTCCAAATGAGGAAGGCCGACCTCCGTGGAGGAGTGGTTAAAACGATGTGCTACGACGCCAAAGGTCTCGGGTTCGATTTCATTTTGATTTCTTTTACGTCACCTTTTGTGCCACTTTTTGGCTAATTTGCAAAGATGAGTGCTGATATGATGAAATTGATAGACACTCACAAACGTCCTTGATGAGGCCGGGATTCGAACCCGGGACCCCTGGCGTTGTAGCGCGATGTGCTAACCGCTCCGCCCCGGGGTCTCGGGTTCGAATTCCGGCATGGGTGTTCTTCGTGAGTGTCCCTTCATCAATCTCATCACTCATCCTCATCGTCGCGATTAGCCAAAAGAGGTAGAAAAGCGAAGTAAAATGAACCAACATCAAATCCAAATGTGGAAGCATTGAGGATAATTTGATTGATTGATTTGTTTTATTTTACTTCGCGTTTTGTGCCTTTTGGCCGCGGGGTCCGGCGGGGAGGATAATTTGAGATGAACGATTGGTGTATACTGCATGTTGACAGTTGTTGCTGAGACAATGTTTGAAATTCACTGCATGCTCAGGTTCAACTGACGATATTGTTAAACGTTCTTTACCGGTAACTTTAGGGAGTTCCTGATTCGAGTCCCGGGCATGGGTGTTCTTTGTGATTCTCTCTTCATCAGTTTCCTCATATCATCAATCATCCTTATCTTCGAGATTGGAAATAAGCAAACATTGATGGGACAGTCAGAATCTTAAGGTATACGAGAACATAATGTGCAAATATGTGCGAGACTAAGAACAATTTCTTTAAATACTCGCACCATGAATTTCATTTTATTTTCAGCCGCTATAATCGAAAGTTCCAGAAGGGAAAGACTGAAAATTACGCATATAGGTTACCGAAAGCAAAATACCGTTTCGAATATTAGATTCCGCAGCTGTGTCCTTGGAGAATGTTGTTGCCCGACACCGGGGGAGAGAAGCACGGTAATACTCGAAAAAGGGGAGCCAATGCGATGGATTCCATTTCTCCCTGCACAACCCCTTCCCCCAGCCACCACCCCGCCGTCATTGTTCTTCTCCCGGCGAGCAACTCCCGAAAAGTTGAAGCGGCGGAGAGAAGAAATGGGTGGAAATGGGTGCATGAGAACCTGGAGAAAATGCACTGCATCTTACGGACTTACTCTTAAGTCGTTTCACACTCCATTGACATCTCTGCTCGGTGCCCAATCACAGCAGTGACAGATTGCTAGATCGATCAACGTCGCTTGGAACAGCGGAACTCTTTGTCAATCTGGGGTTTCACTTGGTTGGGGACAGCTGTTGCTGGGGCTAAGCGTCACTGGAAACGTGGAATGGATTTTAAAAGAAAGTCATAAAAAGAAGGAAGGGTAGCGTGGTTTCCTTCCAGGAACAGTGATGAAGACTGCGGCACTATATTCACACATGTTCAAGTCTATCTTGTATTAGAAGTCCAATTTTCTGTACTCCATCCAGGGACTCTCTGGAGCAAGCGAACGAAAACAAGCCTCTGCGCAAGTAGTGACTCGAGAGGTCTCGACCAATGAATGTGTGAGAGAGAGAAAGTGAGTGCATGAAGAAGAAAATGCGGCTTCAGTTACCAGCTGTTAGCAGCAGCGCGTACTGCTTCGCTCTGCCCACTCGCTTGCTCCCCCTCTTTACCGTTATGCGCGGCATAGCTCCACAGATCCCCGGGACAGGGTAAGGTTTCAGTCCGATTTCTCCTGGGAAACTATTGGTTGACAAGGACGTGAAAAAGTCCGAGGGAGCTTGGAAGCGAGCTCTCAGTAATAATTGCAACCTTTCGAACCGAAGCGGCACGACAAGCTGCACGTGTCGCTTGTCGCATGTGTCTCTGACTGCGCAGTTTTCTCAATGGCGTGCATCGTGTTGTTTCGGCCTGTTGTTCGCGAATGAGCGGCAAGTGTTTTGCTTTCCTTGTCGTTTGCCACTTTGGTGTGAAATCCCCGTGTCGCTTCGCTCAAACTCGGGACCCTTGGCGTCGTAGTGACCAGTGCTAACCACTCCGCCACGGAGGTCGGCTCAAAGGGGGCATATTATGATTGGTACAAATTGAGAATCAAAAATAATTGCTCTCTAACAGTGTGTAAACAAAGGCCACAATGTTGTTTGTTTCATGAATATTACTTAAAAATAAGTAGAGCATCTTCGGAATGCCCCGTCAACTGTTGACCTTCTCTTGGAAATCCTTTCGTTATTTTTAACTTCATTGTATGAGTTCTCAGCTGTGATTGTATCTTTTTTTTCCGAAATTAACTTTAGATTTTCGCTGCTATGTTTGTAATCTTGCATCACCTTCACAGAATGTCTTGTCATTAGCATGAATAAGATTTTCGACTGGAGTTTTCCAATATGTCTTGGGTACGAAATTCAGATCACGAGAAAGGATTTTTTTTTCCTATGAAAACATCGAGCTTTTCCCTGCTTCCGTTCCGACATTTGGGCAAACTTCTCGTCGCTTCTATCTCATCTGCACTGGGGGAGACCGAATGTGGAACGGAACGAAGGTTTTTTGTTTTCTTATATGGAAAAGAGACCATGGCATATATGATTTCTCTCCCCCCCCCCCTGTCTCTGCCTGTCTGTCTGTGTGTGTGTCTCTCTCTCTCCCTCTCTCTCCAATATAGATTATTGGGAAAGGAGAAAAGATAGAAGAATGCATAGATTGTGTTCTCTGAGCCTCAGATGTAAAATATAAATCTCTGCCACATACATGGAGTAATAGTTGTTGAAGCACTTGAAATAGTAGCAAATATAATCAATTAACAAGGGTAATAAACTCAAGCACGATTCTAGAGTATTCGGGAAAAAGCACTTAAGTAAAAGAAATACAATATTACAGCAGGTATTTCTTTAAGTCTATTATCTTAATAGCAAGCATAGTAGACAGAATATACATGTTGGACGATCACCGTTTGTAATCTTTACACATGCCCAATATAAAATTATGCTTATCATATGTTCTTTTATTGATTCAGCAACAGAAAGTCGCAGTTTGTGAATTATCCGAACAGCGTAAAATGTAAAACAAGAACTATTCTCTATCCCGGGAATCTCTGGAGCAAGGCCGCTCATAGCGTTAGAGAAGGGAAAAAAGCGAGTGGGCGGAGCGAAGCAGTACACTATGCTGCAAAGGCTGGTAGCTGCAGTTGCTATTCCCCCTCCACGCAACCCCGTTCCCTCTCACGTATTCACTGGTCGAGCCCTCTCGAGTCACTACTTGCGCAGAGACTTGCTTTCGGTCGCTTGCTCCAGACATTCCCGAGACAGAGTATAAGTTAAACTCTATGGCGCAACACCCCTTTCAAGTTCGAGTAGTTCCAAACTGATTTTCATTGAGCGACAGGTGGTCAGCGCAACGAGTCTCGTAGCGGTGTTTCCTGGTCCGACACTGATGCTTCCAAGATTAATTATCCTTTCAAATGTCCTGATGGCGTAGTGGTAACGTCATTGCTTTCTAATCTAGACTTCCCGATTTCCATACCCGGTGATGTCATACAGTAGATTGGCTCCCACTTTAAACTGTAGGTCCAGCCGCGACTGTGCATAAAGTGCACTTAAAACAAATTCAAACAAACTAACATTTTCGGTGGAAAGTGTTCCTTTGTTACAATAAGATTGATTGATTGATTTGCTTTATTTTACTTCGCTTCTTGTGCCACTTTTGGCTAATTTGCAAGGATGGGGATGATGATGATATGATGAAATTGATGAATGGACACTCACAAACATCCATGCCCAGGCCGGGATTCGAACCCGGGCGTCGTAGTGCGATGTGCCAACCACTTCGCACTGAGGATTACTACCATCCCTTTCATAATGATTGACACCTGATTGAAGACTTTGCTGATCGTATGATCACGATGAACATCCATTTATTATATCTTGTTATAATTTGTTGGAATGTCATCTTTTGCTTCTTTATAACTATTTGTTCATTCCAGTATGTGTCCAGAAATTAACAAAATTTACTAAGAGTGCGTTTCTGGAACCCTTATCCGATAAACGTGAACCTCAAATGATGTAGCTTTGTTGATACGGTACATACAATATGAATTGAGCCGGGTATCGTAGCGCGATGCAATTCCGATGACCCTGGTTCGAATACTGTTTAAGGCGCATTTGTTCGGTTGTCCATGCATTCACTATGCCATCGTCCAAGCCTGCTTGGTGTTCCCGAGTTCGAGTCCACGCCTGGACATGGGGTGTTATTCGCGTTTGTTCCTTTATCAATCTCATCAAATCATCACCCATCCTCTTCGCTGCGATTAGCCAAAGGTGACACAAAAGCGTCGCTAGATATAGCAATCAAATCACTTGGTTAACGCTCCGGATTTGGAGCAAATAACTGTTGTGTCGTAGGTTCGTTCCCCACCACGGTCAAAAGGAAATTTGTTCATGTGAAGACGGGAGAAAGAGTACTCTCTCAAAAAGAGGCGTTATTTGATTTGATTTGATTTGATTTCATTAGTTCATTTTACGTGCCTTTTCTGACACTTGGCTAATCGCAACGATGGGGTTTCAATGCCGATAAGATTAAATGGATGAAGATTGATATAGTTCATTTTACATTGCATTTCTGCCTCTTTTAGTTAATCTCGACGATGAAGATGAATGCTGATGAAATGGATGAAGGGACAATCACAAATATATAAAGACGACCCAACACGAGCCCCAAAGAGGATTATACTGGCTGAGTCTAGACGCCAGTGCCTCGTTAGTCTGCAAAATGCAGTGCAGGATGTGCTACGTAGATGAGAGGTTGATATTTGGATATATTCACAAATGGTCATTCATCCTAGGTACACCAAAAAATAGCGTTACAATAGGTAGAAGCACTAGTCAACCGGTAAAGTTTACATACTAGATCATTAATACGAGCTCAAAATCTTGAATCCCTCACTATAACTTGACTTACAGTGGGAGATATGGTAAGTAGTAAGTAGACGATTGTATTATCTACAACCCCATGACTTCAAATTGACCCTTTCTTCTGGCCAGCGGTATTTGCCAAAATTGCTCTGTCTAATATGACCCTAGAGGGAACTGGACCAGACCCTGAACAAGCGAAATGCATGCGGTTGTAAACTTCATTACCACATCTCCAGAGAAATAAAGCTCTTCGCCGCGGTTCGGCTGTGGGATATTCTGTGAGAGAAAACAGGCCTGCTGCAATCTCCTCCCCCACCCCCTAATAGATAACGAGCTTTTGATTCTGATTACCATTAAATTTTATAGTTATACGTGCTCTTGATAAAGGAACTTATCAGATCGCTGCCTTAATTATTTGCTCTTACCTAATCTAAAGTTTTGATAGTGCCAAAGTTTGCTATTTTACATTGTAAATAGTTTGCAGGGTGTTTGTACAAAATTGTTGCCATTTTATTGTTGGTACATACTGCGCGACTAAACGGTATGTGAGGAACGCTTGTCATCTTCTTTGTTGTTGGTCCTTGTACAAAATTTCTATTTCAGTTATTTAGCCGGCCTCCACAGTGGAGGGGTTACCACAGCGCGATATGACTCAGGAAGTCTTCGGTTCAAATGTCCCGGACGTGGGTGTGAGTGTCCCTTCATCAATTTCATCATATCATCATTCATCCTCATCTTGGCGATTAGCCAATGAGTGGCAGAAATGACAAGTAAAATAAACCAAATCAATAAATCAAACTATTTATGTTATTTCACATCAACTTTGTACGTACCTTCCTAGGTTAATTGCGACAATGAAAATGATGATTAATGAAATAGATAATGAGATAAACACATGTGTATAAGCCCCTCCCCCCCACCATCCTCGCTGGATGCGACGAGGAACCAGAGCTTCTAGGTTCGAACTCTGGTCATAACCAAAAGAGGAATATAATTTTATCACTTCGTCATAAATAACGGCGCATGTACAGTCATCGGCAATAAAAATGGGACACCTAGATTCTGAAATATTCGCTTCCCTGCAAGGCGTTATTTGTGTTGCCTAAGACTACGGCGATAAGTGTATTCTAGCAGCAAATTTTTCAATGGCAACTTCTACCACCGCCGTAGAGTTAGGCAACACACACAACGCCTTGCAGGGAAACGAGTTTTGCGGGGTCCCATTTTTATTGCCGGTGATTGTACATAATTATAAAGTGTGTGTTAAAAAAATCGGTCCATTCAATGAGGACACATTTGACAAAAGACGAATGACATCTTTTATTGAGTTGTCGCCGTTAAAATTTTTCTTATGGAATCGACGAGAAGTTTAAATCACCCAGCAAGTTGATATAATACTCAACAAGGAGTATTCTCTGTTTGGTTTCCTCTTTAATGAAATTGTCCGACATTCTCCCTTCAAACAAATGCAGCTAAGTAAAGATTCTTCATGGTCACTTCTGAAAAGAAACTGAAAAAGTTACCTTCTGTAAAAATGCTGTAAAATCAACCTCCCTTCCGCAAGGCATACTCTGAAATCTGCATTCTTGCAGGGAAACGAAGCTCTGGCGCCTGGAACCACAGGCAGCATAATGATCTGTGTCCTATTTCTTGTCCATCTGTGTACTGACTGACTTTTAAGCCTCAGCTTTTATCAGTGCTCTTCAGTAACCTAAATGTTGGCAAATATTTCCCAAATAAAAACAGGTGCAATATGTTATTTGAAACACAAATAGTCGTCCATGTCACGACCTGATGTTTTTTAATGTATGCACAGCGAACCAGATTTATCATCTCTGGCTTGCAACAAACAAATGATATCAGTAAAGCCAACATCAATCGAGAGTGATACCATTTCATAGCATGTAATTAACGGCTACACAGATTGTATTGATGTATTTTATCAACAAAGGACACCGAATGAATTGACTTGAGTCCTCTGATGCTTGAATAGAAATAAACCATTGATATCTATGCATTTTTATTTGTTTCCATTCTTTCTTCATTTTATGTATTTATCTTATTTTAAGTCCTATTTTCTGCTAGTTTTTGATCATGGTGACGATAAGGATGACTCATAAGTAGACATGAGTCACATCCTCGACTTGAACTAGAAGAGTCGACTGCTGAAAGCGCCCGGCCATTTGCGTGGTTGACCATTTTTATGTGTTGAACTATTTATAGTATTTTGCTTACTTCACGCCGTTTTGCTGTCTTTATAGGCTGATCACAACGATGAGGTTGAACGATTAAGTGAAACTGATGTAAGGTCAGTAACGAGGGTCATGCATATCCAGCCCTCCGTGGCACGAACACGGAACTTTCGGTGATAAGCTAATGATATGAACGCTAAACGTGCTTGTGTAACGAGAATGGTGTTGAAGGACGGAATATCAAATGCTACCTCGTCAAACTTATTCCACGCATATCAAATGCTTAAGAGAAAACTTGGGTACAATTTTGAATTATGAATAAAATTTAATGAAGTAAAATAGTGTATTTTAACTCAAAAATACGATTATATATTGATGATGATGTATGCGCTTTGAAGAGATAAAAAATATAACGGGTTCAACTGAAAGTGTGTGTACACCCTGTCTCGGGAATCTGTGGAGCAAGGCCGCGCATAACGGTAGAGAAAGGGGTTGTGCAGAGCAAAGCAGTGCGCGATGCTGCAAAAGGCTGATAGCTGTAACCTCGTTCTCCCCTCCATGCACTCACTTCCCGTCTCACGCCTTTATTGGTCGGCCCTGTCAAGTTACTACTTGCGCAGATGACTTGTTTTCGTTGGTTTCCTCCAGGAATTCTCGGTACATAGTGTAGTTAAACGTACATTACTAGTAACTTGTGTAGGGCAGCTATCACCTAAACTGGCCTATTTAATCTTTACCAAGGACAAATACTTTCGACCTCTGTTGTGTACTCGTCGGCGCTGTGAAACCTGATATTATATACTGGGTTCCAATTTCACGTCGTCGGAATTAACTTTAAAAAGTATAAAATAAGATATTTACTTTCCGGTTCAGTACAACGGTGAAATTTATGTTACAAATGGCTTTTGTCCCAGATCAGTATTTATTCCAGGCTAAGAGAACGCTCTCCAGTGTGGAATACAAAGCTTGTTACTTTTCCCCTATGCAATTCAATTCCCAGTTGTCACCCTAACGTTCCACTTGACTCAAGCCCTTTTACAAGTATGTCTCTTATGGAATTAACGTTTTAGCTACGAAAAGTTTTTGAGTAATTTTCCTCATATTTTGAAGTTCATGCGTCAACTTAAAATACTATGTAGAAATTGAACTGAGCTAGAGAAATGGTACGGTATACCAGAGACTCGGGTTTGAATCCTTCTCAAGCCTGCATTTTTCGCTTAAATGTCTTCTGCTTGTGCCAAAAGGAAGATCATATCGATTAATTCTTGTCACTTATACAGTCAGTGTAAAAAGTATTCGTAGACTTAGAATATTCAATTTGAAGAGGTTTTCTCGTAGTAATCGACCAGGCTGTTAATGATGAACACCATAAAATATGATAGATATGAATGGTGCTATTCTGTGAATTGTTTGTGCTTCTGAAAATTACACATCTGAGAAACTTACACAATTTGCAAAAATGAAGCTTAAAAAGGAAACAAGGAATATTCGTACACAATTTATTGTCTTACAGTAATTGTCATTTCTTAATTTTCATTCAGTTTGGCACTCACATTAATTGAAGGGCTCTTAGTAAAACATGGTAAGTGAAATTTTGGTCATTTCTGATTTCATTAAGAAAAAAGTTTATTAGAAGCTATACTGTAGATACATTGTTTTCGTGTTGTGTTTACCAATTTCACAAGGCTTCACTGAGTCCAATGCAAATTGTATTACATGGCAATTTCACTCAAAAATTGAAGGATGTCACATTGTACTTTGTATCTCAAAACTAACCAAAATGTCACTAACCATGTTTTACACCCGAGCCCTTCAATTATGAGACTTCGTAACATTAAATTTAACACGTTTTATTCACTAACGGAATAATAGCTTCGGTTCTTCTTGAAGTGTCCATTTTAAGTTGATTGGTTTGTACGTGATTATAATGTTTATTTTAAAAATATTGACATAATCTTATTTAATTATGAACAATGAGTGAAGATGTACTTTGGAGGGTGTGCGGCAGTCCAAGTCTGGCATGTAGCGTTATGTTTCGAAATGCAATAGTATTGAAATTTTAATTTTTGTACAGTTCCAGATTTATAAAAATGATCAATGAGTTCTTCTTTAGACTGTAAGTACAATTGTCATTTCTATTGCCTACAAAATAAGTAGCCTTGCAACCCTATAGCGCAGAGAACAATGAATGAATGAATGAATATACAAAACATAAAATTTTCGTTAAACTTGTTTCTCCCGTGTCATTAATTTTAATTAGCAACATTTAATGTATGATAATCAAGACCACGTTTTTGCAGATTTCAAAGTATAAAATCTCACATTGTTTCATCGAGCAGTATTTTGCACTCCTTGAGCTCCACGCCGTACTAATTAAAACCTGCTTCGTCTTCAAAGAAAAATGAAATGATGACAGCAATACTAATTAAAGAAGAAGTTTCCATTTCGCTTGCTTTAATCCGATCATTCCATCCAAGAAGAAAATCACTTCCAATTATCACTTCTCTGTTCTTCCTTTACGCAAATAACTGATAATTCTAGACAAATTGGATAATTATTACTTCATTTCGTGTAACCTCATTTTACCAAATAACTAAGAATTATGGAGTTAATTGTTGTAATGTAAAGCTAACCACCTATCATATTTGGCCATAATTACACGACTAATGAACAACTCTGCGTACGCAATTTATAAAATACGTTGTCATCTACCTTAATTAATTAAAGGGAATTTCAAACCTAATTAAGAATAATTATTAAAACTCACTTAGAATATCAGTGGTTTTCAGCTGTACCATTTTACTCGGAATTTACAATTACATTTAGCTTTTTCTCTTATGTTTTAATCTTCAAACGTAATGAGTTAAATATTAACTAGCACATCTTCACGCGCGCGCATACAAACGCACACATATATGTTCGTACACACAGCAACATACATGCACATACATAGAAATTGTTATTTACTAGCATTGTACAAATATTCCATCAATAAGTAAGTGTACGGTCATGGAAAAAAATACTTCCCCCAAAGTGCCTCAATACCTGTAGTCTTATGGGGGAAGCATTTCTTTCCACAACTGTACGTTTCCGTTTCCTACTAAGATGTATATGAGGTAATAATTGCATCCTCATCAGAAAATAATAAGAACAATAAGAGAGATCGTACAGTGTCGATAATAATATAATCACAAGTGAATTGTACGGGGTGTTCAGTTTAAAAGTAAACAGTGATATACTAACTGCTTCATTTACAGATACTCCTGTGTCAATATGTCATTACATTGTAGTTGGATATGACGTCCATGAACTTTGATGTTCTTATCAACATCAAACATGTTCTTGTGTTTCACCACAATCTTTATTATTACGTTATTTTACGTTGCTCTTCTCCAACTTTTGGCTAATTACTACGATGAGGATGAGGATGAGATGATATGATGAAATTGATGAAGGAACACTCACAAAGAAAATTCATGTACAGGCCGGGATTCAAACCCGGGTCCCCTAGCGTCGTAGCTCGCTGTGCTAACCACCACGACCAGGAGGTCGACCCTGTCTATTTCCTAGAGAGCCTTGGTAATGTTCTTCTTCGACTACTCCAGTGTGTGCACATTGATTCTGTAGACTGACTTTTACAAAGCTCCACCAGAAGATCTAGGAGTCTTTTCAGCCATAGTTCCTAGTGAATTATCCTATTGCAGTGTACCATCTTGAAACCAGCAATTGCACTCGTTGTCGTGCAGCAAGGCAGTGAACTCCTCTTTGATTTCTAGGTAAGCGTTAGCAGTCTCAAGGATTTCAAACAGAAGTTGCCGGCTTTGCTGCACCCACTCGCTTTCTCCCCTTTTCTACCATTATTCGCGGCCTTGCTCTACAGATTACCGAGACAGAGTGTACAATTTCTCTTGGTTTGATATGGAGACATTTTTTGCTTTCTCAACTGTTTATTGAGAGAAAAGCAATTTCTTAATTCGTATATCGGAATAGCCCTCAAGCAGCTAGGTGTTTCGTATCGTAAAAGCTGGAGGTAAGTCGGTGTGTTTGAATAGTCAAGCACTTAGGTTTTTGTTCTAGCCGTTGCGGACAAATAGTTCGTTTGTGACCCAAAAATTGGCATTGGCTTATAGATAACATCCGGCTACAGGAAATTCACCGCTGAAATTGTACCATCAACGAGATTTCTAACGAGTCACGTGTGCGACATCCACGGCTATCTCTTCGAACAAGACATCATCATTGGCTGCCCCTCTATATCGTAAAGATGTCGGGATAGATAACATGCTCTCTAGGGAAGCGTAAAGAACATAAAAGACTGAAAGCACATCAGACATTGTTATACGGTGTCCCCTTCCCGCGCGCGGCAAGCCGTGCATGAGATTCAGCGCCTCTGGCGGATAATACCTGAACTAAAGAAGAAACACGTGGGTTATGTTTGTTACCTAGGCTTTGTTCGAACGATTCGTAAAGTGTGGAATTTTATTTCATCTAGCTCCGTCAAAGCACTTTCCTACATTCAGTACCGTTCGTCTATTGTTATGCCTAGGTGCTGTACGTTTAAGAATCATATCGTTCTATTGTTCAATCCTATTACAGTAAGGCAAAGTTACGTGTCTAGATTACTAGATATCTAATTTCAAAGAGCTACTTATCTAGAGTTACGACTAGGTTCGAATTAGGTGCATAAAACAGATGTAATTTACAGACTTTTATTGGATCGACTGGAACATTATCCTGTTTGTACGTGATTCACTGTCGCCGACCTCCGTGGCGGAGTGGTTGACGCCACGAGTTTGATTTCCGGTCTGAGCATGGGTTTTCTTTATGAGTGTCCCTTCATCAATTTCATTATGTCATCACTCATCCTCATTGTCGCGATTAGCTAAAAGTTGCAGAAAAGCGACGCCAAATAACAAATCAAATCAAGCTATTCATTGTCACTCTACGATTTACATAATAGGTAATAACTAAGGCATTCGATTAACTTGTCGGCAATCCAGGTTCTTTCTACATTGCCTGTTAGACTTTTCTGATCATTGGCAATGGCATAATCCCAAGATGTAAGTTGTGAATGTAAATAATTTTAAATTTTCAATTTGATTGTTATCATGCCATAAAAATATTATAACCACTAAAGTTCAGTCAATCGATTTTGAACTTCAACGAGCTGATTCAAATTCATTATAACATTTTAAAAGTTCATCAAAAATGAATAATGCAATTTTCGTTTGGATGATACAGTATACAGTATTCATGAATTTATCAGAACAAGGATGAACTGCAGTATACCTTACCGTCAGTGAAATAATTAAGTTTATTGTATGGCATTTTTAATTGAAGTTTTTGCAGAATAGTTTCATAGCTAACAAAGGATGGTCTCTTACAGTTGTTGTTGAGATCTGAACGAGATTATATTATTTGTATTTGTGAACATAAAAAGAGACTCGTTGAGAAATTTTAGCTGGTATGGACCACAGATGTGGAAGGATGGAGGGCGTGGGGATATTGAACTACAATAGTTGAATATGGGCAAATTGTACAGGACATCTGAAGTCAACTGACTATTTTGTTTTCGATCATTAATAATCTGATTAAGATTCATTACAGGTGGTACCATGATATCTAAAGTTAATGCATGATTTAATACGTCGCTCTTTAAGATTTTGTCCATTTCTGGCGTTTCGTTGTCAAGTTCACAAATTCTTCCTTTGCAAGTTCACAACTTCCTTCCTTCAAGTGCGGCTGATAATTTCCAAACTTTTTGGAAGGCTGTTTTGAACTTTGACCTCCCTGCAACCACGCAGTGCCCTCACTGCAAGAAATTTCTATTCATGACATGCGTCACGCACATCATTGGTTTGCACGTTTTTGCACTTAACTCTCTAAATCACGTATGTTGAATATTGCTCACCCGACGTTATGTCATTTTCTGTTAATATTCTTCACAATTCATTCCTTGGTTTTGTGACTACACAATACCCATTGTGCTTCCATTCAACATTTAAAGGGCTGTATCTCATGTCATTGTAGACCATAGCAGCTACAAGTTTAAATATATGTATGTTTTGATATTGACTAAAAAGGCTTTGGATAGGAATGTGATTTGCGCGACAATATTACGATATATGTTCTCACACGAGAAATAGTAGATAAAGTTGATAGGTCGAAGGTTTCCATCAGGAAAAGTGCGGAGTAGCTTTTTGACCTCGTCTGGTCACTATCACAGTTATCTTTGAGTTCGGAGGTTGGTGCTGATCACACTATCTTTAAATTGCACCGAGATTTCAAGTGTGTAAACCTTCTCCTCCACACACGTCATGCGCCTTCATGGAACACTGTGCGGCAAGAGATGATAACTATCCACCTTTACTAATACGACAAATGTCGTCTCTTGCTTGGCTCGGGCTTATCTATCATTTCTTAAACCTCTCATTACATCAAAACCAAGCAAATAAACATGTTTGTTTGTTTTTTCTATGTTCAGATATCCCAGGGTGAGTGTTTTCAGGTGGAAATTTTATTTACAAGTCTCGAGAGTGTGTATTCATATACCTGCATGGTAAACTCTTATAACTCGAGGCAAATCTTAGGGGTATAGGCGGCCGAAGCGTGGTGCTGATCACACCATCTCCACAAATGGCCGTGTTTGTGAATGTATGGAGCCATATCTCCATAATTCTTTCCCCACCACATACCTTCACGGCATGTTGCTATGATCAGGGGATAGCTTCACTTTTTTAATGCCCACATGGGCTAATCGGCACAGTACTTACAGCTTAAAGTGGGATCCGAACAATGATATATATACACTGGTTGACAATTGCTAGGGAACAAACACATTTTCATCCATAACTTTTGAAAACGCGGCTCCGTGGCTGTGTAGCGGCATAAATATATCAGTAGAGGGCACTAGTGAGGCATTGCGTCCAAGAGAAGAGAAGATGCAACCAGGCTATGTGAGGTTCCTGATCGAAGAAAAACGCCAGACTGAGTCAGAAGGTTGCACCCAAGAGACACGGTCAAGCACGATAGCCGCTGCTGTGAGTGCAATACTGTAGTGCAAACTGATTAGGTCAGTTGGAAAATGGCGCAAAGGGTTCATCTCAGTGATTATGATCGTGGAAGAGCTGTCGGTCGTCTTGAAGCAGGTCAAAGTGTCACAGAGGTTGCACGTGTGATGGGAATAGCAAAAAGCGTTATTTCCTGACTGAAGAAAGACGCAGCTACCAGAGGAACAGCTGCACATGTGCATGGTGGAAGTCGTGGTAGGAGGACACCAGCTTGACAGGATCGCGACATTGCCCAGTTTGGCCAGAAGGAATAGACATGCCACTCCTGCGCAAATTGCTTGTGAATTTGCCGGGGCGTCAAGTGTTCGTGTGTCCTCCAGAACAATTCACGACGACTCAATAGTGTCGGGTTGTGTGCTCGGAAGTCCGTTAAGTGTGTTCCACTATCCCCCATCCACTGCCGTGTCAGAATATAGCGGTGTAGGACACATCAGGACTGGAACGAAGGGAACTTATCCAATGTCATGTTCTCAGACGAGTCACGGTTCTGTGCATCCAGTGATTCTGGTCATCAGTTGGTGTGGCGAGAACTAGGAACACGTTACCATTCACCGAGCATCCGTGAATGTGACAGGTATGGTGGTCCTGGTGTTATGGTATGGGCGGGCATCATGAAAAATGGACGAACACCACTGCACATCTTTGCAGCCGGATCCGTCATTGGAGAATGGTATTGTAACAAGATCCTGACAGGATATGTCCGTCTTTTCCGTGGTGCAGTGGTGGGCCCTGACTTTGTGTTCATGGATGACAACGCACGTCCACACAGAACCGCCCAATTTGAAGAGACACTGGAGCATTAGAATATCTACCGCATGGACTGGCGACCATATTCCCCAGATCTGAATGCGATCGAGTATGCCTGGGATGTTCTCGGACGACGAGTTGCACAGAGGAATCCACCACCTTTGATCCTTCAGGACCTGAAAACTGCCCTAAGGGAAGAATGGGACAACATACGCCTGGAACGCATGAACTCTCTCGTGGACAGCATGTCAAACAGATGTGCAGCATGCATTGGTGCCCGAGGTGGTCATACACCTTACTGATTTGCTCAGAACTCTCTGTATTCATGACAACTGACATTTCATGCCATCATTCCATATTGCTCTCCATGTGTTTCTTTTGTTTTTCACGTCCTGTTTCTTTCCATGATATCGAATTCCTGCCACGTTTTGTCAATGAAGCTGGCATAATATCTGTACTCATATATTGGTCACTTACTGTACCTGACTGTGTTCAAAAAACTTATGGCTGAAAATGTGTTTGTTCCCTAACAATTGTCAACCACTGTATAAGGCTAGAAAGCTAACTCCGCCTCTCCGCAACGGTCGCGGGTGAAGCCACTCTTGCGCGCAGCCATGTACGGCAGGAAGAGCGGGACGCTCCATTGGCAGCTATGTTTACGAATGTTAATTTCGAGGTTTTTACAGTTTTTGTGTTGGGAAGAATGTCGTAACGATGAAGAATGCATTCGTAACACATTGTGAGTTACTTCCATGCAATAACATTCATTCACTGCTATTAAATTAATGGAAAGTCAGGCAAAAATACTTCGCGTACCATGTAAAATGTCTATTTTTCTTTACAGAAAGTAATCGAAAAGATTATAATTAGGAGGTTAAACTGCCTTAATGGAACATAAACAAGAACGTATTTAGGGTCGTCCAGGGGGTCCGGATCCCCCGAAAGACTTAACAAGTACTAAAAATAATGAAAATGTGCTTGTTTACCACTTGTTTATTTATTTCCACCGAACTTACTGGAAGGCAAGGTTTATATTGCGGTCATACGGCTTTGTATGGCAGTTGTAAAGAAGATTTATGCACACTACTTTTTATGATAATGTTCATCAGATATTATTCACGAACTTTACTTTTCGTGAATTGAATCTAACATAGTTTTTTTTTGTTTTTTTTTTGCTTTTCAATAAATATTCCATTCTGTATCTTTTTAAAAATATATTCCATTCTTTATTTTTTTGTTCCTTGCCAGAAAATTTGTTTTAACATAAATTTTGTCGATCTTAACTATGCGCAAGCTAGATAATGAATACAAGCTGTTATATCTCTATTCTTAAATCTATTGTTTTTATCTATTTATATAATAATAACAATACAATATTAATTTATTTACACACAAATTATGAATAAACCTATAAATTACATTAACGTAAATTTTAAACTTTATTGTTATTATTTGGTTCAGACCCTCAGTCTCTGAAATATATTTCTGGATATGTGCCTGAACATAAAATATTCTATTCAGTTTGCTTAATTTATTAATAAATAATAATAGAAACGTTTGTAATGTTAACAGGTTTTGTACATCTAAAATTCTTTGAAATCGCACAAAAACCATGTTAATTGGACATTTTCCAAACAAAATAACCTCTCTCGCCTTCTTAAAGAGGTTTTAACGGACAATTCCAGGGGTTTTTCAAACTGCGCAACAGCTATGAAAAATGTTGCCCCATTTATTCCTCTTTAAAAATAAATATTTACCTAAGTTGCATATTGTTTGACAAGTTAACAGACTAATCCAGGGGCTATCAAACTGCGTAGCAGTTACAAAAGAAATATGTCGCCATGAAAAAATACCATGCCATGAATAAAAAAATACTTGCCTTCTTTGCCTTTTTCTATAAGAAGTTTTCAAACTGTGGTCAGGCTGCACACAAAAATACCTCGATCTCTTATGTTGGGAAATATTAATATCTCCATAACATATACGTGGTTTGTCTCCAGAAGCCGCACATTCATATAAATATTTGGGAGGAGGGGGGAGGCAAGATTGACAATATTCAGAGCCTATGCTTGTCCCACAAATAATATAAAAGTATAAAAATATGTAGAGCGAAACACGAACTGGCTTTCTTTCACGCATTCTCACATTTCTAGTAACATATACATATCACAGTTACTAGTTCACAGTAGAAATGTACGTACACAAACAATAAATACATATCTATGAAAGGAAACATCCGACCCTGGCTTTCCCAGGGTTATGCAGTTAAATGCACTGGAAGAAATAATCATAATTACGGCTACCGCGCATACAGCCAACGGGTCCTTGCCGTACACGGATACCTCCTGTGTGGCTTCACTCGTCCGCGGCGAGTCAGCTATCTGGCTATTTTATATATCATTGGATCCGAACCACTGAACAATGTCCCTCCACTGTGAATCGAGCCAGGAAACCCTTGATGCAAGGCTTTACCACTAATCCATCGGGGAGGCCGAAATGAACATGATTAGAAACAATTTCCTACTATTAGATTCGCTACTGCCGTCCTGCTGTCTACATCTACGTTCACTTTACACTCTATCCCGGGAATCTCTGGAGCGAGCGAACGAAAACAAGTCTCTGCGCAAGTAGTGACTCGAGAGGGCTCGACCAATGAACTCGTGAGAGGGGAAGTGAGTGCAGCTACCAACCATTTGCAGAAGCGTGCACTGCTTCGCTCCGCCAACTCGCAGTCTCCCCTCTAGCGATATGCGCGGCCTTGCTCCACAGATTCCCGGCACAGGGTATAATTAATTTAGCCACCGTCCAAATGCTTACTTATTGTAAGCTTTTCTTTCAATTACAGCCAGTGTGATTTGCTTAGTTCTTAGGTACAACTTTTCAGTAATAACAAATACATTATTTACACTTGCCCCAATTCTTACGAGCTAAAGCACTATTATGCTATTTGGCACCTGAAGAAACCGTGTAGACCTACATAATAACTTGTAAGCAGGAATAAAATTTGCACTATGTCGCCACAATTACCAAATATTCTTGCGTCGCATTGGAAAGTTAGGGTCTTATTTTCTGAAATGAGCCAGTCGCGCTGCCAACTGACACTAAAATGAGGAGTTGGCAGCACTGTATTTCCTCGAGCACAGAATAAGGTTCGGACGTATTGGAGCTTGAGAGTTCTTTCCGAATACCGGAATGGTTTCATGCGCTCGGTTTCATGTGCTGTGAATATGTAAATGAATGTTATGTTTGCAACAGTGTTTCCACTTCACAGCATTCGTCGATAATGAAATGGAGAATGCATGTCAGTGGTATTCAACTGCACAATTTCTTCATTATTATCGTACTGGGCAGTCAGGCCACAAGTTTTGCTATTCATGTGATTGCACACGTGCTCCAAAAGTCTCTGGTCTGAGCAGCTCTGCGTTTCCAATGGTGTCTACACGCCCCTCTGCACCTGTAAACATTGCAGAGGAAAATATTGGCTACTTGCATTCACGTAAAGGAGCTACTGTGTATTATCTTAAGTTCTAGCGCCAAATGTGTTACATTATCATTAAATACAACATTTTAAATTTTGAAACTTTTTTGCAATCTCATCACTGGGATGTATAGGAGAACCTTTATAAGCCACCCTCATAACTTGGATTAATTGTTTGTAAAAATAGGACGCTGGGACAAAACCGCGTTATGTGCGATACGTTGATAGTCTGCGAGTTAACAGAATAATATTCCTTGAAGCCACAGGCACACACATTTTGTAGACTTTAGAAGAGAAGTCAACAAAAGAAAAGAAGCCTGAGGAATGGAATGGAATGTCGGGACCCTTTTGCAAGTTGGAAAATTTTAAAGTGGAAATTAGAAGAAATAAAATAGATAGATATTATGGGAATATTAGAAATGAGATGGGAATAAAGTGGTGAGTTGGTAAGTGAAGATTTCAATACGTTTTATTGTAGAGAGAAACGCAAAAGGAAGTCTCGATGTTAGCATGAAGTGACGTACTTGTTCATGACGAGATAATGGTGGGAAGACTAAAAGAAAAGAAAAAATACCTGGTGTTTTCACAAGTTAACATGCGACATAATTGTTAAACAGAAGAAGAAGTGAAGGAAAAGTACAATAAGATTGAAGATGGAAGAAAAGACAAATGCATCATCGTAATGGGTGACTGAAATGTTGTAGCAGAAAGACATGGTTGAAGTAGCTACACTCCTCACAAAAAGTTTGGAATATTGTTACGTTAGGCAATAGATGATAGACGCGGCCTTGGAATGTAACAACACATGATATATCTCTGGTTCACGTTCTCGTCTTTTCGCCGACATATGCCACCGTGCAAATCACCTATTGCCTAATATAACAATATGCCAAACTTTTTGTGAGGAGTGTACAATAGGAAGAAATTGAGTAGAGAGATGAACTCAAGGTGAATTTCTATAAAGTGTGCTCTCTGCTGGAAATACACTCTTCCAACAGCATAAAAGAAGAAGATAAACACGGACATGCCCAATGGAAAACCAACGATAGAAAATTGATTACATATAGGCGCATGGAGGATTTCGAAATTGAAAAAATGCAAAAACGGGAATTGACAAGTCAAACCATGTTCTACTGGTGGACGAAATAAACCTCTGTTTGAAGAACATAAGAAGAGGCCAGGCAATGAAGAAGCTTTATATTTAGAAACTTAGGGTTGAAGGAAACAAACAGAAATTTGAAGAAAACTTTAAAGAGGCCACCCTAATTAAAACAGAGTTGAAAGCAGTGATATGATTTGAGATTAATGTTAATATAGAGCTCTCTATGGTAAGCAGTAGATGAAATAGTAAGGCATAGAGAAAGAAAGAGGAGTAAGAAACCACAAGTTGTAGGAAACATGGTGGAGAACATGAAAGAAATAAGAAAACGGAAAAGCATAAACACAGAAGATGGAAGAAGAAACTACAGGAAGCTAAATAATTAAGTAAGAGTAGAAACTGACAAATGAAGGGTGAATGAAGAAGAAATTGAGGGACTAGGAAAAAACGAGAAGATATATATCTATGTGTCGTGAAACCAACTGATTGGACCTTGCTAAGAGTAAACGGAAAACAATGTGGACGATAGAAATTAAAAACCTTACATAATCACACTCGAACTAGGAATATTGAATTTACGAAGAAAGTATCTATAAGCGCTATACAAAAAAGGAATCGCGATGTAAAATAGTGGATAGAAAGTAGAAATAGAGATGACTGTCGAGTCTACCAGTCATTTACTGAAAGCATGGTTGCAACACAATAATG
Source organism: Lepisma saccharinum (assembly GCF_977018435.1). NCBI lineage: Eukaryota > Metazoa > Arthropoda > Insecta > Zygentoma > Lepismatidae > Lepisma > Lepisma saccharinum. The sequence goes on along the minus strand of NC_139230.1, from coordinate 20,204,613 downwards.
CTCCAAATCTCAGCTTTCGGTGATGTGGTGGTTATCATATCGTGCAGGAGAGATAGGGTTCGTGGGTTCGAATTCTTAACAAGGCTGTTCTGTTATGTCATCCCATCATTATTCATCCAGTATTAGCATTAAATTGGTAAAAGAAATTCGCAATTTCTTGGCGTCATCTAACGTATAGTTTTGCGTCTGTGTGTCCTTTTCGTACATGCTAGGACGGGTGTTGCAGAAAATGCAATCAACTTGCAATTTTCATCCCTGGCCGCAATTTTCTTACTGGTTTGCAGAGGATTGGGTTTCTCAGTGGCAAAAGAATTTTTCCCTTAGATGTGAGGGACTGATCTGTCGAAGGTAGGATCTGTGTATCGACCAAAGGCAAAGCTTTGAAGATAGATCAAACCGAGTGTGCGAGACCTCTGGCAAAAGTCGCCGTGAGAGTCAAGGAGATTTTGGGAAAAATTTTCTCTTAGGCCTTTTTTTTTCCTCTTTCCTCTTACCAGAGTCAATTACGGCCCTGGAAAAGCAAGATTCGGTGTGAAAAAGAAAGCAGCAGTTGCGTTCTCCAAGCTGGTAGTGTCCAATATCTGTTTCTTGGTGGCAGTATTTCTTGTTTCGCGTAACTTTTTGTGCAGAGCAGAACCCTTGCTGAGAAGAAAATAACATGCTTTTCAAAGTGGACCTTGTGTAACTACTTTTAACCTTATGTTAGCAGCGGTGGTCATGTTTGAAGTCTGTACGTGAAGTACTCATGTCCAATTTGCAGGATGTCCATAAAATCGTGTTGCAATATAACGGTTTGATAACCAAACATAAAGATTTATACGAACATCTTTAATGGCCGAACTCCGTGGCAGAGCGGTTAGCGTAGTGTGCTACAACACATTACCTTAGAGTACCGGCGTGTATTGCAAAACCTTTACACGGTACGTTACTGCATTGCAATTAATTAAAGAGTTGTGATGTAAAATTGGAAATATCTTTTTGAATTGCCCTGTATATAACGCTAAACTGAGGCAACAGATATATTTGTTACATACAGTCAACCGCAATAAAAATGAGACGCCTAGATCCTACTATACACGCTTCCCTGCAATACGCTGTATGTGTGTGTTGCCTAATTTTACGACGATAAACGATCTTCAGGAGAGAACTTTTAATAGCAAAATCGGTCATCGCCATAGTGTTAGACGAGGTATCAAACTTTTATTGCCGGTGACGGTACAACTCACTATGGTAACAGAAATTAAGATTATCGTGTATATTTTTATATTTGTGCAATAAAGTCGTACCCAGGTCATATTTCATATTTTTTTACCTTTCCTTCTAACTACTTTCAAATTATCCTTGTAGTATTTTGTTGTCAGGTAATCTGGTTTTGTTGCGTTATTGGTTTAGACAAGTCGACGGGTTCCATTAAAGCCATTAGCCTGGAATCTCACATTTCCAACACAACAAACGTACACATCAATTTACTCAATTTCATCAGAGGAACTCGATATGTTATCGTCCTACGGATAGCGGAAATGCTTCCTACTTTCACTGCAGGTTTAATTTCATTTGTGAAAGTTGGAGAACATTGTTCAGTTAGCGCGCTTGGTTCTTTTCTTCTCTTCATTTCCGGAACTGGAAGTTTTCAGATGAAACTTAGTGTTCTGCTTCAGATCCACTTTTCTGGTTTCTTGAATAAAATATGTACTTCCAAAGTATTGTACAGTCAGCATAACATACTTCGCCAGAGGACAATAGGACATCAACAAATGCACCATTATAGACAGACAATCGAAATTACACTGCTGTAAAGCTGATTGCGTTTCAGTTTCTTGAATTTGAGTTTGGGTTTAAGTTTTTAAGTCGGCTTTATGCACAGAAAGGCTAATCGGAACTGGACCTACAGTTTAAGTGTGATCCGAAGCACTATATGCCTCCACTGGGTATCGAACCCAGGGCCCCTTGATGCGTACACTTTCATGAAGGGAAAGATAATGACAGATGTGAGAATTATTTTATGTTACTGAACCGCGATCGTTTCTATGCTGACTGTACGTACAGTCACGGGCATGTCTGGGTCGTAACACCGAGAAGAATTCGTGAGTGTACAGCCACGTGTGTTGCCTGACTCAATGGCGGTGGTAGAACGTTGCCATTGACAATTTGCTATTAACATCCATTTATCGCCGTAGAGATAGGCAACACACACAACGTCTGGCAGGGAAGTCAGTATTTAAGTGACTAGGTCTCTCTTTTTTGCCGATGATTGTACGACAGGCCTTAAAAGTTGTATTTGAGCAACGGAAATGTTGTCATCGGTATATCGTTTTGTTAGAATTTGTATTCTAACACGATATGCGATCTCATCCAATTTACTGTATTTTTGACTAACTGCTACAATGTGCACGTTGATAGTACAAAGCAATAACACCTTTTCACATTGATTGCTCAAGACATTGAAACATTACTCTTGATTTTCTTTTCAAATCTTTTGAAAATTAATTATGTAACAGGTGTATATGAATGGTGTTCGACGGTTGAAACGACGAATTCTTCATATGATGATGTGGAAGAATAATCCTTGTGAATACAAAGGGTTGGTTATTTACAAATACAGAGAATTCTGTAATGCCGGCAGATAGATTTACCATCAATCATTTCTGAAAAGAATGATATTCAAAGTAATTTCCGAGCCTCGCCAATGGCGTAGTAGTAAAATCATCGCCTTGTAATCAAGGTGTCCCGGGTTCGATACCCGGCGGAGGCACATAGTTATTCGGATTCCGCTTTAAACTGTAAGTTCCGTCCCGATTAACCAATCTGTGAGTAAGCGGACTTAAATTAAAACTAAAAATAATTGCCACGAAGTTTCCGATATAAGATTTATTAATTTATTTATTGTAGATAAATAAATTAATAAATCCTCGCAACTATTAACCCTAGCTTACCAGTGTGCGGTACCTGGCCCACCACCTCTTGTTTTTCGAACTGTGAATATTTTTATTAAAAATTGAAAATACCTTAGGGTGTTTCAAATGTTTCTGTATTACTTTTGTTCATAAAAACACAAAGGTAATGTGCAAGGAGGCAAAACTCACGTGGTGCGGCTATCATCCCCCCCCTCCTTCTAAGATATGTGTTTCGACATGACATTCATGTCAGTAATAGTGTACAATTGTTTGGTAATTATGGTAATTTGTGTAATTATTATAATTACTACATAATTACTACAAGGTCTAAGGCACCTTGCTTTGGACGGCGGTTGCGAGACAGCATGGGTTCGATCCCGGGTTCAGTCTCCAGGAATTTTCGGCCTGTGTATAGGACCGGTGGCAGCCACCATCGTGAGGAAATTGGGGAGCTCCGAGTGAGTGAGTGAGTGAGTGAGCGTAATCCGGTCGCGACGTCTTACAACGGCTGGGGGTTGGTCGGGCTGACCACACGTCCCCCTAATCTGGCTGCAGATCTCCACGCCCCCATCCCGCGTCGGAGGGAGGCCAGCAGTCGGTAGGTAAGCCAGGGCCTAATACAGAAGGTCGTTTCACGTCCATGGTAACAAAGTTAGAACCCATCTCACCTTAAGAAAAACCGTGACGTCACGAGCGGTGGTGCTCCACGTGATACCCCTGTCGTGCAGCAATGGCCCTGCAGCGGAGTTTCCATTGAAGGAGACTGCGTTGAAGAACACATTGGTCCAAACGATCATATTCCTCCTGACAAGCTTTCCAAAGACCCTCAATTGTGTGGGACCGTCTGCTTCCCAAGGCTCGTTTCAACAACGGAAACCCACAAAAATCCATGGAAGAGGCATCGGGGGATTTCACAGGAATGTCTGTAAAGGGGATTGCATGAATTCCCCGTTTCACGTGCCATCCGATCCATGTATGCCTGCGTGGACTTTGCCGTATGACTGGAAGTATTGTCCTGGTGGATGACAACACAAGATGTGTCGCTGCCATAGAGAGACGGAATATCATGTCTGTAAAGTGGCTCCAAAATATTCGTCTGGTAATAGGCTGCATTTATTTTAGCCTTTTTTCCACTCTGCGCAGTGGAAGTTTGCCGTTATGGCAGTAACCACCAACAACCATGAACCCGCGTGGAAAACTTTCAGCACATTCACGTACCCACTCAGATCGACCTCTTGCATCACGTGGACGATAATAGATGGCCCTTTTTTTACCACATCCCGACAGATACACCCATGCTTCATCCAGGGACACCACATACTTCCAGGGGTCCCCAGCCAAATGGCGTTCGTAGAGCTTCCGACTGTTGGTCTTCCTCTCCTGGACATGTGAGGCACGCAACTTATGAACTTGAGCCTTGTGCTTCCGCACAAGTTGTAAATCTTGGGCTATGATGCGATTCACAGTTGCAGGGAAACATTGCACTGCCTGTGCAATCACTCTTTGCGTTGCAGGGTTTTGACATCGCACCAAGGATCTCACTTTCCGCACAACATCGGAGGAACGCTTGGGCTTCCGATATGTCCGAGGCCCACTTTGACTGGTTCCAGCAACAGGTACGGTGCAAGCTTTATGGCGATTCAACACTGCATGGATGCACTTCTTTGGCACATGGAATGCTTTCGTGTGGCACTGTTTAATTATCTGGCTATAACTATAACCAACGTCGGAAAGGGCACAGATGTACCCTTCCCAAAAGACTGGAATTTTTGGTGCCATATAAACACTCACTCACACACCAACCATCGTCTTTGAAACTCAACATACAGTACTTTCGTCCTACTGGCTCTGGCTGCTCTGTGCTGTGCCTACGTGCTGCTCCCTGGTGATCGAAATCGTTACCATCAACGTGAAACAACCTTCTGTATTGGGCTGTATGGCTATAGGATTACTATTACATAAATGCACGTATATAAACAAGAAAATCATTGATGCAACATTCATATGTTTCTTATTGGTTCTTTTTAGTTTTAGTGAATGATAAAATATGTGTGTGACACTCATGCAACAACTGGTTCCTACTTTTTATTAATGACGGCAATTTTTTGTAATTATTATATAACTGCACCTATATAAACATCATAGAAAGCAGTGATTCAATGACAAAATGGTTTCTTGAATTTTAGTGACAAAAAATGTGTGAACCTCCTGAGACCCCTTCAGATATGTAAGTTTCTTGTACGTCACGGGTAAGCTAGGATTATTTCTTCCTGCAGAAATGCAGTGCTATTTAATTTGCACTTAAACTCTCATTCCTGATAGTAAATGAACTAACATGGGTCTTCTTTTTTCTACTTTTACAGATGGAACCAGATTACCTACGAATATCAGACAGCGAGTAACCCCGAATGGAACTTTAATCATAGAAAATGTCCAGAGGGAAGCAGACAAAGGCTCGTACACATGCACCGCTCGAAACAAACAAAACCATTCGTCACAAAGAACAGTTGAAGTGCGGGTCATGGGTAAGTTTGCAAGACTATGTTCACTAAGCCAGTATTTGAAATTTATTAAGTTCAGGTGTTTTGTATTTAAAAAATACTCAACGTACCTTGATTTGTAAGGAAAGTTTTCATATCAGTAACCATCTCACTAGATTTACGAAACATTAATTTGCTGCAGTGAAGAAATTTACTTATTTACCGTGAAATGCCACGATAATAATATACCATAATTCTTACAGCCTGCAAACATCATTCAATTGCCTATCGTGTGACTTTTTTTAAATAAAGTAAGTTTTTTTTTATATTATGCAAATTGTAACAATCTGTTTCAAGATGTCAGTAATACACTTCGTTATTAAAAATAGTTCACGAATTCTCAGTTTCTTAGTAAGTATACATGTAAAAAATAATTGTGTGTCGACTTAGAAAGTAAATATATAAATACTTACGTTTCACTACAGCATAAAGAAATCAATGAAAATTATATTCGCACACCAGTGTGAATGAGGAACATAATGTGTCGACTTCAGATTCCATAATTGGAGCCTACTAAATTATTGAATTAGATATGTAGTAAATGTATACCAATCGTAAGTAAAATTTGTTATTTCATTAATATTTATGATATGTATTTTTGTCTCTCAGAATGTTTTATCTTTGCTACAACAGCTTGTAAATATTTAGTGCTTGCAAACATGCATCGTCTACAAAGTTTTATAACATGCTGTTTTGGTCAACGATCCCCCCCAAGAGGCATTTTAACTTAAACCCGCTTGCTACAAATACGAACTTTTTTTCGTAGAATAAGGACGATGTCATATCCTTGAAGTGATAGGCACTCAAATTATTATAAATCTTGGGAAGATAATCGTGAATAATAAATGTAAAATTCTATTAGTTCAATGCACTTCCAAACAAAAAATGAACCTTTCCATTTAGAAAAACAAGTTTTCTATAGAAATATTCAAACCGTAGGGAAAATTTAAAAAATAATGATAAACTTTCGAGACACAGTACTCGTAGTAAGAAGTAAATGTGACCAGTAAGATAAATTAATTGCTAGTAATAAAGAGATAGGTGAGATGTGTTCCAACTACGAAAAAATTAAGTTTTTGAGAATTGTGAGTGTTCTTATCAATTTTATTATGTATAGGTATATTTAGCTTCCCCGGGAAAATATCATAGAAAGAGATGCTCACTTTTAATTACTAAAATCCATTTTATTACCACCACAGACACCGTAACTACGAACGTAAACAGGAAGTAGACCCTCTTACCTTATTTTCAAATTCCTCCTCTTCACATCCTTCAATCGAATCCTCTATGCACAAACACCATCTTCACGAATTACTACTCAGAATCAACTCTCTGCCAGTACCTCCGACTTCCATGACAATGTCTAATTGAAAGTCCTACCACCATTCCTATTTTATCCCCCCAAGATCTCCTTCTCTGTCCACACCTAATTTGTTCCAATTTGTGCATTTGATGCAAAGTATCCAGTTCATCACACATGGAGAATTGTACTAGCAACGTACGAAATGATTCTTACTTGCTTATTATCACTTAAATATAATATTAACAATTTGCCTTTTCCAGCATTCAAATACTTCATAGGTAGGGATAAGTTAGAATTATACTTCCATAGTTTTACATGTATTATAAAATTTTCATTTGTGATTTGTATGCTTATAACATGTGTTATTGAGATCTTTGTTACTTACATGTTGGTGAAAAATGACATCAGTGAAGGGGATAATTTGATTTTTGTATGTACTTGTTTTCATAAATTAATAATGAGGAAATTATTAATATTATATTATTTGCATTTCCGGTTGCTTTTATTTCTCAAGGTGTACAAATTCCTCTATTCGGCATTATTGTTGTCAGATTATTTTTCCTCTTATTATCCCCATATTGATTGTTCATTTACTCTGGGGCTGACTAGATTTTACGTAAACTGTGCCACATAACAATGTATCTAGTGTTGTGTATATTACACTTTGCTACTAATTTTTACTGTAATTCATATCACGATTCGTACTGTTTGAATGAATAATTTTGGTAAGTAGAACAAATTGAAAAATGTATTAATGCCTTGCTTTAACACATGGATGTCCTACACTGTCTTCTTCTAAGCGGTTTACATCATTTTCCAATTGTTTCATACTTAACAACAATTTATCTTCAATTGTGGATACATTGTTACAAAAACATCCTTTACGATTTCCGTAATACATTACAGTCATAGTAATTTACCTGATATCAAGGTCTTGGTGTGTTTAATACGATACAACATATATATTTTTGAAAATATGAGTTAGAGTCTCATACAGAGATACCGAATCCGGTTTGAAGGTCCAGCATAAGTGGCTGAGTGCACCATTTATTTAACACCGTAATTTGCTTTTTCTAGCATTCATTCTAACATTTTTACTTGCATAGTTATGGGTTCGAGTTCTATCGTCCCTTAGTATTTATTGTGCATTCATCATATATTCTCATTGTAGTGTTGAAATTAGTGTGTAATAAAATAACGAAAATACATAGATACCGCCACATCACCACGCTACATATACCTGGTAGAGGCACATGGCGTAGTGGTTCGGATTCCACTTTAAACTGTAGGTCCGGTCCCGATTAGCCTTTCTGTGCATAAAGTGGACTTAAAACAACAATTCAACAACGAAGCCAGGGAGTCCTGGGTTCGAATGGGTGTTTATTTGCGAGCGTGCCTTTCTCAATTTCATTATATCACTCATCCTAATCTTTGCGATTAACAAAATGTGGCAGAGCCGGCCTCCGTGGCAGAGTGGTCAGCATAGCGCGCTACGACCCCAGGGGTCCCGGGTTCGAATCCCTGCCAGGATATGTGTAATGTTTGTGAATATCCCTTCATCAGTTTCATCATATCATCACTCATCCACGTCTTCGCGATTAGCCAAAAGTGACAGAAATGCGAAGTCAATTAAACCAAATTAGCACAGAAAAGCTAACCGGGACTGGACAGGCGGTTTAGAATGGAATTCGAATCATTTGAATGCAGTTCCATCGAGACCTCTTAATTACAAGGCAACAGCTTTAATCAATAAGCAAGTAAAAATATTGAACCCAGCAAAGTAAATATTTTATCAGATAAAATGGAAATGTTTCTCTTACCCCCTCCTTACACATTTTGAATCACTAGACAGCAACACTGGAGGGGGAAAAGATTGCAATATGAAGAGCTGTTTCTCCGAATCCGCTTGCGTTTTAGCGCCCGACGTTTCGCCCAGTCAGCTCGGCGATGGGCAGAGAGCAGGGAATTTGCATGCTTATTGGTACTGCAGTAGGATGCTCCGTCAGGCGTCCAGGGCAAGAACGACCGCAAGCATGTGGACCGGCGTCATGGCAGCTTCCTTTAGGGGCCGCACACTTCCAGCGGCGCCATTGCTTCAACATCCAATTGTTTTTAATTACGCTCCCAGGGGTAGTGTTTCTGAGCAACTGTTTGTTCGCATAAAGACTGGCTGAAGCGGACGCGTCCGGTGGTGTAGCATACTGAGAAGAGGAAACGAACGAAAAGCCCTTTTCTTTTTCTCCAGTAACTTGTCTGAGAGGACTAAAATAAGACAATACAGCGTCCGTAGCGGAGTGGTTAGTGTAGCACTCTAGAAAAAAATACTGATCCCAGGTTCGAATCCTGGGTAACGTGTGTGTTTGTTTCATTAACTCACAGTTCATCCTCATCGTCGCGATTGGGGTGTAAGGGATGACCCTTTCCGAGGACATCCAAATGCATTGGTGGATTTAGCGGGAGGGACATGGGAGGTGCGTGCCCCTCCCAAATTGGAAGACCAAGTATTTTAATAAGTATTGATAGCATTCTATTACATCCTGGGTTCGATGCCCGGTGCAGGGACACAGTGGTTCGCATCCCACTTTAAACTGTAGGTCCAGTCCTGATTAGCCTTTCTGTGCATAAAGTGGACTTAAAACAACTGTTACTCACCGCGCTCGAACACCAAGGACTATAGAGAAAATAATTTGGTATTTAGTATTTTACCTTTTGGTATTCTCAAATGCGATAGGACAACACCTAAATAATTCAGTCCCTCCTTGGTTTCTTTCCCATGTGAACAAATGTTCTTCTTGCTTGTCAATGTATAATTTAATTTAAGAGTAACGTGTTTCCCAGTGGAATATAACGCTTTGTTGTTTGAATTTTGTACGGTACACTTAGATAACTACATTTTTCAAAAATTACATATTTGTGTATTTCGCTAGAATTTGGATCAAATGTACAGAAAGACGATGAGTTTCACATCATAATATTATGCCTTGATGTTAAATTGACCACGCATGCATTTCCAAAGCAACCAAATGCCTAGGGAGAGCAGACACCCCAGTCCACCATTTAAGCTGGAAAGGGCCATTTCGGTCCGTACTCGTATCACTCTTCGACCGGAAGTAGCCACCGGAAGTGTCGTAAGTGGCCACCCAATAATGTGCTCGCAAGGGTCGATAATGGAGAGTCGTATCGTTGTTTCTCCTTCGACTTGGTGGTTGCAAATTGCAATGTCCAACTGCAGAGAAACGCCTGCTGGAAGTTCTCTTAAGTAGGGTACATACCGGCGTTTGGACATGCTGCGTCATCTTCAATTTGCCCTATCGATAGTCAGGTACGTTGCAGTACCGATGATGAGTACACAGGCAGGAAAAGCATGCAGAAAATTTAATTTTCTATTTCAAAATGGCGTTCTTATTCCAAACTTTCCTCTTTTATATATATATATATCATTTACATTATTGTATAATTTTGTATGTGCTGTATGTACCTATTTATGATTTAGTGTAGAACAGTTTTGAACCTCAAGAAATCATGAACAGGAATTTGAATATGATTTATGGCAAGAATTTTCTTTTGAGTAGCGGGTATGAGCACATTAAACGACCATCGGTGATAGATAGAGTTTCTGACTGTTCTTAGGGAGATCCTATTCGATTCCCGGTGTGAGAAGCTTAGGTGAGAATTTCTGTGAATGGCCCTGAGCAAGCGGCTCTAGGGCCCAAGCAGCTTCTCATCGATAAGTACTTGGGAACAATCCTGGGGGACCGGAACTTGGTGCTGATCACCTCCATTGTGGCCGAGATGGAAAATGTGCGGAGTCTCTAAATGCTTGCATGTTACGGTGCTATTTATGAGGGTGTTTGTCTCCCAGATGGCGTATCAGTATCCTCGTCACCTTGTAATCAAGCGGTCCGGGGTTTGTTACCCTAAGTGGTTCGGATCCCACTTTAAACTGTAGGTACAATCCCTATTAACCTAAATATGCATAAAGTGCACTTAAAATAAAAATTCAAACCATGGGAGTTAGGTAAGGATAAAACACGTAAGATACTCCGGGTCTGATACATTGTATTTTTTCCTTCGCAGAAGAGGTCGACATTTGGATGTCTTCGGAAAGGGTCAACGTCCTTACACTCTGTAGCATTAATTAAAAAAAACGTTTAGTTAACAGTTGATGCTTAGGATAGTTTCATGCAGATAAGTACTGCATCTGATTTTTTATATATTTCCGTCGACAAGCTAGTGTCATATAATTTCTAGAAGCAAAGACTCATTTTTCATTTTACGCCACCTATTTGTACCGTTAGGTTAACCGCTATTCATCTTATAATTTCAGGTAGCCTTATGATCAAAGTATTTGGAGTTCGTATCACAATAAGGTGGCAAATTTTTCATTGTTCTGATCCAACTACCTGCTGATGAAACTAAACTAGAAACAATGTTTCTCATACTTCCTGTGTGGGCTTCGATGGCGTAATTTTAACGCTGTTGCCTTATAATCAAGAGGTCCTGAGTGCAAATCCCAATAGAGGCCCGATTAACGTATCTAAGCATACTGTGGCCTTGTAACTTTTGACATACTTCCTGTGAAGACAATGTATGATGATGATAAAGTGGACTGGCACAAGAGAGACCCGTGGCTAGGCAGGGGTCAATATTGATTGATTGATTAATTTGGTGTTTTAAGTCCACTTTTTGCACAGTAAGGCTAATCGGGACTGGACCTACAGTTCCAGGGATCCGTATAACTGTGTGCCTCCAGCAGGGGTTAAGTTGTCTCATTTCCCCTGGCGTTACATTAGTTCATATCTTTCAATATCCTTTATAGTATTTCTTCACTTTCTTGTCAGGAGATGTGAATAATGGATTTTATTCTCTTTGCACTCATACTGGTTAACAAAGAATTGGATCCAAAATGGACCAACACCTCATCTCACTGAAACGTCTTCGTATATTATTATTTTTTTGAAAACAAGTTGTTCACGTAATTTTATAAAATTCGTTAAAAATTTTACAAAAACCTTCATTTTTATTATTATAAATTTCTGTAATAATTGATGAATACCTGTATTTGAATTTTGTTTTGAGTCCAGTTTTATGCATAGATAGACTAATTGGGACTGGACCTACAGTTTAAAGTTGAATCCTAACTACCATGTGCCTCCACCATGTATCGAATCCGGGACCCCTTTGAATACCTATATGTGTATGGAGTAAAAATAAATATTGAAGTATTGCTGGTGGACTAGGAGCATAATTTAATAATGTAGTGAAGATTACTACTCAAGTTATGAATAACTATGTATTGTATTTGAACTTCTCTATTTCACGTCAGTTTTCTGTATCTTTAGTCTAATCGTAACGGTGTGCGTAAGTGATGATGAAAGGGCGCTTACAGAGGAACGCTCACACCAGGACTACAACCTGGAGCAGTCGATAGCGAAGATTGTCAGTATAGCGCTCAAGGCTCTTACTCAGTCACGGATATCTGCGTGGGTAATGAGTAGAGGCTCTGCTGTGCGGTAGGAAAATAGTGAAAAGAGAAAATAATATTTTAGTGAAAATTACTACTACTCCTAGATATATGTAATTAAATACCGGGTGATTCAAAAGTCTCCTGACGTTTTAATAAGAAAAGCATTTTACTGATAACATTGACAGTACTGCTGAAAAGTGATCTAGAATAGAAGACAAACTCAGTAAATTTCAAAGTGGTGGCCCCGTAAGTCTAGGTATAGCACTCACCTCTCTTCAATAGACCGGAACGCATCCTCCAATATAGCTGGCGTAATCTCCTCAGTTGCTGCAGCTTTTCACTGTGTCAGTTGCTCTATGGTGTTGATCTTGACTTGGTACACGCTAGACTTAATGAAACCCCAGACAAGAAAGTCGAGTCAGGTCTGGAGAGCGAACCGCGCAAAGTCTTGATGAGCCACGGCCGATCCACCCACAGGGGAAGGTGTCAGCTAGTTAGTCCAGAACGATTCTAGCGAAGTGGGGTGGTGCACCATTTTGCTGCGTATTTTATCCCAACCTGAAAACCATTCAATAGCGATGTAAGGAAAATGTCAAGAAACTTTTGAATCACCCTGTATGTAAGTGTGTTTATATGCTATGGAACATCAAACCATAGACTTGTTTTATAAATAACACGCTCTGATAATGCGTGACCTCAATTCCCACTCCGAGATCAAAGATTGTTACGGACGCGACACGGGATTGGAACTCGGAACTCCAATACTCAACACCGAACGACAGAGTGAGGCTGAGATATTTTCACTTGTCTGGCTCGCTGCGCCGTAGAATAATCGAAATCGTTAATTGTAAATATCCAGAGGCATATTGACAGCCCGATATGCATATTAAATTATTTCATCCAATTAATGTTGCCCGGGATGGGATCGTTTTAATCCGGGGACTCTCATTTATTGTGGCATTTTCTGTTGCCCGGTGAGAATTTATCTTTTTCTCCACCCCCCCCCCCCCCAAGTTGAAAATCGCCACCGCGTTATCTGAAATGTAATTCCTGGAAATAAAGGATGGGGGCCGGGGGAGGAGTGGAAGGAAAATCGAAACTGGATCGAGCAGCCGGGGTTGCAACCCCCACGATATGACGAGATCTGGAAGGAGAAAGGGGTTTTGAGCGGGTTGAAGGGGGTGAAGGTCGTTGTAATTAACTAGTCTGTAACATTGAGCGCCGGGAACTAATTCCTTTCTCTACAACCTCTGTAACCGATTGCGATTATCCTTAAGGAAGTAATTTGATGCATTCATTGAAAGAATGTTGAGGGAGAGAAAAAAATAGGAAGGTAGACAAAGAGCGGTTGACGGAGGGGGGTGGGAGCAGAATTGGACGGAACAAGTGACATCAAATTTAGTGCTTTTCGTCTTTGACTCTGGGTTTCTCAAGTCAGTGCCTTTGATAACTGGAGTTCCCTGGAAAGAGAAGTTCGTCTCTAATTTCCCCCCACCGAGCGTTGGAAAGTTCTCTGTATTCATGAGTCATTGCCTACCATACACTGAAAAACTCGCGGGTTCGTGCTCGTGGGGAATAAGTGCTAGAATTGAATGGTGCAATTTCTTTTAATACGTTCGAATGTTTCTGAAACATTCTTTTTATCCATCCAAGTCGAAGTACCCAAAAGATTCTAGCAATGGATTTGTTGGACAGGCCTCCGTTGCCGAGTTGTTAGCGCAGCTCGCTTCCTCTCTTTCCACTGTACCGTGAGGATACCTAAGATACGTCGATCAGCATCACGCTCTGACCGCCTTTACTCCAAAGTACACATTGTAGAGGATGTCTGATTCCCAGAGCCGCTTTACGCTGGTACAGTCACGGACAGAGTCAATGGACTTGTTACAAACCAGAAGTGTCCGCGGCGCTGTACATTGCCTGGAAAAATCTTACAGAAACTTTCTGTGCCAAGGATCCCACGGTTTTAATATATTGAGTTCTTCTTTTTTGTTTGTTTGTTTGTTCGGTTATTATCTTGGGGTGGCCATTTTCAAAGGCACACAAACGTCAATCTCTCTTGGATCTCCTCGATGGTGTACTGGTAACTTCGTCGCTTTGTAATCAAGGGGTCCTGGATTCTATAACCAGTGGAGATACATGGCACAGTGGTTCGGATCCAACTTTAATTGACCTATCTGTGTATAAAGTGGTCTTAGAACAAATATTCAATTCAATTCAACATCTCTTCACGTCATGCATCTGGGAACCGCATTGATGCCCGGATCTGCACCCAACATAATCCTCTGTATATTGTCTGTTATCCACCTGTGTGCTAAGAACACATAATCTCAACTTTTATCAACGGTGAAATGACTTTAGTTCTTCGCTGTATTTTAATTTGCGTTCACATGGAGTTTATCTCCATAAATAATTTGTCCCAGTCAAAATATTTTCCCTTTTATTACACCAACTTACATTACTTCTATTTTAGATGGGGGCTTTTGTCTCAGATTTTAGGAGAAGGGTTGCAAATAAACACAGTATAGGTGCTATTATAATTGTTAACAATCAACCAGCCAGGCAATCGATCGATAATCTTGTTAAAGGTGACAATTTACTTCAAGTATATATATACACCGTTCATGCACAGTTTGTGGGATATACTGCAATTACTGAATAGTGAACTGAAGTTAATAATAATAAATTCCTATTAACTTTTCAGTCTGTGAATTGATATGGGTAATCAAAATCAGCGTGTTTTGATGATTGTCGATCAATACCACAGCTGCTCTCAATTCCAGTTCCAAAGTTCGAATCAAATAGCCACCAAGGAACAGAGATTATGTTTAAAAATAGTTTATCGGTAAGCTGATTGCTTTCTCCAACTTCCAAGTTAGATTGAACTCGGTCACAGGATTCATGTAATCAGGTCTGTTAGAATCGCAGGATTAGAAGAAGAGAGAATATATTTTAAAAAAAGTTTCTTTCATTTGATTATCCCTAATCCCTCTTATCAGCTTTCTCCCCACTTTCGAATCGAATCAAGAAAAATAACAATAACTAAAGATTTAGTGATGAGAAAAGTTTTGGTTTCAAAGTTTTCTTCCAAAAGAAATTGTAATTTTAAGTTCAACCACAAAAGTACATTAGGACTTGGCTATCATAGGTGTTGCTATAAGTAGAACGGCTATTCTGGACTATTTCATGAATCAGGAAGCCATTCATGACGAATGGTGAAGATTTTTTTGTTCATGAAACTTGATCCAATTTTTTACTGATATCACTTCTTATGACATTAGAAAGTACATTTCTCAATTAAAAATTTCAGATTATGTTGTTTAATATTCTATCAAAATATCCATAGCAGCAACTTATTGCTCATCGTCGGAATGATTTTTTTGTTCATACTTGTGAATAGCTCGAACACTTTTAATATTATTGATAAACTTGAAGGTTCGGGGTGAGATAATGTCAAACAATATTTATTTTCACCACGCATTTGCAAACAATTCAAATGAAATGACATAGAAGTCAGTTACAGACATTATCAAGACATCATTTTCTCGGGATTTGTGGAGCAAGGTCGGGCATAACGGTAGAGAAGAGGAGAAAGCAAGTGGGCGGAGCAAAAGTCCGCGCTGCCGCAACCGGCTGGTAATTGTAGCCGCGTTTCCCCTCCATGCACTCACTTCCCCTCTCACGCATTCATTGGTTGAGCCCTCGCAAGTCACTACTTGTGCAGAGACTTGTTTTCGTTCTCTTTCTCCAGAGATTCCCGCGACAGAGTGTAGTTTGTCCATTTTTACAACCACTTAACATTACAAAGTTTGCATTACATTCCTTTGTTCACTTTGTGCTCAGGTAGGATTATCGGGAGCTGCTGTTTTAAGTGAGGTAAGAACCACTGTGTGATGTAGTTTCCAGGATCGAATCCGGGACCCTTCGATTACAAAGCGACAGCATTTGCAGTTCTTCTCATCCAATGATCCTTTCTTTTATTCGTTTGTTGTATTCGTACTTATAAAGTTAATGTGGATTTGTGGAGACTAACAACAATTTCAAATGATTTTCCACGTTTATGATGTATTCATAATCTAAAGAGTTACCACAGGGTGGCTACTCACCGGGAATTCCTTGAATTCCGGGAATTATACGTGAATTCTGCTTGAATTTTTATTCGTAGACGTGAAAAATTGCAACTTTGATTAATCCAAATCCCATTGAATTTATTCATATTTATTAAAGCCCTGAGGAAAGTTTTTCACAGATTAGCTTTTATTTTTATCGAGGAAAGGAAAGAAAAGAAAGCTGTGTGGAAAATAAAACAGAATTATCTTAATCCGTTTGCTTTGTGAGAGTCCTTTGCAGACAGACGGAAGATTATTGCAAGATAAGTTAGCTTGAAGTTGATTAGGTACATTTGAACATCTTATACAATTAATAATTTTTCGTAGATTACCATATCCCGTAACATTTGTGACTTGTGTTTGAGGATGTATTTCTAGTCTGAGTATATGAAATGGCAAATGTAAACTCCACAGCTTAATTATATATGCCGTTCAATTGAATTGAATTATTAATTTTTGATACATTTGAATTCGCTCATATCCTTTATAATATATTTGAGTGGGTGGTGAGAGGTTGAACGTAAGGTTGAAATAGAGAAAACATCTGCTTGTACCCTGGGATTTTTTGGAAAGTTCGCCGTGAAAACCGGGAATTATACTTGAATTTTATCATGGTCCTACAGTGGCCATCCTGTACCAAGGCAAAATCAGGGAACCAAATAGAGAAAGCTCCTTAAAAAAAAGACCACAGTGCTGAAACGAACAGGTTCAATACACGTCTATTATTCGCTAATTCTTATTATTAAGTTCAGCAATTGGCAACCCTGATTACAATTAAACCCGCTTCTCCCGATCCGACTTATATTCCGTGCGTGTGCTAACAAATAAGCACATAAGTCCGTAAGCGGAATGAGGAACATCGGTTTCGAGAGCTTCCGAGCAAAATTCAGACTAAGACGTAAGCCTGCCTTTTCTTGGTTCCTGCATTACTTTGCGGTAAGACGCACAGCGCAAAGCAATGCCATAGAAACTTAAATTCCGTTAACATGTTTCCATTTTCTTCTGCCGACCCAGAAACGGAAAAGCCACGCTTGTTTATTTAATCAACGTCCCGTAAAACAGTCTGCCTCCCTTGCGGTTGAATTCCCACAAGTTCTCCTTCACATTAGCTGCATTAGAAGTTTTGCCTGGTCTGTGGTTTAGGGAGCTTCCAGTAGCAACTCCTCTACAGGAAACTTTGATATACGAGCTTCTAGCGAGTGTCCTTGCAAGGATTCGTTTCTTTGGTCCTTCACACAGGGTACCTGTTGCCGTCGCGCCGTTTTCTTGAGCGGCAAACTTTGAGGATTCTTTCCACTGTAAGTGTTTCGAATACCTCGTTAAGCGATTGGGAATTTCTGGGATTGGCATTGTGCGAGAGAGGGGGACGGCTTTTGTCATTTTGAATTTCACCTTTCATCATCTTCTATGCATTATAGTCTTACAATTTACAAAGCTCAGTAATGCGAATCCCGGCATGGGCATGGGTGTTCCTTGTGATTGTCCCTTCATTAATTTCAGCATGCCATCACTCATTTTCATCGTCGATATTAGCCAAAAAAGGCATAAAACTAACTAACTCTCTAGCCTTCTTAAACCCGAAGGTTTATGGCTGAAGCAACGCAAGCCTTTCATGTGCTCCTATCCTGGGCAAGATCAGTCCAATCTTTTCCATCTTTACCGATTTCCTTTAGGTTCATCTCAACGTTATCCCTCCATCTTCGTCTTGGCCTTCCTAAAGGTTTCTTGCCATCAGGTTTCCCAACGAGAATCCTGTAAACTCCTCTTTCCTTTCCCATTTGTGTCACATGGCCTACCCACCTAAGTCTTCTTGATTTAATTAATCTAATGATTTCAGAACAGCAATACAAATTTTGCAGTTCTAAAGTATGTAACCTTCTCCACTCACCTGTCTCCTCATTCCTTTTAGGTTCAAATATTTTCCTAAAGATTTTATTTTCAAATACTCTTAATTTATTTTCCTCTTTTAATGTAAGGGACCAAGTTTCACATCCATATAATACTGCAGGTAATATTACTGGTTTGTATTTTTTAACTTTTTGTTTCTTAGATATTATACGAGAAGATAAAAGTTTATGAAGAGAAAAGTAACATGCATTTCCTGAATTAAGTCTGCTTTTTATTTCCTCTTTAATATAATTTTCTTTGTTGGTATTACTCCTATGTACTTGAATTTGGAAACTTATTCAAACGAGTTGTAATAATTAGATTTTGATTATTACCTAATACTTAGTTTCGGCCTGTAAGCGTATATTTAGTTTTATCTTTGCTAACTTCCAAGCCTATCTCTTTAGCTGCTTTGAAAATATTTTAGCATTATTCTTAATTGTGTTTATATCATCCCCTAATAAGTCTACATCATCTGCATATGCTAACAACTGAGTCACACTGTTTAATTTTAGTCCTTCATTAGTTTTTTACCTTCCTAACAGCATATTCTAAGGCAACATTAAAGAGCAATGGATATAATGCATCCCCTATCTTAACCCATCATGAATTGTAAATTTGTCAGACATATTAATACCCACACGAATTTTACTTTCTGTTTCATTATTGCATACTTTTATCATATTAACAAGCTTCTTTGGTATTCCAAACTCTACTAATATATTATATAATTTATCCTCTTTAACCGAATTATATGCTTTTTTTTAAATCAATGAATAGCTGGTGGACATTTTGATTATATTCCCACTTTTTCTCAAGTGTCTGTCTGATGTGAAAGATTTGATCTATAGTTGTTCTGTTACGTATAAATTCACATATCACCTATAGTTTCGTTAGCATATGGGGTTAGTCTTGTTAAAAGAATGTTAGATAATATTTTATATGATGCTGAGAGTAGAGAAATTCCACGGTAATTATTGCAGTTCATTTTATCACCTTTTTTAAACACAGGAGCAATGATGGATTCTTTGCACTGTTTAGGAATTTCTTGTTTATTTCATATTAAACAAATTAATTTATGAATTTGACATATTAACGAAATTCCACCATATTTAATTAACTCAGCTGGTATTAAATCAATGCCAGGTGCTTTGTTATTCTTTAGCCTTTTAATAGCATCTTTAACTTCAGTCAAGTTAGTTTCTGAAATTAAAGATTCTGCTGTGTGTACTTCATTTACTTCTGATTTATCTCTTACATGAACATTTAAAAGGTCATTAAAGTAGTTCTTCCATCTATTTAAAACTGCTTGGATCAGCCAAAAATTCGCCGTCTTTATATTTTATCAAGTTTACTTTAGGTTGCAATCCCTTTCTAAATTAATTTACACCTTTATATAAAACTCTGATAATATTTTTTTGCTGATTGTTTCAATTGAATTCAAAGTGGCATAAAAAGTGAAGCTAAATATCAAAAATCTAATGAAAGCTTCGGTAATGATGACAAGGTAAAGTCGGGCCAAATCAAAGTTGTCAATTCGACCACAATAACTATCGATTTGATTTGAGTTTTGTTTTCTAGCGTCTCTTTTCTGCCACTTTTGGATAATCGCGTCAATGAGGATGAGTGATGATATTATGAAACTGATGAAGGGACACTCATGAAGAACACCCAGTCCGGAATTCGAACCCGGCACCGTAGCGCACTGTGCTAACCACTCCGCCATGGAGGTCGTTTACAATCGCTTTCGTTGACATTGCCGAAACTTGGTGTAAAAATTCAGACCGGGCCAGAATTCGAACTAGAATCCCTGGCATAACCGTGTCATTGCTCTCCCAACAATTCAACGTGCCAGGAGCAACGCCGCACATAACGGTAGAAAAGGCGAGAAAGCGAATGGGCGGGGCAAAGTATTGCGCGCTGTTGCAAGTTGCTGGTAGCCACAGCCCCGTTCCCTCTCCATGCAATCCCTTTCCGTGAGAGTGAAAGAGATCGCGTGGAGGGGGAAACACGCCTACAGAAACCAGCCGTTTGCAGTAGCTTGCACTGGTTTACTCCGCTTACTCGCTTTCTCCCCTTTTCTGCCATTATGTGCAGCGTTGCTTCTCAGACTCCTACAATTTCCCCTGCTCCTGACCCTACCTGTTTGGATGGGAAAGACTAGCGAAAGGGCATCTAAGCTAAATCATCGTATTAATCTGCAGAATATGTAAGTTATTTTAAAGATGTGGTTCATATTTTTGACTAGAATAACGATAGACTATTTTTTAACAGATCAAAAACGACATTATTATGTCTTACATAGAATGCAAATTTATAATTTATGAACAAATAAATCCTGAAAGTGTGTATTTATGCAAATTGAATAACACGGTGGGCTTGTATCTTAATGTAGACATCTTGAAGTTAAACATGTTTTTGAAGTACCACATATAATGTAAAACTAATTAAATGAAATGTTGTATTTTAGTGTAAATTTAAGTGTTGTGTAAATGTATTTAAATATAAAATGATATTAGAAATCGCTATGAAAATGGTAATCGAATGGTAATTCGACATCTTTAATCCACGAAATAGCAACTTCTCTTGAGATTGTTCACAACGAAACCGTTGAAATTAATTTAAATAAATATATCTAACTCATTTTACATATGAAGTGTGTGTGTGTGTATTTTTACAGTAATGAATTTCTGTCCTCACTCCGCTCTCCCCCCCCCTCTCTCTCTCTCTCTCTCTCTCTCTCTCTCTCTCTCTCTCTCTCTCTCTCTCTCTCCTACTTCACATTCTGCGTCGAATATTAACTTTTCAATCTTATCCTAACGTCAATTCAATACCAACTAACAACTTTCATCATTTGCCAAACGCTCGTCTGTTTTACTTAAGACGAAGGCGGCATATTTAAGTAGCATTTTCATCTTAATACACACTTGATATTCAATTTAATAAGCTAACATAGATGCAGCACGAGGAGTCCCGAAATTCTAATGAAGCTAGGAGATAAAGCATTAGGGAACTTTTAATGAGCTGATGATTATGGAAAGTCTGCTCTACAGGAACCACGAAAGTCTCGTTAAAGTCTAGCCACGTATTGTACAGCCTCTCCCACGTTCAGAGGCAAGTGGCACAATTTCAGACCCTTCCTGCTTGTCATACGTATTACTGAGCACGGGACGGCCGAAGTTAGCCCCTCCTTGTTCGTTAATACGAGTGGCATCACCGATAATGGGCTGGTTAGCTTCGTGATAGTGAAACTCCGCTGTTTTAAGTCTAACATGTGCCTGGCAGCACAAATTTTACGTCTTCGCTGATGACACTGCTAAAACCATGTTGTAATTTATACGTGCTTCGTTTCGTCACATCTTTGAAACTTCTTAAATTTTTGCTCTTCAGATATCTAATTACGCATGAATCAATTGCGCCGACTTCAGTGGCGGAGTGGTTAGCACAGCGCGCTACGACGCCAGGGGTCCCGTGTTCGAAATCCGGCCTGGATGTGGATGTTATTTGTCATTGTCCCTGCATCACTTTCATGATATCATCACTCATCCTCATCCTTGCAATTTGTCAAAAGTGGCAGAAAAGCGAAGTAAAAAATTAACCAAATCAACAATTACAGTTTTAGAAGATACGTATGTTTGTCTATTAATTCTCGTAATGTATGCGAACCAGCCTCCATGGTGGAGTGCTTAGTGTAACGCGCTACTAAGTAATTCGCCATTCATCTTAATCGCCGTGATTAACTAAGTCAGAGAAGAGCGATATAAAATAACCAAAGAATACTAACACAAATACTAAACGTGTACGTGCAACATGCTAAATAAACTATTGAACTCGACACTTAGAATTTATTTGCCGACACAACATTTTTTCCAGTCAGGTTTATCCTGTAGGTTATGCAAAATCCTTGAATAATCCTGCGGGAAAATGTGAGAGATGAAAAAAATTAGCATTTTGTTAGATAAGAATAAACTTAATGAAACCCCAATAACTATATTAAACATAGACCTAAAAATATCTCCTCTCTCTTCCCCTGCCATCTTCGCTAGCATCGACAGGCAATTTGAACTGAAAAAGTATATTTTCCCTCTTTCCTCTGCATCATGGTTCGCTCCAGACGTGCCAAAAAATGCGTGAAAATATATCATTTGCTAATGGACGGTTTAATCTGTCAAACAGGAATGAGGTGGAGTTAATCCAGTATGTGATTTTTCGGTTTCCGACTTGTTGGATTATGTACTGGATGAAGAGTTTCGTTCTACAGCAATAAATCTCCACACATGATAAATTGTCATTTACACCTATTAAATTGTTTCCAGCTACGCAATATCAAAATAGGTCTTGATTGTTTAAAATGGATGTCTTGAGGTGCCATAAATCAAATTGCAGTCACGTTTTTCTGAAATATTGAAGACATTGTCAGAAGTTGGATTGATTAAATCAGTTGATTCAAAACTTTAATCAGGTGATTTTTTTAAAAAAATCACTTATTTAAATCACTTTAAATAAATAATTAATAGAATAATGTACATAAGGGTATTTTTTATATCAGAATCACTTTTAGTAAAAGTATGTTAATCTCATAATCATTTAATGGTGTTTATTAGGCTCTGAGAAAGGAAATCAAAGAAAAGAAAATATATGAACTAATGGGGTGAAGCTCATAGGAAAGGAAATATAATATGTAAACTGTAAACACACTTAAATTTATCTTGACTTAAAATTCAATAATTTGTGTATGCAAAAATAGCAAACATTTTGTGTAGAATAATACACAAAATGCTAATCATGTTAAATAGTGTAATTTTCATGAAACTGTAAATAAACATGGCAGTTGATATTTTGCAAACTATAATTTTAAAAAATGCCAAATTTCAGCTACGAAGACTACAAAAAATATTTTAAATTACAATTATATAGTACATCCAGAATGTTTTATTTTCACTGGAAGAAAAGTTACTGAAATTATTGTAGTTTCATTAACAAACTCAACAAACATTTCCACAGTAGGTTCATATATATAGTATCAAAAACAGAAAAATGTATATTTACACATAATTTTTAATTTGCTTTAATCAAACCGTTCAAATATTTTTTAAAGGGTCGTTTACCAGAAAAAGCCTGTCTGTATATATATATATATATATATATATATATATATATATATATATATATATAAGGTGCCAGAAACCACACAAGCAATTTGAAGCGCGTTTTTTAAAATAAAAAATAATACATTTTAAAAATCCGATTTAAATTTCTAAGAAATCATCAAAAATGAATTTTTAAATAAAAATCATGATTTTTCTCCACTCTGCTTCGTGGGCATCAGTAAAAGCACAAATTCGCCAGAGCCGTGCCCATTGCTGTAAAATTATCATAAAGTTTACAGTAAACTGCTGCAAGTCATTCTTTGAATGTGTAAAATATAGAATACTTCGAAGTATTGAATTAAACTGTAATTGCGACCCTTAACTTTTTTCCTGAAAATATTATATTAATACAGTCCAACATTTTGCCGATGAAAAGTAGAAGAAATCGATATTCGTGATTGTGTTAATTCAAATTCTTCCTGAAGATGATTTTATGCGCAAATTTAATGTTGCTATAAAACCAGCAACATAAATATCCTCCAAACTTAGGATGAGAGATCTTTTGAAAGGTTGAGGTTAAAATGCCAAAGTGTAGGGATATTTATTCTAGCAAATATTTTTGACATTAATTATTTATGAATTTTGATGCTGAAACGAATTTATAACATTTGACGCCCTTGTATTTTACAAAATTTCATGGCCTCAATAGCATAGCATCATCGCCCATCTGCACATACAGAGAGAGAGAGAGAGAGGTGTGTGCAATTTTTATAGAAACCCTTTTGTAAATGTTGCAATTTATGTTGTTTTAAACAACGTTGTGTTTCAAATATTATGAATAGAAATAAGGTCGTTAACATTACAAAATTCTGAAAACAGTTTCTGCCTTTCCTGCTGGTTTCTAAATTTTCAGTAATCCAAAATTACTTTCTCAGTAGTTTGACCTCTTTGTTCATTTTTATGAACAAATTACTTTCAAATATTGGAATAGAAATTAAACGGACACCTTACTTTCAGTGTTTTCACTGTCCCCTGGATGCTTTATTGCCTCTTCAGGCCAGTCGCCACGGTAAAGGTGAATGAATCAGGGGTTTATCCAGAATTATCTATGTGGAGGGTTTAAGGTCTTTTTAGTGAGTATAATTACCATAAATTGGACCTTATTGAAAAACAAATGGAGGGTATTTGCACAATAGATGAGTAGTGTTACGAGGGTGTTGGTGTGTGATAAAACACTGGATTATATTAAATTTATAGAGGGACACTGGAAAGCCCATGACAAGACTTCAACCTGAGACCGTCAATGTCCTCCAGAGCGTAAATCCAGCACCTAACGTTCTTTTTTTTACAAAGGAAAACTCTTCAGCGGCAGTTTCCCCCACATTTTCCACATATCAATTAAACTCAAGTCTACTTTTTCATTCAGGACAGACAAACACAAACTTCCATGTCTCATCCGGGATCAGAACCCGGGACCTCTGGCGTCTTAGCGCACTATGCTCATCACGCCACCCCAGAGGTCGACGACACTCTCGACCACGAAGGCGACACAATAATTTTGAAGAATGTTGAAGAAACTATTCTCGTCAACAGAATTAGAATTAGCAATTCTTTATTCATGAGCGAAATCAGCCTGTGGCTGCTCTACCACTTAACCCACAAAACTATAATGCTACTGTGATAGACAAAAGTATTCAGTTACATTTATCCTTACTAAATATTTCAGTAAATAACACTATGAAGCAAATAAAGATAATTTTACTCATTCACACAAATCAAAAGTTATTCGTTCATGGTTCAAGTCTGCTCATGTATTTGGTATCGATTTCAACCCAAGTACGCTGAATCTAGTCATATGTACTGTATGTATATACTTAAAACATGATTATTAGCATGCTAAATAACAACTCAATTGCTTGGAAATGTATTTTAAAAGTTCCTAGAAAACCTGGAAGTTCAGGGAATTTGTCTAGCTCAAACAAGAAGGAACCGTGTGAATAATTGCCGGATGAGCCCCCATGAAGTTCGTAGCTGAAGTTAGAAGAAAATCAATGAGAAAAAACTTCCTGCAGACCGTGATCGATATTCGGAAAACATAATTTCTCTTGCCGATAATGAACTCGGTGCGTATAGTAACGCTCATTAGTCCGAGCAACCGTGGATAGTCTTGGAGAAAAGACGTTTCCAGAGTGATCGAGGTAAAGAGGATATTTTGTCAATATGCCTTACAGCCGAGTCTAAAATACTCTACGATGCTTAAATAAATTATCCCGAGAACGTTCCTGCTAATTGGTTAAAAGCTCGCGAAACGTATCCATTACCAAATTATCTTCTTTTCTCTTGCCTAAGGCTTCTTATTATCTCCCGCACATACTTCTGGATGCAAGAAATAACACTTACAGGCCATCGCTGTGTATTTTGCTGAATGGTAATTTGGTACAAGAACAATATTTTTCCCCAAAGATAATTCCTGTCGTAGAATAATTGGCGAAATAAAGAAAATTCTGTTTTATGTTAAAACAGCAAAGACATAATTCTAAGTAATGTCCGTTATGTTCTTGTGCACTCAGAGAAAAAGTTTTGTGGCCGAGAAACAGAATAAGTCCCTCACAATTACCATTCTATGGAAATTATATCCTTAGACGTTATGCAATCAGTTACATTTTAGTGAAAGTTGGTTGTATACATTTATAAGAGTGCAATATTGAGGCTGTCACTTTTCCTTCAATTTGCACAAAAACTTCTTGCACCGCTTATCTTCATTTTATAAAGTGAAATAAGCACTTTATCTTACTTCCATTATAGCCTGTCACGAATGTAATTACTTAATTAAACATATCACACCGAGTGATTGATTACTTTTTTGTGAAGTGTGTAGATTGCTTGGTCTGGACTGACCCTGCCACACCATTATATCGCTTTCTTAAACATTATTTAATGGTAAGAATAACGTTTTCTGTACAAGAAAGATCTATGAAAATAACGAAAAGTAGAATTAAAAATCAGTTTTCTGGTTCATAAGTTACCAGGTCTATTTTTCATAATAGTGCGCCTCCCCGATCTTTCAGTTAAGAAATGAACAATTGTACAATCAGAATTTAATTATTGTAAAGAGGTTTAATTGTGTTGTGTTCTTTAAATTCCCAGTTATAATGTTGAAAATTTTGTTACTTTATTATTTTTAAACACTAATCATGCTTCTTGAATATATGTCATAAAAGTTTTCCCGCTTATTCGAGCTGCACAGGTAATATTGAACATTTCAAATATCAAAAACAATTGACTAGAAATTTTTCGTGGTTAAGTTGAGAGACTTATTTTTCTGATTTCGTTGAAACACTCGTGCCTTTTTCGGAACGTAAAAAAACGAATCCATTTTTTGTAGGTTACAACCTACCGTCAAAAAATCTGTTCATTACACCTTGTGAATTTTACCCTTTCTGAGGCAATCAATGCCTGTATATTATACAGGTATGCAATTATGCAGTGTATAATTGTACCTGATTTTCTATTAACATCCATAATTGGCAATCGAGAACTACATTCAAAATATATGCAATTAGGTAGTCCAATATATATCAAGATGCAAATCCTATCAATACATATACATAGTATATTGATAGGATTTGATCGTATGATCGTTTTATCGTGTATGTATATATGTGTGTGTGTGTATATATAGGGAGTCCCAATAAAACGCATATATACTTTGAATGATTATGAAGACAATATTACTTATTAAGATACTTCCAATATTTATATTCTAAATTAAAAAAGACAAATTTTGCTTAAAGTTATCGGTATTCTGATTTTCATCCTGGCGTGGCTCTTAATGGACCAATGGAATAACAAGCATTACGAATGATGTTATTTCGGTGAAATTCTCTTTCGATGCTTGCCTTCCGTTAAGTGCATTATATGGTTTGGTGTTACTCTAAACGCTATCTCGGATGTGCCCCCATAAAGAGAAGTCTAAGGCGTGAGATATGGTGAACACAGGCGAATTCTGTTCCACCTCTTCACTCAATCCCTTTGATCATTGACGGATTTAGGAATAATTGCATATTATAAAATGTATTGATAGCATTACATTACACCGAACAAAAGATGTTCGTGCAATCCTTTTTCCGGATAGTAAAAGGATAAAACTAAGATTAGTACTAATGCATTAATCGGGACTAGATTTACTAGACACTCTAATGAAAGGAAATCGAATCCGGGACTTGTTGGTTAAAAGGCAATAACGTTAACTGATGGGCACAAAGCGAGAGCATTCTAGGTCAAATATTTCCCATGTTTGAGACAGTTTCGCCTGAGAAAATGAATTCTCAAGCTCATTCCTTTCTGTAATCA
Source organism: Lepisma saccharinum (assembly GCF_977018435.1). Taxonomy (NCBI): domain Eukaryota; kingdom Metazoa; phylum Arthropoda; class Insecta; order Zygentoma; family Lepismatidae; genus Lepisma; species Lepisma saccharinum. The sequence continues at coordinate 20,176,973 of NC_139230.1, read as the reverse complement.
TTGTTAATCACTGGCATTTCAGAAAAATCTACTAATACTATCACCTTGTCATCAAAGTACCCTGAGAATTGATGGGAATAATTGAAGAGAGTATGTTCTGTGCCCCTCCAAGAAAAATCTCTAGATCCGCCATGCATCTGGTCAACATTTTTTCTTGAAAATAGGCCCTACATACCTTGTTAGAAAATAAAACTCTCATTTCCAAACTTCCCTCAAATGTGTGGCATGATTGCTTCAATTACCGTCTCACGATCCGCTTTTCGAACGGATTTTCTGAGATTGGCTCTTCAGTTTCCGGCAACTCATTTTCTCCTGTGAAAATCATGCGCGTCCTGTGTCTTCTAGAACTTTATATTGACCATTTGACATAACTTGCCGAATGTGGTGTGGAATTCCTTCCTTGCTGTCTATTCTGCAATTGTACTCCTTTACAACCAATAGACTTGATATTCTAATTAAACTGGAGTTGGTGTTTTTAAGTCGTATCAGAACCTTGGATCTCCCACCACCAGGATTCAATTCTGGAATGGCTTAATTAGGCTGTAAGTTGGAAGACCTTTTTGGGTGTATTGCGAGATGCTGACTTTGCCTTGCATATGAATATGAGACAAGAAACTATAACATTTAGAAAATAGAATTTATGTCGTTAATAAACGAATACAAAACAACTACAATGGAAAGCAAAGAATGGTGTCACACCAGCATGAAAAAATTCAATAAAACCATTACTCCTTTTACTTTTAATTTTAATTTTAGTGTGAATCTTATCTATTTAATTCTATACCTAAAACATATCTTACAAAAGTGCATATCCTCAAACCGAGAATAATATAGTATGCACACACCACGTACACATAATGTGCGTGAATGCCCTGGTTCCAGAAAACAGATAAATAATAAGGTTTGCACTATTTTTTTACAATTGTATTACTATTTTCCCAACTTTGTGATTTACATGATATTTACGATGAATTTTAAAATATTAAGATCTATTAATTTTTATGTTGCGAATTAGATGTAATGTAGCCTAGTTATAAGTCTATATTTTGAAGGTACAGCTTGTGAAAGAAAAGGAACTGCTTTAATAAGGTTATAAGTACTATTATTGCACAATAACTTTTCGCTTAGTCAGCCTCAGAATCTATGTCATGCTCTTGTTTCTCAATCGTTTTATTAAATATGCATTTTAATTTAAGTATTTATTGCGCAGTTTCAGATTTTCGTACATTCATCTTGTGTGATAAGAATTACCTAGGGATGTGTCCATTTTCTTTTCTTTTTTTTCTGGTCTTGCTTCTAACGGTACCCTGCTTTGGTATTCAATATGGGAGGATGGAATTTTTAATAGAAAGAAAGTGCCTTGGAGCTCTTTCACTTCTCCGGGGGCTTTCTAAAGCGTTCTTTCCATTATCAGGGGGACTAATGTTAAATGCACTGTGTCTACACAGCCACGATATCATACTGAGAGCTACCAATTCTCTAACGGAAATGGAGGAGCCGTACCCCAACCGGTTCACTTTGTCCGTGGCCTAAAGTATCTTCCGACAAGCTATTATCTGCATAATGAAACCATTTCAAGGAAGCCAGAGCATCTTTTATATAGATTGAAGAGCAGGAAGGGTTGGTGTTCGCACAGCAAACCCGCTGAAGCCCTTGCATCCTTAGCAAGAGATATCGAACATGGTACCTTAAATTGCAACACTCCATCGTGAATGATTGCTCTAATTAAAAATGTAATTGCGTTTGTTCTTCGTGATAACTGTGTTAGATTTCTCATTCTATGAAATACAAACTTGGAAGGCTCGAATTCAATGAAGGTTCTAAAATAATAAGTTGAATTCATTTCTTAAATTTCTTTGTTTTGCTTAATAAGTGATGTTATGAGTGAATTGCATTATTTTTTTTATCGCGTAGATGTTTATCAAGTCTCAATCTATTTAACCGTGTGTATAACGTTTAGATTGGCTTCAAAATCTTTAGTTCGGAGAGATACTTCTTGCCGAGAACTGGTAGCTTTTGGAGATTATATACTGTCACAAACTACTACGCTGCCTGGATGTTTACTCTCTAAACAAATAAACAAATAATTTGAAAAGTTGGAGTTTTGAGGAAATGAAGTCTGAGCACATACCTACACGTTCACTTTTAGCTCTTTTGTTTGAGTACACAAATGTATACACACAATAACAATTAATAGGAATACGAGGAATTTAACCGACCGATTTCTGTCCACATTAGACAAATATGGGTAACTTTTTATGATTGAAGGTTTGTGGAACAAAGACACAAACAACCACATACTGAAAAATTTAAATTTTGAAGATTCAACAATTTAAAAGTGGCGGCGCCAGACTTTCTGGTGTGGGGCTCACTGGATGCCTGTCAATTATTTGGGAGGACCACATGTTCAACATGCATTTTCCTAATATTCACATTGTTAGTACGTGCTCCACATAAATATTTATTATCAAATAAAAGGAAGTTTAAATGTTGTAGTAAAAACAATTTATACAAACTTGGGATTGGTAGAGCTCGCTTGAAAACACATATTGCGACAGATGTACTGAATTCGAATGTTTTAGTTCTCATCATATTTACTATTACATACACTCTGACCCACTATGTTATCAAAGAAAAATAACGTCTTGCCGAATTTAAAAAATGAGAAGTCTTGTTAAAGAATAGGATATGAAACCAGGGCAATGTCGGACATGAGCCAAAACCGAATCGCGGGTAAAGTGTGTGATCCTAGTTTGTTTAGCTTTGATAGTCACGGCAGACAAATATCGGAAGGTGCAATTTACGTAAGTCAAAGCACATAGCGACCTTAACCCCTATCAAGACTTATACCCTGTCTTGGTTATCTCTGGAGCAAGGCCGTGCATAGCAGAAGAGAAGAGAGGAAATCGAGTGAGCAGAGCGAATCAGTACACGCTGCTCGAAGGCTGGTAAGTGCAGTCGCTTCCCCCTCCCTCCCCCTTCACGCAATACCGTTTCCTCTTGCTTGTTCATTGGTGGAGCCGTCTCGCGTCACTACTTTCGCAGAGGCTTGGTTTCGTTCGCTTGCTCCAGAGATAGCCGAGACAGGGTATAGCAGATCAACACGCGAAATGCACACACGGAACGCCCCCGCCTCTCAAAACCGGTTATGCTATACCGACCTAAATACAAGCTAAATACACAGTGGGAGGCTTGGGCTCTCCAACTAATAAACACAACCACGTTACAAGTGGTACAGTCACGGACATTTGAGGAGTAAAATTGGTAAACGTTGTAAGTGCCAAAAGTATTGGGAAATCGCATCGTTCCGCACATCAGCCCGTAAGAACGTGCACACTAGTGACCTCTTTACACGCCCTTTGAACTACTTAGAGGGCTACCAGCCACATTTCACTTTCACCACATTATAAAGCATGGCACATTTCACAGTTTAACGTGGAAAACGGTGTTTGAATTATTGTGGCACTTACAGCGTTTACCACTTTTAGTCTTCATTTGTGGATTCTAGCAATCTCATTGAAAGTATATTACAACCCAGAAGTGTCCGTGACTGTACCACTTGTACGTGGTTGTGTTTATTAGTTGGACATTTGTCCCATACACTCAAACTCCCTCGCGAAGTATTATCGTTCACTATCCGGCATATCTCAAGGTTACACCTAACTCCCTCCCCCACCTGCACCTGTGAAGCAAACACCAAACCATTTGTTTTCCCAATGTCCGGTACGGCAAACGTTCAGACCAGTCCTCTTTAGCAGAGTAAAGCTTGACGCCCACTGAGATGCGGAGAAACGTGGCAGCAGAACGCAACAGACCCATTTCCGGCGTTTAAATGGGCGATAACCCTCAAGATAACCTGCAGACTTCTGGCACGGTAATTCCGGCTTCGGTTCCGCGCGTGTCCCTGTAGTGGGCGATACACCATTTGATTTCAATAGAAGCAGACAACAGAAGTTCTGTTGCTTTCTGTTCGGGCGTTTCTCCGCGTCTCAGTGGGCGTCATGCTTAAGAGACAAGGTTCCATTTCCGGAATCTTGTGGATCCTATATAGTTTCGCCCGACAGAGTGAGCTACAACTTCAAACTTATGCCTATCTCCAAGACTGATTGTATTTCAAGTAAGGTGCCTGAACCCAATATGGCCTACCTAAGGTTTGCGATTGTTTCTAACGGTGTACAAAGTCAGAAAGGTAAAACTAATCACAAGATTCAAAAGAAGGAACATTTCTGGACGTTTACTGAAAATTGGAGTCTGTTCCAAATAATAACATGGGTGCAGTGAAGATTTTGTTAAAAAGTAACGTTTAGGCCATATTGAGTAGATATGGCCTAGTAATATATTTTATTATTTCACATCAAAAATTGCAACATAAATTGTAATGAAAGTACCACAATGTTATTATTATAGGTAAATACGTATACTGATACACATTTCATTTTATATACATACGGACATAATGAGATTGCACAAAGAAATAACATCGTTTACAAACCAATAAACAAGGAAGTGACGTGTCACAACTTGTCACCAGAAGACCAGGATTGCACATAGTCTGGGCAAATGAAAGGTCCTTCGTCATCTTTAGTGACTCCCAGACACTCTACGTGAACATAAGAGTAACAAATGTCACATTTTCACATGTCCTTTGCGATATGTTCCTGCCATATTGAGTCTCTACCTTACATAGTGATCGTGTTTCCTTCGTTTTCAACAGAACTTTAGATTGAAGTCTAAACGAAGTACATTGTTGTAAAGTACAAATTATGTTTGATTGTTTGTCTGATTTGGTGTTTTAAGTCCACTTTATGCACAGTAAGGCTAATCGGGACTGGACCTACAGTTTAACGTGGGATCCGAACCACTATGTGCTTCCACCGGGTATCGAACCCGGGACCCCTTGATTACAAGGCGAAGACGCTACCACTGCGCGTAAAGTACAAATTATGAGCTATCATAATATGTACTACAGATATAAACACCTATCACTTGGAAGATGTCGTAAGTAATAACTTACGTATGCAATATTAGATCTCGTAGAACAAAATCACGAGGTCCAGCTATTTCGCGTCTTTGTCCTCAAGTTACAGCACTATATGTGGCCGTAGGCCGGGAGCGCACAAACAAAAGGCTGCGTGCGCTTGTGGTTAAAAATGTATACCACGAGCGCACAAAATCCATGGCGATGTTGCCACGTTGTATCAACTGTTTTTGGTTTTTAAGGGACCCCTGGGTCCTTATAAGTTGACATATTATGTATCATATATTATGTGAATGGCTATATTCATAACACCCTATTTCATTTAAATAACCTCACAAAGAATTTGGCCTCGTAAGACGGGAATGTATCACTGCAGAAGGAGGAATACACCAGCAGACCTCAGAGACATAGTCGAAGCTAACCTAACCTAACCTAACCATTACACAATCATAGATGTGGCAACGCAGCATTGGATGTTGTGCGTTCGTGGCACCTTTCATATACCACGAGCGCACACTTTCACATTTTTTTGCGCAAGTGCACTGCACCCCTATATGTACAACAAACAGGTTCGGTCACGTCATTCGGACTCTCTAAATGACATACTAGCGTCATCTGTTGAATTCACCATGTAACTACTTGGAAACAGCAAATAGGTCATATTGCGTACTAGGCCATATTGGGTTCAGGTACCTTATGTAAACATAAGTGGAGTGAAGTAAAAGTGAAGTACAGCACCCACACAAGCAACGATTTTCTTGTGTACATGCACCACAAATGATCTTTGGACGTGCTCTACCAACCCAGTACTTTTGACCGAGACTGCCCACTACTGTCTGTAAGGGTCGGTAATGAAGAAGGAGAAGATAGATGCTTATGAGTCTTTCGCGGGTCTGGGGCGTTCTAATGTTTACTGATTGCCCGTCTGCTGCAAAAGTGCATGTGTAAGGAATGTCCATACGCTGACGATGTCCAACAAAAGCTTATATTCCAGTTGGGTGTTCTATAACCTAAAAACTGATCAGTTGTTTAGGTCTGTCTGCGTTCGCCATGTGTTGTGAAAATGATATCGTGTGCAGTAATCCTGATGGCTTTGAAAAAAAACAATGTTCTCATTTTCTTTATTCAATCAGCTAATGGAATTTACAGATTTTGCATTTCGTTCAGTCTGCATCAGTCAATTATGACAATTTGATATATTTAATGACCAAACTGCCTTTTACGTATTCTACCCATTTCACATTATTTTCACTCTTTAATCTTCTTTTTCAGTAAGCCAATTTGCGGTATTTTATACCTTCATAGTACTAATATCATCAAGTTTATCCCAGAAGCGTAGCAATCAAGGGCGCCCGCGAGAATTTTTCTCAGGGGGTCATAGAAATTTATTATTATTATTTCTATTATTATTATTGATATTATTATTATTATCATTATTACTGCTACTGTTTCTACTTCTTATGTTTTTTTAAAAAAAATTACGTACATTTGTAATTTCCATATTCTGTATATCTATATACAATTTTCATAATTGTATGCTTAACATATTAATTCATGTAGGACAAGAAGCTGTTTTCTATAGTTAGATGTAAGCAAAAATGTAACCCAACTTAAAATAATAATAATAATAATAATTGCTGTAACTTACGGCCTGTAAGTCACAGGAAACGATATTTTTTGTTATAAAATATCGCTATAATTTCAATATTCGAATTACATTAACTCTTTCCACAAATCTCAGGGTCCTTGGTAGCAATATTAGCCGCAGAATGCGCTTCCAGTTTTGCTTTAACCCTAAACCACTAACCCGTCGTAATTTTTTCGAGCTCGATTGTCGGAACTTGCTGTTTTGAACAAAGCATGTTTTCCTGCCCCCCCCCCCCCCTTCCTGTACCTTGCTAACTCTCTTCCTAGAAAGAGTCTATGCCAAACTACGGTCCTGATGGGTTGCTCGCTGTGGGAGGGTGGCGTTGTAAATTTTACGAGGGGTTAATGACTACGTATATCTTACTCGTGCAATCTATGTTGTTGTTTTTAGCGCTGTTAGTTCAGGCGCCTGACTAAATAAATATAACGTTAAATAAACAAAATCAGTGTATCAATTAATCATGGTTGGGGAGGTTCGAGTGCCGATAAATGGAAAATAAAGGCATAAAAACAAATTACAGTAGGACGTAATTTCTTTTAATTGTAATCTCAATTAAAAATCTAATTCAGAATTATTAAAATATTTTACATTTCTTATATTATAGAGCATATTTTGCACTCTTATTATTGCAAGGAATAGGTTTAATTTGTAAAATATTTTATTATTATAAATCAACTTTCTGATGCGATATTTCGGACCCTACATTTTGCATTTCCGAGACTGTGTTAAGTATTGGTAAATGAGAAACTAACGAAATTATATTTTTAGGCTCGAAATACTTTGTACGAATGAGAGAAACTACTGATTTTTTTAAAATCATGAACGGTTTTGTTGATACAAGAAAAATAAAGTGCTATCGTGAAATTTATGAGGGGCTACTGAACACGTTCCTCCCAGTAAGGCTTAGTGCCGTTTCTGGCTTCAAGCACATCCTCTTACTATATAATATTTATTATTATTATTATTTTACATATCTTTTGAAGGTGTGTAAAACAAGGTATGTTAAGCATCTATTACATCTCTTACCTCCTTCACTCGAGTGAGTAAAACGCAGAGCTTTCCTTGTCCGGCATTACTCTGCTCTCCCCTAAATCTTAAGAACAGTAGTGTTCTTAAGTGTTCAACAGCGACAGCCCGCAGTTAACCACGGTTCAACGGACATTACTGTGTGTGCGGTGTTGCCACATTCCGCGTACATCTTTACTCCGCTGAATAAAAATTTGTATAAAATCGGTTTCGCAGTGTGAATTGACAATGATAATGGATTTTGAAAACAGATGCAAAGAGCTTCAAAACAACACCAATATTATACAGAGCATTTCCTGACATTCGCTACGAGACTCGCCGGCAAGCTGCCCGGCATCAGCGCTTGTCTTTCCCGGTGAACGGGTCAGCGACAGTCGCTAAAGTGCGCGTCAAATCTCCTGCATAAGGCGATAGCCAATAGCAGCGCACCGCAGCGCTGCAATGTCGAAATCTCACACGGAAAAGAGACAGCGTGGTTGAGCGATACGCCTTGTCACGGAACTAGGCAACGCCGCACGTCTGTGATTCGCTGGTGCTGTTCAGCCGTTCAAGGCCATATGCAGGAGATTTGACGCGCACCCTAGAGTCGGCGATTAAAATTACAGTTTTCATATTGTGTACTAACCTTGACTACAGAAGGTGTTGAAAATAATGTCCCTCTGCTGCAACACATTCCTGGCATCTCCGAAGGAAATTGACATTTACACGTGCAAGTTCGTCTACTGTAATTCTCCCGATTTTTCGTACAATACTCTCTTTTAACTACGGATGGTGTGCGGATTGTCTTTGTATACTTCATTTCCCCATTTTTCTTTCCACTTTTATTCAGAACTGACCCTGTTTAATATAAGCGACTGTCGCGGACCAGTTCACCGGGAAAGACAAGCGCTGATGCCGGGCCGCTTCCCGCCGAGTCTCGTAGCGAATGCCAGGGAATGTTCTGTATGTGTAGGACTACCCAATACTAAGAAAAAGTTATTTCGCAAAATTGTTGATAACGGTTTTTTGACAATTTTTAAAAATCAGAAAATTAAGAATTGTGTTTAAAGCCTTTCTGCCTGCATTATACTAAAATCTGATTACAATCAAATCACTCGTTTCTGATTTATACAACTTCAAAGAGAGTGATCGTTTACAGAACTAAAAAAAGGCACTTTTTTGTTCTCACGACGATAAAAAATTAAGGCATATTCTGAAAAAGTGGTTACCATAGATCAAGGCAGAATTGAATAAGCTAAATTTTGACGTAACTCGTTTTTATGTAGGTCTACTGGTTAATTTTTAATTGGAGTTCAAACTCGAGTATCTATAATTTTTAATCGGACAGTAGGTATTCACTTTCAGTGATCGTGGAAGATCAAATTTCACAATGGAAGGTGGTCGATTAGCACAACTATGGCATTTAAGTATTTGTAGTGGTAATCTTAATGATATTTTTAAAAAAATTCTAATGAATTGTTGTTGTTTTTTCAATACTCCACTCTCACATCATACTAAACCTAACTATTTTCTGAAAGAGCATCGTTCGAAAATACTTTTTGGAAGGGGGAGAGCAGGTGCCTTCTTTCGCCCTCTTCATAAAAGTTTGAGCCCTGGGAATGTAACAAGAGAAGGAGAGACCGGGGGGAGTTGCCCTTAGGGGCGAGTTGACAAAGTCCATTTTATTCCCACCAGTCAAGAGTTGGCAACATTGCAGGTTACTGTGAATATGTGTCATCTCTAGAACCAACTCACAACTAAGAAGTTGAGTGTCTTGTTCACAAAGTTTCTAGTGCATGACAAATAACATCAATTCTTACTTGCGAGGTAAATTTTCTCAACTCTATATTCTTTCTTATATGTTTTCAAAGTAAATAAGCACATAGTTTATGCTAAGTCTATCCAGAAGACTATGGTAAATTGTACCGATACTACATTCGGATACTTTGTTAAACTGCAATGTTTAGCAGCGGCATGGCCAGAAAGTTTAATATGGCGATCGGGGTGAGTTGACAATAGGAAGAAAGGGGCTAGTTGACAATACTGTAGGCCTATTGAGAAAATTGTTCTTCAATTAATTGTTTCATCAGAAACATCTTAGCATATAGACACATTGTTTGTAATAATATATATTAGATTAGGATTATAGGACAGTATATTGCATTTGCATTTGTGATATAACAAAAATAAACACTGGGTAAAAAATTCAGTAAACACTTTCGTAAACTATTTTTTTAAAAGTTTGGAACATTTATGTCTCATGTTACTGTTCATTTGAAAACATTTTTGTAATCTGTAATTTTTAAGGCAGTATATTGTTTGAAATAAAATATTCCAAACCGTGTATGGGGTAGAATTACACATATTGTCAACTAACCTGGCACATATAGTCAACTCACATCATATACGGGGTGAATTGACAATACTGACACGCTTCGAAAAACAAGCAATAACTTTACAAGTTTTAGCATCATGGTGTAATAAAAATACATAGTGGTCAAGGAAACTACAGGTATTGCTCATAGTATTTCATCAATAGTAGATAGTAATTTTTAAGAGCTGCAGAAATTTAAACATAAAAACATGCTCAACTCACCCCGGTCTCCCCTACTCATTTATAAATCTCACCTTGAAAGACACCATAGATAGACTAGGCTACAATAATTCTTTCACACAAAAGACATTCCAAATTACAATGAAACGTCACTCTTGAAGAAAGTAAGTTTGGTACATGAAATCAAACAATTTTACTATTTGCTCAATGAAACTAGAAGTATATCAACTTGACGTTAGTATATTCGACTGCATTAACAATGCTAAATGTGATCATTTTCCTTAATATAATTTATTGTCCTCTGCTCGATGGACAAGCTTTTCATTTCATCGTCCAGGCTTTCCAATCTTGAACCTTATACCTCATATCCTTTATATCCGTATTGAATCTACTTAATTTAATATCATCTATTAGCTGATATTTATTCTTTCCTGGTCTCTTTCCCCATTAACCATTCCTTCTAACACATCTTCAAGTGGGTAGGTAGTTCCATCTGAGTCAATTTCTTCTTTTTTGGCCAATTATTTACAACACGGATTCCTTTCTTACTTTGTCTGTCCATTTCACATGCTCCTTTCTTCAGCATAGCCACATTTCTAAAGCCTCTAGCCTCTTCTCAGAACTTTTGTAATGTCCAGGTCTCTGTGCCATAATTTGACATGTCCTATTTATAGCATTTAATTAGTCTCTTCCTCGGTTCATTGTTCAAAGGTCCACAAAAACACTTCTTCTATTAAATGCTTCCTTCGCCAATGCCATTCTCATTTTGACTTCCTGACTGCAGCTCTTGTCCTGCTTATGATACATTCCTGGTATATGTAGCTGCCAAGTTGTTCAATTCTTTCCCCAAATCCTCACATTACTATTTCTTGTTTATCCTCTGATAACCATTGCCTTTGTCTTGTTCACATTGATATTCATGCTGTACTGCTCACAGTGTGTATCCCATCTAACACCATCCTTTCGTCTTACGCTAGTAAAGAAACCTTATACATTTTATTTTGCTTCCTGCTATTGTTACCCCTTCCTTATTTTAGAAATGTTACTTTACCATTTTTTTTCTAAATAGATATTGAAGGACACAGGAGACAGGCAGCATCCTTCACTCCTCCCCCAATTTCACTTTTCTCTGTAACATGTTCTCATATGCTTGTTGTTTCATGTACAGATTATTTAAGTGTCTTTTCCAATCTACAACTATTTTGTTCAGCATCTCTGTCATTTTGATGTAATTCACTACATCAAATGATTTCTCCAGATACACAAATACAGTAAGCACTTACTTTCCTTTCTCTGGGTATCTTCCTCCTACTGTTCACAGTCATCTAATTGCATATCTTGTACCTGATTCAATTCTGGAACCAAACTGTTGTTCTTCTAACTCTCCATCAACCTTAGCATGTAAGCATAGAATTAGGGTACATTTCCTGACGTTGCTTTTCTTTAGTAGAGGTACTAAAACTACCTCCATGAAGTCTTCAAGCCAATCACCTTTCTCATAGATTGCATTTCATAAGCATCAAAACCCCTTATTTCTCTCACTCACTCATAGTTCAATAATGATCCAATGCCATTGCTTTACCAGTCTTCATTTCCCTAAGTGCTTTCTCAAATACTTTCTTCGAGGTGGGAAGACCTTTTCATGAACTACAAATCCTTCATTTTCTCTAGGTAAAGAATCCTTCACATGATGACTCTTTCTGTGTAGGTCTTCTTCATCCTATTTCCATAAATTCATTATTTATGGTTTGTCTGTGATTTTGCAACCTTTCGGACACTGTTTGCCATTTTCTCTTGCAAAGTCCAAGCAGTTTGCTTCATGAACCATAAATCATATCTTTCTCTTTTCTTCTAGTTCAGTTTCTTCATGTTTCTTCTTTATCAGTTTCTCTTTTTAGTTGGTTATTTAAATTCCTGTAGTTTCTTCTTCCTTGTTCTGTATTTATGCTCTTTCTTCCATCATCTCCAACATATGATTTCTTAGTACTGTTTCTATTTCCATAGATAATGTTTCTTCTGCTACTTTGTGTCCTTCCAAATATTATCACTACTTACAGCTCTGTCTTTTAATTTAGTGATGAACTCTCTGAAATTTTCTACAAAGCTTCTTAAGTTTCTCAAAGTGAAGCTTCTTCATTGCACAATCTATTCTTATCTTATTCAAATGAAAGTTTATTTAACCCACCAGTAGGACATGATCTGAATGTACATCGCTCCTGGAAATGTCTTTGCATTTTTCATACAATTTTTATATCTTCCCTGTACAAATATGTAATCTATGTGATATTGTATGCTGTCCTTTGGGCATGACCACGTGCAGTGCTCGAAGTGAGGGGGTATTATGGTATCCCCACTGCCAACTAGCACTAATTTTGCAAAGCATCCCCCTAGCTGTCTCATTGTCACCATGTTAAACCATAACAGCATCCCCGCAGCTAACACCAAGGCTCAACTAAACATCTTCCCTGCAGACATTTCCACTTCAGATACTGTCCACATGTATATTCTTTTGTGGTGCAAAAATAGTGTCTTTTCAACCATTAGTGGGTTCCTTTTACAGGAATTTACCAGGAGTTCATGTCCCTCATTTCTCTCTCCTAATCCATACCTTCTTATTGTGCTTCTCCTACTACAGCATTCCAGTCTCCCATTATGATAATGCATGATCCTTTCTTCCCCTTTTCAGTCATCTTCAATCTCTTGTCATAGTTTTCCTCTGCTACTTCTCCATTAACCCCCACCATGTGGCATAAACTTGTACAAACACTAAATCATTTTCCTTCATGGTAGTTTCCTGTATTCACATCACACACTGAAATCACTTTGTCTTTCACATGTTATCCAAGTAGTATGCCAGCACCATGACTTTTTTGCATTCTCCTTCAGCATAAAACATTTTGAATTATTCACTTTCCCGGTCACTACATTTTTCCCACCGCACTTCTGATATACCAGGATATATGAAATGGGCCTTGGCATGGGCCACTTACTAAAGAGTTAATCATATTCCAAGTTCCAATCCTATGTCTTGTCTCTTTTGGTTTACTTCTTTTCTTACCACTCCTGACATTCAACAGACACCCTTTCCCAAAAATCAGAATGGGGACCTAACTTATATCCATAATGTTTTCCCTTGAAAATACTCACCATTGCATAATTTCAGTTTTTCTAACGAAGAAAAGTATGATTGCTTCCTGTTACTTTCCACACACCAACTCTCTCTTTCAAATTTTGAAATATCCCATGGGACCACAATGCAAAAGTTAGAAGGGCAGATGGCCTTTCAGAATACTCCAAGTTCTTAGAGATTGGGTTTTTGACCTGAACAAGATCAGGAAATCCCAATTAGCCTTCGCCTGCCTTAATATCATATCTGCCATTAATAAACTTTTTCGAAATGTCTCCAGTGGTTGGCACCCCAGTGAGATGCCTCATTTGCGCAGCCCTTCCACCGCACCCAGACACTCATTTTAATTTATTTTCTTCTCTCCCTTAGAAAATTTACATAAAAATATTTATAAAAATTGTACAGTGAATGATTATTATAAATTATAAATCAACTTTAAAAATTGAAAATATATTATTGACAAAAAAAGATATGATCCATACACTTGGATGTGATGAAATGTTTATATATTTTTAATTGTCTTGTTACTACATACTAGGATATATGTATAGAATATTTCAATTTATTCTGAATTACAATTGTTCTCTGTTGAAAAGTAACTAAATTTGAGATTCCTCTGATAATTTATTTGCTTTGTTTTGAAAAGTGCTACTTAGTGAACTGCCACAAAAGTATGTAAGTGCTTTATATATTGATGCATTGAGGTGGTAAATGATATTAATGGAAATGAATAATCAAATATTTGTGCCAAACAGATATATTCTTAATAAGTTTTGTTCAGTGATTCTGGCATTACCAACATCAATAGATTTTTATTGATTTAGTTTATTTTACTTCGCGTTTTGTGCCTCTTGGCTAATTTGCGAAGATGGGGATGAGTGATGAAATTATGAAATTGATGAATGGACATTCACAAATAACCAAGCCCGAGCGGGATTCAAACCCGGGACCCTTGGCATGCCAACATCAATAGAAACTGGCTACATTTTAAAAAGATAATGTTTTCATAAAATTATAGAGAATTGCTACCATTGAATTTGTCAGATAGGTAAAATGGAATTAAATTACAGAAATCATAGTTTTATTGCAGTTATTGTCATTTTTAAGAGGAGGATGAAATTGATTCCTAAAATATATAAAGTGTGTACAGAGAAAAAGAATGACTGCACTCACAATTAACTTTCAAATGAACAAAGAGAAAGAGAGGGAGAGAGAAAGAGAGATTATGTGATAGCTGTATGGATATATATGAATCTGCAAGTGTTAATGTCATAACCAATGAAGTGTTTGGGAATCTATTGAGTATCGCACATTACTTTTCATTCTGCAAAGGTGCAGGACTCTACTCGGCATCCTTCAATGCAGCAGAATGTCATGTGGGCTAAGCTCACTGAAAACCTCTCGAGACAATGTAGCAAAATCAGATACCTGAATACCACTCTTCCGACTCCGATTTCTTTCCTAATCATGTAGCAATAGGCTTCTCCTAATTATGGATTGGCACAAGAATTCGACCATGAATTCAGAAATGAAAAAAAAAAACATTGTTTGCACCAAATATAGAATAGTAAATTGAAAGTGTTTACTGAAAAAGCTATTCCACTTAACATCACTGCTTGTAAAAGCAGAAGCAACAATAGATGAACAGTCGATAGTAATGAAAAAATAATACATGAATCATTCCTTTCCAGGCACTTACAACCAGACATTGAAACAACACACATGTGGGTATTCAACTTTAGTGGCTGTAGTCATTTGTCCTGGCAGCGTAGTACTTTACACACTTCCTGTTATACCTATTTTTTACATATTCAATGTTTTTTTCTTACCTTTATACTTAATAGTAGGAAGAGCAACAACATATTTACTGTGACCATTGTATATTTATGCTACTAGTACATCTACAAACTAATCAACAGACCCATAATCATTACACCTAATTCTGTCTTTCAGTGCCACCCAAAATCACGCCTTTCAGTTTTGCTCAAGATTTAAACGTAGGGGACAGAACAAGTATTCAGTGTGTGGTGGTGAAGGGAGATTTGCCCCTCACCTTCACATGGCTGAAAGACAACATTGGACTCTCTTCTGTCGGCCCTTTGGACATTTCCATCAGAAATCACGATGTCTTCAACAGCGCATTAAGCATAGGCAGCATCTCAAGAGCACACAGTGGCAATTACACGTGTCGCGTCTCCAATGACGCTGCTACCACCACACACACTGCACAACTCCACGTGAACGGTAAACACACAACCCCAGTCTATCTCTTATCACTTATCTAGATTGTCTTCCACTCGTTGCAATTGTGTATGGCTGTTTCTTAAGTTTTTTTCGGTCTTTTTGTACAAAGCAAGGAAAGAATGTTAAGTTCAGAGCATTTTTTGGTATCTTGATTATTTTTGTTCTTTCTTTAGGTTTTGATTTTATATACGTTTGATACCAAAAATCCATTATTTGCATCTTTCAGTCCCCCCTCGGATCTCTCCTTTTTATTTTGAAGATGATGTAACAGAAGGAATGCGTACTCAGCTTATGTGTACCACGAGCCAAGGGGACCAACCCTTTAACATCACGTGGTATAAAGACTCTCAACCGTTGAGGGCCTCCAATTGGATTAACATTAGTGATTATGCACCCTTTTCTAGCATTCTCACTATAAATAGTGTAACTTCTAGACATAGCGGCAACTACACCTGTGTGATAGAGAATAGAGCCGGCCGAGTCCAGTACACCGCCATGCTCTCTGTCACTGGTAAAGTATACTCCTTTTTCTTGCTTCCTTGTATACATTTCTGTTTGCACTATTTTCTATTTCTGATAGCCGCTATATTGTTTTGATTCATAGATATACACACATGGCTCACAAAATGATTTTTTTTAATGCTGAATGATAGTTTATATAGTTTGTTTTACTTCAAGTTAAAATGCAGAGGGCCTGACAGTTTCTTTGCTTTTGCATGCATTTCAGTGAATTTTAAGTACAGTGTGGTTCCTGTTTAGCCTCTCCCTATTTTAGTTTGTCTTGATGTATAAGAGTTCATCATTTTGGCACCAGAGTAGACTGCTGAATTAGACCAGATTTTAACCCACGATTCATTCTACAAAATGTCCTGGGTTTTTTTTCAACTATGCAGTAGTATTTCACTGATGTGTGTTATTTCAAAAAATGAACGTTACTATTTTACAATAATTTAATTTCTATTTTGAATCTTGTTCTGGGAGCCTTTTCCCAAAAAAATTGATTGAAAAAACAGATAATCATTTTGGAAGTTAATGATGCTATTTAAATATTCCATTCAACTTGTTGGTGCAAATTCAAAAGTAAGCAAAATGTTCTGAAGTATGATATAATTCAGTGTTAGATGTATATAAAACAACTAAGAAATGTGAGACAAATTCTAAACGAATATTTTCAAAATTTTCTGGGAATTTCCTGTTGTTTGCTACAATATCATTAGTAAAGTAATAATTATTTATAATTGCTTTGTACAATATAAACATAGTTTTCGAGGCCTCCCTGATGGCATAGTGGAAACGTCGTCGCCTTGTAATCAAGGGGTCCCAGGCTCAATACCCAGTGGAGGCACATGCCACAGTGCTTCGGATCCCACTTTAAACTGTAGGTCCAGTCCCGATTAGCCTTCCTGTGCATAAAGTGGACTTAAAACAACAAATCTATCAATCAATCAATAAACATAGTTTTCACCAGTTTTCCTCGAATCATGGGATCAAATCAGATCTAACATTTAATTTTCTTTACCAATATTAATTTTTGGTAGCTTGTTTCATAATAATTCACTCCTGTTCTTTTCTGGTAGTTGGTCAGTTTAAAATACAGATTTCCTTTCTACGTACCATTTCATGTTTAGAGTACCACTGTAAAGTCATATAAATACAAATTATTTTATTTGTAACTTAAAATGGTAGTTATTTTGATTTTAAAAATCTTCCAGGCCATCTAGAACAACGACCCATTTTGAACTCATAATTATTATTTTTTTTTTTTTGGAAATATATATTTTTTTTTGTCTGCAAAAGAGAAAGTTAAATTGTGACATCAAATTGGGTGACCAGTGAATAACGATAATCTATAAAGTATGTCAAGATCCTCTGTATATTTATGATGTGGATACAATATATACAATTCACCATTACCATAAGCAGCAGCATTAACTTGGGATCTAACTTTAGGGGGAGGGTACAACCTGAACTATAAGAATTTGAACTCTCATCTCCCCTTGCTCTTTGGGATTGATGGAGGAACCAATCAATATAAATTTTGAGGTATTGGTGAGGCTCAGGCAAGGAAGTGGAATAAATATACCAACATACCAATTCTGTATATTGTGTTATGCAAGGCATTGGTACTGGCTCTGTATAGCATAAGCCTAAGCACAACACTTTGGCTTTCCTTCTCTAGTTTTTAATCATTGGAATTATTCCCTACCAACTCGATACAATGAAAATGTAGAGTTCATAGGTATGAAGAGAGGACTTCCAAAACTATGGAATAATATTCAAGAACAATATTTCATTGTGCAGGATTAATACATCAACCATTACAAGGTTCAACTCAAGAATTCCGGAAAGTATTGTGTGTTAACATAGCTGTGCATTTTTTGGAAAAGTAAATCCCAAATAGAAGCAGAAATAAAGAAAAAGAAATGTGAAGGTCATTCCTTATTTCCTTATTGACTGGCAGAAAGTTTATGGTTTTAGAATATGCACATCCAGTATGGACAAATTGTTTTTGTTTTCTCCTTTTAATATTTTTGAATTTCAGAATTCTTCAATGTTCACTATTTACTGGTCACCTTAACTTCGAATAATAATAAAATGAGCCATTTTTCTTAGTCTTCGTATCTTTACAGCTTAACATGGGTCCTTTATACAGCTTCTCTATAATGTATTTTTAATGTTTCTTAAGAAAAACATCAAAGCATTTTGTACCAAAAATGTGTTAACACATGCCTACAAAACATTCTTATACACCATAAACCTAATATTCTTTCTCTGCATCATTACATTTTTTCAATTCTTGTATTTTTCTAGTACAATATGCTGGTGCTGCTAAGTTGGTGTGAATTATTAAGGAACTATTTGTATGTATAGTATGATTGCTTGTGATTGGAAACTTGCAGCGGTATAATTCATTGCAACAGTAATTAGTGAGCTACTATAACTTCCTTCATGTTGCAACAATCTTTGCAAGTGAATGTACAGCCTAAGTTTATTCAATTATGTCTCTAAAAAATCATAATTTAATGCTAATTTCATCATATTTTTATCTTACATTGATGTTGTAGTTCCTTGCATGTTGTGCTGAAAATCTTCATGTCTGGATGTCTCTGTTATGTGTTCTGTTAGGGACATGAGAACACACCACCATCATTGGACACACAGGTACTGTAAACAGAACATATTGCTAACACTACAACACACCAAACCAGGTATGATTTTCTATATATTCAGTAGATATTACATAATTTCATGTAATATGCATTTATATCTTCCTTTAAAATAGTATATTTTAAAAACATTTTTATTATATTTTTCTGTGTTAATGTTATTTTATTTCAATGATTGTGGGAGCAAGTGCATTCTTATCGATCGTTTCTAGAAACGCATAGGAAAAAATTGATCATAAACTGAAAATATAAACTGTTAATGAAATTACACAAATGAGAAGCTGTTTTCAAATATTCATTAAATGAATGATAGTTGATCTAATTTTATACAATATATTTTATACAATAAATGATCACAATTCTTTAAGATTAATGCTTACTATTGTGACAAGACAATTCACACTCAAACTTCTCTGTATATATATATTCCATTGCTAGCAAATTGTATGACGGCACTACCCCATAACTACAAAAGGTGGACCTGACTTCAAGCAAGGATTGTTTGGAACTATCAATATATAATTACCTAGAAGTATATAATACTTCCGATTTCTTAATGTTTGTAACAAATTGATAAGAATAAAATTAGCTCTAGAGGCAGAACACTTAAAAAGGATTTCAAAATTTGGCTCAGTTTCATGTTCGCAACTTTGTACAAAATATTTGGAACTAAATTCTGTGTTCATAATGAGTAGAAATTTTATGTAAAAGTAGGATTAATTATGTGTGAAATTTGGTGATTCATCTCTATGAACTTTTGGGATATTCCACAATTTTATCTTCCAGATGAAGCATAAATTTTAATGCACTAAAATTTGATCATAAAAGATATGTTATTGTGAATATCCATCAGTTAATGTAGTTGTCTTTATTTAATATGGAGAGTTGAGAAATTAAATAAATGCAGTATATGAGTAATTGAGTAATCCATGTTCTGAAATCTGCAGTTGAGTCAAAGAATACGAGAGATGAGAAATTTTCTCCCACAACTTTCTATGAGTTCCATTGTTTGTTTGTTATATTATTGATTTGCACTACTCTCCTGAACAGCAAGTAAATGTAAACAAACTCATAGAAGTACACATACACAACATGTGTACAAATATATTTCTTAATACAATTTAACTAGAATGCAGGTTATACTTTTACTGTCCATGTTATTAACAGTGGTTATTAACATAACATCTATCACAATATTGTGTTTCCATTGAACAAAAATGAGAACAACAAAACAAATAATATTGAACATGACAATTAAAATGAGAATCCTACTTAACAGTCACAAATGTAATTCTTCAACAAGATAATACAAATAATCAATCTCTGCCTTCAAAAGTTATTATTCATTATTGTATTTGGTAGAATATATTAATGGTTTGTAATGTAGTAGTATAATCTTTATCTAATCATGGCAAGTAGTTCATGCCTGATAAATAATTTCATCAAATACATGTTTCTAGCCTTGAAAGAAAATTAAAGAAAACCATTTTTGAAAATGGGAAGTTATTCTAAATGGCTTGTAAAATTGAATTTCAGAGTTTCAGATCTTGATTTCTTAGCTAAGCAAATGGGAGTTGTGCATACCAAAAGCAAAGTACTCATAGCTCCAGTTCAGGGTACGCAGAATGTATGATAGTGATGTAAATGACCTTTTTTCAGTACCTCCAAAATGGGTTGTTGAGCCCACAGACCAAACAGTAGTTCTTGGAAAACAGGTGACTCTTCAGTGTCAAGTTGATGGGTTCCCCAAGCCCACAGTTAGATGGAAACAAGCACTTGGTAAGAGGTCTTTCTGTAATGTTAAAATTATTTCTAGAAAACACACTCACGCATGTCATTTATTCTTCTTTTGTTACAGTAAAAGTGAGAGTAAGGTAATATTCATACCACAAAATCGTACAACTTTTATGAACTTTTCTTTTCACTAAATTACTACAGGCTGATAAGCATGCATATACTTCAACAAACCTGTATAACTACAATAATGGGATACAAATATTTATGGGCTATAAAGAAAACCTGTTTGCAAGGTTGCCACATTAAAATTTATTTTTATATATTGGGTTGGCCCATAAGTCCTGGCGTTTTTCTTAAGTGAAAATTTTGCATGAAAAATAAAATGTGTTGACAATGCGTTTTATGTTATTCGATAGAGAATTATGTGCTCTACAAAATAGTGTGTTTAGTTTTTTTATGCTGATATACTTTTTGTTCTCTTCAGGTCATTAAAATGGAGTGTCAAGTTGACAAAAAAGAGCATTTTCAACGCCTTCTGCTGTTTGCGTTTAATCGAGGTGCCAAAGTCACAGAAGTTGCTCGAGAGATTTGTGAAGTGTATGGCGAAGAAGCGATGCCTCTTAGGAAGGCTCAAAATTGGTAGAGGAATCGCTGCTTGTATCCATGAGTTGACCGATGACGGGCAAGCAAACGGGTGGAGATCGTGGCTCGTTGATTTCTGTTGTTGTCGTTCAAAGCATGCGGAACCCATGTGCCCAACTTTTGAACCTTTCCCATCGAGTGAAGGTGACGCTCTATGGTACTGTGGGAGAATTCCATTATCTCTGCCAATTCCCTCGTCGTTTGGCGTGGATCTTCATGAATAAGCTGATTCAGTCGCTCCTCATCGAACTGAACGGAGCGTCCGGTGCGATGCATGTCTTTGAGGTCGAAATTGCCGTCTTTGAATCGCTTAAACCAATTTTGAACCTTCCTAAGAGGCATCGCTTCTTCGCCATACACTTCACAAATATCTCGAGAAGCTTCTGTGGCTTTGGCACCTCGATTAAACGCAAACAGCAGAAGGTGTCGAAAATGCTCTCTTCTGTCGACTTGACACTCCATTTTAATCACCTGAAAAGAATAAAAAGTATATCAGCATAAAAAAACTAAACACACTATTTTGTAGAGCACATAATTCTCTATCGAATAACATAAAACGCATTGTCAACACATTTTATTTTTCACGCAAAATTTTCACTTAAAAAAAAATGCCAGGACTTATGGGCCAACCCAATATTTGAATTGAAATTTGGATAAAAATGTAATGTTTTAAAACTGTCATTTCTGGTCAGTGTCCGGATAAAATGGTTACAAATTTCTAGGTGTATTGTGTCAATAGTAAGTATTTTCATAGGAAAATTGAAAACAATTATTCATTAAACTGCAATTTTCTAATTTTTATTGTTGCCCAGTTGAATGTTCATTAAGTAGACAAAATGTATGTCTGAAACTATAAAATAAAATTATATGAATCTGTAGTAGTAGATAGAGTGATTGCTTTTGTTTATTTTACTTCACTTTTCTGTCACTTTTGGCTAAAGATGAGTATGAGTGATGATATGGTGAAAAATATATTAGTAGACGAAAGAACTCAAAACCTTCAATTCCTTACATATTAAGGCAACATTTAATTTTAACTCATTTTCATAATAATGAAAACTGTAAAAGTCAGTCTTTCTTAGAAAAGTCACATTCTGGCTTAAAAATGATCATTTCTGCTGATGGACACAATTGATAGACAATAGCTTGCTGTTTTTATTTTAAAGAAAATGTTGTATTTACCACAGTTATTCTGAAACTTTATGACTTTACAAAGTATTTATTTCAAAACAGTATGGAAAATATAAGTAAAAATTGATTCAGCCAGCTCAGTGGCCAAGTAGGTTAAGTGGTCCACTTTCAATCTCACCACTGAAGTTCCCAGGTTCGAGTCTTAACCTGGGCACAGGCATTCTTTGTGAGTGTCCCTTCATCAATTCATTTATTCATCACTCATCATCACAATTAGCCAAACGTGACAGAAAAGTGACATAAAATCATGAAATGTGAACAAAAATTGAGTCTTAATTTTACAAATAATCAGAACAATATAGTTCCTTGCAGAAAATAAATAATGTCCATTATGTCTAAAAGAACTAATTGAGCTTTATTCTTCCAAATTATGTTTTATTTGTGATCTTAGGAAGTCAACTTGATGAATACAGGGAAATCAACCATCAACCACAAATGAAAATTCTCCAGAATGGTTCACTGCTTATAACTAGAGCTACTGAGGAACATGAGGGACATTTTTTGTGTCAAGCCAGCAATGGAATAGGGGCAGGAGTGAGCAAAGTCATTCATCTTACTGTAAATGGTAAGTGAAAATTTATACTTAGGTAGATAATTTCCTGTATGATGAGATTACGGCTGTGCTGGTATTGGCTGATATTAGAAAATAATAGTTTGAATTTAATCGCCAATATCAACCAATACTTTTTCTCGTGTCAATCTGTTTACCAAGGTTTGCAAATACCACATGACAAGCATTCTTTATATTATGTTAAGTGCATAATTTCCATGAACTTTGTGTAAGTATTGTATGGAAAAATAAACTTATAAATATTATAAATAAAACACTGGTAGATTGATATGGTAAGTTCCAATGATATATATATGTATTAAAATTTATAAAAATTCTGAATTCATTTAAATTGTTCCAGTGTCAGTATTGGTGAGATTTTTAGCATTGTTCTAAGTGATCAGTGACTAAGATATAGTACAAGCAATCAAGCACTGCTTGCACCATTATAATAATATCTAATGTACTTAATGTTGAGTGGCTTATTTAGTTTCTAATGCACTCGATTTCACAAAATTTTACGGCTGTAAACTCTCTCAGCAGCCCATTGGCAAGCACCAAACTCCCTGCTTGCAGCCACCATGCGGGAAACTAATGCTCCTGAAGTATCATATGGCAAAGGGTAGATGCTGGTGAAGGTACGGTCCCCAAACCACTAATAAAAGCTCTCCTTTTCAGAGCTTTTTGGAGCATTTTGGCTTCTCTCGAAAATTACCTGAGCCAAGCAGACACTACTAGCAGAAAAGATATAAGTGTTAACACAATCATTATAACTGTTCCAAATTCCATGTAAACATACTTTAAAGCATTACTTTAAGTTTCACCATTTGTAAAACGTGTCAATAATGTCAACGTTCAGGTTTTCTTTTATTATTATTATTATTATTATTATTATTATTATTATTATTATTATTATTATGACACTGGGGAGCACTGGAATCTGCAGAACAGCTGGCTGTTGTCCACCTCACACCTCTCTCATCTCAAATTGCAATGCCACACCAGTGTTGACATATACCAAATAATTTCCATGATATTTATCATGAGTTTCCATACAAACAAATTTAAAATACTGATTTTTTTTTTCGATAACACTTATGTCAAGAAAGCAATGAAACTCTCTTCTGAGACCTGCAAAAGCAAAAGTGTTATGTCCTAAATGCTATCAAACTCAAAATAATATTTTTATTAATATGATACATTGTGTAAATAATAATAATAACTTTAAAAAAAACCGGCGCATTTTCTTCCTGTTCTAATGACCTATTATTCCAACGCTTAACATAATTTTAAGCTTCAAGTCAGTTATTTTACTCTCCCATGAACAATAATTTTAACGAAGTTGGTATCACTTTTCTGTTTGTTTCGGAGCTTTTCGGAACATTTTCCATTTGTGTGGGAAGAACGAGTGGTTCAAGTGAGTGTTCTCTTTTGTTTGGTGTGTTGTGATTGTACCAAAAGAAACATGGATATTTCAAATTGTGTACAGGAAACTGTAAGTAATAGCAAGTATTTTATTATATCAATAACGTGACCAAGAATTTGAACTAAGAAGCATGGCCGTTGAGAGAGGAGTTGGGGATATATTATTATTATTTAAAATGACCTTTCTTTCTTAAAAAAACTGAGGCAATGAGCTGTATATTCTATTTACCCCCCCCCCCCCCTTTTGGAGTACTGCATTGCTTAAGACCACACTTTGCCACTGTATGTGATATTGCATCTGCTGTGGATAAAATATTAAAAGTAATGAATGTATTTAAATAAAATATGTGGGAAGTGTTGTCTACGTATTAAATAGTGGGTAATGTGACTCCTTATTTTGAATTTCAATATATTATTTCTATATATAGTGGATTGAGAAATTCATTTTTATTAGTAAAATGTTTTTACACTTAATTTGACTCCAGGTATGATACACTGTAAATCCTAACATTTTGACATGATGTGGGCATGTTTCTAGTAGATGAACTTTGCATTGCATGGGGAGAGGGGGGATTAGTGCAACTGCACAGCACTGACAACTTCTTTGTGTACAGTGAAATGGCAAATCCTTTGTGCATTGAGCCATGCCTTGAAGGGAAAGTAGGACCATGCACATTCTCAATCTCAGCCATGTGATGAGCACCATGCTCCAGGCACCATTATCACCAGGTACTCATTGTTAGAGGCCGAGTGAATAAAAGGGCCATTTTATACAGGGATATTGTTAGAAAAATTTCTATCTGAGATCACCTATCCTGGGATTCGTACCAAGAATCAGATAATTTGTTGTCAATAAAAAAATATACATAAAATAATTTAAACTGATTTCTCTAATACACACTTTTTTTCCTTTTTGCAGCTGCACCTCGTTTCAAGTCAAGATATCGGAAAGATACTGTGCGTAAAGGAGACCTTGTTAATTTAAGATGTGAGGTAGAAGGGGATAATCCTCTGGACATAGTTTGGAAATTTAAGGGAAGTCGAATAAATCCTGGTTATGATGTTAGGTAAGGCATATTCAGTTAACAGGGGAAGCGAGGGGGGAAGTTGCCCCCTCTACACTTTTTGCTACTTTTGCCCCCGTACTATGCTAAACCATATCTACCAAGCAAAAGTAATCTGTCCTTGCCCCCCTAGTTTTGGGACCCAATCGCCACCACTGTCAGTTAATTATAGTTAGTCTATGTACTTGTATATTTCCTCAGGCTCAGGAGATTCCAGACTGAAGCTACAAGCAACAGGCGACACATGTCGCTTGAGAGTGAGCCTAATCAACAGCAACATTTCGCACCATAGCAACATGACATACCACACAAGCCTGTGTTCAGTTGGTGAAATCCTCAGGCAAAATGTGTCACCTGTCGCTCCGGTGTGAAATCTATCTCCCTTAGGAAAAAGAAAAGACAATATGAGGTTTTGAACTTTGATTTTCTAACCATTAATTTTAGTGAAGAATCGGGGGAGAATTCCAAAAATTAAATGAAGGCAAAAAAAATGGATAAGATGGACATGCATTGTAATTAGCGAGTCATGTCTTTTTTTTTTTTGTTTATTTTTTAAGTTTACTTTATGTTCAGATAGGTTAATCAGAACTTGAGCAAGTTTAAAGTGGGATCCAAACCACTGTTTAATGTGCATCCATCGGGGATTGAATCTGGGACTCCTTGATAAGCAACAGCATTATCACTATGCCATCTACGAGGCCTACCAAAAAGGAGAGAAGAAATTATGGAAAGAGAATGCAGTATGATACAAAACAAGGAACACCAAACTCAATTACCCTAGAGGGGTTATATTTCTAACCATGGGTGTCTGGAAGGGCAATACCAGCCTAAAATTACATGTTTTACACACATAATTTCATTTCAGTCACTAATTTGCATTAAATTACTGATAATGAAGACTAGTGCAGGTTATCACAGGAACATGATAACTTCAAACTGAAGCAATATTTTTAAAGGGAAGCACAGGTTTACTTTACCCTTCTGGAAAAGAACACTTTGCTTGCCCCTCACTGGAAAAAATCTTGCTGACAACTTGTTTGTAACATCCCTCATAATTAAATTATGATACAAATAACAAACTTTCTACTAAATACTTAGCATATGGATGCAGTATAGTATTCCCCATGGCTCAAGGGGTCGTGGGTTCAATACCCTTTGGAGGCACATAGTGGTTCGGATCCCACTTTGAACTATAGGTCCAGTCCCAATTAGCCTTTCTGTGCATAAAGTGGACTTAAAACAACAATTCAATCAATGAATCAATTCAAGCAGTACAGTATTTGAAAAAATTTCAGTGGAGGGAAAATTTCGGTAATTTATTTCAAAGCACCTGGTATTTTATAGCATCCTCCAAGGGCAAATATTTGCAGGATGCAGCATCCAGAGGGGGGGAAATTCTCCCCTAAATTCCATCAAATACCACCCTGTATGAATGTAGAGTAGAAATTTTAATATGTAATGTGTGTATGTGTTTATTTTTTTTCTTAAAAAAGAACAAATGTACATTTATTATTCTTACAGGTATCTTGTCAAAAGCACACCACTTTCTAATGGTTTTATGTCAGAACTAAGCATCATGGAGGCTTCTCACAAGGATGGTGGACAATATTTGTGCACAGCTACCAATGACTTTGGTCAAGATAATTCAAC
Organism: Lepisma saccharinum; assembly: GCF_977018435.1. Classification (NCBI taxonomy): domain Eukaryota; kingdom Metazoa; phylum Arthropoda; class Insecta; order Zygentoma; family Lepismatidae; genus Lepisma; species Lepisma saccharinum. Next base: position 20,149,991 of record NC_139230.1, on the reverse strand, counting down.
AATAGAGCTGTTTGTGCAGGGTAAGTCATATATATATTCAAATAGTTTTGGTAGATAAGCTAAATGTAAAGTTTATAAAATATCTTAGAATGATGTTTAATTTTAATAATTCCATTATAAGATGTAACTGTTGAGTTCTTGACTTGGTGTGAAGAGTTATAAAAAAAATATATAAAATTGTTGCTGCAGCACAACATCTTGTCACCAGTGGTGTAGCATTATAGTACGCCCGTACGCCCGGCGTTCCCAGATTTAAAATTTTAAAAATGCTTAAATGCTGTGATTATAAAGTAAAACGTGACTAATTTCATGTATGTTTGACCTTCATGGCATTATAATAGCTATTTTTCGCGATCCGCTTGCAACGCTCCACTCTCAACACTCGTTCTAGCACCTCTTTTCAATGCCTTTCCCGGCCGGACGCCGAGCAGGTTCGGCATACAGGACTCAATATTCCTTGCTGCCTTTCTGGAGGGAAAGCTTCGATTTCTACAGCAAGCGCGTAAATGCTCTCTCTTACGCCAGCGTACGGAGAAGAGAGGTCTACCGTGATTGGTTCATGTGACCCTTCCTGCCTTCTGAAGCAGACGACAGTTGTAGAATTCCTACCCGGTTCTTCGCTCTTCGCGCTCATGCAACTCGTGCTATGTGATGCTACAGTACGCAATATTGACTGACGTAACTTTACCAATCTCAAATATACTGCTTCTTAATGGCCACTGCATTGTATGATTTATCGCACGAACAGCGATGTGCATTAGAAACTAAAAGATCAACACAGTTTTTGTCAAGTAAGTTGGTGAAGTCCTCGTGGTAGAAATTCAGCCTGTGGCTGCTCTACCACTTAACCCGCAAAACTATTAATTTTTTTTATTGTATTTTTTTGTTATTATTATCTAACTACTTAATGTTTAGCATTCATTTGAAAACTCTTAACATCGAATGGTCTCTGGACAAAATTATTTTAAAATGTTTATCAGCATTCTCAAGATGTAATGAACACTGGTCTGAATTACTAATCGGCACTGTTACGTCAGTAGAGTGTATGATATTTGGATCATCCACTCTGCTTTGCACAGTGCGCCAAGACGACAGAGGTCCCTGGTTTGAATCCCGGCATGAACACGGGTGTTCTTTGTCAGTGTCCCTTCATCAATATCATCACTCATATTCATATTCGCAATAAACCAAAAGTGGTAGAAAAGCGAAATAAAATAAACCAAATCAGTCAGTAGTTGGATCATCCACAACAATGACGTATACTGTTGGGCAGAGGCGCTTATGATTCAGGTAGGTTTTTAATGACTTGCGTCATGCAGAAAGGTATAAAAAAGGTATAAAACACCAGAGTTCAAAACATTTGTGGCATAGTGAGGGATCTAATTTTCTAGCTAAAACATGCATGGATGATGTTTTATTGAAAACCTAGCTGACTTCAGACAAATAAACAATACCTGTGGCGACTAATACCATAAGTAAATTATTAAGCAAGAAAGGGCCGACCCTTCCTTCGGAAATGTCCATGCTACGCCACTGCTTGTCACTATAAAATATTGGAGTTCACAAATAGTCATTAATACAGTGTTGGGTTGAGTTGAAACTGGTGTATACTTTAAGGAGCAAAATTCTTCACTGAATTTGTATACCAGGTAAAAATATGCATGTTGCTTCCTTTTAATATGAACTACCATCAATTAAATGTCTTGTGAAGCAATGTCTAGTAACTTTGTTTCTTTGTTTGACTTAGATATTTACATGCTCTGATTTAAGTATTATATGGTGGAAACATTTTGCTACTTTTACTACAAACCAAATATAGTTTTCTTCAATTAGTGATGATGTCTCTTGCAAGTTGTAGAGTATGTAATTTCTTACTTATCTCTGAGAACAGTTGAATTCACTGGAAACCAAACATTCACTCACACTAAAACAGTCATATTTCGGATGGAATGAAACAAAGTTAAGAAAATTAACATGTTTTTAAGGGTACCCCAAATAGTTAGTGAAACTATACACAGAAAAGATCACACCAGATATTTCACTTCATTATTCATATTGTGTAGATTTTCATTAATCCTCTTATACAGTAATATTATATGTTTGAATATGGGGTGTGTAGGGTTAATAGTTTTGAAGAGAATAGAAATATTAAATATAATTATGGCATAACAAAAATTTAGATTGTAGTTTCTATGCTCACTAAGAGCAATTGCATAGCCAGGCATGGGCTCACTAGGCACATGTCCTTTCCGAAATTTTGCCCAATTAAGCTGTTCTAGAACAGGAATACCAAATGTCCCATACTGGAAGATCCCATTTCTTGTTATGGTGTCCCATTGTCCTGATTAAAGTCCTGGGAATGGGTTTTGTCCCATATTTCTATGTTTGAAATTGTTGAGTCAACGTGGCTTTACTCTAGAGAACTCCTCTACATAATCTCTCTTCCTATGTAGTAGTGAGGAGTATACCATGACCATGGTAACTTACCAGTATACTAGGGCTGAGCCGATACTAATGTCATTGTATCAGTATTGGCTGATACCAGTGATATCGTTATCAGAAAGCATCAATTAGGTTTTATTTACCAGTACCAGTCGATATTTTCCAGCATTTTTGTTCTTTGCAGGGTCCACAAAAATACCACACAGCACTTTTGCAGAATCATATTATCCTGGAAAGTATGCAAAATTTCAAGTTTCCATTTGCCAACTTTCATGGCAGAGTGGTCAGCACAACATGCTACAATGCCAGGGGTCCCGAGTTCGAATCCCAGCCTGGGCATGGGTATTCTTTGTGAGTGTCCCTTCATCATATCATCACTCATCCTCATCTTCGGAAATAGCTAAAAGTGGCAGAAAAGTGAAATAAAATAAACCAAATGAATCAAGTCCCGCACTGTGGCCATGCAGTTTAAGGCATCATGCTTTGGGCTCGGGCTATGGGATGCGTGCAGCAGCAGCGTATACTGGGTTCAAAACCTGGGCTATCTCATCGTATTATAGTATTCGAATGGACAAATATTTGCGAGGGGGGGGGCTGTTTTTCGTTTATTTTTTGGTATTTTGAAGTGATGTGACATTGTGATTGTAAATAAACACGTCACAAAATAATTATGAAAATGTACATTGTATCATTAAGAGAACAGCCAAGGAAAGTATTTCAAGCATTTCATGCTTATTTATAAAATACAATGGCTGAGGCCTACCTAGTTTAAGAATTTGAAGCTTATCCTTATGGAAGCCGAGAAAATGGTGTTGTCAATAGATCGTTAATTATGTCAGTCATTTTAGTTCACAACACAGTGCATATGTCATTCACAAAAATAGCTATAATTCACGTACTTCCTCACCACAACACACACACGATCTGCCTTTAAAAAAAAACTACGCACTAAGGAAACAAACTTTCTTCAACATTCCCGGATGTGACGTCCACTCGAACTACCCTACTTGGCTAAGGCCTCTGTCACTTTGGTTATTTTTAAGTGCAGTCACAAACCATTTCCGGTCAGCTAACAAATCTCCTGAACTTCTCGTCATGTACTCTGGTTGTTTCAGAGGTCAATGGCCTCTTGTTGTACCATCTACAATTGTTCATTGGAAAGTGATGTTCTTGGCCCAGAGAGGAATTTCTCTGTCATAAAGCAACCCTTTTCTCCTTTCCTCTAATAGTTTCGCTCCAAAATTCCCCCTTGTTGGAAAGATACCATGCTGGTAACAATGAGTTCGCAACACTGACGGCATCATAGAACGAAGACTGTCAAGCTCAACTCATGCAGCCCCTGCAGATTTCAAAGAAAGCAGGCAAGATTGCCAACTCGTAAGAAATTAGTGTAACAACTTGTAAGAAATAAGTGTGCCAACTCCTGAAATGCCATCATCTTCTTATTGAAATGAATAATTTTATGCACATTTTCCGAACAATTTTTTTCTTCTCTTCTGAGCCTGGGCTTCGCAGGTAGCCTATATAGCCTGGGGCAAGGTTCGAGTTTCCTAGAGGATGTTTAACAAGTTTTCATTTGAGAGTTCGTCCTGTGTATGGGACCGGTGGACACCCACTATCATGAGGAAATTGGGGAGCTGCAAATGAGTAGCGTAACATAGTCAAGGGCTACAACAATTGCTGGGGGTTTGTCATGCTGACCATATGTCACCTCATAACCTTTTGGCAGGTGGGATGGATGCCGGTAGTCAGTAGGTAGGTCCTGGCCCTCATGGGCTGTTGCACCACAGGTTATGATATTATCAATCAATCAAAGTTTCCATTTATTTTGCACCAATAGTGTGCAAACAATGTATTTTTGTGGTTACTTAAGAAGTATTTTAATTTTCTGATGTAATTCTTGAATATTTTGATGCAACACTGATATTTTCATGCTTATAATTGGAATGCAATTCTTAGACACTAATATTAATCAATATTTTAAACACCTTTTCATTATTCCAATTTTCAAGCTTTGGTATTGGTGAGAATCGGTAAGAGTATTAGCATCAGCATTGGTATGGGCACCAAAGTGGTATTGGCTCAGTCTTACAATATAGACATATACATTCCATGATCACCAACTCCTTTAAGCCTTGTAGAGAATTTTGAGGTGACTATTCTCTGCTCACTGCATGAATGTGCACATTACTCATCTCCTCAGATAATTAGCTAATTACTCGGTCAGCCCTGCTAAGTGATTAATAACATTGGTAGGACTAATTAGTATGTTGCTGTGAATTTGGTTAATTCAAATGCTAAAAAGAATGCTCTTTTCTGTCAGTACCTAACAGCAAGAGTATCTAGATTAGATGAGATTAGATGTGAAATTGTGATATATTGTGACATATTGTGAATGCCTTCTTGTTCTTAGCCTCTTGACTACCACTATGTATGGCCCATATGTAGTCGAGCCTGCATGCTCTCCTACCACTACGTACGGCTCATACGTAGCTGGTACTATTGGCCAAAAGGGAAATATTCTTTCATGGTAATGGCCAAGAAAACATACGAATGCCTCTGGTTGGGAAGAACCGAAGTCTACGTGTTGCTGTGATGTCATTTCAGCATGTGACTATCACAAGCAATGAGCGAAGCATGCTCGTTATGCCATCTGTTGCTAAAAGTACGTAACCGTGCTATTGAGGAGACTTGTGTTTTTGTTTTGTTGCATATTTTGTAAAACAAAAGCAGAAAAATATAGAGGAGGAGGATAGTAGTTCGTCGGATTATGTTCCGGAAGAAGAGGTGAGTGACTGTAATGAGTCTGAATATTCAGATATATCCGATGTGGAAGATGAGGCAAAATCTGTCTGAGATTGGACATACGTGAACGATCCTTTCAGTGATGCATGTGAGAATCCATGTTATAAGTTTGAAAATGACTATGATTTTCATCCTGTCGTCGTGGCTGAAGAACTGTCAACACCTGCCAAGTGTTTTGAAGCATTTTTTTCGTATGTTGTAAAATATTTGTGTGCATGGACTAACAAGAGAGCCGACATGGAGTACGCTAAATCGGATCATCCGATATTGACAGTCAAGTGGTATCCAGTTACAATTGCAGAAATGTTCGTATTTTTTCTTTGATGTTTCTCATCGAGATAACACATTGCCCTGAAATTAGTGATTACTGGTCTACAAGTGTGTTGTGTAGTTGCCCTAAGTGATTTACTTCCCTGGTTATGAGCCGAAATAGGTTTCAATCTATTCTGAAATTTTTGCGATTTTCTGACCCTGCTCTTGAAAAACCCAAAGCCCCACTTATTCGGCTAGGTCATTATTTGTTGAGGGAGGCTTGCCAATTTTGGGTTGACCCAGGCAGAAAAGTGCAGAATTTGAACAAACCATCGCACATTGAGAAGTACAATGAACTAATGGGATCAGTAGATGACACTGATCAAGATCTTGCCCTCTATAACCCTGCCAGAAAATCATATACCTGGTTCAAAAAAATGTGGAATCCACATGGCTGCAAGGATGCTTCTGAATGGGAGAGTACTGTTTCAAAGAGCTCTTGTCAGGAAAGTAAGGATGAAGGATTTTATTTTACAAACATGTAATAAACTTCTCCGTAAATACAGTGCTGGTTTTTGTGAATTATCGGAACAAAAGGGAAGCTCCACGCAGCGTCCTCCGTTAGCAAAAGTACCCAGTTCACTCCATAAGCTTGTCCCAATTCCATCTACTGGACAGAAAAAACGAAACAGAAACCATGCAGAGTTTGCACAAAACAAGGTCGCAGGAAGGACACTAGAATGATGTGTGCTGGATGTGAAGATGAACTTGGCATTTGCAGCCTCGCACATGTAGAAGAACCACACATACAGGGTAAGTCAAAATGACGGACCCGATTTCAGACATTTATTCTGTGAAATATAATAAACATATGTTATTGTGAGACATGTGCTAAGAGAGGTAAACTGTCAGAGCACCTCGCATAACACGGCACACATCAAGCCGATAGTCTATTTCCTGCCAAACCTTGTGTAGCATGTTGCGGTCAATATCAGCAATGGCTGCTGTGATGCGGGCACACAGGTCATCCAATGTTGTTGGAAGCGGTGGTACGTAAACATGATCCTTGACAAAACCCCACATGAAGAAATCACATGGGTCAAGTTGGGGGAACGAGATGGCCAATGAAGGAGATGCACGGCCTATCCAATGTTGTTCTAATGCCCCATTGAGATGGTCCCGAATGCTGCCATGGTAATGTGCAGGGGCACCATCCAATTGGAGAATAAAATCTGCGCTATCCTCTGCAAGCTGTGGAAGGAGCCATAGTTGCAGCATATCAAGGAAAACAAGTCCTGTCACAGTACGTTCATGGAAGAAAAAGGGCCCATAAATCTTTTCATGGGAAATGGCACAAAAGGCATTCATTCACTCCAAATCCTTGCGTTGTGTCTATTCACTTTCCCTGAAAGGTGAAAAGTTTCTTCATCACTGTAAATTAACCTCTCAGAGAACCCATCCGTTTCCATTAATGCGAGGAAATCAGCACAGAAGGACACGCGCAAAGCATAATCAGTGTCTTTTAAGGCTTGAACTAGTTGCAAGCGGTAGGGTTTCATTTGTAAACGTTTCCGCAGACAGTTTTCTGTGGAAGTTCTCTTGCTGCCCGGTAGGTGGACCTCTGTGGACTCCGCACGAAACATGTGCACACTCGTTCCACTATCTCTTTCCCAGTCGACGGGGCCAGTCGATTTTCATTTACAGATGCAGCCCGAGTATCTGAAATGTTCATACCACTTACGAATGGCCTTCCCCGTAGATGTTTCTCTCCGATATTTGGTACGGAAATGCCGTTGCACACTAATCACAGACTTGTTCACATGATAATCAAGCACACAGAAAGATCTCTGTTCTCCAGTCAACGCCATTTTCCTGCTTGCTGCTGACTCCTAGCGGTAGAAAGTGGAAGCACTGCATGGAAACTAAACTTTGAAAGTTAACCTTTTGAAGCGCATGTCTCACAATAACATATGTTTATTAGATTTCACAGAATAAATTTCTGTAATTGGGTCCATCATTTTGACTTACCCTGTACTAGTTCATGTTAGCCACACACTGTATTAACTTTTTCAATATAGTTTGGATTTTCACATTTTTCCTTGTGTTTATTTGTTTCTCAACACCCCGTTACATGTGACTGATGGGGGACTGAATAATGTTAATTGTAATCATTGGAATACAACAAATGGTATCTCTTTCTGGGGCCGATCACCCAAAATGCAGAAAATTTGTATTTGGCAAAAACTGATATTAAAAATTATGAAAAATGTATCCCTCTCAAGCTCAACGAAACAAATTTTCAATGAATTTCAAATATTACCTCTTCCATGTTTGTACATATTAGAAACATTGTACTTTATTCATACAAATTCTGAAATCTTCTCAAAAAATGTGGGCATACACAAATACAGCACTCGTATGCATAACTCCCTCCACCTTTCTACTGTCCACACATCCAAAACACATAATGGTCTAGGATTTCATGGTGTAAAACTTTATAACAAACTGCCAGAGGAATTCAAGAATCATAATCCAACTAAATTTAAACTGACAGTAAAGAGCTTGCTAATGAAGTATTTGTTTTTCAGCACAGGGGAGTACTTAGATCATATTTTTCGTTAATAGACATAACCTTTGATTTTTCTCCTATTTTTATGTTATGTTATTTTATACTCTTTTATACTTTTTAATATGCTTAAGTATGTGTTAATTCCTTTGTACTCAAAATTATTCATGTAATTGACCTATCCCATATCATAGTGCTATTTGTACTCATATGATCAAGTGGATGGAAATAAATCTAATCTAATCTAAAAATTATGGAATTACAGTAGCAACCAATGTGATAGGTGATTTGTTTGCACTATCGCTGGGTGTTACCTAATTCTCTCCGTAGAGTATGGTCATGGGATTCTGCTCTCTATCTACAGGCTGCGATTCAAGGGGTTAGTCGCACGTCTCAATTTATAAACACCTGTCTCAATGTGATCTCAAGATATGTAATGTAAACAACATGTCACTACACACTTTCACATCGTATAGAGGTAATTAAGATAAGCAATCTTTTTTTAATAACATTTTTTGTTTGTTGCCTCATTTTGACTCTTCAAATCCTCAAAAATGGAATTTTATCATGTACAGGGTGTTTCCAGGCTGATGATACAAACTTTCAGAGATGATGGAGAAGGGCACATGTATCAATTTGAGATAAGGAACCCTGGTCCGGAAACGACTTAGTAGAAAGCTATAAGCGAAAATCGGTGTACGAAGATGTAATATTTTTATTACCTGCACAAGTTTCACAAGCTGCTACATTCACAACAGTTGTTCAAATTGGTGTCCTCCAGCTTTGCTGCAGGCATGACATCGTTGCACAAAGTTCTGACGTACATGTTGGAACAACCCTGGGGTCGTTCGAACAGTGTCACAGGCAGCGAGAATTCTTTCCAGGAGATCCTCTTCAGGCTACTCCAAAGGGAATGCCAGAACTTTGTGCGACGATATCATGCCTGAAGCAAAGCTGGGGGACGCCACTTTGAACAACTGTTATGAATGTAGCAGCTTGTGAAACTTGTGCAGGTAATAAAAGTATTACATTTTCATACACCGATTTTCGCTTATAACTTTTGACTAAGTCTTTTCCGGACCAGGGTTCCTTATCTCAAATTGATACATGTGCTGCTCTCCATCATCCCTGAAAGTTTGTATCAACAGCCTGGAAACACCCTGTATAGTGCAAGAAAGGAAGGAAGGCCAGAAGGGTTAGATAACAAATGAGAAGGCAAAGGAAACACTTGCCAGACACTGGAAAAATTTAAAACTTTCATGAGGTATCTTCAGTTGTGAAGAAAAGAAAGATGGCAGAAACAGAAATGAGAGTTCAACCTGCATGGTTGCCAGGTCTAGTTCAAAGTTATAGATGGTGCAGGAAAACTGTGGTTCTCACCAGACTTGTCAAAAAGTGTTTGTGGTAGTGTGTGGTGGTCGGGGGGTGGAGGGGTTGGATATGAATGGGGATAAGGTGGTGGAGATGGGGTTGGTTCAGAACATTACTGGGTAGTCTTGTTTTGACCAGGGGGTGAGGTTTCACTCATTGCTGATATGTAGGCCCTCTCATATCTTTCCTGTACTGAGGTGTTGGTGGATTGGTATAAGGGGTGGATGTTTCAACCTGGAAGTAGTTGTTAAAAGACATGTTGTGGTTGTTGGTGTGGATGGCAACAGTGAAGTTCAGGATTTGGGTGGAGGAGCAGGGATTGTTGATCCTGAGATTGAGAGCTGTGGATGTTTCTCTCAGGTAAAAGCCACAACATATGTTGCACAAGAGGATATAGATAACATTGGAGGTATGGCAGATTCCTTTCAGGTGAGGGTGAATTTTCCAGTAGCAGTGTGAATCTGGAGGGTGTGAGAACTGACAAAAATGGGAAGTTGCATTTCTGAGCAAGGGGGATTGGTTGTAGGGTGAAGGAGATACAGTAGACCAGGTTGTTTTGGAGGTTTTGTGGGGGGGGGGGGGTTGTAATCAGTTCTGGGCTTGCCAGGAAATGTGTTTCTGGTGTGGGGATCACTCTGGAAGATGGAGAAGGAAGGAGCATAGGGTGTGTCTGATCTTGTTCAGGTGAAGGTTGTATTGAGTAACAAGTACAAGGGGGGGGGGCAGATTTCTTGCTGGGAGTGTGTGTGAGAGCTCGTATTATTTGTTTGGTGACCAGTGTGGGTGGATATCCATGCTTGACTAGGTCTTGGTGTGTATGTGGAGGTTGTAGTTCTGTCGGGAGGTGTTTCTTGCAAATTTTTCCACACATTGCACATATTCTATGTAAAATACTCAAAGATCACACATTTCCTTCTCTGAGAGTTTAAATTTAATATTTTTGATCACATTCTGGCAGAAAAATTTCTTTATGAATACGTTAGTCACAGTTGATATACATACTAACAAGTAAATTGCAATTAGTTATATTAGTACTGTTTTTCTCTAATGATTTTCCAAGATATCTTTTTTTATCAAGGGTTGGGCCCAGTCCAAAAACAAATCATTTCTATGCCACTGACTAAGAGCATTTTGATGACAAAGCAACTGATTGTTTTAATGCTAGTATTGATACGTTATGAGCATATATATCTAATTTTATTTGCAGAACCTCCAGATTTCCCTCGCAATTTGCATGTGATTGAGCAGACTAGCAGATCAATTACTTTATCATGGTCAACCCCTAATCAAGGAAGTACTCCAATAACAAATTATGTTTTAAAATTCAAAGAATCTAATGGTGAGTGAACGATTTACATTAATACAAATTTACAAAATTACTTCTAAGTAATAATTAATGAATATCCATTGGGTGTTATGCAAATTCTTTTTCTTATTGAAATACTCTTATTTATTGCAATAATATAAATTACAGAATGCTTATTTTTGTCCCTTTTACTTACCTTTATGTTTAGAGTTACTTGTCATAAGCTTTCGCTTTACAGATGTTAACATTCTAGTTAACCAACAAATAAAAATGTTATGAATTAATTGTAATTTACATTTCAATTCAGAAAAAATTGTGATTGTGCTTGTATGTAGTTGCTGCATATATTCAGTTTTTCATTCACATTCTTGTAACTCTAGCCCTAAATGCAATAAAAAACTTTATGATAGTCATAAGTAGTTTCTGTCTTTGTTTAATTCAATTTAAAAGTTATACATTATTGTAATATCAAATATATATGATGTTAATTATAGTCAAAGCAAATGTAAGTTACATGAAGAATCACATTCACATACATGAGAATACAATAAGGACATTGTGAGTTATAAAGTTTTAATTTCTGTTTGGGTATGATCAAGATTTGTTCATAAATACTATTATTATAACGTTGGTTGTTTATAGCATTAATCATAATGATGAATAATAAACAAAGCTGCAAAATAGATGAATACTGAAATTTAAATATGTATATGAGAGAATACAAATTAACATTTGACACATGCCTCCATTTTTCTAGATGGATGGCATGAACACAATCCTCAAATGATGATTGCAGGAGAGAAGACAACTATACTTGTCAGTGGCCTTAAACCAGCTACTATGTATCATTTTCAATTGTATGCTGAGAATCAACTTGGAAAAAGTTCTCCAAGTGAAATTTTGCAGGTAAGGTAGTTTATTCAATTATGAAAGGTATTATGAGTGGAGGAGGGAGAAAATATTTTCCTCCAGAAATCCAAGAATGCTACATGTGTCATATAGTGTTATATTTTTGCAAGGAAGTGGAATTATTTTTAGGTTATATCTAACTACAATAACTCATAGTTCCATAATTTTGACTAACCAACAGATCATTGAGGCCTGTTTATAGGCTTGTGTTTCATCCAAGAAGAAAAAGTTTTATTTCTTTCAATATTTATTTTTTTCTTTCATGACTTACAGTAGTGCCCTTACTGTTAACAGTTACAATAAATATCGATATGTGTTAGAAATATAGTACCTTAGAAAACACAATAATCATATGTAATATTTCATGTCAGAATATTAATTATTTTAAATGTCCACACCCCCTATACGCCTTCATGGCGTAGTGCTAAGCACAGGGGAGCACTTTACCTTTTTTTTAAATGTTTACCTGAATGTTACTGGTTTGAGCCATACATATGATAATTTAAAAAAATTGTTAAAGATTGTCTACTAAATGTTCAACTGTTTCTTTTGGACAAATTCAACTCTTGATCTTGGCCCCCATTGAGTTCTGGAATGTATGTTAAATATGTTTTTCTATTTCATCTAATTGTATTTCATGCTTTTTTATGTTTTTTGTCACTTGCTTTCATTTTTAGTTACAGGCCTTGTACACATTATATGACCCAGGACCCTCTTATTAATCTGTCTTACATTTTTTCTACATAGGGCATGACAGAAGCTGAGGTGCCTGGAGGTCCACCATTACAAGTAACTGTTGAAGCTATTGGTGCTCAGGAACTCCGTGTAACCTGGCAGCCTCCAGAAAGAGAACTGAGGAATGGGGATATTTTAGGATACCGTTTAGGATACAGAAAGTACAGGTAAGGTGTGCATGTTCATGAAAATTTGTCATTTAACTTGCTGACATTATATGTTGTCCCCTCCCTTTTATTTGTCAAAATAAACGTTTTCATTTGGGATAATTATTTCCAAGTAGCACATTAAGAAATCGGATATAACTATTAAAATGTGTTAACTATTAAAGTGGTTTTTCATTAAAGCAGTTTCCAAATATAAAACTACTTGTAACAGTATAATTGTCAAGTAATGTAATTACAATTTATAGTAGTGTCTTTGCTAGCTTATTAACAAAATAGAACATTCACCTTAACTACAATACTCACCCAACACATAAGTGTAATTATCACGTAACGAAACTGCGAAATAATTGTCACAACAAAAGTAGGCTAATTGTTCACAAAATTATAAGATCAACCCTAAAATAATTGTATTTTTAGATGTCCTACTGACTGGACCACTGTAGCTATCAAATGTCTCTCATAGAATTCATAAATTATCAGTAAAAATATGTTATTCAGATTTCTGTGTTTCAAAGATATGCTTGTTTGTTTATTTCCATACACTGTGACGGAGAAAGTGAATGAATGAGAGAGAGAGAGAGAGAGAGAGAGAGAGAGAGAGTAAGTGTGAACCTTTCCTCATGTACATTAATCTTCATATTGTATCATTTGCAGTTCATCAGATGACTCATTCAACTTCACAACAGTGTCTGTGGTTGGAGATTTGCCTGGAGACTTTCGTCTTGTTGATTTAGAAAAATTTACTAAATATGTAATAGTTGTACAAGCCTACAATACGAAAGGTGTTGGACCACTGTGTGAGCCAACTGTTGCAGAAACAATGGAAGATGGTTAGTAAAGTTTAGTTGTTTCTGCTTGAATGGTGAACCAAAATAAATACTTCTTAATTTCTACAATTATCACATTTTTTTGCAAATGTCTCTTACGCTGTTTATTTGATATTTCCTTAATATTATAATGATCAAATTGTGGAGTATGCCTGACTAGTCAAAGCAATCCTTTGCAGTGGCACAGGAACATTTTTGATTGGGAGAGGTACAAAGTTCAACTTGGCACTGACACTCCATTTTAGAACAGGTTTTAAAAGCATGTTGAAATAGATACAGAAACAGATAAGGACTAGGCTTCATTCCATTATTTTGCACTCATTTGAAACAATTTTATTCCTTATAAAGTTTTCCAAGAGTACAAATCAAATCAAGTGAGTACCACAGCAGTGCCATGCTCAGAATTTTTTAAAAGGGGGGTGGGGGTACATATACATATTTTAGTAGTTAGTCCTCATTTTGCAGTCTTTTCCTGCATTTTGACATTCTTTTTTAGGAATACTGGGCCAAAGGGGGTTATGACCCTCACCAACCACCACCATCCCCTTTGGCATGCCACTGTACCACAGTGTGATATATTGGAATTTTTCTTGGATAGGGAGATAATGTAGGCAAAATAAACTTTTTTTTTTTTTTTGCATTTAGCTATTAAAAATTATGGTTTTGAATGGCAGTATCTTATTTCTAGGGTGTACAAGGGGTACAATTTGGTTCAAGGGATTTAGGAGTACAATGTACTTTCTGTACCCCCCATTCCTGTGCCACTGACGCTTTGCACTTTTAACTAAAATTTTGTGGCTGATCTAGATTTGATACATATTTGATTGATTGATTGATTGATTTGCTATATTTTACTTCACTTTTTTCTGCCACTTTTGGCTAATTTGCAAAGATGGGGATGAGTAATGATATGATGAAATTGATGAATGGACATTCACAAACATCCATGCTCAGGCCGGGATTCGAACTCAGGACCCCTGGCATCGTAGTGCGATATGCTAACCACATTGTCATGGGTGCCTGCTATATATACAGATTTGAAATTGTGTTGTTAATTATTATTAATGTTTACATGTTTCTCTGTACTACTGATTACTTATCTATTTTTATTATAGTATTGCACATTCACTTTGAATGTAATTTATATTTCAGTACCAAGTGCCCCACCTCAGGATGTTCTCTGCACTGCCTTAACATCACAAAGCTTGCAGATCAGTTGGCACCCTCCACCTGCATCCAGAGTTCATGGCATCATTGAAGGATATAAGCTCTATTATGAGCCAGCAGAGGAATGGTATGGTGGGTAATAGTATGGTTCATAGTGAAAAAGCCACTATTAAAAATTACGTAACCAAAGAGGAAAAATAGATTTTCCATGCAACAGTAGAACAAATGCTAGATATATAAACATGTTTCTTTAGACACTTATTTGTAGCCTGTTGTAAATAACAGTATCATTGTGCATTATACAGTGCAAAATTTGTAAAATAATAATAATATATAGAAAATAAAATAAAATAGGTTATAAAACATTTGATATCTGCAGGTTTAATTTTGTAAAAATGTTGGAAATTTCTCCTGAAGTCACTTAATCTTGACACTGAGAAATTAGCAATTTTAAGTGGACTTTTTAGTTGCTGTAACATTGAAGTTAATCGATGGCATCTCAAATTATCATCTAATAGCAAAAATAAGTCTCACACCTACAAATATTTTCCAAAATCCATAGGATTTTCTGTATGAAATTACTTAACTGTCATTATATAATCATAGTATATCCTCACTAATGGAAACATTTCATCAGAAGTGGATAGTTCATCCATAAAAGCATGGCATCCGCCAATGATACACTGTGATCCAGAGCAAAATATACACAGGATGCCATCTAAGCTCTGCCCCTTGATGCTTGCATATTTATGCTTACACTTGGTCTCTACTTAACATTTCCTGATGATGAGAACAATGTATTCACTCGATACATTGGAAATAAACACTGACATAATCTGGCTGGTAACCCAAGAATGCCTGTTTGAATCGAGTCTTCAGAAAAGTCGATATTGTCATAGACAGAGGCAAAGCAAATTATTCACTTGATTCTGGAGTTTTCTTCTTTGCTGTATTAGAAACTTCTTGGTTTCTTCTGCATAAACAAGTGCTTTTTTCTTGGCTCAGCATTGGTCCTGCTTCTTGCCATTCTCTTGTCTCCCTTTTATTCTTCTCTGTGATTCTTTGTAAGTCCTGCGAAATAAAAGCTTTTCTTGTGATAGCTGTATTTTTTAAAAAAAAAGTTGCAAGTATTTCATTGGCTATATCAAATGTATGTCTATACCAGTGCAATATTTGGGTCACAAGAAGAAAGTGACTAAAATATGGGAGACACTACACTGCAATCTAGTGGCATATTCTTCATGTTACTGCATTTACCACTGGTAAACCAACTTTTTTCACATATTTTTATACATTCAGCTTAAATATATGGGTAATTGCTTATTATATATTGTGCAAACCATTTAAAAAAAAACAGAATTTAAGTAAATTATTTAAGGAACTTATACTCTGTCCCGGCTGGAGCAAATGAATGAAAACAAGTCTCTGCGCAAGTAGTGACGCAAGACGGTTCCTCCAATGAACATGCGATAGGGAACTGTATAGCATGAAGGGGGAAATGACTGCAGTTATCAGCCTTCGAGCAGCGTGTACTGATTCGCTCTGCCCACTCGATCCACCCCCCCCCCCCCTGCACCTTCTCTGCAGCTAATGGCAGCCTTGCTGCAGAGATAACTGAGACAGGGTATAGACTGTAATATAATTAAGCCTTTGTTTCCATATTAAAAACACTAAGTTCCTGACCAAGGCAGTTTATTAAGATAAAAACACTTAACATGTAACGTTTCAACCCTGTATCAGGGTCTTCCTCAGACGAAGAACTAAACTAAAATGATGAAATACACACACAGAAAGATTACATACCCACAGCATGGTGACTAGCCACACAAACACAAATCATCTTGACAGTCCTTATCTTGGACGATTTCTCCAAAGGAATTAAATACATATCCCCTCTTGACAGTTGACTAATTGGTCACTGACAGGTGATTGACAGGTCAAGATTAGCAAGAGTCTGGAACTACCTGTTTATCATTCCCCCACACCACCTGCCTTTTTGGGATATGGATGAATACCTCCTCCCCTGGTCCTCTTCTCTTCTCTTTCTTCCTTGTTCTTTCTTTTTCTTTTTTCCTTCTTCCTTCTTCCTTTTTCTCATCCTTTCAACTTTATCTAACACACTCTTCCATTCCTTGTTTATCTTGAGTGCTCCATTCCAATTCATGATGTCTTCTCCTTTCTTCTCTATTTCTTTGGCCTCCTTCCATTTTCTCACTAGTTCTCTCTTCTCTTTTCCTATTCGCCTAGCCGAATCCCATTCTACTTCATGTCAAGTTTCTCTAGTGTGTTTGAATATGGCATTCCTGTCTCTCTTCAATCTCACATCATCCATGTGTTGCTTTAACCTGACTTTCAGCCTCTTCTTCGTTTCCCCTATATATACACTTTTGCATCCTCTGCACTTCACCTCGTAGATAACCCCTTCCTCTTCTTCCTCTCTCTTTTCTTCTATCTTCTTGCTGGCTATCCTTATCCCTTCCTGTAAGTTCTTATGCCCACTTTCCTCAGCACTTTGCATATCTTCTCTGTGGCCTCTCCCATACTTCTTATACCAAACCATCTCTCTTTTTCTTCCTTCTCCTCCAGTCCCCTCTCTTTTATTTCTTTTCTTCTTCTGTTGATGTTGTGTCTGTCTTTCTTTTCATAGTCATTCTCTTGCAGTTGTTTCCACAGGAACAATACAGATTTCTTCTTCCCCTTTCTCTGTGCATATCTTCTTTATTCGGTCTTCCATGTTCCTTATAAAATTATATAATTGTATATATACAGTGTTAATACATGAAAGGAAATTTTCCTTGGTGCAGAGAAATCAAGGTCCAATTTTAGATAAAAAGGGAGATTTATGAAAAATGTAGAATTTGCCAGAAGATATGAAGTTGTCAAACTTCTGTTTTTGTTTTACTTGCATGCTTGTATTGGTGTTTTATTTATATTACATCTAATTAATCTAAATGGGGTATATAATAGAGATATGCAATAAATAAGAATCGTTGCAGTAAATCAAGTGAAATTTTCAGAATATGCCACTGCTGCAAACAGTGCCTTCATGTATGTTCACAACTACTACTGACAAAACTACAGTACAATAAAGTTTACATAGTGTTTTTGCACTGAAGTATCATTATTTTGTTGATGCATTTGGTAAGTCAGTGTGATCTATTGCAAAAGGGGAGCTCAGCCTGTTGCTGACAGGTTTAAGCTCATGCTTGTGTTGATACCCTCATATCATAGCAGTAACACTGTCGTCTCATAACCGGGGGCTCCCAGGTTTGATCCCTGGAGGAAGTACACTGCACAGTGGTTTTAAACTGTACATTCAGTTCCGATTAATCTGTGTAAGCATGAAATGAACTTAAAACAAACTTCATGTGGGATATTAGGAAAATGTGTCATATTACACACAGTCCACTTATTCTCAGTGTTTGCGAATCCTTGGGGATCTAACTTTAATGTCTTGCTCATTATGTATATGGTATTTTTCAATTGTACAATCATTTGTAGAAGTCTGATACCATCTAAAAGCTTCATGCACATTAGTATGTGAATTTGAAAGAGTTTTAATTCTTTCTTTTGCTAATGGGTGCTTCTTTCAAACAAGAACTCCTTTGGTAAGGCATAACTTACACCACATGCCATCATTTCACTAAGTAACTAAAGTCCAGTTTTGGATTACTCTAGCTTTCACCACATCATGTGGCTTCTTCAGGAGTTAAGGCAAAAATATGCAAAGTTTAGAACATGGGAACCCAACCCAACTTATTTTCCTGAAGAAGCCACATGATGTGGTGAAAGCTAGAGTAAAGCATGTAAGTACATTCCAAAACTGGACTTTCTCGTCCAATATGACATCAACATCTGATCAAAATAAAAACTGTGTGACTTGTAAACCACATCAATATTTATTTTCTTTTTATTTTATTTTATATTTTTGGGTATTATTTATTATTATATCTACTGTTCATCTAGTAGCAATTTTAATTTTTCTAAACTGAAATTCAAATATCCTGTAAGATCCCAGAAAAAACAAGCATCCTAAATTTCAAATTCATTGGTTTGTCGGACACACAAGAAATGTTGACCAAGTCTTTTAACTTCGTGTTGTATATTTTTCCACTTATTTGAAAGACCATTTACTTCAACTGTCAAGACAAAGAACATTGTCTTTGACCAAAGCAACAGTTACGTTTCAAATTAAATCCAAATGTTATGAAAATTAGCATTTCTCAAAGTGATAATATGTCTTTACTTATGTTGCTTAATTTTTGTTCTTCCACAAAAAAAAAGAGGGCTTTAACATTTTTGAATTTATTTTTTCTCTCTTTTCAAGTGTGTGAATCAGATCACCATCTGCACTAGTGCACACAGTTTTTGGGTGGTGTCAGAGTTCTTCAAATGATTATACCATTGGACATTTATCTATTTTGCATCAAGAATCTTCACAGGTTTTAGTCAGCAATAACTTTGGTCTACTTGAGGTAATCACACAATGTACAATTATATGTGGAATTCTTGAGTATAGCTTTCTCCTAAGTGAATATATAAACATATATTTGAAAATTTAGATTTTAGGTGATACATTATATTGGTATATAAAATCAGAGGGTTGTCTTCCAAAATATATCTTTTAATTTTCATATTTGCATGCTTTTGAAAATATAAAACACTGTTCATCAAGTTATTTGGTTATTTGTGGGGTGCTACATAAAAATTCCCAAAATGGTCAATGACCTGCATGTATTGAGTTGTTGAGTTGAGTAGGTGTTTTAAGTCCACTTTATGCACAGTAAGGCTGATCGGGACTGGACCTACAGTTTAAAGTGGGATCCAAACCACTTGTTCCTCCACCGGGTATCGAACCCGGAACCCCTTGATTACAATGCAGCTATGCAACCACTGTGCCATCGGGAAGGCTCCCCTGCAAGTATTGAGTATGCTTTATACTGTACACACATTTTCTGAATAAGTGTGCCAGGTGGTAATATGGTAGGTGTAGGGATTGATTTAATAATAATAAAACCATAACACTTTTCCTTGTGATTTTCAGATTTTTTGTTGTTGTTGTGTTGTATTCAAGAATGTGATACTCAATAGTTTCCAATTTTTTTTCTTAGATTCTTCTCCTCAGTATGTACCAACAAGTTCAAGATACCCATGTCACATGGGTGTCGGCAGGGTGGGTCAAATTGGTTGGTCAACCCCCCCCCCCCCCCTGGAAATTTCCATCTACTTTCTTTCAATTTATGACAATTTTTAAACAAAGCACTTTATTTCACCTCATTTTGCGTCATTGTTTAAAAATGGTCTTGAGATATCGAATTTGGTACGAAACTTTCATAATTTGCAACACTGAAACTCTGTTTTTTGTAACTTTCACATGTTTTGAAGCTTCTTATACTACTGCGTTTGCTGCTGCTACTGCTACTAATGTTCGAAGTAACTATTATGTAATCTTGGTGTAACAGGGTACTATATTATCTCTAACTCTCTATCCTTCTTAAACCCGAAGGTTCATGGCTGCAGCAACACAGGCCTTCAATCTTTCCCTATCTTGAGCAAGATCTATATACTCTTTTCCATCCCTACCGATTTCCCTTAGGTCCATCTCAACGTTGTCCCTTCATCTTCGTCTTGGCCTTCCTACAGGTCTCTTACCATCAGGTTTCCCAACAAGAATCCTGTAAACTCCTCTTTCCTCTCCCATTCGTGCCACATGGCCTGCCCACCTAAGTCTTCTTGATTTAATTATTCTAATAATTACTATATTATTCATATAATAAACTTATTGGATGCTAAAATATAAACTAAACTAAAACTACTACTGCTACTACTGCTGCTACTACTACTACTACTACTAAGTAGTAATAATAATAATAGCATAATTTAAAATACCGATAATGCAATAATTTTAAAAATGAACCCTCTTTGACAAACTTCTGCATATGCCACTGGTCTGTATCAGAATATTTTTGAGAGGAGGGGGTGTCCTCGACATCTTCGATTCGACCCTCCTAGGAAAATTTCTGGCAACGCCCATGCATGTCATCAAAACTCTATGTACGTGGAAGCCTGACAAACAGTTGTTCATTGGGTGACTTTGTGGCCAATGATTCAATGTGACTCAAGATTCCATCACTGCTGTTACCTGACTATGCCTACATTGTAAAGATTGCTATGTCTTAACCGAAATGCAGGCATTACTAATAAGATGCAGATGATTTTAAATCATGACATAAGTGTAGTATATTACCAAGCAAACCACTACAGCAGATATGTTTGTAAATAAAACACATGTTAATACTCGTATAACAGGTGGCGCAAAAGTCATCATCCCATTTGAACTGACCTTTATTTTGACATCTTGTTGTTTATATTAGTAGTGTTTTGTCAGTAAAATAGAAGATACTCATGAAATTTATTGCATGTGAAAATGAATAAGTATACCCCACATACAGCCTGCGAAACATTAGCTCTTTTGCATGACACTTTTCTGGACAGAGTAATATCCCATTTTGGTGATTTGCCATGGCCGGTCAGGTCCCCTGATTTCACCGCTCCAGATTTTTTCCTTTAGGGATATTTGAAGTCATTGGTTTATGTGAATAAGCCAGAGATGTTACAGCAAATAAAGGACAATATTCAGCATGAAATTGAAAACATTTCCCCACAGATTCTTTCCAACACCACCAACGCAATAAAAAGAGCCCAAATTTGCATCAATTCGAATGGTGGTCATTTATTGGATGTTATCTTTAAAATTTGAGGACATAAAATTTACAAGTATCAATAAAAGTTTAACACAAAAAACCAACTTTGTTTAATTTAAAACCCAAGCTATAGGCTAAGAAAATCAGGTGATGACTTTTGTGTCACCTTGTATATACTATAACACACACATATCTACATGTGTTGTTAGCAGGGGAGGTGGGTGAGGTCAAAAATCTGGAAAACTCTATTATGTATATGCAAGATATTGGTGTTTTGTACAGAATGTTCCTCCAAAAAACCAGTGACAGTGCCAGCCAAAAATAAGTGGGGGGTTGGCTACAGATTTCGGAGTCAAATTCTCGGGGGCTAACTAATATTGGCTAAAAGGTAATTACATAATACTTTATAATTTTGCCAGTGGCATATTTTACAGTCAGATCCAAAGATAAATCACTGAGATGTTATGTTGCATTTTGTTCCACAGGCAAGAATCTTTTATGTCAAATAAAATGCAATAATTGTATTGTTTTCTTTTCCTAAGCCATTATCGAGAGAAATAGTATCACATAGTTACTATTCATATGAACAGTAAACAAAATACTCCATAAAAAATACACTCATTATCACTTCGCTGTATATATGTATAAATACTACACATAACACTCTTTCTATGTAAAGAATGCGAGTACTTTTTTGTTCAAATAAGAAAAGTAACCACAGCAAGAAACTACGATAAGATTCATCTGTTTTTATGAGCAGCTTCTACCCTGTTTAAATCCAAAGATTTTGCAAGCTCTTTCTCAAAGGACAGAATAGATATACCCTTACCATTTCGATTATGAAGGCAACACTTGATTTGCCATAAGCAGTCGTTGATGGGGGTGGGCACATTTCAAAAACACAAAGCTTATAAAGTTCGTAAAAGGCAATTTTAAATATTTAACCATTGCAAGCAGCTGCTGAATGGTCTTTATTTTGAGTTCCTTTCTGCCTCATAGTGTGCCATAACTCTAAACTGTTCAAATTACAACAGTAGGGAGCGGCAAAACATTGTAGCTTTTCGTACATCAGAAAAGCGGCACTAACTTAATAAAATAGGCATCAAATAAACAAACCACCCTTTAATAGAAAGTATGTTAATGATGCCATTTTCTCTGCCATGATGAAATATCTAACTTTTTCTTGTTCAACGACTGAAATTCAGAACTTAGGGCTAAAAATGAGGAGGATACCGAAATGCTGTCCACTTAGGAGGTGCCACTCACAAGGAACAAGAATATTTTCATTTCAAATCACTTCCACTAGGAGACAAATACATTGACATAAAAGCAATGAGTATAGTTGCATCTCTTGCACTGGGCATTTTTATTAGTGAAAATAACTGCTGAAGGTTTTAATTTTTTTTTTCAGAATATATTATGCATAAATACTGCACAGAATTGGATCAATAGTTTTAGATTTGCTTCAAAGATTGATTCTTCTGCACAGAATCAAGTTTGTCCACTATGGTGGTACTGCAGAAATTATTTCCTAACCTCACAAATTATAATTAATTAACATGTAGGACTAGGACTGCGAGCAAGAAAATTGCCCAAGCCTGCTGATATTGGCACCGTATTTCAATGATTACTTGATTGAATTTGTATTATGGTCTATTATATGCACAGAGGCTAATCGGGACGAGAGCTGCAGCTTCTAGTGGAATTGAATTGAATTGTTTTTTGAAGTCTACTTTATGCACAGATAGGTTAATCGGGACTGGATCTACAGTTTAAAGTGGGATTCGAACCACTGTGCAATGTGCCTCCACTGCATATCGAACTCGGGACCCCTTATTACAAGTTGACGACGTTGCCATTATGCCATAGGGAAGCCCTTGTAGTGGAATCTGAATGACTTAATGAAATGTTACCTCCACAGGGATCAAACCTGGGACCCCTTGATATGAAGACAGCAATTCTATCGCTAGACCACGGGGGCTGGGAGGCCAATTTTAATATTTCCAATGTTTTAGCATTTAGGAATTAGGTAGTTTGTGTACTCTTTCATTCTTTAACTTCGTATTTCTCCCTCTCGAATATTTGCAGTGATAAGGATATGAAGGCTTGTGTTGCTGCAGCCATAAACCTTCGGGTTTAAGAATGCTGGAGAATTAGTTACTTAAGAATAGATATAACAATGAAACCAATGAGAGAACATCTCTAACTCTCATGTAATTGTCGGTACTCCAATGAGGAACTAACAAACAGAAAGGAAACATAACTCTTCCTTAGATTTTGAAAGTCAACCTACTTATAACAATTCATTTTTTACACCTGTTAGACCTATTCCAAAATATAGTGATACGATTTACAGAGGCTGCCAACAACAATCAAAGAACAATCTCATAGCCACTGAATACATCCATCTTTCATGCAGGCAGATGATTTCGTAGCAAGTTTGGCGACTCCTGATTGGCAAATTACTTAGTATTGAATGACCAGTGCTTCATTGATTTCAGAACACATCGTAATAAAGTAATTGGGATCTAACAGAACTAGAAAATTGTACTTGCCCCAATGGAAGTTTCATAATGGGAAATGTAAATTTTACTTTTTAAGTTTTCTGTTGAAATGCATCTACCTTACTACAAAAATCAAGGGGGGGCTACCAGGGGCTGAGGCCTGGTTGGGGGGCTACCGGGGGCTGAGGCCTGGTTTGGGGGGGCTTCAGCCCCCTAGACCCCCTGTAGTGCCGTTCCTGCTAAACAACTCAAAACAAATTATGCTTATGATGGATGCACACATTTTGGGAACTTTGTATAACACCTCATTGTATAAAGGACTTTTAAAAAAATAGAAACAGTATACTCCCAAGTTATGTTCATTCCTTTGAACATTATTTCATTTACTCTAAGCTGATCCTTATGTTTTTCAGATCAAATAAATTCAGATGTAAAAGTTACTACAGCTCTTACAACAGTTTTGAGAGATTTGCAACATTTTACCAATTACAGTGTTCGTGTTCTTGCCTTTACAAGAGTTGGGGATGGTGTTTCAAGTCCAGTCACCTACTGCAGAACTGAAGAAACAGGTACGAATACTTGAAAATTTTCCCATACTTCTAAATACAATTTACTCATTTTTTTTATTATTATTATTATTAATAAACTGTTACATTCTATGATGAAGAACAACTCTCGAGATTTGAGCAAGGTCAGTTCCCAATTTGCATTCAAGTTTTCAATAGCTAATATCACTCATCTTCAGGGATTGAAGTGACATTGGCTCTATGACATTAGCTCTTGAAAACATGTCCAGAACTGACCTGCCTAATATCCAGGGAAAATCTCTTCATCATTCGCCACCAGGAAAGATTCAAGAATTACTTCAGTTATGTTCCACAATATATTCTATCGTCATTATGCTTAATGGAACTACTAATAAAAATACAATGCAAATATTCTAAAGCTAATTAACAGTAAGATGAGAATGGATATTTCTTAAAGAATAACTATTTTGGCATTCTATGTGTGCAAAATAATATATATTTCACTTATTAACAGGAAAAATGAATTACTATAGTTATCACTTAATGTAATGTTCATGTAATTATGTTCCATTCTGCATTCCTCAAATGATTAATCAGTACAAAAAGATTATTTTTAATTCTGACATAATTATATAATCAAAAATATCTAGAATTTCGTACTTTACAATATTTTGACATAAAAAATCAAAGTTCACCAAACTCTGGGGAGAAGTGGTCAACATAATGTGCTATGAAGGCAGAAGTTGCAAGCAAGTAAAATCCATTGGCAATGCTTATTTTAGTTGTAATTATTATGATGTAAAATCTGTTGCTACAATTTTGTAATGTGTGTGTTGTTTTATGATAATTTGTATTTTTTTCTCATGTCTCTTTAATGAAAACAAAATATAGTGTAAGACGAGACTCTATCAGGATATCAGCTTGGTTATTTCCATATATGTTTCCAAACTTTTGAGAGCTAATTCAAGAAACCAAAAGTGATTAACCAAACATTAGGCCAACCAATCTAAAAGTGGTTGGCCAAATGTAAGAACATACTGTTGAACAGAGATTTCGCTCTTTGGTGCCAATGTAGAGCCAATAAAAATAAAATAAATTATGTGTGGCAGTGCTTCTTTCCAAATATTTCCAATATAATATTTCAGTATGTGCCGTGACTGAAATATTTGGAAAGAAGCACTGCCACACATAATTTATTTTACACTCTAAAATTTATAGCGTACTGTTGAATGTGGTCTCAACAGGAGTAAGTAGCTTTTCAACCTGGTTTTGAATCACTTTATATGGTTCGACAAGTGTCAGAAACAACTTTTGGACAACATAAGACCAACATCAATTTGCTAACCAACAGAAACCCAACCTTTCTCACATAAAGAAAACTCTAGTTGTCCAAACTGTTCTGGTTACTTGGGAACATCACTTTCATCTTCAGAGATTGAAGTGAAGATGTGAGTGGCATGACCTCTCCAAAACTCAGAAGTCTAACCAGAACTCTGATTGATTTGATTTATTTTACTTCACTTTCTGCCACTTTTGGCTAATTGCGAAGATGAGGGTGAGAGATGATATGATCAAATTAAGGGACACTCACCAGACCAGGATTCAAACCCAGCACCCCAGGCATTGTAGCCACTGTGCTAACCAAGGTTAAGGTCGGCCTTAACCAAAACTGACCTGGCTCATATCCTGAGAGAATCTCTTCATCATTCATAACCTGGAAAGCTTCAAGAATTGAAATAGTTTATGTGTGGAAAACTTTGCTTTATTTTTATGCACTAACTTTCCAAATTCACAGAAGGTAAAAAGTATTGTCAATAATATCAATGCATTTACTACAATTGAGTGGACTCCTTTTTGTACCAACATTGACAGCTTTTTCCAGTGCCTGAAGCTCCTGAAAAATTTAAAGCTCTGGTGAGTTCCGAATCATCAGTGATTTTAAGTTGGCTTCCACCCAAACGTCCAAATGGAATGGTTACAAAGTACACAGTGTATATCAGAGTGTTGGAACAAGGAAAGGAAGTGGACAGATTCAAAAAGATTATTCCATCCCAGCAGCATTACTATGAGGCTGCAGGTCTAAAGAAGAGAGAATATTATGAAGCATGGGTGGCTGCATCTACAAAAGTTGGTCAAGGGCAGAGTACACCTGAAATTCCTCTAGTTCCAAGTTCAAGAGGTAAATATACTTACTAGTTTTCCATACTTGCTAGTAGCATTAGGCATTTTGTCATGTTTCATCTAGTTTATCATGATACTGGCAAATATCATCTCAGACATATTTTGGCAGTATATAGGTATAGTGTGCAGAATATTTATTTCCTTGGCTTTGTATATCATCTTCATGATGTATATCACACCAGATATCTTTTACAAATTGATTGCATATCGTAATTGTTAAACTGAGCACCTCACAGTTGTCTCTTTTAGTAGAATTCCAATGTGTCAATGGTGTATTCTCCAATGTTATCTGGTTTACCACTGGTAAACCAATTTTTTCCTTATATATAGAAATTGCCTCAAAATTTGAAGTTGTCGGATTTCTGTTTTTGTTTTACTTGCATGCCTGCATCAATGTTTTATTTCTATTACATCTAATTAATATAAAATATTAAATAAGAATTGTTGTGGCTACCAAAGTCAGATTTCCAGAATACACCACTGCAATGTGGATATGATAGATGTAATCAACACAATTTGGAAAAGCAGAGAAGATATGTATATTGCCAATATGAAAAATAATAGAGATGACATATATCATCAGCATAAAAAATATAATGGAGACAATATATACTATGGGATGATAAATATTGCTCATACAATATGTCATAGAGATGAAATAGATCAGCAGCATGATAAGTATTATCATCTACATGATAAGTATGTCAACATACGTACTTTCTTCATCTGTGATAATTAAAAGTTATATTAATTAAGCAATGAATTGGATGGTGAAAGTAACCACTGAAACTCTTAGAACTATTAATAACCAGTTTTGAGTATTTTCATTGTGAAGATTTCATTATATATAACAATATGATATTTTGGCCAATATTGATTGCAATATGAAAAAAATGTAATGATACCTTACTGATGTATCATAATGATAAATTTTTGACATCACTTGTTCCCAGTGGCGGATTAAGCTTCCTCGCTGCCCCTAGGCACAAACTTAATGTGCGCCCTTCTCAAAAGAAAAGTAGTAACTTATTTGCAGTATTTTTACAGGCTAATATAAAAATTAGTAAACATACTGAAATAAAAAACAAAGGATAAAAATCAATAACAAACAATTCATTCTCTGTATGTGCTATACCTAAAATTATGTAATGTATTGAGAAATTAAATTCACCACTCACCAGTCATAAATAAAGCCGCTTCCGCCTCACTTTGATTGCTGCAAACTCGTGTATAAGTTCTTCAAAGTTGATGTGTCCATCAGTCAAGATGTCTGCTTCGATGTGGAGAATAGATAACTCGTTCAGTCTTTTATTACACATGGTTGAACGGAGATAAGTCTTCAGTCTTTTTAGGGTAGAAAACGAACGTTCAGCTGAACAGTTTGTTACAGCAGTACACAAAAATATTCTTAATGCAATGTCCATATTTGGAAACACAGACTGCAGCTTTTCTTTCCGTATAAAGGCTAACATTTCTGCTGGCGAGTCACAGATTCCTCTGGTCTTCAGAAGCCCCGCAAAATGCACACATTCGTTTGGAAAGGTTGATTCCAGATCAGTTTCATATGCAGCCTGAAGGTTTAGCTGCACGTTCAGAAATGACACAAGAAGAACTTTGCAGAAACTTACTGAAGATCATGAAGTTGTCAGACATTCATTTATAGCTTTCTTTTCTTCTAATTAATTCAGCGTGCAATTTATCAAGAATAGGAAGAAACACCTCAACTTTAAATTTTTATCTTCCTGTTAGAACAACCTCATTGTCTCTTACTTCATCGGCTTGAATGTTACGTTTTCTAAACCTTTTATAACTACACTCGTAATCCATATCAGTTTTCTACATCGATTTTTGCTCATAAGAGTCGAACATGTCACGAAGAGAAGTTATAAAGTTCACAAGTGATTCAAATAAATCATGTACTATTGTTAAATCTATGTTGACACTTTGTAATTTCACGGTGACACTCTGGAATCTCTGCAGTATATCCTTTCAAATAGTGATCATGAAAGCTGTCTTCAGCCTGTTTAGTTGATTCAAGAGGGATAAGGCCTCATTTCGAACTAGTGGTTTCTCAAAGGGATCATCACTTACATGAGTAAGGGTTTTCATTACACTATCCCAGTTTTAATATATACATGTACAAGCCTCCTCTCGTGCTGACCAACGTGTCTGTGATAAGGATTTTAGTGTTTTGCTTCGTGGATACATGAAAGAAGCAAGTAAGTTCCAGCATTTTGTTGAACTGGAAAAAAAATTGTAAATATTTTGAAGCATAGCGAAAAAAGAACATGCTTCCCTACAACTGCTTGCTGCACTACTTCCGACCAAATTCAAAGAATGAGCTGCGCAGGGCACATTACATGCTTTAGAATATATCGAGCCTGTAAACCTGTATATGGCCCCGACATATTGCTGGCATTGTCGTACGACTGACCTCTGCAATTAGTAAGGTCAATAGAATGTCTGGTCAAAATATCTATTACAGCTTCGGCTAGATTTTCAGACTTGTGACCTGGATTTGACAGAAACGAAAGAAACCTTTTAACGGGTTTACCATCTTCATTCACATATCTTAACACAAAAGCTAACTGATCAGTATGCGAAATATCTGGAGTTGAATCAACAATTATGGAGAAATATTTGCTTTGTTTTATTTCATTAATAATTTCTTTTCTCACAAATTGTAGAAGACAAGTAGCTTGTATGACCTTTCCCCGGATTCAATGTGTTCTGCAAGAAATGGATCAAACTCGGCAATAAGCTCTAGAGACATCATGTATTGCCCGTTGTGCACTCCAAGGTCCCAACAGATTTCTGCCTTGTTAAGAGTGCCAACTCGCAGTTTTTGTGTTCTTCAGAATTTTCATGTGATGCTAGAATATTTGAAATGTTTTTCCAGTCTGAAATGCCGTGAGTTGCGATGTTTGTCTTGCCCTTGAACAACCTGCATGATGCACAATAAACGGCACCAGTGCTGCACGAATATACCAAATAATTCCGCAAAATTTATTCGCCATTTACAAGTTTACGAAAAAAAACACTATTATTTAAAAATCTTGTCTTACCTGCTATGAGTCTTTGTGATTTAGAAAAATCGTTTTCAGCATTCTGATTAATTCCACGTCTTAGAAGAATGTCAATTGTAATCTCATTCAGACACCACTCGGCAGGATCGTCACTAACGAAATTTGCACTCTCACTGTCACAATCAGGAACTCCTACGAACTGAGGGGACACTACCTCAGGTGAACTTTCTTCCTCCACTAAACCCACAATATTTTCGACATTTTGCATTTCACAGAGTTCACTCGATGTAGCTACTTCCACTTCAATTTTTGGACTGCTTTCGGAAATCACTTGTTCCTTTCGCCTAAAAAACATGTCCACTGTACCAAGATTTTTTTGTAAGGTTGCTTCTCTTTCACGCTTTTCGTTTGCAAGTTTCCGATAAGCCGCCCCACTTAACTTTGTTCGCTTCATGCTGCCTGCTGCATAAAAAAAAAAAACACCAAATTGCAAACGCACTAGCAACAAACTGAATGCACCAGCCAGAGAATACAGTAAGACAAAAACTAGTTGTGGTCCACGCGAAAGCTGCACTCACTCACTTATCAGCAGTGTTTATGTGTTTATTTTTTTTTAAGACTGGCACTGTTACAGATGCGAGTTTCAAACAATCAGTCTTCTTTCCTGCCTGGCCATTAACAAATGCTTAGTGGAAGATCGAGTGGTATGTATTTACAAAAACAAACCAACAAAGGCTGGACGGCTTGCATTGTCATTGTAAGCGATAAAAGCCACAGCATGGGTTAAAAACAAATTGATTGGCACCTGAAGGAGGCGAAACATTTCTTGATAACACATAAATCCGATACATCAAGGTTTCTTTCGTATGAAGCATCTTGATATTCTGGAAAAAAGAGTTGCCGCCCCTAGGCACGTGCCTAGTGTGCCTATTTGGTAATCCGCCACTGCTTGTTCCTAGTTAACAACACCAGTGAGTTCTTGAGAATTTTATACTTCTCTTCTTTTACCATCTTTGCAAATTAATTACAATAAAAACAATATTTTGAAAAGGTAATTTTGTTTTCTAGAAAGATGTTAGCCACAAGAATTACTGATATATTTCTTTCTTTTTTCATTTTTAATGATACTGCTATGCATTTCAATCTTCTGTGTATGATTCTTGCTATAGTTAAATTTGGAGGCCAAATCTAGATTACAGAAAGCTTTTTATACAAATCCTTTTATTAACTTGTATCAAGTTAATGAAATAGAGAATGTTTAGTCTAAAAGTAGACGGTGGAAAAGCTGAGAATTTTGATTCAGCTTGCTTTATAAGTTACAGCAAGTGCTAAATGTGAACCCCATTCTGTTCTGCATACATTTGGAAAGTATCTCACTGCATTTTTTTGGCTATGCTGTGAAGCATTTCTCAAGTTATGTTCTGGATTTCTTTTGTGATATTCATCTTGATCTACAACAATTGTTGAAGGTGAGCATTACTTCTGGACATGCTGTTCTTAAGATAACTCCACTTTTGCTGGAACAAATATTCATGCTTATCCCTTTCCAATAGGGATAAAAATATTTGGTAGATATTTGCATCTAGAGTGCCTTCAAGAAACACCAGCCTAGTTACCCTGCATCTAGACACAAGGCCTGCTCCAACCCCTATGTTTTGTAGGTGCAAGTACTTTTCATAAATAACAGTGAATTGCCAACATGCCATAAGTGGTAGTCAGTGGATCATTACAACCAAGAAATGCATGTGACTGTTCCTGCATTGACATTTCACATGAGAAATCATCCTGAAATAATGTTCCACAATAAACATATGTTCCTGAGCACTTAAATGCATCATGAATATGCTCTTAAGGATGTTAACACAAACACCAGTAGTCTCTTTTATGCACTAGTCACTCCACGCTTACCTAGTGTACAAATGATAACTGGCTGAAACCAGTTCATAATCTACTGACAAGCACTTCTGCCACCTGGTGACACTACCCATAAGCAACACAGAATAAAACCGGCCAGCACTGGATATTAATAATTATATAATATTTATAATTTAGTTGATGTTATACTTTTAGGCTGAATCCCCTGTACTTGAATCATGAACAGGTTTTGTGTCATCTATATTACCTACAGGACAATTGCATTAAATTGAAGTTCACAGTTAGCGCATTTGAAGAATGCACATAAACTTTGATAAAGTTCTATTGTGTGGAAATAGAAAATAGGAAATTACACTAGAATTTATTGATATAGGAAGAAAAGAAATTAGAAATCAACAAAAGAAGAAATCAAAACAGAATGAAGGTTTCTAAAAATACAATCAACCTGATTGTTAATTTTATCTTACATATTTACTCACTAAATATTATAAATGGGAATATACAGTAATAAGGTACATTGTAGTAAATGTATAATGCAATATTTAAGGAATGTTAAAATTCCTTTACTTCCAGTTCCTGCTGCTATTGTCTCATTTGGACAGCATATTATAGTTCCTTGGAAAAGAGATGTTAAGTTATTTTGCCATTGTGTTGGTATTCCTAAACCTAAAGTAGAATGGAAATCTGGTGATATGA
Organism: Lepisma saccharinum; assembly: GCF_977018435.1. Classification (NCBI taxonomy): domain Eukaryota; kingdom Metazoa; phylum Arthropoda; class Insecta; order Zygentoma; family Lepismatidae; genus Lepisma; species Lepisma saccharinum. The sequence continues at coordinate 20,117,931 of NC_139230.1, read as the reverse complement.
AAGTACAAAATAAACCAAGGTAAGGTCATTAGCATGTGTACATAGCTACAAAATGATATGAAAAATATGCTATTGTAGAAGATCAACTTATTATTTGATTATTTTTAATTTATTTTCTATTCATGGAGGGCACATTTGAAGTAATAAAATAAAAGTATTTTGAGTAATGAAATAGTTGATTTCGAATATGAAGTACTTGCCTCCTATTCAACTCACGTAAACAAAAATTATGTTAAAAAGAAAGAAATTTATTAAATGATCTACTAAATTATTAATAATTGTGTAACCTTGCTTTCAGAGATTCTAGTTTAAAAAAAAGCAGGGTGTCTACAAAAGTCTTGACACATTTAAATCATGAAAAGAACAGAAAAAAATGTACACAGAAAGAAACTATTCACAATAGCATGCGTGACTAGATAAACTGAAAAGAGATTTATGTCCCTTGTTAGTTCTGTTTGTCACATGAAGATTAACAAGACAAAGTTGATTTCTTGGCAGGTTCAAGTCAGCATGCCAACATCCAAAGTGGCTACAGAGGTTGTTATTCTGGCTTTCAGTTCATCAATGCTTCTCACTCGCATCGTATAAACAATGTCTTTCACATATCCACCCAAAAAAATCCAAAGGGTGACCATGGGGTCCAAGGAAATGAGCCACCTCATCCAATCTATCCAGGATAATGATCATTCATAACCAGTGAGGTGGTGCATTATCCTGTTGCAAAATGATGTTCGGCTGAAGCTCTTCGATTTGTGGAAATACAAAGTATTTCAACATGCCTAAGTAAATAACTGGTGTGACTGCATGTTCCATAAAAATGGAAGGGCCAATGATGTGATCATTACTGAGAGCCAGGAGTGGCTAAAGGGCTAGACAATTGCCCTGGGTATTCAAGTCATTCCCTGGGGGATGCCAAATGGGACATCCCCCTTTATTAGCATCAAAACTTTATTTCTGATTACATAACTGCGGCTATTTCTTTGTTTGTTTGGTGTTTATTTTTAAGTCCGCTTTATGTACAGTAAGGCTAATTGGGAGTAGACATACAGTTTAATGTGGGATCTGAACCACTATGTGCGTCCACCGGGCACGTGGCTATTTGTTTTAAAAAGAGTTCAATTTATTGTTGTTGGAGTTACTGCTGCATATCAGAATAAGTATGTATATTGCAAAACCATGTAGCCATTTAAGCTAAAGAGATTACTGTTATTTTGATGTCACAACATACAATAAACACGTTCTTTAACATTAACACTTAAAGTATTTTTAAAATAAGGCCATTATTTTTCATCATTAAAATCGTAAATATAGTTCATGATTGTGTTTTTATTGGAGAAAGGTGGAAAGTAGGAGAACCAGGTTAGAAAGATGGTGGAGGGAGAAGCAGAGTGGGGGGGTCTTAAAAAATCCACTTCGCCCCAGTGAAAATGTTACCTTGATTCACTCCTAATGAGAGTACACTACATGTTTGCTTGTCACTTTAGAGTACTCTATCTATTTATGCTATTAGTTTCTTTGTATCTATGTTCTTTTCTGTTTTATTCATGATTAAAATGTGTCACACCTTTTGACCTTTTGTTGATCCTCTGTGTATATGTGTGTGTGAATGTGGATAGGTGGATGCATTTATATATATATAATAACAGCTTCTGTGTATCTCTTTTGTGTACTGTATCTGTTCTTCATGGTACTTATTTTTTGCATTATTATTATTTGTTAAAAAGTAATATTGCCAGTATAAATACCTTTGTTTCTTTATTTTTCAGAATTCAAGTCTTCCCAGATAATACATTGGTTATTCAAAATGTACAAAGGTTTAATGAAGGAAATTATTCATGCCATGCTTCCAATGAATTAGGATCAGACCAAATAATTTACTTACTTCAAGTTCAAGGTAATTTCTCTCTCAGTCTCTCAACACATACATTACATAAGGAGAGTCCACTTTATGTTCAGATATGCTAATTGGTACTAGACCTACAGTTTAAAGTGGGATTGGAACCTCTGTGTAATGTGCTTCCACTGCAGATCGAACCCAGAATCACTTGATTACAAGACGACACTTTTACCACTACGCCATTGGGGAAGTAGTCTTAGAAAATGAAACTGAATACTTGTTTAATACTTATTTAATAAAATGTGCACATAACTTTTGTTTTCATGGTAATTTTAACAAAATGTCAGCCTTGCTTCCACAATTAAAACTTATAGAAGTACCAAATTGGTTGTGATCACAGTTTTATGCTAATATCAACTAATAATCACTATCTACCAAATATTGTTAAGTGATCTGATGAATAATATTAAAACATTTCATCCTGAAATCAATATGTTATTCATCTCCTTAATGAACATATATGGTCAAAATGGACAGATGTTTTCTTAGAAAAATTAATTGCATATTTAGAAATGTGTTTAAATAGCAGTGTGAATGGAAATAAAGAATGTAGAAGCATGTTACACACTGTTTATAATTATTTATTGAATTGGTCCAATTATTTCAATTTGTACCAAATTCTTATGATTAATTTTTATTTCAATCTTATGATGTAGAATTAGTAATCATGTGCCAAAATAATTCTTGACTATTGTCATGCTACAGAGAACAAATATGTTCAGAACATACATCAATACATGCTATAGTCTCAAGGATTTTGTTATGTAATTTCAATGTCTTCAATGCAAATCTTTTTCTTACTGAATTAACTGTACCTAGGAACAAAACTTAAGAAGGATATCATGCTCTATTTCAATTTCCACATGCACACAACCATCTATGCATTTTTTGCATGGCACAATATAAGTTTCATGAGAAGACTGGAATTCGGTGGGGAAGTGCAGATCCAGATATAATTTGGGGGGGGGGGGTGGATACACCTCTAAGCTTCCATCTGCGAAATACCTCCATTGGTGAGGGTGGAAAAGATTTGAAAAAGGGCCATAAAATGAAAAGAACAAAATATCTGAAATGTAGTAAATATGTAAAAATATAACAAACCAACTGGCATAACTTTATCTCAAAGTAAATTTAAAATAGGGGATCCTAATGATGTTTATAACCCTAGGCTTTCATGTGGACAAGAACTCCCATTCATTTCCTTTTAATTTATAAATTAAGTCTAATACTATTATTATATTTATTTTGCAATAACGATTTCATTCAATATACTGGTTCGTATCCCAATTTAAACTGTAGCCTATTAGTCTATCCTATTTGTGCATAAATTGAACTTAAAGCAAAAACTTGTTCAGTATACTGAGACACTATTGAGAAAGTCATCAATTTTTATCACACCAATGTACATGTTTTATATTTAATACTTATGAAATAAATCATAATAGATAAATGGCACTAAGTGGTTTAAATTTGAAATGCTTCAGTTTATACAGCAGCTAATTGACCACATAAGAATTATAACATTTTGATTTGATTTTACTCAGTTTCGTGAGATGTGTAAGTCAAAAATATCATCATCAACGACCAAGGGCACTATCGATGAAAGATATTAGATATATTCACTATATTTATGGAGTAGTTAGCAGCATAAATATAGTTATGTATTCTCATTACAACTGCTTCAAAATGTAATATGGTGCATAGACAATTAAAGAGAAAACAATGCAAACCTTGCAAGAATTCTGCACAGTTACAATCATACTCTTGAATTGCTGTTTTAAGTCCACTTTATGTTCAGATAGTCTAATCAGGACTGGACCTACAGTTTAAAGTGGGATCTAAACCACTGTGCAATGTGCCTCCACTGGGTATCGAACCCAGGATCCCTTGATTGCAAGGCGACGATGTTACAACTACACCATCAGGGAGGCCTGTTACAATCACACACACATACAATAAATACTCCAAAATGTTGAAGCTCATTACATGCAGTTGTATTGGTTTAGCTTCCTAATTTGACAATTTAAAACATCAATTTTAGAAATTTTGAGAGCACTGTCACAGACATTCTGTCATTTGTTTGATGTGTGTGTGTGTGTGTGTGTGTGTCCATGTTTGCAAAAGCTGCCTACAGTGAGAAATTCCAAGTTTTATATGATGATTATTACATGAAATTATTTTGATGTTCTTGTTCCAGTTCCTCCCACATCACCACTTCTACATGTAACATTTGCTACAATGAATTCTGTCCAACTACAGTGGAAGCAAGGTGATAATGGAGGTGCTGCAGTAAGAGGATTCCTTCTATCGTATAGAAGAGAATTTGGAGAATGGGAGGAGATTATGGTAGACCGAAGTGCCACAACATATCTACTGGATAAGTTGTTATGTGGCACACGTTATGAGTTTCAACTTACAGGCAAGGGTGTTAATGCTTCACTGAGAATTAGATGACGAATGAATATTTATTTTTTAATGTTTCTTGCTTTGCAATACTTCTACATTAGAAGTTACACATCTTGTGAGTTACTTGACATCTATCACAGCTTGCTTAGAAAGCCCATGAAGATGCTGATCCAAACTTCTAATTGGTGAAATATATCATGCGCAAGAATAATACATGATTGAAGTATTGATCAGTCATCACAGAAGGTGATGGAGATTTGTGCTTAATTTAAAATATTAAAAATGAATCGATGATTGTGAAAAAACAGAAGGGACAACAGCAGTCCTCATTAAACCTGTACTTTTCATAAGTTTCTTCAAAACAGTCATGGCCATATAAAAGGAAATGTTGCACTATTCATTTTCACTGACATTATATTAAAAAATATAATTAGTTTATTAAACACTAAATATGAAGAAAAGAAGTAAATTTGCAAACTATGGAAGAAATTCTGCAAGGTTCAAAATATTCTTATATGGAGAAGATAGTTAATAAACACTTTCAACACTATGAATTTAAAGTGGAAACGTTTTATCAGTATCGATCAAAGAGGTAGAAGAAACACACAGGATGGATTTTAAAAGATGAAAGATATGCATCTTAGTAAATATGGTCATTTTTTTCCTTCCAAAGAAGAGAAATCCACAAAAGTCAATTGTTTACTTTATATAAAATTTGAGAGCACAATACCATGAATAAATTATATGAGAACCCATTATTTTGAGATTAAGTGCACAACTGATAGTAGTATCAGGAATGAAAAATAAAAGATATGTGCTGAAACCTCTTATTACAAAATATTATCCAGGTTGTGCAGAAATCTGAGCTATCCATTCAAATTTTACTGTATATTGGCAACATTATTTTAGATATCTCAATTTTTACATCATCATATGTAAGTCCTGTTGTTGACACTGAAGATAAAAAGTGCACACACAAATTTGATATCCTTTTGATAACACATGAAAACTAGCTGTAAGTATAAAAAATGAAGAGAAGAAGGAATGCAACATCTTCCTAGTGTGATATTTCATAATGTAGAACTGAAAACCTGACGTTTATGAATTGTCATTTTCATATATATAGAAATGATCAAGTCAATGTATGATTATGACTGACAAGAGAACATGTAAAAATGTGTTGTTTTATGGGATTTCTAACAAATCATTACTATGATTATATTTTTAATCAATGGCTAGAATTAATAACTACAAAACTGTGCTGTGCTATACGTATAATAAGGAACAACACATATTCTATATTTCGCCTCTCCCACCATAAGTCTCTCATGGCCTTAAATTTCACTGCCTAAATATTTTGCCATCAGCAAGTTTCTCCAAAAAAAAATGTTTGAAATTGTGATAGTGTCATAACAGAAGAAGATATATTTTATATGTAGGCTGCTATTTTTCTAATTTATTTTTAAAGACAGGTTTGAGAATTGTACGTTCAAATTATATCTTTAAAGGTAACAAAAATATTTAAATTTTTTGTCTTTTATGTTATAAAAGGCAGCTTTGTATAAATGCACTACATAATTTGTACATATTGCCTCAATGCACATATTCAGTCTTTACACCCTGAAAAAAAACTCAAAGTCCATAATTCATTAATATTGCAACATAGCATTACTGCATTAACTGATAGTAGCCCACTTTGAGACAGATCCATTTACCACATGAAAACACTGCAGTAAAAGGTCTCTCACATTCCCTGAGTAAGAAGCTAAAGTAAGCATTATAATACAGTACATAGTCAAACAGGCTGACCTCCATAGAGCTGAGCTGATACTGATACCAATCTATCAGTATCAGCCAATACCAGGAGTATTGGTATCGGTAAGTATCGGTTGAATTTTCTTTGCTGATACCATCTGATACCAATGATCTTGAGTGGCTAGAAGATCGGCCAAGAGAAACAACTCGTTTGTCAAGATTTGTCCTTTTCAAAGATTCGTTCACCCTTCCTTGTGACTTGGGATCCAACACAGGAAGTTCCATGTAGATTTCCGAGAAATGCTGTGCTCTCCTGGGAAGCAGATGACAAGATCAAAGGCAGAACTAAAGTGCTGCACCCAAACGTGACATTGAATGCATGTAACTGCCTAGTGGTCAATGCTACGTGGAAATAAAAGAAACCATTGATTGCCAATTCTTGCTCGCAAACTTGTGGGGTAAGAATGTGGACGTTTTCGAAACCAGCATTATTATCATGCTGGGCTGATTCCAGAGTTCTTGGGAAAGGGATAAATGTCACTGTGGGGAAGGGGTTTGTGGATTCCTACCCTTGTGTAAGTCTTCTGTGTGACTGCTGGCCGATACCAACACTGCAGTTGCAAATCGCAGAGATAATGGACAGCAGGGCATAACCAGAGCCAGTCAAATGAGCATTTTTATATGTATATCTGTATTTGTATGTATTTTTACATCGTTTTCCTCCCTCTCCAGGTTAACTCAAATGACAAGAATGTTGTTTACATGAAATTGAAACGGGGACACTTAAAATAATCCGCTGGTGTTTTGGTGTAACTGCAACACTTTAAAAAGGCCTGCAACATTTCAAAAACACTATCTCTTCTTCTTGTTTTGCTTTCTCTTGGTATAGGAAGAAGATTATATAAAATGTCACAAAAAAATTAAAGTGCTATAATGCTACATGAGAATAATTTGGGAGTTATTTAATGTTATTAATAGAATGTGATGTGATGAGTTAGTATGACTCAGTGACTAGCCTTTGTTATTTTAAACTGGAATTATCCAAGTATCAGTATTGGTTGGAATCGGTTAGGGTATCGGTATCGGTAAATGGTGGTATCAGCTCAGCCCTAGTTATCACAACATTCTATGATGCCAGGGGTTGTGGGTTCAAATCCCAGCCTGGGCATAAGTGTTCTTTGTGAGTGTCCCTTCATCAATTTTATCATAGCATCACTCATTCTCATCACCACAATTAGCCAAAAGTGGCAGAAAAGCAATGCTAAATAACAAACTTGAAAATCGAACAGAGTAACATAATAAAGGGTGTTTCATAAAGTGTGCAGGTTTTGAAAATGCAATAACTTAACCTAAATTGAATGAAAATTGATATTTATGTTTTTATTATTTTCCACATTCACTACAATTTCATAGTGAAAAAGAGAAAATGTCTGGCATATGCCCAGGCGATTTAAAAGTGAAAAATGATATCCACCTCGATTTTCTAAGCAGGCAGTAACTCGATCTGTGACGTTCACGATTGTGACTGCAATTGTTCTTCATGGATCACTCTGGGGTTTTCTTGACCCCAAATATGGCAATTCTGCTTGTTAACAAATCCTGAGAGGTGGAAATGTGCCTCGTCACTGAAGATTACGCTTCTTGCTAAACTCCCATCCTCATCTTGTTTTGTCAAAATCCACTATGCAAAATTTCTTCGTTTCGCATGATCGGTTGCTTTGATCTTCCTCGTCAACTGAACCTTGTATGGATGCATATGAAGGTCTTTTCTCAGCATTCATTGCAATGAGTATACCAATATTCCCAACTGTTGTGAACGATGGCAAAGCGACTTCGCAGGGCTCACATTCACACTGTCTTGCACTACTGCAATGTTTTCTTCTGTGCGATTACTACGTTTTTGCCCAGGCGAATTTTTACGGTAGCAACTGACCCGGCTATCTCGAATTTCTTCACCAACCTCATAACTCTTGTTGCAGTGGGAGCATTGTCACGTCCGAAGATCACGTGAAGTTTACGAACTGTCTCTGCATAGCACTCCCCATTTCTGTAATGTGTTTTCAAAATAATGATGCGTTGCTCGATAGTGAACTGCCCATGGCAACTCAACTGAACATCTGAAAAAAGAAACAATTGCTCAATTAATAATCGGAATGATAAGAGATAACGAAAATGATAAGAACAGTGTTACCAACTTTCAAACAAAAAAATGACAAGATTTAAAACCTGCGCACTTTATGAAACACCCTATATAATGCTGATTTATAGCTTCTTACATCATGGACTGTGCAAGACTGTAAAACTTTCATCGCATGTTCATGAATTCTTGACTTAGAAATTTTTCGAGGCAGATAACAAACAAGTTGTGAACTGTGAATATGTGTAATTAAATCAATGAGTACTTATTCCTTCTGATGCATACAACAGAAATTTCAATTCTAAGTACATATTCCCCCATTTCGGCTCATGTTCAATTTAGGCTTTCCATACTGGAACAAAGTCAATTATTGCCACTTAAATGTCAAAAGTAAACAGGGACACTTCAGAAGTTCTCAAGCTTTCTTTATCATTCATTTTTGTTTCTGCTCTCCTGTGTTTGTCCCACAACATAGAACTTCCTTCACAGCAAAAGGAGAGGACTTAATAATAATAATAATAATATATATATATATATATATATATATATTTTCAGGTGGAAAATACAGCATTTTAAAGAACATCTGCCACCTGTCTTACATTCTGTTATTTGTCTGACTTTTAAACATTTAACTTATCACTTTACATTGCTCTTATAATAGTGATTGCAAAATTACCATGCTAGATATGTACATATAATTAGATATTACAGTGCGGAATTGCCACATAATGATTTTATGGTTCCCATTCCACTTGATATCATTAAAAATTGCAAAAACCTAGTAATATTTTTGGATGAAGTATTGCATTCTAAAAAGTAATCCCACATAGTACTTTTCTTTTATTTTGGTGAAATAGGGCTCCCATGTAACCAAATGGTTAGCACTTACACCAAAGTTCCCACGTAAGAATGCCAAAAGTTTGATGTTGACTTTGCATCATAAGAACAATTGGGGAATTGATTGAAAATAAGTAGTAGCAGGTTGTGACCTAGAGAGCAAGATGGCAGCACCTATGCAACTTCGTGTCACTGACCACAGAAAATTCAGTGAAAATGCAGGCTTGATCAAGACTCAAACCTGGGTCTCTGGTATATTAGGGCTAGATTGGTAGCTTACTTGTTAGAGCAATGGCATGGTATGCCAGAGACTCAGGTTCAAGTCCTGGCCGAGCCTGTGCAAAATTTCTATGTAGTATGTATCCTGTGTGTGCCAAATCATAAGACACTGCCCATGTAGATCCAAATGAGAAACTGCTTGGAAGGGCCATTGAATTCTGAAAATAAAGTTCTATATCCTTTGTGTAAGTTTGTAAACTAAATTTTCTGACACTAGAAATCTCTGAAGATAAAATTCAGTCAGCCAGGTGTTCATTGCGTAATCCTTTATCAGCTCTTTGCCCCCATCTCTGTGGTTTAGCTGACTCATCAGACCATAATATTCTTACCCACATATTACCCTAATTTCTTTCATAGTATTGGGCTGAGTCAGTCTACATTAATGCTAATGACTAGTGTCCTTGAATAAGTAAAAAAAATATTCTTGTATCAACTCATTCTTTCATATCTGAATATTCAGTTCTTTCTTTTTCTGTGTATCTATATTATTTTCTTGCCCCATGACATGATTTTCAAATTATCATGAACATAAAGTTTTATTGTTGCAATTAGCCAAAAGTGGCAGAAAAGCGAGATTAAATAACAAAAAAGATGCCAGGGGGGTCCAATAAATAACAAAAATCAAATCAAAAAGTTTTGGGTTGTATGGTAAATTAAAATAAATAGAACCAAAATAAATCAGATTTGCATATTAATGTGAGTGTGATACACATATATTAATATCTCACAATTTATTCTTTTCTAAAACATACAAGTTAAATGGATTTCAAAACATGGTCTGAATAGGTTTCAAAATGTGGCCCTAAACAGCAGAAATTTTGTTTAGATGAATAGAAAGGATTACATGAAAATCAAATTACTAGTTTATTTTGTTCCAGCATACATAATCTTTAGCCAAAATATTTTAAAACAACTTCCAAATAAAGTGTTTTGTGGATTTCTTACTACATAAAATATTGATGCTGTTGTTACTGCAAAATAATTATGTTTCTGGAACATTGTAAGATTATTTTCACTCTTTGGACAGAAAGCATCTTTAGTCCACTACCCAATTTCAGAAAAACAAGTTATTTTTCCTTTAATGAAAGAAGAAAGGGAAGTATGATCAAGTGGATGGAAATCAATCAATCAATCAAACATGAGGCTTAATTAATGCCATAAGAGAATTACAGTTGTAGTTTTGTATCAAGAGAAAACATTTGGATATTTAAATGTGCATTAAGAGGTAAAGAATATGTATACAAACACAGGAGCTGTCTCAGTATGTCTCAATAAAATTTTATTTATTTTTTTATTTTGTTACAAAAATGGAAGTACGTTTACTTTAGGGATTTTTGGACTGCTTAATACAAAAATGAAAGTCCAGATTCTATATTATCTCTAGTTTACAAGATAAATACACATTTCTTTTATATATGTGTGTGTAATGTTTCTTCCTTTGTTGTCGGTTGTCTTCAATGAGTTCTGTGATCAAGATTTCTCCCATTCATCTTGAATGGTTAACACAGTGGAAATCATTATGCTGGCTAAACATCTCCTATTTTACCTGGATGGCCTTGGTCCTCAAATGATTGTCATGGAACAGTGTTATGTTCAGCAAATGAGGTGTTCAATTGAAATTCATCCCTTTGCTCAAATGTTTACATGTGACTTGCTCGATATTCAGCAATGAAATAAATTAGGGATAGGCCGATATGAAATTTTGGCCGATACCGATAACCGATATTCTACCGATCCGATATAAAATTAGAAAAAGGCCATGAAGAACCTGAAATGTTCATTGATCTCCTTAATAAATATGTGTTTCAAGGTGACTGCAGTGCAAAAGAAGTTGAATATTTAGACAATTACTTTTTTTAAAAGTAGGGCATCGAGATTATCCATAAAAATTGCAACAAAATATCAGAATTTTGCACTAAATTATAAGATATTTATCGATATATCGGATCGGTAAAATAATCGGTAATTTTACTGATACACCGATATGCCTATATCGACCGATACCGATAGAGTACCGATTAACCCTAAAATAAATATATTGTAATGACAGGACATGCAATCTCATCTTTTCTATATCTTATTTATTACTAATTTCATATTTTTCCTACAAAAAAGTAACTTTCCTATTCTTGTATAAACAAGCATTATCGGGTTTTTTGCTTTCTGTGCTTATATACATAATTAAATTTACCATAGATATCAAATATTATATGGATTTGTATGCTTGCAAAATGTTGAGTGCCACCAAAAAATTGTCCACTGATGTATCTAACACAAGAAACTATTACAAAATATGTATGTACTCTTTGATTTAATTGATATTTATTGAATTGTTTCTATCCATAACATATGTTACAGAATAAAACAATTTCAGGTAGTTTCTTCTGTTCAGTTCATACACAAAGTTATTGACTTGAAAATGATGTTTAATTGTTTGAAGTTTCATATGCTTTACATACATTCATATAAAGTTTGTAATCAATATACTGTGTGTCCGGCTTAAAAGTATAATAAAATAAAAATTGTAAGTTTATTAAGATACTTCCTTACGGTTTTCTTCTACCTATAGAGTAACTCAAAAAGTTTATTTATATATATATATATAAATAAAAGTATATTTATTTATATATATATACCTAATACACCTCAACATGTGCACCATTAGTAGCACAACAGCTGTCTAACCTATATTCAAGCTCTGCTCATGTGTTGTACAGCATTACTGGTATCACATTCCAGATTGAAGCACAAATGCCATGTCGTAGATCAGGAAGGTCACAAACTCATGTTACACTTCAGACTATACAGAATCCCACAGAAAAAAATCAAGCAGACTAATGTTCAGGGGGCTAGGGGGCCAAGCGATAGGACCACCTCTCCCAATCCAGTGTCCATGAAATCCCTCATTTCTTGCACGTAATGGCATGGTGCTCCATCTTGCTGGAAGATTACATCAGGTGGAGGCTGAGGTACAGCATACATGTGCAACATGCCCAGGTATGTTTTTGCATTGACAGTTCATTCCGTGAAAAAGAATGGACCTATGACCCTATTCTTCATCAATGCATCACACATTCTCTTTGGAGGATTCATGTTACTACTCACGCACTTCATGGGAAGGTTCTGTTCCTCATATTCGGCAATTGTGCTTCTGCACCTTCCCGAAAATGTGGAATGTTGCTTTGTCCAAGAAGCAGATTCCATCGAGGAATGCCTCATTTTCGTCAATTTTCACCGAAATTGTTTCCGCGAAGTCTCTTGACAGTGACCTATCTCCAGTTTTGATTTTTTAGCGAAGTTGCAGTTTGTATGCTCTTAGGCATAATATTTTATGCAACATCGTGAACAGTGGAACAAGGTAAATGTTACTCTCTGCTAGCTCATCTGATTGACTTTCTGCAGCTCCAATGGAAGGCCAAATGAATTTCCTCCATAACATCATCTGAAAATTTGTGTTTAGGTTGTTTACCCAACATGGAAAGCAAACTTCCCATTTTCTGGAGGTGTTTGTCCAATTTCACAATCGATATGTAAATCAGAACATCGTCAGTTGATACTCCTGTCAGACATGATGTTGTATGAGCTTAATGGACTTCAGCTCAGTGAAAGAAAGCACACACTACACCTTCTGCTGTGGAGTCCACATGGTTTCTGACTGGAAATTGTTCACTTCGCGCATGCAAATGCTGACGTTTTGCAATCATGGCAAAAAGAATACATTTTGAGGTTTTAAACTACGTTTGGTTTATTGTGCTATTGGTTAAATATTACAAGTTATGAATTTTTCTTTTATTATACTTTTAAGCCGGACACACTGTATATTGCTTATACATATATAGCATATTTTAAATAATAAATCTACATTACTGCTAATTTTTAGTAGCATCTATACATTTTTCTTTCAATCTTGTTTTGTAATAGATTAAAAGCCATCATTATAGATATGTATGATGATTTGGGGAATAGATTGTTCAAAGTTAAAACATCTTTTATTAAAATATATCATGTTTAGACTTATAATTAAGTGTATAGCCTAGATCAAATCTTCATCCAGAAATGTATTTGTACAAATTAATTTCAATATGCTGATTGTAAAATGCCAGGTACAAGAAATTTGAACTATGAGAGACTAAGGTTATTGTATGTGAACTCTGGGGTGAAATGCAACAATGAAAATTGCTAGAATTTCATTTCAGAGATTTTATATTCATTCACTGCTTTTTAGAAATCATAATTCATAAACAGTGTGCCACATTTTCTCACACTCAAATCATAATTACTACAATATGCACTTTGTACGCAGTTTGGTTGCTTTTTAAATTAAGACAAACAATAGCTGCATTGATATGTTTAGAACGAAACAATAAATAAATCAGTGCACACAATAAAGTTACTCAGAATCGAAACCAATTGAAAATTGCATTTTCATAGGAAGTGGAAAATGTTTAATGGAAAGAAAGATGGATAAATATGTATGTATAGAAATCAAATGGAATATTTAGATGATGAAATAACAATAAAAATAGGAACAAAGATGAGTTTCTAAATTTGGTTTCATTACAAATATAATGAAGAGTCAATGTATAATTTATTTAAATAATACTACGGGGCACAGTTAAAATTACTATTTATTTTTGAACACATTCCAAAAACCATGAAGGCTCCAAAGAATAAATTTATAACTTTATTTTTCATCTCTTCTTTTGAAAACTAATACATAATTGAAATGTTCATCTTATGGATGATAGAGAGAAAAAACAAATATTTTATGAGAATTCTTCAAGAGAAAGAATTATGCTCATCTTCCTTTTAAAAAAATATTTCATACTAATGAAAGCAGCAGGATATTGAAAATCCAGAATGAAGACTCCATCTTTCAGCAGTTGGGATCATCATATGTTAATGAAGAATATAGTGGTATTCAATTTTGGCAGAAGCAAATTAAGGCTTAATTTATCTAAAAAAAACAAAGGGATGAAAACATTTTGCAAACGGCATTAACACAAGGGTAATTATTTTTATTATATCTAGATTATAATTATTAGTATATTGTTTGTACAGCATTAATGTATTCCATCTCTATTGTCACTTCAGTGGTACACACAACTAAGTATTACATTGTTTATTGTCCTTGAATAAATAAAAGATTAGTTTTTACTTATTCAGACATTCAGAATATTTTGTGTTTATGAATTATGATAAGAAAGAAATTTCGTCTATTGATGTAACATAATTAACAAATTTTCTTTGTTCATTTCATCCCATATAATGCTCATACTCATAATATATTATACTGTATGGTGTAAGTAACATAATCAAATAATGATGGCTAGAGAAGAGTGTTTCTCCCAAATTTTCATATATAAGGTAATTAATTCGTTCCAAAGCTACCAGAGATAACTACTGCAAACCTTATACCTTCACAATAAAATGCTTTATCAAAAAATTAAGGTAAATTCTATCCTCAATAAACACACATCTTACATTGGTTACATTTCAATGTAAGTTGTGAAATATTCTGATTGTGTTACAACAGAAACTCTAACTTGCAACTGTCCTTGGATTAAAAATATATGTTGCACTGCATTCATATTATTATCTTTTATTTATTCATATTCTACAAAATCAAGCAAACATAATGTTAATGCTAAGGTGGATGGATTTGAGCCCCTGAGCTGAGTTTTGCCTCTCAAAGCAAAAACCTTGAATATATGATGTTTTGATAACAGATTGATATGTTTTAAGATGTTTGACATTATTTGCTATTATACATCCTGATTCAGAAGTCAGATCTGGCAAGGTTTCCAAGCTCTTGAGAGCTATAGTCGCTCTCATCTTCAGGCTAGAATTGCAGCGAGTGTCAACCCGGTTTATATGTATTTGGAGATGGAAGTTCCTGGTGAAGAAGGTGGGCCAATTGGGAGCCATGCCAGCTGTGTCTGTGCTGCTGGTTAACTATTGCCAGTCAAACCATGTCCAGTTCAAGCCCCTTGTTGTGCTTCAGATTGTGCTCTTCCCCATGAATGACTATTGCTTCTTTCATGATGCAATCCCAGTAGTTTGATGATTCTGACATAATTTCTGTGTTGCTGAAAGGGCCATAGAATAGCCATTCATGGAAGAGCACAATCTCAATCATGCCATGGGACTTGAACTGGTCTGGCTAGCAATTGTCAACCAGCAGCTTGGATGCAGCAAACACGGCTCCTGATTGGTTCACCTTCTTCACCAGGAACATCCATCTCCAAATACATATACACCGGCTTGATGCTCAGCACTGCAGTTCTACCCTGAAGATGAGAGTGATGTTAGCTCTTGAAAGATGGGAATCCTTTCCATAACTCACCTGGTCGATAGGCTGAGAAAATCGTTTCATCACCAGGAAAGCTTCAAGACTTACGTCAAGTGAAACGATGTTCCTCAATTATTTATATGAACAACATGAAATTAAATATTTTGTAGCTTCATTATTTGCCATGATAAGATTTGAAAAAATGGATATACCGTTAATAATATAAAAAACATGCAAATTATGTCTGATATTTGAACCTACAAACTCTGGTTTCAGTAACACTAGTAAATCCAAGTTACAGTTAACTGAATTCATCAGCAATAACTTCAGTATCACCTAATTACTATTATAGGAAACAAGTAGGTCTCACCTAAATAATATTTTTTACTACAGTCCACTTTTCATAAGTTACAAAGAGTTTCATATATCAGGAAATTATCATAACAGTGATATGCAATCATCTTACAAGTAAGCCTGAGTTTAGTAAATATATTTTTTCAAAATACATAGGTATAAGAACCAGATATAAATATCGACCTAATAGCTTTTAAATGAATAAGAGTTTATCTGTCTTTATACAACACTGTATATTTTTAAAAAATGAATAACCATGTTATATCATAGTGATAAAAAAGTGTTTGCAATATTGCTTCTCATTAATGGGGCATAATTGTATTAAATTGCAATTTTAAAGTTATAGCATTCATATTAAATCTACACTTAAAGATAGTATTCTAAAATCATTCATAGTATGTATTCTTGGATGCCTTTAATTTCAAAGCAATATTTCCAGACAATTAATATTTTAATTATTCATTGCAGCTTTCAACAAAATAGGCAGTGGAACTCCTAGCAAAATTGTATCAACAAGAACAAAAGGTTCCAAACCTGGAATTCCATCAAAAAATCAGTTTCTACAAGTTAATGTGACATCAGTGTCTTTGTACCTAAATACTTGGGTTGAGGGAGGGTGCCCAATATTATATTTTGTTGTAGAATATAAAACAAGTGGAGGGGACTGGGCAGTAGGTGAGTGTTTTTTTTAAAAAAAATTCTTGTGGTATAGTGTGAATCAAATTTGACATGTGATGAGTTTATACATATTTGTTTATTTCTGTACTGGTCAGCACTATTCAGTGTAATGAACTATTTAGGTGGGTCAAATTTGCAGGGTATATAGGTATATAGGTATATAGGACTAATAACTGGCATTAGGTTAAAAAATTCATGTAAAGAATTCATTGCTCTAAATTAGTTTTTTCTACTAGGAAGCATTCCAGAAAAGTAAATATTTACACTTAAATATATATTCTTTCAATCATAATTAAAATTAAGGTAAAGTTCTTGCATATTGCAGCATGTCATGAAAGCGCATTTGGGAGATATGGTGGTACCATACTCAATCTCGGCCATTTTTGGAGGTAGTGTGATCAGCACCACATTCCAGCTACCTTTACCCCCAAGGTACCCATTTATTTGAGGCTGGGTGAACCCCAGAGCTGCTTTATGCAAGGAGAAGTGTTAGAAAATTCTGACCTTAGATCATCCACCCTGAGAATCAAACCTAGGCCTCCCATGTGGCAGTCAGATGCCCTGCTGACTAGATCACCATGGCTCCCCACAATTAAAATTGTTTAAAATTTATTAATTTTGACTTTACACAGAAAAGTGATAGAAGAGCAGAGGTGGGTCTCATGCATAGAGGGTAAGAAGGGGTGAAATTCTTGGTGTGAAAAATCAAAGTTGACATTTTAATCTATAACCAGACTTGCAGAACTGTATCCTGAAGTGCCAGAGGTGGCCCACCCAAAATCAAACTGGCTAACTCACCCTGTGAAAATGTTCTAGGCAAAAATTTTGTGATAAAAATAAAATGAAAGTTCATAGATATATAAATATAATGGAAAGCTTCCTTGTTTCGATTGTGTAATAACAATATGAATACCATAATTTCTTTTTATCAAAAATGTGACCCATCCAAATCTTTGACAGCCATCCACTGGCCCAAACACACCAGAAAGTCTGTATCATATCAGTGTATCAAATGCTGATATGCAGTTATCCTTTGACCAAGATCCACTGTGAGTATATATTTCACTGAAACATGGAGGAAATTACATGTAAACTTGAAAATTTGTGTACTCTACTTTGTGCACAGATAGGTTAATCTGTAATATAACCACTGAAGTGAGCCCACAATGGGAAACACTGATTAGGAAATGACCATTCTAATCACCAATCTTTCGAAGGTTCTGAGTAGTTAAATGTGTAGGAGGTATGGATTTGCAAATCTTCAGTGCAAACCCAGTGGTGGGGCTTGCTTGCTTCAATGAACCCCCAGGCTATACCGGCGGTAGCATAGCTAGCTACCGGTAGGGTCTCCCATGCCGGGCAGGCTGGGGGGAGAAGCCAGACTAAGAAGCAACTGATCAGCGCTCCAGGATTGCTGGGGGAAGACTATGCTGCATTGTATAAAACCAGGTATATTATGTAAAACCAGGGGTAGGATGGACACTGGAGCTATGAAAGCAACCATCCTAGGGGATGGAGACCCTGAAACCAAAGACCTGGTCCTGCAGGTTGGGGGTTAGTTGTGGGGCTGACATCCCCACCCCAACAGAAGGCTCGGAACGATGGAAGCAACCGAAGACGAAATAAGCACAGAAAAATGGACTACGAATTTGGTACATGGAACACTCAAACTCTCCTGAAAGCTGGAGCATTGAAGACACTCACAAAGCAACTCCTAGCTTATAGAGTGAAGATAGCTGCCATTCAAGAGACAAGATGGAGTGGCAAAGAGGAAGTCTGGGACACAAGATCACACACAATACATTTTTAGTAGTGGCAAATCAATAGACCGGAAAGAAGGTGGTGTGGCCTTTATGGTGGATGCATCAATAAGAAACAGTATCTTGAAATTTACCCCAGTAGATAGCAGGTTAGCCTCTCTAAGAGTGAAAACAAAACTGTACAACATGACAATTATAAATGCCTATGTTCCAACTGAGGACAAGAATGAGCTGACAAAAGACCAGTTTTACTATAAGCTTGAACAACTCTATACCATCTAATGATGCAAAAATGATTATGAGTGACCTAAATGCACAAAAAGACTTGGAAGAAGCTTACCAGTGAACAATTGATTTACAGAGTCTACATAAAGAATGCAATGAGAATGGCCAACAACTTATAGACTTTGCAACAAGAAAGAATATTATAATCAGCTCCACACTCTTTCCACGCAAGATAATACATAAACAGACATGGATGTCACCAGATGGATCAACGCTAAATCAAATAGATCATGTACTAATAGGAAAACGATGGGCATCAAACATAATAGATGTAAGAACATACAGAGGTGCCATTTGTGGCCCAGACCATTTCTTAGTTAAAGCCATCCTAAGATGCCTTATAATGAAAGCTAGAGCAGATGGTGTTCCCAAAGCTAAAAAAACTGCATTGAAAAACTTCAAGATGAAGAGACTAGTAAACAATTCAGATCATCATTATCAGACAAACTACAGAGTGAAGAAAATGACCCTACAGAAGACATAGAGGATAAATGGGAGTCAATGAAGAATAATGTCAAGGCAGTAGCTAAGGAAGTTCTTGGAACAAGCATTAAGAACAACAAAAAGGAATGGTTTGATGAAGATTGCAAAGAAATAGTTGAATTGAGAAATAAAGGTAGAGCTTACCTAATCTCAGCACGAAGATGTAGTGTCTCTTGTAACCCTCTATCGACCTCCATCTCTCTCCAATTACTCCATCCAAAAATCCCCGTCTCTCTTACTCCCCCTAGTTTTATTTCCCCTATTGTCATACATTCCCCTCAGTCACAGAAGCCATCGAACGTTTACCTAGCAAATGACTGAGTCATCATCTACCAGACTGCAAGTTTTCATATGTGTTCTTACAGATACCATGCATATTTAAGTCATCCAACAAGAAGAAAAAAGCAAGAATGAGAGAGATGGAAAAAAGAGGTACACACAATATGTTGGGAAAAGAAAAGGAAGTATATAACAGAGAAAATAATTAATATTGGAGAACAATTTAAGTCCAACAATACATATATGGCATGCATGTAAAGAAGAAAGATCAATCAAAGAAGGATTTAAAACCAGAACAAACTGTTGTAGAGATAAGGACGGGCTACTTCTGGGAGATAAGGGAACAATCAAACATAGATGGAAAGAGTA
Organism: Lepisma saccharinum; assembly: GCF_977018435.1. Lineage (NCBI taxonomy): Eukaryota > Metazoa > Arthropoda > Insecta > Zygentoma > Lepismatidae > Lepisma > Lepisma saccharinum. Next base: position 20,098,120 of record NC_139230.1, on the reverse strand, counting down.
TTTCTCTAGACTACTAAATTCAAAAACAGTCAGTGAATGCCCACAAAGAAACTATCAGGAAAAGAATTGCCAGGAAAAATGAAGAACCAGTGAACCCCCTACAAGGCAAGGATTTGAAAAAGCATTAAAAGCTCAAAGAAACAATAAAGCTTCAGGAATAGATGACATACAGCAGTGCTGTGGAAAAATGAAGGGATCAAACTCAAGGAGACACTCTTTCAATTGATAACAGAAGTATGGACTCTGGAACAAATGCCTAAGGATTGGCAGAGAAGCATAATTTGTCCAATATACAAAAATGGTGACAAATTGGAATGTAAGAACTATAGGGGTATTCATTCTTATGCACACCATATAAAATATTAATATCAATAATAAGAAGCAGATTGGAACCATATGCAGAAACAATCATAGGAGAATACCAGGCTGGTTTTAGGAAAGGCCGGTCCACCATTGACCAGATATTTACAGTAAAACAAATATTAGAGAAGTGTTGGGAAGGAAACATAGATGTCTTACAAATCTTCATTGACTTCCAGCAAGCTAATGACTCCATAGATAGAGAGATATGATAGGCCAATCCAGTGATGTTGCGTGAAGTAAATCATTGGGTGTTCACACCCAGCCTAAATTAAGAGAAAATTTTAACCTCCTCCCCCCCAGACCGATATGGGCTACAAACACATAGAAAATCAAGAATATCAATCGTTGATCACAATCAGAGAAGAAAACGCTAAATGTGAGTGACACTGATTAATTGCAAATTGTAGAATACAAGGAAAAAATAATAAAATTAATTAAAACCAGAAATATGAATATAATAATGCATGTTTTATGAAGAATACAAGCCTGGGACCTTGTATTTTGCTAGCCACTCTGCCAGAGCGCCCAACGAAAATCCTTCTATACACCTGCCAAGTTTCATGGAAATCGGAAGGGGACACTTAGTCTTACACTTGTTAGTCTTACACTTTGTAATTATATAACACAGAATATATTATAATGTTTTATTTTAATTTTTAAAACTGTAACTGTAGAACAATTGTATAATTTTTGTATAACATTTATCTTGTTAAATGTGTTAAAGGTTTCATCCTGGAATGGAATGTCTTACATTTATGTGTGTTTCCATTTCCAATACATTCGAATGAATACATATTTGTTTCAATGGAATTTAGAAAATCACCTCTGACATTTTATGTTAAACAAGTAAGATTATTTTTGTGCACAATTGTGTTAGCCGATCTATAGCAAATTATTTTAGGAACAACACTTGAAAAAAAAATCTTGTAGGACTAACAAATGAAAAATTTCTTTGTAATCGAAGATCATAATACCTTTTAAGGTGTGGTAATATTATAATGGGATTGAGATAGGAAACTATCGGATCCGGAACTTTCGGATCCGGATCCACAATTTTTGGATCCAGCTTTTTCGGATCTGGATCCGTTTGGTCATCCCTATTTTTTCCAGGAACAGGGAATTCTGAAGCAAAAAACTAACAGGAAGGGGGAAAAGGAGAAACCTAGAAATTTGCGGGATATGGGAAAACTAGATACACATTGATGTGCTAAATTCTTTTTTCTGTTTTTTGCTTGTAGGAGAGCATAAACATTAGAAATATTAAGATCTCTGTTTTCCGCTTATGTATGAACTCAGCTGGTAATAATTGAGCTAAAAAGTGAAATAAACAAGTAAATAAATAAATAAATGTTAATGAAAACTGAAGATTGAACCAATTTTACAAATTTCATGTCAAATGTGAACCAAATATTATTAATTACATAGTCTGTGATTCAAACGCTCTTCGAACAATGTACAAAAAGCCTATTTATGATCTTTTAGGTGCTAGATTTGCTTTTACACTATCCTAAGAAAGCACTTACATGTCCTTTGATAGAAATTTCTGGATATATCCCTACAATTTGTGAGCACTTCTTTTATATTATATATTGTATATTTTTTTTTACTAAATATAGGGAATTTTAAGGCAAGAGAGGGAATTTATTTATATCCGAAAGGGATATTCCCTCACAGTCCGAAAGATCACTGCTTTGAGCAGTGACTGATTTTGGATCTGGTTTCTTTTTGTTTCCCCCTTCTTGTTGTGTGTTTGTTAAAGTCTCAAGGTATTGCTTTTGCGAATTCCATCTATTGAAAAGTGGACTGTCGTACCCGTGCTGTGGTGTGATAGTGAAGTGCATTATGGAATAAAATGAGTGTGATTGTGTGGTGGGGTTGAGAACTTGTTGATCACGCCGTTGTCCAGCAAGGATTTTGCTGCTAAGAAGAAACTTGTGGATATAGGTAGGCCCACCCCTTCCTTCTCTAGCAGACATAGTAACAGAAACGAAAAATAAAGTAGTAACAGAAACGAAAAATATAGTAGTAACAGAGACGAAAAATATAGTAGTAACAGAGACGAAAAATAAAGTGCGCCGATTTTGCAATTCATGGTACGGAGCTGATACTTGGTTATGCGGTTGTAAAAAGTATTCAACACTTTTCTGTTTCCTTTGTTTGTTTATTATTATTATTATTCATTTTATCTAACTTTGCTTATTTTTTATCGATACATTACTCATTGTGATAGGAATAAGACTGACTTAATTATCAGTTGAAATGTAGGAGATACACAGCCTAGCAAAGAAAACACCAATCCCAGGGATATATCCAGAATTTTTAATTTGGTGAAAAATTCCAGGGAACTGTTCTGAAAAAAATGTTGGGGGAGGTCAATGTGGGTGGATAAATCACTAACCATGTCAGCCCAAAAATAAGCACAACGGGAAATAACCTTCATCATGCTAGACTTACACTGTTGGAAAGGTCACTGCAGGCAGCTATGAATTGATACCAGAGGCTCTCTACAATACAAATCTACACAAATAGTTGGATATGCAGACAATATTAACATCATGGGTAGATCACTAAGAAAAGTAAAGGAAGTGTTTAAGGACCTGACTGAGGAAGACAAAAAAGTTGGACTAAAAATTAACGAGAATAAGACAAAGATACTAATCCAGTCAAGGAAAAGCAGAAACTGTGAACAGAACATGGTAATAGTAAACTTTAACATCGAAATGACCAACAACTTCTCATACCTAGGCACTAACCTGAATGATAAAAATGAAGAAATAGCAGAAATACAAGAACGTATTCAAACAGCAAATAAGGCCTATTTCTCAATATTACCTTTAATCAGATGTAGAGATGTCAATTGGAGAGCTCGAGTGATGCTATACAAAACACTCATTCGTAGTATTGTAGTATATGGATGTGAAGCATGGACTCTTACGGAACAAGCTGCTATCAAACTTGACTCATTTGAGTGTGAAACCCTCCGAAGGATTTTTGGCCCTATTCAATCACAAGGAGTGTGGAGAATTAGATATAATGACGAAATTTACAAACTTTATAAGGAAGTACCTCTTTCCATATACATAAGAATAAAAAGACTAAACTGGGCTAGCCATGTAGCGGATCCCAAAGAAGATGTTTGGAGGAAATATGGGAGGAAGAAGACCTGCAGGAAGACCAAGGATCAGATGGGAGGACAGTATCCAGAAGGACGCAGACTCCATCCTTCACACCAGAAAGTAAAGAAGAGCAGCCCAAGACAGAACATTCTGGAGGAAGAAAGTTGGGGGGACCATGGCCCAAAATCAAGCTGAAACACCATCGGTAACAGGTAACAATGCACACCCAAAGAAAGTCTGCATAAAGAATAATGTCACATGTTACTTTTCAATAATTATTATGAGAAACAGTTTTCACAAGATGGTGAGGGATCCTAGTGATTCAGTACAAACCAATAAGTATAAAGAAATACACGATGACAACAAAAATGCATAAAGGTATTATTTGGGGTTGTGACTTTCCTTTTAGAAAACATATGTAAAAAATTGCACTGTCTTTTTGTACTTTTTCGTCATTAATTATTCTATTATTACGACTTTTCTCCCTTAATTTCATAGAATTTTTAATCAGATGAATATTATTTAGTACTTTTACAAAAGTATATATTTGTTTTCAGTTTCCAACAATGTGCTTCCACAACAGAAATTTCCAATTGTTGGACTTGTCAAAGGCACACACTATCTGCTAAGGGTTACTGCTCACAATAATGCTGGTTCTACTATTGGAGAATATGATTTCACCACTCTTAATCCAACAGGAGGTGAGTTGTTAATGTTTATATGAAATATATTATTTATAACATCCATCCCCCCTTCCCTCCCCCATTATCTGCAGGGTCACTAATTTGGATTTCAATAACTACTAATTCAAAAATTGAAGCCAAACATCACACATGTGTACGAATATCATTATACGGGCCTCCCCCATGGTGCAGTGGTAGCGTCATTGCCTTGTAATCAAGGGGTCTTGGGTTCGATACCCGGTGGAGGCACAAGTGGTTCGGATCCCACTTTAAACTGTAGGTCCAGTCCCGATTAGCCTTACTGTGCATAAAGTGGACTTAAAACACCAACTCAACTCGAATATCATTATACTGCAATATAACTGCTGCAAATTATTAAGGAAATCCTTTTGGCCCCAAAGCACAAAGTTAATGATGAGGACAATCCTGCCAAACTCAAAATAAGTTATGAAATGCTTTTTTTGATATTAAATGAACTTAATTTATTTAGTCATGTGTGAAGTTGATTGATTTGATTGATTGATTAACATTAAAATTATAGGTGCATCAGTGCTTATGCCATTCCTCCATCATGTCATACAGAGAAAATCCCCTTATCAAAACTTAATACGTACATGATAGCGCTTGTGAATTAATTTTAAAAAATTGGATCATCAAGTCCTTATGAAGACTTGATTCAATAAAAGTGTCAGAGAACTTGAATCTCTATACCTAAGATAAAAGCTGAAGCACTTGGAGGATATTCAATACACAACAGGATAAAATGCAGGGTAATGCACATCCCCATCAAGGATTATACTGACAGTGGGTCCAGACATCAGAGCCTCGTTGGCCTATATGAATGCAGTTTCTAGGGTATACTATGAGGAAGATATGTTGACATTTTAGCACCTTCTTACACCTCCGCAAAGTTGGCTGAATGCTCAACATGATCATATCATGTTGAATTGCTGGGCTTTTAACCACTGTTTTTAGTTTCTATTTACATATTTATCTATATTTATATGTAAATAGACAGTAGTTTGCTCTTCACCCTGAGGGTAGTGCGTTTGATGATTTGGTTCATTATACTTCACATTTCTGTCACTTTTGGTTAATTGTGAATATGAGGATGAGTGATGATATGATGAAGGGCCACTTGCAAAGAACACTTATGCTTAGGCTGGGATTCAAACCCGGAACCCCTGCTGTCATAGCATGCTAACCACTAAGTAGTCACTGAATACATGATGTGTTTGGGGAAGGCATACATATTCATTGTTATCGTGTCGAGTGTGATGTGAACAAGGGGCCTTTATTGGTGGCTGAGGCTCAACCTCATTTAGTGATCTGATTTGGGTGTAAAATGCCAGAGAGGATTATCATTGCAATTGACCAGCCTCCACCATGCAAGAGAAGTTTGGAGTTGATACTTGGAGTAATCAACTTGAAAGCAGCACTGAATGAGAAATTTCAAGTTGATTACTTCAAGTATCAACCCCAAACTTATCTGGCATGGTGGAGCCTGGGCCACCACAATGGTTATCCTCCCTGGCATTTTACATTCAAAAATAGGTCTTACCCAGACCACTAGATGAGGTGGAGTCTTGGCCATTGATAAATAATCCCCCCCAGGCACTCTATTTATATCATACTTGACACTATAACAATGCATATGGACACCTTCCAAAACAACATCATGTGTTCTGGCGCTACTGACTGATAACAAGTTAGAGACAAACACACCACCCTGAGGATGAAGGCAGAACCAATCTCTGAAACGTAGGTATAAATAGAAACTAAAAACAGTGGTTAAAAGTCCAACAATTTAACATGAATCAATCACCACAAATCATATCATATCAATTCATGAAACCAGGGATCGAAATGGACTGGAGCAGACCGGAACAGCATTCTGGTTCATGAATATCTGGAACCTTCTCATTTTATCTCATCAGAAACGAAGTGTTTCAGTTTGTATATTTTTTATATGTTTTACTACATTTTTCTATTCAGTGTGAACTAAATTGTTAATACTCTTTAATAGTACATATTATAGCATTCATATAAGCTTCACCTCTACATGGAGATGCATTGTTGCTGTGAGGAAGCTTAGCAGAGTATGATGGTGTCTGTGTTGCCCTAATCTTTTGTGCATTGTGGTCCTCGTTTTAACTTTTTATTTGTTAATTATTATTATTTGTTGTGTCTTGTGAATTTGATTGTTCTGATAAAGGTATCCTCCTGCACAAGATCTTTACACAAATTCAGGTTATCTTATTATGGTCATTCCTTTTTTTTCATTCATACTTTCTTATTTTTTATTTTCCCTGATTAACGCAATGGTATAAAATGGACTGGGCATCCTAAATCAAACTCAAATTAAATCGTTTGTGCTGCATGCCTCTTTATATTTCGAAATGAGACAAAAATGGCAACACCATGTTAACGAAAGTAAATGAAAATTTCCATTTTGAGCCCTATATGAAACAGAATGCATGATTTTTTTTAGAGAGAAACAGCGATGGAGATACAAGTTGTTCATGTTTCTGGATTGTACATGAAAACAGTTTTAATAAACATTAATTAATAAGAAGCTATATTTAACATATAAAACATAGCAAATAATTCAGATTACCCAGCACCCTATGTATACTAACTAAATTTCTCTCATTTATGCAGGATTACTTTTACCAGGAAATGCAATAACGGAAGGACCAGATGAAACACCCTTTTATATGGATGCTCAAATTATTGCTCCAGTTGTTATTTCAGTTATTGCTGTGCTTGTTGCCATTGGTGGAGTCTGTTTCTGTCTTCGAAGAAGTAAGCCAATACTTTTCTCTGTACTTTTATTTCTATCATAAATCATTATTGAAGTTCATTAGAAGCATCAAAGTTAGCCTATTCACAGTTGCTTACTGGCTTTGACAATTTCATAATGTGCACCCATAAAAGTAGAATCAGAATGGAATGGAAGGAACCATTTTTTTATGCCCTAAATAGTGGCATATTCTGAAAATTTGACCTGGCTTACCACAACGATTCTTATTTATTGTGTATATATATTGTACCCCATTTTAGATTAATTAGATGTAATATAAATAAAACACCAATGCAGACACGCAATTAAAACAAAAAAAAATCCGACAACTTCAAATTTTCTGGCAATTTCTATATTTTTCATACGAGGCGCATCCAGAAAGTAAGTTTCCCTATTTTTCCCCCGTGAAAGTAAAGATAATGAGCCGTGTAAATTGTGCATGCGCAGCAGAGCTAAGACGTATCAATCATATGCCAGGCGGACAGATCCCGCCCGGCGCCAGTAGCGAGGCAGCAGTGGTCCGAGATGGAAGCTCGTATTCCTTTTCCCGCCGCATGCGAGGTTCGGTCGGTGATAAAGTTCCTCAATGCACAAAGCATTGCGCCAATTGACATTCATCGTCAGCTCTGTGAGGTCTATGGGCCGAACATTATGAGTAACCAGATGGTGCGTCGCTGGTGTCGGCAGTTTTCGGAAGGTCGTCAAAGTGTCCATGATGAAGAGCGCAGTGGGCGTCCGTCCCTCATCACTGATGATCTGGTTGAGCTGGTGCGGCAGCGCATCGTAAAGAACCGTCGCTTCACGATTACGGAGTTGAGTAGCCTTTTTCCACAGATATCGCGATCCGTGTTGCATGAGATTGTCACGCAGCGCCTGCTGTTCAAAAAATTGTGTGCCAGGTGGGTGCCGAAAAACCTGACACCCGAACACAAAATGAAACGTTCAGGAGCAGCACTGACATTCCTGCAATGGTACCATGATGACGGCGATGATTTCCTCGACAGGATCGTCACGGGCGATGAGACGTGGATTTCGCACTTCACCCCGGAAACCAAGCAGCAGTCAATGCATTGGCGGCATAGTGGATCTCCGGTCAAGAAGAAATTCAAACAGACGCTGTCGGTACAGAAAGTGATGTGCACCGTGTTTTGGGACAGGAAGGGCATTTTGCTCATTGACTTCCTCCCCAGAGGTGAAACGGTGAACGCTGACCATTACTGTGAAACACTAAGGAAATTGCGACGTGCCATTCAAAACAAGAGGCGTGGCATGCTTACTGCAGGTGTTGTGCTCCTCCATGACAATGCTCGTCCACATACGGCTCGGCGCACAGCAGCTGTTTTGACGAAATTTGGCTGGGAGTTGTTTGATCATCCACCTTACAGTCCTGATCTGGCTCCCAGCGATTTTCACGTTTTCTTGCACCTCAAGAAATTCCTGTCCTCTGGTGAGCGTTTTGGCAACGACGAAGAGCTGAAGACGTCTGTCACATGCTGGTTCCATTCACAGACGGCAGAGTTTTACGACAGTGGGATCCAAAAGTTGATACCACGATACGACAAGTGTCTCAATTCTGGTGGTTGCTATGTTGAAAAATTTCTGAAAAAGCTGAATTTTTGCTGTACCTGTTGCCAATAAATGGTTTCCTGAAACTGTGTTGCTTTTTTTTTTAAAAAATAGGGAAACTTACTTTCTGGATGCGCCTCATAAAATCTCCAGTTTTACCTAAAGGTCGACATAGATTTCCCTGTATCAAGAGAAATTTCCCTTCATGTAGCAACACTGCCTGTGTCAAGCACAGCACAGAAAGCAGGAAGCTTGTTTTAATAATTTGCATAATACATAATGAGCAAATAACCCATATGTTACATCTAAATGTATAAAAATACATGAAACAAGTTGGTTCACCAGCAGTAAATGCAGTGACATGGAGAATATGCTGCTGGCCTTAAATTTCCAAATTCATCCTAATGCCTAACAGTGTAAATGTAAAGAAAAATAAGAAAAAATCAAATTCTATACATAAGAAATTTGGACCACCAAAACCCTACTTTATGACAAATAAACCTAAATTAATAATGCACAGCATAGATCATAAAGTTAGTTCTATTTTGTTAGAATAGGTTATATTGGATTTTTATTATGTTAATTGAGATCTTGTTAGCTCGGGTTAGTGTGTTTTTGTTTTTTTTTAATGTAGGTACTTTGGATTTATAAAGATTATTCAACTTTCTATATCTTTCTTGAAACTGGTTTTAATAATCTTACTTCTGTATCAAGTCACTGCTGAAGCTACCCTATTTCATCTCATGTTCTTCTCTTCAGTTTTGTACTAATAGTGTATACATGTATGCATAGTTGTGTGGGTTTGTCACACATTCATGAAAAATTCCAAGAGTTTCCATAATATTTAGTATTAATTTAGTAGTAATATTTAGTACCTATATTTTGTTGTTTGTTAACACGTTAACTGCCACCTCGGTCATAATGACCAAAACTGGTGCATATCAATCAAGCCATGTTGGGCATTATGACCAAAACATGTGGCTTGACTTGGTTGTTCCTAGGGCACCATCGGTCATGAGTAGAGCCCGGAAGTTCAGGCATTTATTTTCGTTAAAATAGGCAGGCAAAAAGGAATTTATAATGTGGAAAATAGGCACTAAAAATGGGAAAAAAGGCAAAATAAACTGAAAAAGGCACATTTGAAAGTCACTTACTTTTATCTATAATTTCTGGCAAAATGTTAATGAAGCATACATAAAACAAGCAAATGTAGCTGGACTCATTTCAATAACAGCATTTTCACCTTTTAGAATATCACAAATTGTTTTCAATTGTTTCAAGTCATCATTTGCACTCACTACCCATTTGCACTTTTCCACAACAGCTGACCCCTTTTCTCCTGACACTTCCATCATCTGCTGCATAGATTCCTCGAAGATTTTCATGGATGCTACAAGAGTCTCACCTCTTTTTTCTAGCTTTGTAATTGTCTCTGGCAATGCACCATAATGTGCAAAAATAAACGACAGTTCATTCTTCAGTTCTGAATAGCACAGGAGTTTTTTCACTTCACGAATTGAAGCCGCTTCATTTTCTGGAAGAGCATCGATCACTTCACTGATTTTTTCAAAGGTGGTTAGCATAATATATAGCTGCTGATATCCAGGTTCCCCATCTCGTCAAGATTGGTTGCGGAGGTAAACTAAGCTCAGGTGCAACTTCCTGAAATGTTCGGGTTAGAGAGGGAGATTTCAGAAATATCTTCTTTGTGTTTGAAATCAACCTGTCCACTTCTGGGTGCAACACTAACTTTTTCGGCGATTCTGTGCATTGTGTGGGCTACACATGTGATATGAAGCATGTTCGGGAAGAGAATTTTCAATGCTATGGCAGCCTTCTTTATATAGGGAGCTGCATCACTGATAAAAAGTAACATGTCATCATGATGTACACCATCTGGCCACAGCAGAAGTAGGGAATTTGAGAATAACTGAGCTATTGACAAACCATTGGCTCTCTCTACTTGTTCTGACGTGAGAAGAAAGGACGAGGATTCTCCGCATGTTGGTTCCATAGTTCATATGATGACGTTGGCTATTCAGTGTCCCATAGCATCAGTACTTTCATCTGTTTAAATCCAAACCTTCTTTCCACCAACTTCAGCATGAATTCTTTGCAGAGCTTCTTCGTAGCAGATGCTTAAATATGTTTTCCACAGCGTAGATTCCGACGGCACCGTTTCTTTAGTGTATTTCTCCACGAATTTCCTCAGTGACTTGTTTTCCACTTTCCAGAAAGGTATCCCTGCTTCCATGAAAGCTTTGCACAGTTCAAGAGAAAACTGAGATTTCCTGTTGGATGAAGTGCCCACATGTGATATGAAGCAAGTGGCCGCGGTGGCTCAGTCGGTAACGCGTCTGACTACCATGCTCAAGGTCCCGGGTTCGATCCCCGGCCGGTTCAAATCCGGGAACTTTTCTAACGGTGGAAGCGGCCCCGGCGCCCACCCAGCGTCGAATAACATGGGTACCTGGGGGAAACCCTGGGGGGTAAAGGCGGTCAGGGGCGTGATACTGATCACATCACCCCCGCTCACGACCGGATCAAGAAAGTGTGGGGCGTTACCCCCACACCCCCTATACGCCTTCATGGCGTGGTGCTATGCACAGGGGAAGACTTTACCTTTACCTTTTATGAAGTGCCCACTGTTGAAATTAGGGATATCTTCTTCTGTCCAACCTTTTTGGCAACTGCAGTTTATGTTTTGCTGTTGACACATGCTGAGATATAAAGTATTTATTCTCATGGTTGAATGTTTTTTCACATATCTTGCAGAGAAGAATAGTACCATCTGTCAAAAATGTGTTTTCACCAAATTCATGCACGTAACCATGTAACTTACCACTTAATAGCACACTAAATTTCGGCATGATGACAACTACACGATCCTTTCCTTCCAAAGTGCAGAACTAAACTAAAGATAGAGAACTTGATTTTGGAATCCATGCAAAGGCCCTTGGGCATTAGAGCTGTTTCTTGTCAATAACCTCCTGACACGGACGCTGGAGGTGATGACATAATTGTGCAGGTGTTCTGCAACAGGTTTTCAGCAGTCAATCATTCACAAGGACATGTTAACAGAAAGGCAATATCTTAACTCAGCATGAAATACTATTTTTTTTAAACACACTTTTCTCCTTCAGCAATGTTGAAACATACGTGAGTTCAATATTACTTAAATAAGGCGAAAATTATTCACATAATAAACTGAAGAAAAATAAATGCCAACAACTTTTTTTGAGAGAAAAATAATTTATTTACACATTTTTTTAAAAAAATGTTCAAATTTAATTGAAAAAGGCAAAAAAGGCATTATAATTAAAAATAGGCAGTGGGGTCCCAAATAGGCAAAATAGGCAAAATGAAAAGGCTTCTAAAACATTCAAAACAACATAAAAAATGTATATCCGGAAAAATTTTATCAATATATGCAGTAGATAAAAAGAGGCATTTTGCCAAACTTCCGGGCTCTAGTCATGAGTATGCCTGACAAGACATGGGAGTCAAGTGCACATTAAAAGCTGTTATATTTTTTTACAGGAAAAAAAGTGAAATTTTCGAATTTGCGAAATAAAGTCCAGTAACCACTTTGGCACAGGAGGAAAATTGGTGAACCCACCCTGGCAGAGAATGCATTAATATCACTTTTCTTTCCCTTTGGAACAATAAGGATGAATGATGATTATGTGGAAAGACCAATTCAATAAAACTTTACATCCTGGCCAGGAAATGAACCCAGGAATCATCAAGTCCTATAAATCATAGAGTTGACCAATCAGTAAGCTTGCTTACCAAAGAAGCAATGTTTTATGGTAGTGTTATAATTTAAGGATAGGCCATTGTGAAATTTTACCTTGTACTGATAAAGTTCTGATGTAACTGATAACCTACCAATCCCATGGCAAATTCTCTTTGAACAATCTGGCTCATTCACCTCCTTTATTAATTTGTGTAAATAAGTGACTATGTCAGCTTTCAATCTTGCCACTGAAGTACCCAGGTTTGAGTCCCATTCTGGGCATGGATGTTCTTTATGAGTGTAATAATGACAACAACAGCCCTTGAGGACTGCCGATCTCACTCAAACATGTCTTAGCAGATGTGTTACTAGGTGATGTATGGTCAGCACAATGAAGCCCCAGTCGTCGTCATCGTAGGTTTCCCATAACCAGATTAAGCTACTCATCCATAGCTCCCCAATTTCCTCATAATGGTAGGTGGCCACCAGTCCCACACACTGGCCAAAATCTCAGGAGAAAAGTTGTTACCCTTCCCCCAGGAGACTCGAACCAGTGTGCATACTCCCAGAGCCTGACACCTTAGACTGCATGGCCATGGTGAGGAAATGTTTATGAGTGTCCTTTCATAAATTTCATCTATTCATCACTCATCTTCATCATCACAACTAACCAGAAGTGGCAAAAAAAGTAACATAAAATAATAAAAATATGAAATAGAAAAAATACAGAAGTGACTGTAATGAGTACGTAATACCTTAGAAAGAGAAACTATGTATTTTGAAACTTTACAGAACCTTATAGTGCATGAATCGTACCTTTTATATACATAAGAACAAATACAAAATAGCTATTGCAGGCTATTTATAGAAATATTTTATTAGTAATATTATCAGCAACTTTATCTATAAACTAATATTAATAGGGTACACTCTATAGAGTATAGAACAGTCAATCTGTTCTAAACCAATTCTAGATAAAAATTTGCAATAATCCAATATAGATTAATACATTTTCCATAGTAATTTTAGCATTTCTTTCTTTCTTACTTGTTTTGTTGACTAGGAGTAAGAAATGTACAATTACTATTATATATCTTTTTTGGAATTGAAATATTTTGCCAAGTCAAGTAGTACTTTAATAAAATATTTATTTTCTGTTTCAGAGCCAGAACCAGAAAATATTAGCCTTCAAGATTCACAAACTGCTGCAGCATTAGACAACAAACAGAATATGGAGCAGCGGGAACAATATTATGCAACTGTTAGAAAACCACTACCTTCCCCTATTCGAGACATTAGTACTTTAGAGAGAATACCAGGTAAAGCATTTATATTAATTTCATATTTTGTTTATTTGTTACTGTTTCATGTTAATCTATAGAAAATCATGTCAAAAATATATTTGTATTTCTATTGTTTAACACTTTTCCAGTAAATTAACCTCTAGATTGCTAAAAATTTGTTTTTCCATGTAAACTACACAATGTGCCTGAAGCAAATATGAGTGGAACCTCAATTATATGCTGTTTGATGGCCTGTAGTAAAGATTGTATTAAGTCCACTTCATGTGCAGAAGCTCAGCAAAATTGGACTTATTTTAATAGGATATGAACCACAATCTGCCATCATCAGGAATCGAACTTATGATTCCTTGAATACAAAATAATAATGTTAACCACTATGCTATCAAAGATGTTGACTTAAGAACTGATAATGCAGGAAATCTATGAGACATTTTTATATGTTGATTTATTGGAAATAGAAAAATATAGTTTTTGATATGCAAAGATGTTAATTCTGGGAACAGAAAATTGAAGTTCCACTACATGTTACAGAAGAAATATACCCATTTCTGCAAGAATAGTATTTCATAATAAAGCTTTTTTTTTTCATTTTTTATCTGTAGGCTAAAATACACACACACACATACAAGAAAAATGTAACATGAATGGTTTTCCAGTATTGGCCCACAGGTCTTATATCTTACTTGTAAACTCCTATGGACTACAAGTGCAAGAGTTGGTGGAAGGAGATTAGATCCATTAATCCTAGAATACAAAAACCTTGTGTGAGAAATGTAAACACAAACCCCTCGTAAATTTTACGACTCAATTTTATATTTTTTTAAAAACCTACTTAATTATTAAAAACTCAATATGCTGACCAAGGCAGAAATTTATTTTATTATAAAACATAAACTAAACGTAACGTTTCAACCTTCTAGCAAGGTCTTCTTCAGACTCTGCACCAAGTACATTTGTAGTACAAGTACATTTGTAGTACAAGTACATTTGTACTTGGTTCAGAGTCTGAAGAAGACCTTGCTAGAAGGTTGAAATGTTACGTTTAGTTTATGTTTTATAATAAAATAAATTTCTGCCTTGGTCAGCATATTGAGTTTTTCATATCATGGGAACAAGGCTTAATGGTGTTTTAATTATTAACTTTTTATAATTTTTATGTTTGGTGCTTTTAGTTTATATGCTTATCATTTTAAAAACATATATTTTGATAGTTATTTTAGGCTCATTATTTATTAAAAATATATATTTTTCTTACAGGTCTTGGGAAAGAAAGAAAAAAATAGGGTTATGATTAATTTTTTAAAATATAAACAAGAAACTTTTCATGTGTTTGAGAGTTAGTTAACTGTTAATAATAATAATAATAATAATAATAATAATAATAATAATAATTATTATTATTATTATTATTATAACAACAACAACAGCCCTTGAAGGGCCTAGACCAATCTCCGAACTGCCAGTCTCCCTCTCACAATCCTACCTAGAGGTGTGGAAATCTTCAACCGGTAATGGGGTGACGTGGGGTTAGCACGTCAGCCCCAGCCATTATAGAAGATTTCCGAGACAGGGTTACGCTACTCACTCGTAGGTCCCCAATTCTCTCATGATGGTGGGTTGCCACTGGTCCTATACACAAGCCAAGAACCCAGAGACTGAACCCAAATGGACTCGAACCTATGCCCCCATGAGTCCAAAGCACAGCTCCTTAGATCGCACAGCTACGAAGGAGGACAGTTAAATGTTATAAAATGTATATAATATCTTGTGATACTAATTCACAACCAATTTTACAAATAGAAATCAGTTAGGTGCAAACTTGAGTATTACAGTTTGAAAATTTAGAATTTGGAAAATGCTATGCTTCTAGATGGAGAAGGAACCCTTGCAGGGCTAGGATGTATATTCAGTATGATTACGAGTATGATTCTTCTAGTCATTTTCTAATCATAGCATTTTGTCATTCTTCATCTTTATCTGTCCCGGGGTCGATATCGAGTGGAGTCACATAGTGGTTAGGACCCCCTTTTAAACTGTAGGTCCAGTCCCGATTAGCTTTTGTGTGCAAAATGCAGACTTAAAAACAAACCCATCTTTATCTGCCATGATTTTTTGTTATCTTCCTTTCATCAAACACAAAATAATATTATTAATAACAAAAATATACAAGAAAAAACGTAAGTTCACTTATGAGAAAAGAAACTTATGTTGTCACAAGACCCTCGTAAAAATTATGATGCACCCTCCCATACAAATGCATTCAAACAGCATAGACGATTGTCCGACTGTTGCCTTTTAGGAAGGTACTAGGATGGGGGATGTGTGAGCTAGTGGGGTTCACTCTGGACAACTACAATCATCTATGTTGTTTCGTAAAGTTATGAAGGTTTTGTATTCTAGGGTTAAACAAGTTTCATTCATTTGTACTTGAGGCTTGACCACATTACGTGACAATAATAATCTTTCTATGGCCGACCCCTAGACATTGGAATAAGGATGACAGAATTCCTGAAGGTACTGAGTTGAGTTGAGTACAAGGCTTGTGCAGCCAACTGAAGTTTCATTCTCCCAAATATATATGAGATTCATCATGCTGTGATGGTATTTTCTGAAGTCAATGTATGACATAGAAACCATTTCTTTCATTTTCAATTATTTGTCCTTTGCCAGTGCTTTTGGCTGCCAGATTAACAAATTTGATCAAATTCACTATCTTCAATTGTGGCTATTTCAGATCTTATCTTGTCTCATTTTAAAATCTAGTGGAATATTGTTTTCAAAATAGATCAAGAGAAGAGTGCTTCTGAGAGAACTGTGACCTTAAATGATTAAGAGCATCACTGTAAGAAATGTGTATGTCTTCATTGTCGACTTCAATGTTTCCTGGATTGAGCTTTGTAAATCAATGAAGAAAATTTTACTCAAGAATGTTCCTTAGGTATTGTGAATATGCATATTTCTTTCATCTTCACTGTACTTCTATTTAACATTTTGTTGTATATATATATTTGATAATGAATATTAAATGCACTGTATAAGAATCTAATTTCCATGAAAACATATCAAACACATTTGTGTTTTGAGTCGACCTCCATGATGAAGTGGTTAGCACAGTGTTCCTGGGTTTAAGTCCCAGCATAGACATAGGTGTTCTTTGTAAGTGTCTCTTCATCAATCTCATCACTCATCCTCATTGTTGTGATTAGCCACAAGTTGCAGGAAAGCAATGTTAAATAACAAAAATCAAATCAAACTTTTGTGTTTTGTCTCCTTCATAGTATAATGCTTAATGCTGTTACCTTGAGATCCTGATGGAGTAGTGGTTCAGATCTCAATTTTAACTGTAGATCCAGTACTGATCAGCATAGTAGACTTAAAATATCCTTTGTTTTGTATTTCAGTTTTATGTTGAAACTCTGATACAGAGTCCTTCAAGTTCTTTAAAGGATCTTTTGTGCAAAAGTGACAGGTAACATGCGACATGTGCAGTGGCGGCTTATTGTTAGGAGGGCTGCATTCATAAAAAATTTAAAAAATACCTTACCTTAACTATTTGAAGATGAACTCCATGCGGCGGTCTTTCATTGAATTATTCATTTTTACTTGTATAATTTACCATTCAGAACACCAGATTATATAACTTGCTGCCAGAAAACAAATAACTCTTTGAATCGATTCGAAAACATAATCCATCATGCACTTACTGACAAGCAAAATGGACGCTTTACATGGCCGGCCACTGTTTCTCTCAGTAATCACATGTTTGTGTGTGCTGTCCTGCATCATAGTGTGAGAGCTTTCGATTTCTACCACCGTACATTAGACTGCAACATTGGGCTGCAGTGAATGCAGTCCACTTTTTAGCATTGACAAGGGCCTAGCAGGGAGGGAAGTGGAAACAGTGCTTATGTTAGAGTTAACATGGAGATGTACTGGCAGTCCCCGAGGGGGAAACGGCTTCATATACCAGTTTGCCGCTTGTCGAACGCCAAGTGAATTTGAAAGCTTCACACAGCACAACGGGATGCAGTACGAAAGCGGAAGTATAAAAATGTCATTTTTGCACTAATGGCAACAAAATATATTTTGGGCAGTGGGGGGGGGGGTTGCAGTCCTGAAGCCCCCCTTCATCGGCCACCACTGGGCATGTGTCACCTTGGAATAGACAAATCAATAGTTATGTTTCACACATAGCAACACATTGCACAAGTCCGCCTTTGATTGGTTAGTCCTCAAGTCACAAGCAGTCTGCAATCCTCACTATATTTTTCATTTCATACTTCATGTCACCTTGTAATCAAGGGGTCCCAGGTTCAATACCTGGTGGAAGCACATTGTATAGTGGTTTGGATCCCACTTTAAACTGAAGGTCAAGTCCCGATCAAACTCATCAAACATCCATTCATACTTCATACATAGTGGACTGATGTATTTTCTCCTACAATCAACTTCACAACATGAATTATAGAAATGTGTACTTAACTTCTCTTCTCTGCTTCATGCATATTTACTATAATTGCCTGTATCAATCTGGTTTGTAAGTCATCATAACATGGCTTGACAACCAGAAAATCTTGTAATCTATGTATGAAAGTATCAATTCCTGGAGTACATTTGCCACCTCGATGGCTGAGCACATTGAATGGTCGACGAATGATCTTGTCTTTGAAGGTTCTGAGCTCAATTCCTGCCTATACATGTATATGTCCTTGTGAATGTCATTTCATAAATTTCATCTAATCACAATTCATCCTCATCATTGTGATGGCCAAAAAATGATAAAATACAACTTCTGTTTCATCACATACATATAATAATATAAAGTATTATCTTAATGACTTCATCCTTTGTTCAAGGAGGCCAACTGTAGTGGACAATATTATGGATATTAGCCATTGTCTAGTGATTTATGCCTATTTTAGCACTATGTTTTGGGAGAACATGCTTTCCTTATCTTCAGGCAAACATTTTATTTGTCAGTATTGGGGACCTGTTTGCTACAAATCTGGTGTGCTAATCCAAGGAAAGTAGCACTGGATTTGTGTTAAAATCACTGGTCTGTTGTAGGTTCAATCCCTCCACCACTGACAAAAATGAAATTATTCACCTGAAGACAAGAAAATGTAGTGTTACGATGTTTTCGAATGTTTCTCTCCTTTTGAAAAAACGCTATGATATTTCAAAATCAAAAAAATTACATATCCTTATAATAACTTCTGGAGCATTCACGTGAATCTTTGTGTGGTTTCCTTTCGCTACTGTCTAGATATTCTCAATAGTTTAACAGCATTATGTAGCCATGAAACTATTGAGAATATCTAGACAACATGGAAAGCAAACCACATGAAGATTAATAGGGCCTCCCCGAAGGTGCAGTGGTAGCGTTGTTGCCTTGTTATCAAGGGGTCTTGGGTTCGATACCCGGTGGAGGCACAAAGTGGTTCAGATCCCACTTTAATCTGTAGGTCCAGTCCCGATTAGCCTTACTGTGCATAAAGTGGACTTAAAACACAAAATCAATCGATCAAACATGAAGATTCACATGAATGCTCTAACATTAACATTAACATTGCATGCAAATAAAGGAGGAACCATTATTCACTAACATTCGGAGAATTGTGAGGCCAACACTGAATAATGAAAACTGTTATATGCACCACTTATATCAATAGAAAAGCTAGATAGTTTGTAGTTTTCCTTCCCTTTACACTAACTACTGTGTAAGACTTTCTAAAGAAGGCTAAAAGACTTAATTTGTCACAGAAGGGAGTAAGACAAACCCTATCATTTTTACTGTGATATATTTATTCGGCATATTTGGGCAATTGTGGATTTACAAAAATAATAAACTTCTGGTAAGAAACTTACTTTCAACAATTTATCAAACTGCAGAGTTACAAAATATTTCCTAGGAAAGTCAATAATAAGCAGAAAGTAAAGGCACATGATGTTCAAACTTTACAGATTTCAGCTTAACCTTATTTTTAAATATATAAAAACTAAAAAAATTGTCAATTGATTTATTTGTTATATCCTTGTTGTGCTGGAATATTTTAAACATAGATTTCGCACTAAATAATGTTTGTGTATCCAAAATTTGCATGGGATAAATTAGTGCTGTTTAAATATTTTTTTCGTTTTTAAAGAAAATCAGTAAGAGACATATAAGTTTTGCAAAATCAGTGCTTTTGATCTTATATTGTTTTATATTCAATTTCAATATTTATTGAAAAAAAAATTTAAATGTTTTATGTAATGTCATATCTTTGAATATAAATCATTTTGAATTCTTCCTTCTATGCAGGCCCATAGCCAGAATTGATCTCCAGGGGGGCTCATGGCTTATCAGGGGGGCTTTGTAAATCAAGTCCATTTTTCAAAAGTTTAACAGTGTTAAATGAAGGTAAATTATGTGTGTGAGGGAGGGGGTCATTAAGTTACATAAAGTTTAAAAATATCACACAGATACTGCATTTTTCTATATCATTTAAAATATCACTTGAAGTGTTAATTGGCTGCTACTGAAATCATCCCTTACTACACATTCCATACTACGTTTTATGATACAGATATTTATATTACACAAGAAAAGATGGACAATATTCAATCATAGGGCCTACCGTACATTCGACTCCCTGGCCGAAACAATAAAACACCCCTTCGTTTGGGGTTACCAGATCGCTACAAGGGAAATGTAGGACATGCTGTCCCAAAATGTAGGACTTTAAGTCAAAATGTAGGACACAAAACATTCGCAATAATTGAATGGACAGTCAAACTCTTTGAAATTATGGGGACCAGTCCCAAACATTTTACAGAATTTATGAATAAAATATTTTTTTCATGAGTCCATTGTGCTGATGGAATGAAAGTACTCTCTCAACATTTGCATTATGACTTGCAATGGCAAACAAATATTCAGCAATTACCGTAATTTGAAATGGTTCCAAAAGTTTCATCTTGGGCAGTTTTTAGTTCAACAACAGGGTTTCTACCCAAGATAACACATCCAAAATTCTTGACTTTTTCAGAACTTTTCTCAACCTTTTTTTCGTTTTTCTTAATGTTTATTTATTCAACCCCTACTTAGGTAAAGTTGAAAATTAGTAATTAAGTAAACTGCATTTGACAGACTAGCGAGGCTCTGGGGTTTGGACTCTTATGTGAGGCTTGATTTGGAGGGGGGGGGAGGGGTCGACCCTATATGTTTATGATTGTCCCTTCATCCATCTTATCTTGCCATAATTCATCCTAATCTTCACGATTAGTCAAAGGGTGAGAAAAGTGAAGTAAAATAAACCAAATCAAATAGCAAATGTATTAGCAAAAATTCTTGACCACAAGAATAATTTCTCGAATTTTTATTGACTTCAAGCCCTACTTGCTGATTTCTTTACTTTCTATTGACTTTCATGACTTTCTTGACTAGCAGACACCCTCAATAACTTTGTTCTCTATATCCCCCCTGCTTTACAATCTAAATATTGAATGAAAATGGGAAAGAACTTGTCCCATCAGTATAAACCCAAAGGTAAGACATTCCGCTCAGCTATTGAACAGTGACTTCATCAGAAAGTGGCACGAAAACTTTGTTCATTAATTGCTTCCGATTTCCCATTTGTTCTCTAGCGGGACAACTTTTCTTTTCTTTTTTGGCAATGACTGAATCAAAATAAATTTCACTATTGAGTTTGGGAGCTCAGGCCATAGACTTGTAACTTCCATAACTTCTTTGTTCAACTGAAACATGTATAACACCATTAAGCCTTGTTTCCATGATTATGAAAAAATATAAATATGCTGACCAAGGCAGTAATTTATTTTATTAAAAACATGTATTTTCCTTATTAATATTATGTGACGCTCAAAATGTAGGACATTTATGATATTTTTCAAATTCCTCCTGGATGCCGGACATAAGGCTAAAATGCAGGACATGTCCGGGAAAAACCAGACGTCTGGTAACCCTACCTTCGTTCCCAAAACTTGAGAGCTGTTAACCTTTGACACAGTTGTGGAGGGAATTTGCATAATGACATCAAAGTCCCAGATATCTGTATAAATGGGAGGTCGCAACAGGGGCAATGAAGGTACAGATAAAGAAGCTCCCCTGTGAAGAAACTTTCTTAAGTGTAGAGAAGAGAATCTCCTAAATACTTGCCGCTACTTAAGACTTCTTCTTATAAATATGATGAACGAATGTAATAGCTGCTGTTCATACTCCCTGAATTTATCCTTCATCAAAGTTGTGAGGAAAATAATATCTGCTGTCTACATTTTCACTTTTCAGTGCAAACAAATTACACAAAATAGTTTTACCTACTGTCAAGGGGGCTGACCTCAGTGCCAGGGGGGGCTGATGGTAGTTCCATAGGGGGTGCCCCCCCTGGCCCCTGCCTGGCTATGGGCCTGCTTCTATGTACCAGCATTTTACTCATTACAAACTTCATTTACTGTAATGATGAAGATGCTAGTGCATAGCATGTAAACAATCAAGTATGATAGAGATAATATTATTCTATATCAAAAATGTCAAAGCTTTGAAAAAAAAATTGAAACAGAAAAGTAATGATATGTCTCTGGATTCCAACAAACTCTAGAGCACCAAAAATAAACATGTAGTAGTAGTGGTAGTTGAAAAAAGGCATGTGTGCCTATACTTTCTTTCCAGAATATTCAGAGGACATCTACCCTTATGCTACCTTTCATTTACCAGAGCAAGAAAACATGGCCAGCAACCCACAACTGCAGGCATTTGTATACAGTGATTCTAGGGTATCAGCTGCTGAAACTCTACAAGTCAGACAGGTTAGAACAATATATTTTATTGACATGCACAAAAACGTGTTTGTGCACTGTGTTATGCTGCTTGAAGTTTGTAGTATTTACTTTTTTATTTTCCGTGCTTATCTGAAATGCAACCTTCAGAGCTAATATCTGTGCAAATCATTAACAAACCATTAATTATTTGTGTTGGCAACACATTGAGATGACCTTAAACCTTGTGAAAGCTTAATGAGCTGATAGTTATATAAATGCATAAAAAGATCATTTGTTGATGAGAGTTAGGATTCAGTATCCTAATAAAAATACTCTAGCATTCACTATATAATTAATCTTCTTAATATCATTGAATCAGTTGACTTGCTGTCTGAAATTTACATTACCTTTCTTCATTACACTTGAATACACTCATTTGTTTGATTAATTAGTTTGGTCAGTAATGTACTATTAGTGGCAAATATGTATAAATGATGCAGAGCCTGAATGCCCATCAATTTCAATAAACAAAAAAATATGTTTTCAATGGCCACAAACTGATTAAAAGTTACACTGTAATAAATTTTGAAAATGTAGCATTTCAAATTTCAAAGTATTATTTTTTACTCTCGATCTTTGAAAAGGATGGCTACACAATAAATAAATTATATCACATTATATGTTTTTTTTTACATTTTAAAGGTTTCTTTTTTGATGAGCACAACGAAAATTTTAAATATGTTCACTCTTGAGGAATATGTAATAAACAAAAACAAATTACATAACTTTTCTTAAAAATTGAAACAGCATTATAACAGCAAACCTGATGAAATATAATATTGCAAATGTAAATACACATTTAACAATTAGGATGCAGGTGTACAATTTAATTGTCCCACACTGTGGCCATGCAGTCTAAGGCATCAGGCTTTGTGCTTGGGCTACAGGACACGTGTTGGTTTGAGTCTCCTGGGGGGAAGCGTAACAACTTTTCTCCTAAGATTTCAGCCAGTGTATGGGACCGGTAGCCACCCACCATCATGAGGAAATTGGGGAGCTATGAATGAGTAGCGTAACCTGATCATGAAAAATCTACATCAATGACTGGGGGTTCGTCATGCTTACCACATGTCACCCCATAACTGGTTGAATGATCTCCCACCTCGGAGGTGAGAGTGAGGTCTGCAGTCAATAGGTAGGCCTTGGCTCTCAAGGCTGTTGCACCATGGGTTATTGTATAATTTAATTTAATCAAATCTATAAGTTAAATTAAAATTGCAATAGTAAATTGCATTACAGTGTTAGGGAATACAGTGAATTAAAAATTAATAAATACCTTAGGATTAGTATTACTACATATACATATATTGGCAGGTCAGGGAAATTTTCCAGTAATATTCAATATTCATGTATAATCAGATTAGTTGCAGTGGCAGAAACATGAATTAAAATGAACCAAATCCATCAAGATAGAAAGGTTATTTTAAATGTGTTGCTGACACATGATTTTCTCATCGGTGAAAACTTCTAATGCTCCTAAGCATGTATATACCTTACTTAATTTTGTTTGTTATTTTAAAACGTTAGCTTACTCTGATGCTTCAGAATTCAGTACTGTCTATATTACACTGGGCTAATTGGGACCAGTGATCTCAATAATGTTACAGAATGTTCTCTGTCATTCATGTGATGCGTCACTGACGTACTTGTGCCAAAGGAGAATTATAGGTGTGAAATAAAGATTACTAAGTCATGACAGATGCAATGTAACAGTTAATGGTATTGACCTCAGGCTGAAAAAAAGGCATCGTAGGCTGCTACATTGAACCATTTCTTTCATGAGATGTTTGGTGTTGTATATTGATGTTGCTAAAAAGTAGGGGTCCATCATAATCTTGACTAATTCATGCAAAATAATAGAATTAAGAAAGTTTGTTCTTGTCAAAAATCATTGAAGCATTTTTCTGTGTATCTATCAGTAAAGTTATTTTTAAAGTTCATAAGAATATTAATAAACCAATGAAAGCAACAACTGTCATTGTTTCTAAATTGAAGAAAGCTGGAAATGGTCACTATGTACTTGCAGTCTGGCACTGACCATTACTCGAAGGTGCGGAGGTCAAGGCGGAAATCCAAGTCATTCAAGTCTGAGAGTGAAGAGTACGACACTCTGGGCTCAGACAGTGATACAGAACAAGGGACATCAAGTCGGACAGAGTCCTCAAACCACCTTGATGATCCAGGCCCAAGCGGAGAAAGGCTATCTATGTCACAGAGAGCTGTGCATCACAGTAAGTTAGTAGTCATCCTTGCTATTCATTTTTAATGTTATGTTACCAGTATGTTTTATATATAACATTAAAATGATAGACCTAGACCTGCTCACAAAAAGTAATTGAGTACAATGCCAAATACACTTTAAGGAATGGTTCAAAGTAGCATTATGTTCTTCTCTGATGACACATTAATTTCTCAATTTGCTCAACTTAAAAATATATATGTAATTCTTTAATTGCAAAACAGTCAGCAAGTTGCTTAATATGTTGAAGAGCATATGTTAAAACTTAGCATAAAATTTAGAAGAAAACATTCAGTTTATATGTGCAAATTCTCTGGTGCAGAAAACATAAATTGGTAGGTACAGGTTGGAGTAGAAACAATTAGATGATTGATTTAAATTTGGTGCCATACTGGCATCTTTGAAGGTGGCATGGTGAAACACATCCCTGAGTAGAGAGGTTTAAAACCTTCAGTTGTCATGCAGCATTGGTCAGAAGAGCATCTAGCACTTGCTGTGGAACATTCTTTAGAAAGGATTATTTTGCTACTGCAATGCACCATGTTTTTCAATGACATTTTGGCATCAGAAGCAATGGAGACTAGAAGGCCTCTTGCTGACAATGGATGCAGTAGTCTTGAATTGTGTAACCCAATTCAATATTGTCTGGCATGTCAGAACCTTTCCATTCCTTCTGATGTCAATTTTTTATTGAAAAACACATTGCATTACAATAGTGGAGTCATCGTTTCTAAAGTATGTTTCCACATCAAATGCTCAAGATGCTTCTCCAACCAACGCTGCATGTTGACTAAAGACTTTAAACCGCTCTACCCAGTGATATGCTTTTCACCATGCTACAAAGATGTTGGTGTGGTGCCAAATTTAAATTGTCTAATTGTTTCTGCCCCACCCTGTATAACCAGTGGTTGAAGTGTGGGGATGCTGGGGATGCTCCTCCCCAGTTAAGAAAATTCTCAAAAAGCATCCCCCAGCTGGGATGATTTGCATAAGCATCCCTCCTCCTATCCCCAAACTTGACCAAGCATCCCCCCTAGGTACGGATATTCACTTCGAGACCAAGACACCCTAAAATTAGATTGAATGATGAAATTGCAGGGATCGCTGAAGTTACATGGTAAAATACTGGCAAATGATCCTGATGTACAGGGGAAAAGTGGAATGGTATGATAATAGTTTGGTTGTGCCCATGTGACTACATGAATTTATAATCATAATCTTTGTATGTCCATTGACCCATTATTTCATGGGTCAATTCACCATCATGTATTTTTGCACTAAGAGAACATACACGTACAATAGAACATTTTATTACAGCTGGTTAAACAGAGAAGGGTTATATCTAAAAGTTGTAAATGGATGAGATAGGACAGATTTGTTGGTACTCTATTGCTATTGGCTGATATAGGCATATTGACATGTTGGTTTATTGCCAAATAATAGCTTTAAAGATAACTTTACAGGTCTGACATATCTGTAAAGAGCCTGTTTTTTAGTGCAAATTTCTGTTATTTTGTTAGTACTTTCATGAATATTAACATGTAATTCATATTGCCTGGCTTCATAAAGTATATGTCTAAATACATGGTTTCTTTTCAAAGGCAAAATCTATTTCAGTATTAATTAGGGATTAATGAACCATTCACATTCTTCAAGGAACATTTGTAGTATTATATCAGATTCGAAAAATAGGTTTATTGGTATGATCGTAATTTTCATATAGGTCCATATGTGTGCGTGAGTCATCTTTCACTACTTATCTCCCATTATTTTACTCACATACTCTACCTTGTCATCAGCAGATTGAGCATTGATATGCAAATGCATGTTTCTATTGAAAAGGCATGTTTCAAAAATTATTGTTTTCATATTTGTTTTGAAGAAAATGTGAGTAAGTGAAGCCACATTTAAGTTGCATGTTTGGCATGTTATGACTTTTTTTTTTTGCAATAAATGCATATTTTGTTTTATTTTGCATATAAAGTAAATGTTTTGAGAAATGGTTAGGAGTGTTACTTCTTTTAGCCAAATGTAAGATTTTACAAATTGGAAACTAGTTTGTATAACAATTCAAAGACAAGTCTCCTCAATTAATCAGTGGCCACTAACCACCATGTGAATGGATTCAAGGTCACCCTCACTATGTAGTAGAAGTAGGGGGAGGAATATGTCTTGCTGAATGAGAATACACTGTTGGAATCTTGCCATTTTAGGATTATATTTTTATTTATTGTTTTTATTATTTCTTCTTCAGCTCCAAGATGACTAAAGAAAAGTGTTCTACAAGTTCAAATGCAGGGTTATTTGAAAAGACCTCAAAAACATGGTGCAATAATTATTAATTAAAGCTTCTTTGTAACTGTGGACACTCAGAAACATCTCCTGCCGCTATACTGATGGATTTCTTCCTTCGAGGTTTTGTTTGTTTGTTTGAGTATGGTTTTAAGTCCACTGTATGCACAGAAAGGTTAATGAGACTGGGCCTATAGTTTAAAGTGTGATCCAAACCACTATATGCCTCCAATGGGTATTGAACCCAGGCCTCATTCATTACAATGTGACAACGTTGCCACTACACCATAGAGGAGGCCCTAGAGGAATTATAAGGATACATATCTCATATACAAGTAGATCTGGAGATACTGGAGAAAGTATGGACTGAATTTGACCTTGATGTGTGTTGCAAGTAAATTCTCTGCACTACAGGGTGAGTCATAAGTCTCCATGCAAATGGTGAAAACGGTGACTAATGTTTATTTTTCCTTTTCAGGCAGGTGAACCAATGAAAAAGAGATGCCACTAATAAGGAAGAACGGATTGACATCATTCTGCTGGCTGGTAGTGGTACCACCCACCATGTAGCACGTACATTCAATGCAACCCATAGAACGCAGATAACCCATGACACCGTGGCCAAACTTATCAAAAAAATCTTCCAGGCCTGCTTTCGTCGGCGATGGAACCTGTCCTTCTGTATTTCTTGATAAGTTTGGCCACGGTGTAATGGGTTATCTGCGTTCTGTGTGTTGCATTGAATGCATTGAATGTACGTGCTACATGACGGGTGGTACCACTCCCAGCCAACAGAATGATGTCAATCCGTTCTTCCTTCATTAGTGGCAGCTCTTTTTCATTGGTTCACCTACCTGAAAAGGAAAAATAAACATTAGTCACCGTTTTCACCATTTGTATGGAGACTTATGACTCACCCTGTATATGCTTTCAGTTGATACTTACTTTCATTTAAATCATTGTAAGCTGCTATTACATTATACCCTCTACATGAAAGTAGATTGCAGAAAAATTAATATCCAGATAGAGGGGGAGGAGAAATGAGAATAATTTGTGAGAGGGGTGGAAGGGATGATCTTTGCTGAAGGCACCCTGAAGTCAACCTCACTTCAATGTGTACACCCCAGTAGCTGCTATGTTGCAGGCCAACCAGGCTCTGGCATCTGGACGTACAGTCAGTATAATCATCTGTAGGGCTGTGTCTTGTCCTGCACCCCTTTACAGCCTCAGTTTTTAGTCCTAATAGACATGTGTTGATATTAGTTATGGTAAGGGACTTGGCTCCAAATAATGTGATGGGTGCATCAAAAATTTTCATTTCAATCAATCAATCAAGAATTTGTGAGGTCAATCTTGTTTTATTTGCATTAATGTGCATTTTTCATTAGGTAAAATGCATATTTGAGGTAAGAGTTCACTTTTTTAAAAAATGTCACTTTTCATGGAGGGGTGGTAAGTGCCACATGCTAGGAAGCCAGAGGCCCCAGCTTCGAACCCTGGTCAAGGCATGGATATATCGTGATGTTTCTTCTATCATCAATTTCACTGTTTGCCATTCATTCTCACCATCACGATTAATCCAAGAGGTATAAAATCTATGTAAAAGAACTAAAGTAGAAGTTTTTCTTCTCTATTAGGTGAGGGGACACAGGAAATGGAACAATACTGTCAGACACCCAAATGTCAACTTCTCTTCCACGTAGTACACCCTGGACTGCTTTTTGCAGGCTAACAAGACCCTGGCGCCTGGACTTACAGCCTCTAGACTTCTGTAGAAATTGTGTTGTGTTGTCCATATGTGCTTCTGACTCTGCTGTCATCCATATCATCATTCATTCCTTTTGTCGCGATTAGCCACAAATGGCAGAAAATCAACATAAAATAACCTAAGTCAATCATGATTTCATGCAGTCATTCAATTTTTCAAGCTGGTAAACTTATCTGATGCTGCAAAAAGAAATTTGTTACTGTTACATCATGTAATGTCAGAGGTCTTTTTCTCAACTTAGAGACCTTAGAGACTAGTGCATACAGATAAATGTAGGATCTTGACCATTGTAAATATTGAAAGAAAATTTATTTTAATATTGTGACATGAATTATTGTCAAGACTTTTGGCATACAATTTTTCAGTAAAAATGGATAACCTTACATATTGTGTCTCGTTTGTGTGTCTGTTTTACTTTTTTCACCATATTCTATTGAATAACAGTAGAATTGTTTTCATAATCGCTGTTCATGTCTATTTTCATTTTGCATATTTTAGTGTTTCTTTGGTTGTCTTTTTTAGATTTTTACAGTATATTTGCATGTATATTTTGCTGTATTAGTGCATGTAAATCCCCAATCTGATATCATGATAACTCTCTCCCCTCCTCACCATCCAAAAAAGAGCAGCTGCCATTTCTGGAGATGAGTGGCAATGCACCTGCTTGTAATATAATTACAATTAATGCTAAGATCGCGCAGAGCATAGGTATCATTGCAGTGAAAAAAACAAAGTTCTACACTTCTTCACTATGTTACAGTCTAAAATTATTAATACAGTAGTGAGAAGCTTAAAACTGTTTTAATTATTTCTAAAGTTTCATGTTACAGACTTCCTATATCACACACACGAATCAAGTACATCAACAGAGCCGTCACCAATTTCTGAGAGAAAATCCCTTCCTCGCCATGGAAGATTCAGGTAAATCTAATTATATACTTTGTATGCAGTTTATCAAACACACAAAAGTTATCCATCAGTCATTACATGTCTGTGCTAGTATGGTTTTATGCCTTCTTTGATGATCCTATATAAAATTTGAAGTCACAGATTTATTTTGATAATGTTGCAGTTTTACTCATTGCTTGCAAAAAAGGGGCCATAATTCATGTGACTGCTTTTTTCATTTTGCAAACAAAATTCTATTGTCATATTTCTTTAAATAATATACAGAATTTCCAAGAATGGGTGGTGTGGATTTGTTGAGGTTATTGTGAAAGATATCTTGTGTGGTATACCTTGTTTAAAAAC
This sequence comes from Lepisma saccharinum, assembly GCF_977018435.1. Lineage (NCBI taxonomy): Eukaryota > Metazoa > Arthropoda > Insecta > Zygentoma > Lepismatidae > Lepisma > Lepisma saccharinum. Next base: position 20,068,176 of record NC_139230.1, on the reverse strand, counting down.
TTGTATAAAACATTGTTTTGTTAGGTTCAGAAACTCAAACCGTTTCTGCACATGTAATGCACACAGTCTGCAGACAGAGTGGAACAACTGCAGTCTGCATTGTGTGCTACCAGGTAGGAAGTTACTGTGTAAATTTGTACATTGTAGCGCAATGTACTCCATACAAGAGAAAGCTGCTTGTATCCTGTGACTGGTGGAATGCAAGTTTGTGATTCTGGTGCAAAAGCAGTTTAGACGCCACACGAGAACAATGTCCAACAGTGGATTTGTGCAGTTCCGAGAAATAGGTAGTGTGGAGAAAATAAAATAATCATGTAAACCTTGGACATCAGAAGTAGTGGAAAAAATCTGACAGACCTACATTCGGAATTCACAAAAATCACTCCCACACCATAATCGACAATTGCATTTTCCTCAATTGACTGTATATGATGTCACATGGAAGAGGTTAATGTTTGTAACACTCTGTGGGTTGAGAAACATTACTTGGGTTGCATAGCTTAATTTACCAAGATTCTTAAGTATAGAGGCACTCTCTTCATATTTTCATAGTTTATTGGTACTTAGGATACATAGACAAGGAACATTCTAAGTTCTGAGATATCTAAATAATCCTAAGAGTAACTGTAGAGAGCATCTAAGAATCATACTTGAAAGTTTGAAGATCTTTTCCTAGGCCAACAAGTTCTATGATTTCCCTAGACAGGCATGCTGTTTCCTAAATTGGGGGACTTTTATAGCAAATTGTCATCCTGTCTCTTTGTTTACCAGTGACCTTCCCAAAGTCATTCAGTCCCAGTGGCTCTTTATGTCAAAGTTCACTTCCTCACTTTTGCCTGTATTGGATTATCACAGTATTCAATATTTGGTTCTTGGGCAATTATCCTTATTTGGTAACCACCTGATTCACTATATCTCTCAATTTCTAGAGATCCGTTGTTTACCACTTGTGTAATAGTTCACTATTTATGGTTAAAGCCTCTAATATCCCTTGAAAGCTTGGCCTTTAGCCAATGGTCTGGACTTATCTGTTTATTCATCCCGCTGAATTGCACCCTGCCAATGTCCCAGAGCTCAGAGAATTCAATAAAATATATGTTGAAAAAATGGCTCATTGTAAGGGTGGTTGGTGAAATCCATCCATTACAGGTTGCATGCCTAAATTCAATTGTTGCATGAAATCAAGCCACAAGACAAGTCCAAAATGGTTGAATTTGGTGTGCACATGCTATGAAGATTGGACGATGAGCTAGGATTTGTAGCCCATATTCTCTTCTCACATGAAGTTGCGTTTCATGTTAACAGTTGAGTAAATTGGCAAAACAGCCAAATTTGTGGCTCAGAACAACCATAGATTCTATGGGAACACATTCAAGACCAGTCTTGTCTACCAGTAAAGAAAGTTAAGAAAAGTCAAGAAATAATGCTTGTGGTCAAGAATTTTTGCTATTTTTTTTTTTACAGTATAGGTAGAGGCACATATTTTTGGTAAATAAAAAAGCAAAATTTCAGTACAAAACCGAGTCAATTTTGGGTTCAATAGTGGTAAATAAAATAAAATTTCACTGTTATAGCGGTGAAAAAGCAATATATAAAATTACATTTTGGTTTTAAAAATTTGAATACAATCCACAATTTCATTTAAAAACTGCACTTACTACACAAAATAAGCATATCCCATCTAGTAGCACATTTATGTCCTTACTAGAATATTAATTTTTCCCTGTATAAAGGGGTTCATTTTTGCTTCTCAAATATTTACAGCAGAATTAATCAATTTTCCATGAATTGCATAACTCACAGGATAATTCTGACTTCAGAAAGTGTCGCATCGAGCACCTTACACCTTTCAGAAACATGAAAATTTAACATTGCAATGTGTTATTTCACGTTTCGTTTTTTCGTCAAAAACGAAATATGCATGCCTCTAAGTATAAGGAATTTACATTGTTATAGACCTGTAATGGGATTTGATCAAATTTGAATATTTTGAAATCTAAAATTGTATTCAGTTGTGGTTAAGATTTGTTCACTCTATTACTAAAGAATTACATTCTTTCTATGTATGAATTTTTGTAAAAATATTAAATAAGGTAATGTGGCCATTCCCCATCCAGGATGAAGTCTGAAGCATTAATTTTTACATGCATTGATAATTAAAGCAAGTCTAAATCTCGTATAAAGTACTGCATCAGTTTTCATGTCAACCGGCCTTGTGGTAGGGATTTTTCAGTTAATAAAAATATCTATTCTCTCAATTTCCAACTATACCTAAGTAGGAGGCGATTAAATAAATGTTGAGAAAAAATGTCAAGAATTTTGGATTTGTTATTTTGGTAGACACCCTGAATACTCTCTGAAATCAACGTGTGCTGCAGTCCCATGTACAGAGTATAATAAGACTTTGATGCCTTTTTTACACCCAAAACAACTATCAATGCTGTTCTAAATGTGTTTCAGTTCCTAAATCCTCAGAGAGCACATTAAGCTTGCTTAAAAGCTTGTTTCTGCATACCGTAAGCTTGCAGGCAGGGATACGGATGTCATTACCCAACCCAATTTCAGGATTGATAAAAGCTGGAAGAGCAGAGGGGTAAATAACTTGGATATCTTTGTTAATTTATAATTACTCATTAAATGAGAATTATTGCTACTTGGCATCTTTCACAACTCTTTCACTTGTGGACTACAACAACACAACCTGGTGGAAGTGCAAATGTGAGCTTGAAGAGGTGCTGTATAATATTTTTCCACACGGAACCTATCTTTAGGTGAAATGAAAAGTTATCAGTTTCTACAGGAACTGTTGCTTCTACCAATTCACTCATATTGCTTCTCAAAACACTAAAGCCTAGACAGTTTGATATCATATGTTTGGGTGTGCAGCATTTCATCCCTCTGCTTCCAATGCCAGTGAAAAAGCAAAATACAAAGAAGAGCTGTGTAAGATACTTCAGTAAATAAGGGATATCCAGAAAACATGTAACCCTAGGCAACCCTTGGTGCAACAGCCCTTGAAGGCCAAGGCCTACCTACTGACTGCCAGCCTCACTCCCACATGCCTCAGCAGAGGTAGAAGATCATCCAGCCAGTTACTGGGTGACACATGGTCAGCACAATGAACCCCTAGTCATCGTTGTAGGTTTCCATAACTGTGTTAGGCTACTGATTCATACTTCCCCAATTGCCTCATGATGATGGGTGGCCACCAGTCCTGTACACTGGCCAAAATTTCAGGAGAAAAGTTGTTACGCTTCCAACCAGGAGACTGGAACCAGCATGCGTCCCATAGTCTGAGCCCAAAGCTTGATGCCTTAGACTGCATGGCCACAGTGCAGGACACTTAGTGAACATTATATATGTATATGTGTGTATATATATAATAATATGTTACAGTAAATGGATTTTTACATCCATGTAATCTGTCATTTGTTACTAACATTTGTTTAGTGTTTTCATTTCCTTACATCCAATGACTACTACAGCTTTTTCTTAATTATTAACCAACTAACTTCCTAGCCTTCCTAAACCCAAAGGTTTATGGCTGCAGCAACACAAGCCTTCCATCTGTCCCTATCCTGGGCAAGATCAATCCAATCTTTTCCATCCTTACCAATTTCCATTAGGTCCATCTCAATGTTATCCCTCCATCTTGGTTTTGGCCTTGCCATACAAGTCTCTTACCATCAGGTTTCCCAAGAAGAATCCTGTAAACTCTTCTCTCCTCTCCCGTTCGTGCCACATGGCCTGCCCACCTAAGTATCCTTGATGTAATTATTCTGATTTCTTTATTATTTGTAGGTCAAATCCTGGAAACAGAAGAATGGTTCCATCTAACTTGAATATAAGAAGAGCATTAACAGAAGAAACAACATTTATGTTTAGTAGTAAACTTGACCCACCAAGTGGGTTTTCAGATGGACATGAACTGAGTGAAGCTGAGTGTGACATTGATTCTGTTAAAAAATTGAGACTAAGTGCAAAACATCATCCAGTGAAGTTTTTTGCTCCTTCAAGAGGAAATCAAGACTTCACAATTGCTGTATGATCTGTGATTTTCATGTGATGATTTAAATATATGGTATTTTTCATATTGACACCTACCAAATAATTTTGTACCTGAACAATTTGTTGTATTATTCATAAGATTTGCTAAGTTCTCAGTCATATTGATATTTGCTTCTATACATTTTTTGAGGGCTTACAAAATCTTGTGAGATTATTGACCAATATGATAATAAATCATATATACTGATGTTCGTAAAAGTTTCGATTCTGTATGTGTTTGACTTTATATTGACATACTTTTTCTTGGTATTGATGTCCTATATAGTGATGGTGTCAGGGGGGGGGGGGGCAAATGCCCCAGGTTTACTTGTCTGCCCTCCTTAAAACATCCTCTCCAAGCAAACAAGAAGAATTAGATATATTAATGCTCTTTTAGTCCAAATCAGGGTGCGAAATCCTGGGGGAAACAGGGGAGGATTTCCCCCTCATCAACAATTTTGGCCTAAAAAATCCCCCCACTACCAAGAATTTCCAGGGGTAAAGAGTTTTTGACATAACAACAAAAGATAAACAATTAGTTTTGACTTCAAATATGCTTTACTGAGGAGTAGTATGGTTGTGAGTGTTGTATGACCTGTCTTTCAAAAGATCATGAACAGATCTACACCAACAACAATATATGCACAATAAAAGTAAATCAATAATGAAAAATAAAAACAACTAAGAAACCTAATTGATTTATATTAATAGAAAGCAAAAAACTTCTACACAATAAAACTATTTCGACTATTTTTGTAATTTTTTTATATTTTTAAGTAGCTAGTAAATGAATTATTTTGCTACTTTATAAATATCTGATTTGTAAAAAAGTAACAACTTAATTCCTTCATATGAATTTAATAATAATGTATTTTTGAAATATTTAGTAATTTACTTTTATATTTAATGACATTATAAATATGCATATCATATAATAGATATATATATGTATATATATATGTGTGTGTGTGTGTGTGTGTGTGTGTGTGTGTGTGTCTGCGCTCGTGCGCGCGTAGAGTAAGATATCCCCCCATCCACCCCGCACCAGTCTTCAATGATTTCGCACCCTGGTCCAAATATACATTTTTGCATGGTATTTAGATGTGACTGTCCCTCCAGATAATATCGCCCCACTCATTTTTTTTTTCTGGCACTGCACATGGTACAGTATAGTGTAATGTAATGAAAGAAACCAGATGGAAAGTGAATAATACCTTAATTTCTTCTGAAAATACTGAAGTACTTAAACGTCTTCAGGAATTAGCCATTGATGCACACTTCAGTACTCGAGAATTCACCAATTTTCATCAGTGCTTTCGCCATATGTCATCAATCATTTTGCAGCAGCATACAGAGCTGGTTTGGGTGATGCATCAAAATGGTGTCATGCACTTCATTGAAGTTCGTTTTCAGTCAACTTTATGCACAGATAGGCTAATCAGGACTGGAAGGACAGTGGGATCCAAGCGACTATGTGCCAGATATCTCATCTAGGACCCTTAGATTACTAAGGTAGGACATTACAACTATGACATTGGAGAGGCCCACTGTCATCTGATTTGGAACTTGCAATGATTCTTAACAGCGGTATGCATTCTGTAGCAATAATACAGAATGCCTTACTGATTTTGTTGTGCAAAGGATGAAAATAAACTAGATACAGACAAATCCTGCCAATATCATAAATAGTGTAGCAACTTTACTAAATAGCTTACCAGCCTGCATCCGCCAGTTGCCTGCCAAGGAGTCAACTTGCAGTTAACTTGGAGCAAGGAATCTAAGAGAAGCAAAATTGGAGTGTTCAGCACTGAAGTAATGGTTACTGATGATTAAGTAAAGTCTCTGCTATCCCAATAGTACCCTGTGTTCTCATTCTTACATTGTCTGCGTGGCTTTTTAATTAACTCTTCCTTAACAATCCTGTGATCAATTCTTGCCTTCTCCTCCCCATGTCTACATCTCGTGAGTCAGATCCTGACTGTGTAACTTTGTGTCTAAACTTCACCCACTAAATAAAAGTGGTGATATGATTTATTATTATAACTAACAAACTAACTCTCTAGTCTTCTTAAACCTGAAGGTTTAGGGCTGCAGCAATACAAGCCTTCCATCTGTCCCTTTCCTGGGCAAGATCAATCCAAATTTATCCATCCTTACCAATTTTCTTTAGGTCCATCTCAACATTATCCCTCCATCTTACTCTTGGCCTTCCTACAGGTCTCTTACCATCAGGTTTCCCAACAAGAATCCCATAAACTCCTCTCTCCTCTCCCATTTGTGCCGCATGACCTGGCAACCTAAGTCTTCTTGATTTAATCATTCCAATAATATCCGGACATGTATACAAATTATGAAGTTCTAAATTATGTAAACTTTTCACTCACCTGTCTCCTCATCTCTTTTGGGTTCAAATATTTTTCTAAGGATTTTATTTTCAAATACTCTTAATGCTCCTCTTTTAATATAAGAGATCAAGTTTCATATTCATATAATACAGGTAAAATCTTTTTTTTTTTATATTTTAACTTTTAGTATCTTAGATATTATACGAGAAGATAAAAGTCTGAATTAAGTATCTTCTTTATTTCCTCTTTAATATAATTTGTATTACTCCTAAGTACTTGAATTTGGAAACTGATTCAAACGAGTTGTTATCGACAATTAAATTTTGATTATTACCTAACACTTGGTTTTGGCCTGTAAGCATATATTTAGTTTTCTCTTTGCTAACTTTCAAACCTATCTCTTTAGCTGCTTTTAAAAATATTTTAGCATTATTCTTAATTATATATATCATCCTCTAGTAAGTCTACATAATCTGCATATACTAACAACTGATTTATTATTATTTCTGAATGTATGCCCAAGGGGGGGGGGGTGTTGGTGGGGGCCATAACACCCCTTTGGCCCAGTATTCCTTAAAAAAAAGGAACGTTAAATGTAGGAAGAGATGGCAAAATGAGGGCTGACTACCAAAAGAAGTGTACGTTACCCCTCAACCTCTCCCTTTCGAAAATCCTGGGCATGCTACTGGTGCCATGTCTGTGTGTGAAGCATCACCCATTCAGAATTGAAAAATAGCCTAGAATTTCTTTACAGAAGAAAATATTTTTTTCACAGGAACATTACCTCATCAAGAATCTGAACTATGTGTGTTGCCTTGATTCCATAAATAAGATTCCAAAATGCTCCAAGTGGTTCACACTAAAATAAGAGAAAATAGGAAGAAATGTTGCTTTAATTTTTCTCGGTTCCTGAAGAAGGTTGAATGTTGACCTAAACATTTATCATCTATATTCAGTTATGTTGCGATTTTTAGTATAAATCATAGTAGGATAGTGTTTTGTGAGGTGTAAAGTGTGTGCTTTTTTTTTATTTTATGAGAACTCATGCCAGGAATAAGTTGAATCTTTCTTTAACAATACAAAAATGGGAGAATACGCCACTGCTCTGTTTGATATCTATGCATCGTGAAAAGGTACAAAAATATAAAGAATTGTTCATCACCAAAGTGATAGATGTTTTTGGAAAGGAAGCTAGACAGACGAATCCAGTTTCTATTTAAATAGTGGACTCAAGTCGGAATTTGTCAACAGCGCCAAGGTATTTTCACTCAATTTCAATTTTCTGATTTGTAAAATGATAAAAATAATACAAATAAATTTAAAATACAAGTTCTATGACTGAGGGGCAAGATATGAAGATATGAAAGCTTACTCTGCACTCCCCCCCTTCTCCCCTGAGAAAAAGTCCTGTGGGCGCCTTTGCAGGAGCTGATTTGCTGGAATGGAGTTCCGGTGCATTCCGGTTCACTTTAAGCCATGAGTAGAAGCCATAGCCAACAGAAGTTTCCAAATTTTTTTGAGACTTGATGTTGATCCGAAGAATTATTGTTACAAAGATGTAGCCCCTTGACAAGGACTCCCCCCCCCCCGAAAGACTAAATAAGTACTAAAATTAAATAATAAAAATATACTTGTTGTTTAACCGAAAGTTATTTATTTCCGTCGAACTTATTGGAAGATAAAGATTATATTGGGATCATATGACTTTAAATTACAGTATCAAAGAAGATTCATGCAAGATTTATTACTACTGATAATAATATGCATAAAATTACTACCAGGATCTGTCAACTGGATCTAACATCCTTTTTTGATATTCAATAAATATTCAATTCTTTATCTATTAGACAGTAATTTCCTTGCCAGCACAGATCGTTTTTTTTTACAAATTTGGCGACATTAATTGCACGTTACCTTATACCGTCTTTTTAGCTATTCATGTAATAAAAATATAATATTAATTATTTCGAATATTTTATTTAATAATTTAATATAATTATTTTAATTGAGCATTATGTTTTATTATTATTATTTTGAGACACTTTGTTCGGACCTCATCCGAAATATATTTCTAGATACGTGTCTGTCCCTTGAGTCTTCAGAACACAGAATCAGATACGAGACTAGTCAGGTGTGGATTGATTGATTTAGCTTATTTTACTTCGCGTTTTGTGCCTCTTGGCTAATTTGCGAAGATGGGGTTGAGTGATGAAATGATGAAATTGATGAATGGACATTCACAAACAACCAAGCCCGAGCGGGATTCGAACCCGGCACTCTTGGCGTCGCAGCGTGATGTGCTAACCACTCGGCCACAGGGTCCGGCACTAGTCTGGTGTGGATTTATCATAAATCATTTATGTGTTGGTGACCTTTCTTTTCTCTTTCTACCCCCTCCTCCCTTCTCTCTCTCCCCTCCTTGTCTTTATCTGTATTTTTCTCGCTCCCTCCTCCCTCTCCCTCACTCGTTCCCTCACCTGTGTGTGTGTGTTTGTATCTGGTCTATTATACAAAATGTTATAATACGTCTTAGGTTAGTAACGTCCTTAAGTTGAGACAACGTCTGTTCTATGAATGCACAGTGTTAACGTCAGAGAACATGTGGCCAATAAATTGAACGTTATCTTCTCGACTGTGCAAGACAAAGGAATAGTCACGTAATGATGTGATGATCATCATAAATAAATATAATGACTTGGGCAGTTGTTTCAGCTGGTATTAATAAATGAAACACTCAAATATATCAGTAGAAAAGTTGTTCTAGACGTCTGGGCTCCCGAACTTGAAGGGCTCCCGGTGTCAGGAATAGTCAACGGTCTTGCCTTTTGTGCAATCGATCCCGATAGGCTTTCCAAAATATAGATGTTGATCTAGTACCACTTAAGAAATCCTAGTGGATTCCCGACTAAAAATCTAGATAACAGTTATAATAGGACTCATTACATTGCCCATGTCTTCTTCTAATAATAATAATAATTACTATTATTACAGGCTAACATAGCTATATGCAGGAACGTCGTTAAGGTGGGGGGGGCACTGGCCCAGACAAACATCCAAGTGGCCCCGGGAAACTGTTCTGTATTTGCTGGAAATTTTACTTTGATGACAAATATTGCAAAATAATTGTAACCTTTCAATTTATTGATTGATTGAGTGTTTTAAGTCCACTTTATACACAGTAAAGCTAATCGGGACTGGTTCTACAGTATAAAGTGGGATCCGAACCATTATGAGCATCCACCGGGTATCGAACCCGGAACCCCTTGATTACAAGGCGATGATGCTACCATGCGCCACCGAGGAGGCCCTTGCTCCTTTCCTTTCCAAGACTATATATATTTATATTTTTATATATATGTATATATATAATGTATGTATACAGTATAGGCCTATATGGTGTATAAATAGTTTATTAATATATAATAGTTTGATAGAAAATATCTTAAGTTTGGGCCCCCCAAACTGATCAACCTAGCTACGTCCCTGGCAATGGGTATGGTTCATCGCACCCAACTCAAAAGCCTTCTTGGTCAAGCGCCGTATTTCGTCTTCTGACATAATCACAGACTATTTCGTGGTTAGGTTAGGCTTGTTAGGTTAAAATCTCTATGTTTGGTTTGAGTTTGTGTTTTAAGTCCACTTTATGCACAGTAAGGCTAATCGGGACTGGACCTACTGTTTAAAGTGGGATCCGAACCACTATGTGCCTCCACAGGGTTTCGAACCCGGGACCCCTTGATTACAAGGCTAAGATCTCTATGTATAAATACACCAACTACGAAAGTATTTAGCCTAACGAAGATGAAATACGGCTCTTGACGAAGATAGTGTTTCAGTTGGGTACGGTACATGAGACCCACATAGAGAACATGGTAATTTTGGATTCAGTAGTTACACCGAAATGAAATGCTGAATCAAACCAATGCATTCACAGAGTCGTAATAATGTATATTCCAGAGATTTCTCGTTTTACGCCAAGGGAAAGACAACTGGCGCCGTCACTTGTTGACGAAGTCTCTTAAGAGCCCGTATCACCGCTGGTGACGATACCTAAAAAATAGGTTCTTGCGTCGACGTTCTGTGCTCGAACAGTCAAGTGTGTGGCATTTAAATTTTACTGAGTTAAAGATCAAATATGAAGTTAGTTATGTCGCGCAGCCTTTTTTTAAATATATTATTTATTACGTAGTTTTCCTTATCTCAATTTCGTAAAATTCACTTGCTCGCCAATTGTATGTAATAACTTAAATCAACATTTTAAAGCGCAAGAAAGCTTCAACTGTTCTTCTACAGCAAAGAAATGAAACTGATCTTACATAATTTTCTTTAGAATGTCTGTAGTTCGTCGACGTACAGAGCAATGTATGTAAATTTTAACTTTGACGTTTCTAAGCTGGTCGCGCTAGCCGTTTCCTCCTCTGTACCGCTCGCGCTCAACCCCGCCCCCCCTCCCTCCACGGCCCTTTTTTCTTTCACAATCGGCCGGTCTTCCAAGAAAACCGCATGCTGAGAGCTAGGAAAAGAAAAAAAGAATTCAGGGAAAGGTTTTGGGGGAGAATCAATGGTTTGGGCGATGCTTGTAAACAGTTCTTCACTACGCTATATCCTAATACTAAATCACGATGGGGTTGTAGTGCAATGACAACAGTGAAGAACGGGGGATTTCTCCAGTATATTGTTCACAAATGGGAAGGGCTGGTTGCACAGACTCAAGTACACCTAAACAAAAGGTTTGCCTGCAAAAGAAAAATTGTGCCAAATTATAACTTTTTTTTTTGTGAGAACACGAAAGTCCATTACCAAGGGATTTTTTTAGGGGGAAGGTGACTTTACTCAAAGTTTTTAGGTAAATATTGTGTAAATTCTATCTGGTGGTGGATTATCAACCAGTCACGCAAATGAATGACTTTTTAGCTGTCGATCATAAATAAGTTCAATGAACGTTCACTGTGAGTTTGAGATATTTCTGAGGGTCAATGGTAAAAAATACTTGATGGAAATAGTGCTATTTTTAAACATTTTGAACGTCCGTTCAACTTAATTTCGAATTTGGCTCCTTTCATGATTTGTAAGTAGGGGGATAAAATATATTTACTTAATACTTTACTGCGTTATTTTATCACCAATTATATATATATATATATATATTACAGTCAGACCCAAAGAAGTCACAACATAAGATAGTTCTGTGTCATCATATACAAAAATACTTTTAGGCATAGGTCTTATGTAAAATAAAATACATTAATTATATGTTGTTTTTTCTTTTCCAAAGACATTATTTAGTTGAATAATATGACAGACTTACTATTGATAATGACCATACAAAACACACCATAGAAATTTCATTCACTTTCAACTTTCTGGGGCCGGCCACCGTGGGGGAGTGGTTAGCACATCGCGCTACGACGCCAGGGGTCCCGGGTTCGAATTCCGGCTTGGCCGCGGATGTTTGTGAGTGTCCATTCATCAATTTCATCATATCATCACTTATTCCCTTCTTCGCAAATTGGCTAAAAGTGGCACAAAAAGCGAAGTTAAATAAAGCAAATCAACCAACTTTCTGGATATACGACAAATAACACTATTTCTGTATAAGGAATTTTAGGCGTGCTCAGATCCTCCGATTATGGGGAGCAAGGGCCTTGATAAGAGTTCAGCTGACGAAATAAAGCCTTCATTCCATCTCACTGTTTTTATTACATTGATGGGAACAAAACAGGGTCGTGTGTGTCCCGACGCATCTAAAATCACTTTATTAGATGAATTTCAACTTCAGTGGCACCATTGTTCTCTGTTGGCGCTTTATTTTCCATCTCTGCCGTTCAAAGACTATTGTACGTATAAACGTGGTTTAGTACCGCAAATTCAAAAGAACTACACATAATTTATTCATGTGCAATATATGGGCAATTTATTCTGCAGACACATACAGATAATACAACTAAAGAATAAAATATGTGGAGGTGTTAATAAGAAATTTGCTAGTGGGAGAGTCCAATTACATAGGAAGTAATACACTACCCTTTCCTTACGTAGTTACTTGGAACTTTCGTAGGTTTGAAAATAGTATTTACTTTTATTTCTATAAAAGCATAATGTTGTTTAAGAACTGTTATTAGATTCTTCTGCACTAAATTTCTAAGTGAGGCTATTAAGGGGCAACTTCTCCCTTCCCCCCCATTTACTCACCGTATGCAAAGAGTGTGAATACTTTTTTGCTGAAATGGGAAAGTGAACCACAGCAAGAAACTAATAATATACGTCTGTTTTTATGAACAGCTGCAGAATTACCTACAAACTTGTTGAAATTCACAGTTTTGCTAGCTTGTACTCATTGGACGAAATACATACAGCCAGGGACAGCGCTACAAGGAGGTTAGGGGGGATGAAACCCCAACAACATATCTAAGCTCCCTGTAGCCCCCAGATTTTTATAGTATGGTAGACGCCTTTCGATCGAAAATAAAAGAACTAGAAGCTATCTTTGGTAATATTTTCCATTATAAAACTTCCCTTAGGGCAAGGCCATTGCAATGTTCAAGTACATTTCCTGCTTTTATAAGATTGCAAGATTATTACAACGTGTTGTACGTAAAATCGTGGTTGGAGGTGGCAGCTGAAGATCTGCATGGATCAACAACGGACATTGATTATTTAATACGTACTAAGTAATTGTTAAATCACAAGTCTCCAAACTTGCCAAAAAAATTTACAGATACTCTGCTGCCTATCTGGTAGGTGGATGTGTTCAGAGGCTGTGGGATTGCTGTTTGGTTGTTGGAGGGTCAAACGATGATAATACGATGCCTACGAAGTTAAATGATAACAATTATTATCCTATGTAAATCATGTCACTATTTTTGGAGCGAGTGTTAAAAATTAATTTTTATAAGTTGGAGGATGTTACCAATTGTATTGTGAAGGTAACACTGAGAGAACAAACATATTTTCAGTGCAAATTCACCTACACTAGGAGACAAAAGCATTGACTATCAATATCATTGACATAAATCAATGGATACAGTTGCAGCTCTCGCACTGGGCAGATGTGATTAGTAGTGAAAATAACTACCAATAGTTTTATATATGTTTCACATCTGATTCTTCTCCATGGAATAGAAATTGGCCACTCGGCATAAATTATTTTCCAACGTAATAAATAATAATTTATTAACATGAAGACCTTGGCTTACAAGGAATAAAACTGCCCAAGCTTGCTGATTTTTGCACTAAGTTGCAATGTTTAGTTGCACAGAGGCTAATCGGGACAAAACCTACAGCCTATAGTGGAATCCGAGCCACTTAATTAAATGTCCCTAACCGTGGATCGAACTCGTGACCCGTCGATTACAAAGCATCATTATTACCGCTAACCGAGGCGGGAAGGTTCACTTATAATCTTTCTAATTATTAACATTTAAGAGTTAGTTAGTTTCTTTAGTCTTTTAATTCCTTAATGTCGTATTTTTGCCTCTCGGATGTTTTCAATAACGATGTAACGATGAAAGGATTGAGAAAACATCGCTGACAATTATGTTCATTGCAAATACTCGAATGACAAACTACAATCAGAAAAGCTGCCCCCCGTGGCGGAGTGATTCAGTTCTTTTTCACATGCATGCTCGGATCCGGAGAGATAGTTCGCAACTATGAATAAGAGGAGTGTACAGTTAACAGAATCAAGCATATCTGGAAACTAGTAAGCTGCGTGAAAACTGACATACGTGTATTTCAGGATAACTATGATAGATATGAACAAGAAACTGTATTAGCCTTATCTGCGGATGTTTGAAAAGTCCTGTAGTAAATTCACAAATTCGTCGTTCCGGTTCAATATGAGTAATATGCATTGGCTGTAAATAGTTTTAATTGTATCAAAAATGCTAAAAGTACACATTTTACTAACTACACGACTTTCCCAATGATCCCAAATGGCTAACTTGGATTGATATTCATGTGCATTAGCACTGGCCTCCGTGGTGAAGTGGTTAGCACATCCGGGAGTTCGAATCCCGGCATGGATGCTCTTTGTGAGTGTCCGTTCATCAGTTTCATCATACAATTCATCCTCAGGCGGAGCACAAAGCATGACGCCTTAGGTTGTAAGACACGTTTTTATTACGTTAAGAAAAGAAAGAACATCAAAATCATCTCACTTAGGATAATTCACCAACTGCAGAAAACACAATAGAATGTCTTCCGCCTGTTCTGCACATGTGTCGCAACAGGGTGAATAGCTATGCACTACTACAAAACATCGTCATTATTTCCCTAGTTTACAGCACCATACAGGAGAGATATCCTGCTACTCGATGTTATAAACTATTCCATATATGTTGGTCAGAGGCGTGCGCACGGGCGGGGGGGGGGTTGATTGCCCCCTAATCACGGACGTTCGCAGATTTTTCCACAAAGGGACAAGAAAGGTATTTTTTCATTGGGCATATTACCCCGATACTAGTACTGTCCTCTCAAAAAACAACACTTGAATTTGAAATTATCGCATTCCTGCGTCCCCATTACATAATAATTAATGTAAATTACTATGACTGAAATCTAATTATACTTGTGAAATATATACTTTTAGGTTGACCTTCGTTTTCAAGGTGTGGTCATCCTTGCCCCCCTTCCAGACGTTCCATGCCCCTATATTATTATACTTTCACCTAGAAATTTAGTGGAGAGCAATATTGTCGATGTTATTAAACAATATTATACTCTAAAAGGAAATGGCGCAACCACAATGGGACAGGGGGCATTGCTTATGCCTTTTTCCAACCTTGGACGGAAATCATTGAATTAAAAGAAAGCAAGACTAGCAGAATCTACTAGTAGCAGGACAAAAGGATACTCAAGACGGAATTAGTTTTCACGTCCATCTTCATTATTTCTTCCAGACGGTCAGGATCACTTGCAGAGGGTTACAGAGGGACAATTGTCCCCTCGACTTTAAATTTTATACAAATAAAAATACATTTCTTAAAATTTTCTTTCTCGCTTCGCTCGGGGTACCTGCTTTTCTTGCAGTCTTGTCAACTTCCGAGCCGTAGCTAGGAAGTAGCGGGAGTTGGCACTGGGCGCCGAACAATCTGATTGAGAAAAATTGTAAAAAAGAATGCCATGCCGTCCCATGAATTTTTTTGCGCCCTATTAAATCAATACTGTTTTCAACTTTCAAAAATTTGGATCGAAAAATTTTCTTGCTCGCTTCGCTCGCAGTTTCTTTTCTCCAATACATTGTAAATTACCAGAAAGAAAGTAAGAACGAATAAGTAATTCATACAGTTGCTGCTATAACAGTTTGGTTTGGAGGAAAACGAGCGCTCACATTTCAGAGACAATCTATATAAATTTTGCTGTTGGTTTGTTAAGGGGCGGATGAATAGATTACGTAATGTATTTAAATAATATGTTAATACCTAGGTATATATATATATATATATATATATATATATATATAATATACACACTCGCGCGCGCAAACACACACACATATATATATCACATCAATGCAAAAAACTAAAACAGTGAGATAAAATGAGGTTTTTCTTTGCCGATCTGACTTAATTTTCAAGGTTTTTGCTCCCCCCCTTATCAGAGGGTCTGCGCACGCCTATGATGTTGGTACCTTCTTCTAATAATAAAAACAAGTTAAAATAACAGTAATATTAAATTAATAATATTAAAATATTAATTAATATTGTTATCACATGAATGGGAAAAGATGGCATAAGAATAGGAATATAACAGCACGTATTCATTATCTAGCTCATGAATAGTTAAGATCGCTTCAATTTGTATAAAAACAACTGACCTGGCAAGGTGATTGTGAAACAGATAAGGAATTGAATATTTATTGAATAACGAAAAAGGATGTTAGATCCATTTGACGAAAAGTAAAGCTCTTAATTTAATATTTAAGCATATTACTTAGGTAGTGGTGTGTATAAATCTTCTTTGATACAGTCATCCAAAGTTGTATGACCCCAATGTAATCCTTCCCTTACAATAAGTTTGACGGAAATACACCTATCTCGATTATACGACAGATGCTAAACAAAACAAGCATATTTAAATAATTTAATTTTAGTAAGTCTCTCGTGGAAGATTCGGACTCCCTGGACACCTAAATAGTCCTTGGCTCTATTACATGTAAGTTGTATTGCGATGTTCGTCAATGTGTGTTTTTCTTCTTTCAGACACTCGGAACATGTGTTGTCCTGTCACAGAAACCCTCTCGGCTCGGAGTTATAAACGTTCGGGCTCAAAAGAAAGGTCTATTATGGTCAGAGCCTGACCTTCCCCGCGGGGGTGGGGGGGGGGGGAAGTAGCGGACAGGGAACCTTGTCTTCTGTTTCTTTCGACACAGCAACCCTCCCACCAGTAAAGTCTCAAAACGGTCTACCATGCAATGGATTTGCGTTCGAAGGGGGAAATGGAATCAATATTGGCAAGACTAGGAAGAAAATTTGACATCTGTCCGGTGCGTTTTTCGAGTGACGCTGATACGGGCTCTTAAGCCTCGGCTGGATGTTGAAAGAAAACCAAATTTCTAGGGTGTCGTTAGTTCCGTTCTAACAACAGTACCAAGGGAACACGAGGGAGGCGCTGACGTCGCTTTCAAGAAATTCTCCTTCTTCCCAGCCACAAACCCTCCCATATTCTTACCATCGTTACCTCGCTGCTTTTACGATCTTGCAGGGAGGGGGAGAATGGAATGGTCGTACCCACTGGCCATTGACAGATGTTCCGGAACCCTGAAGAATAACTGTTTTCCTTTCCTTAGTTGAAAAAAAGCTTACACATCGTCCTTTGAGATCACCAGCCTATGCACTGTGAAGCTGCATGTTTATTTTTGTTTCCGTCGGTACATTCATTAAGTTACAGTAAAATGGCCAACTAACATAGATTATGTAGTAAAATACGAAGGGGTGAGGTGTAGGGGCCCCACAATGTGCTCTTGATTTTTTTATATAATCGCAGAAATTCCACAGATAGTGTCGCTTATAAAAAAAATAGATTTACGAAACAGAAATCTGGTTCCCAGTAACATCATATACGACGTCTGCGATAACAAGCAGTGACGTATTATCTCAGCCAGAGGGGCCCCGGTAACTTGTCATATGGGCCCCCCTCCGAAATGCAGAATTAACTTACTTGCTCGCAGATGTCAATCGATAGGAAAATATCCCTCATCTCATACCTTTGTATCTACGCAGTTTGTCGTAAACGTAGTGTAGCGTGTCAATTGTCTACAGTTAGGAATCCAGTAGAAATATTCAGTTGCTCAACCAGTCGATCCTTATTTTACAACAAACATCAAAATTGTTAATTCGTAACCTTTTAGTTTTACACGTGATATTTAAAATGTAACTTCCCACCAAATATTTTCAAGGAGGGGCCCAATTCTTTTCATACTGAAATAAGAGCTGAAATGAATTTCCCACATTGTCTACACTTGTTTTACTTCAAAGGGGCTGAAAACCTCAGTTAAAGGTGGGACCCATAGTAAATTATCCCTTTGCTGTAAAGACCATTATTCCATCCTCTGCCACGCAGGGTATACAACTTATGAGTTGAATGTGACCATTATTTTGTGTAATTTTGTAAGTTCATATTTCTTACAATTTGGCATTTTGTGGACATTTCTGTCGAACTAGTTCTTATTTTCTAATGTGTTACGATTTTGTTATCTGCAGTGTTCGAAAGGAAAATTCCTAGCTGCAAATTTCCTTGTTCGCGTTGGGGATAGAAGGAAGGATCCTTGTGTGGAGCAACTTGAAGATAATGAAGTAGATGAAGGAGAATGATTATGCAAATTCGAGCACTGATGGTCTATTAATAAAAAGGTTCTTGTTTCATGAAAAAGTCTTTAAGAAAGTATGATCACTGGTCTATCGAAAAAAGAATGGCAGCGTTAAAATTATGAATAATGATGTTGAGGTCTACTAACCTGTGGCAACCTTATTTTATTTTGGGATGGGCTCAGTCCTTCGAAGCTGCATTTCATTGAGTGATAAATTTTCAGTGAATAGAGTTCCTTCGCAGCTTTATTATCTATCACTCAAAGACTAGAGTCCGCAGTTATTTCTTCGTAGCAGATGGAAATTTACCTTGTGATAGGTTACTACCGACAATCTAGATGTCCGGTTCAACCCCCATTACTGAAGGATAAGTTTGTTGCTTGAGTATATTAGGGCTACTCACTCAGTATTAGAAGGCTAATATGAGCGACTCTTACGTTGAATCTTGGCCTGGAGGAACCAGGGGCTGAAGGCACATTCACCTCAAAGTCCGAAAGAGGAGTGTTTACTATTTTTTTACAATTCCACCAAAACAGTATTTTTTTAATATCTGTGTAATATATGTAACTTCATAAAAAATATTTCAAGCAAAAATACAAAGCATCACGAACAAAATATTTGGCAGCTGGAAGCTTCCCCCTCCTCCAAAAGTGATTCCTGGCTGTGTCGCTGCGTTGAAGTAGAGAAAATATTTCCAGATTCTTCTTCCAGTTATTTTTCAGAGATTCAGCCCATCCTGATTTAGTTTCAAGAAAGTACTACAGTGATATAAGTCGATAACAAAAAAATGGGAAGGCATAATATTTGAGGTAAAAGTTAATTTCTTGTACAACGAAGGGGGAGGGCAGCTAACTATTGTACTTCCGTCCCACTCTGGCATCATATTTTTTTTGGCACTAATGGGGCCCCTCAATATTTTACTTGCAGGTGGGCCCAAATATCTGCGCTACGCCACTGAGTGGCTCGGATCCCACTTTAAAATATACGTCCAGTCCCGATTTGCCTTTCTGTGACTATAATTGGTCTTAAAACAAGTTTAACAAACAAACGTTTTGCTATCAGTTCACAATTATGATTAGCTGTGCTCTAATAGTTGGTGATATTGATAAGTGTCCAAAATGGATAGATGCACGTAAAGAGTGAGGTATTTGCAAAATTTCCTGCAACTACTCTTGAAGCATCGATATATTATAAATTGTACATATATAGTCTCCCCACAATAACCAAATGTTAGCAAGTAGATGGAGGACTTCCCCTTCCCGTTAAAATACCATTCTGTACATAACCCCCGAACTCGGGATCTCTATTACTCAATATTAGTCTGTTCGATACCCGTTGTAGGCACATGGCACAGTGGTTCGGATCCCACTTTAAACTGTAGGTCCAGTCTCGATTAGCCTTCCTGTGCATAAAGTGGACTTAAAACAACAAATCAATCAATCAAGATTAGTCAAAAGCAGGTACGTATCAAGAAATATATTTCGGGGGGGGTGTCCGAACCAAGTCTCAGAAATAATATTAGTAATAATATAAATGATTAAATTAAAGTATTCACATTAGATTAATGACATTAATTAAATATGTAAATTAATGTATTATTATTATTATTACTTGAATAGGCAAAAAGACGGTGTAGAAACAGGGATATAACAAAACGTATTCTTTATTTAGGTGTAGTTAATATCGCAAAAAAATGAAATGGGGAAATAAATGTCAAATAGATCAAGGATCGAATATTTATTGAATAACAAAAAAGAAGGTTGGATCCAGTAGACGAAAAGTAAATTTCTTGGTTAGTTCCATAAATCTTCTTTGACACTGGCCTTAACAACCGTATGTTCCCAATATAATCGTTGCCTTCCAATAAGTTCGGCAGAAATAAATAACCTTCGATTATACAACAAATACTAAAAACGTATATTTTTATTATTTAATTTCAGTACTTGTGTACGATGAATTAGAGATTATAATTATATTTTCCTATATATTTTGTTTTGGGGGGCTGAACTTGTGAACTTGGATCGTGCATAAACAGTGGCGCAGGAACATTTTTCATCTGTAAGGTACAAAATTCGTCCTCAATATTATATATATATATATAAAACGGAAAATCAGAGTTTTGTCATTTGAAAGTAGCGAATTTCTAATAATTTTAATGCAGGGTGACATTTGAAGGGACAATAGGAAGGATTTTCCCCCGTCAGTGGCGTGGCGTGGGATTTTTAAAAGTGTTACCGGTTATCAGTAGGACATTTAAGGGAAACTTGGGCGCCTCCCCACCTCATGCCCCCCCCCCCCCCAATGTCTTCCAAGTAGTTGATATAATATTAATCTGGTACGTCTGCAATTCATCAATTTCATCATATCATCACTCATCCCCATCTTCGCAAATTAGCCAAAAGTGGCACAAGGAAAGCAAAATCAATCAAATCAAATCAAAAAAGTTCTATGATGCTGTCATAAAGTGAAGTCTTTCATTTGAATTTGAATTTTTGGGTGCGTCATGGTCATGGTCCATGTTATCCACACCTGAATTCCACACGTTTTTTTTTTCACCCGAAAATTGAGTACATGGCCAAAAAAAGAGTTTCGACAACTGCGCACATCCACATAACCATGGATAGTCGTTATACCACGAAACATTGAAATGTCGGTCATATCCAGCAGACGATTTGGTTTTTAAATCGTTCAAAATAGGCTTTGGCCTCCCTTTCACCACAATTTCGATTTTTTCTGCAAAAGAACGAACCGGAAGATTGCTTCAAAATATCTTCTATCGCACGATTACACACTCTGTTCAGATAGGATGAACCCGCCACCTCGGAACTCGAAGCAAGCTCCATTAATTAATTGACAATGCCCGAAAACAACATAAAGACGAAAGACACCACTCACAAAACTCGCACTGCACAGTCCCTCCCACGAACCGTTGTTTACTTTTGTAACACGTGAAGCACCCTTCTTGCCCCTTCCCCTTTTAGCATCGGCGCTTCCCCAATATTTCCTTCGGATCCTGCAAGAAGTGCAGTTCTACTACTGGTGCCATCTTAGTTCATTTGAAACCAGATTTGCCCAAATCGCGAAACTTTTCGTTTCAAATAAGACGTATGTAGAGTGATGTAGTCTTCATCTGTTTCCTAACTACTCCCACTCCCATGTTTCGCTAAATCCACTGAAATCTCATTTCTGACACCACTACTATTTCGTATATTTTACGTCCTTTGCTACCTTTAAGGCTTTCGCTTTATAGGATAATCGTGACGATGAGGATGCATGGTGAATTATTGAAATAAAATTATTATTTATTTGTGTATGTAATTATTAATTTTTATAATTATGTAAGTAAAATAATAACAACGAACATTGAATAACCATTTCTTGCTGAGGATTCGAACCTGGGACACCTGACACTTCAGAGCGTGCTAAGATAACAATCGGGAAATTATGCTTGTAAGTAATGTTTTCACCAAAAAACAGTTCTACCATCTCAAGAACATTGCTTCAATCCGAAATTATTTAATTCCTGCGACAACGTATGTCAATCTCAATTGGACCTTTCAACAATTACCAGAAATTTCTGTAACCGAAATAATATTATATGTGTGAAATATAGAATTTTAGGTTGACATTTTTAGAAGGACAGCGGACCCCTTGATCATACCCATCCCTCTCCTCTCCTTCTCGCCCATGATGTCGAAGAAGGACAAAGAGGACTTTCGTAATTGCTGATATTTAGAGTAAATACAAAATATCACTTGGTAGTTTGCTTTTCCCCAAGTGTGATTTGATTTTTTAAAATTTTGATTTGGCAATTTAAGTCCACTTCATGCACAGTAATGCTAATCGGGACAGTTTAAAATTTGGATCCGAACCACTTGTGCCTCCACCGGGTATCGAACCCGGAATCCCTTGATTATAAGGCTGCAACGCTACCACTGCGCCATCGTTCCCCAGTGTGACTGGACACCTTCAGAGTAAGATAGACCCGATTAGGCGACTTAGCTCTTTTCTGTCAATTGAATATGGCAACACTGATCTGTATCCGGTAAGGATCACCGGCAACTGCGGCGGCTAAACAGTCATGGCAATAACCCGCCTCCTCCTCCCGCCGTAACAGTCTTTGCCGCGACGGAAAGTCTTCCTTGGGTGGGCTCAGGGCCCTTTCCTCATGTTGCCTGAGGAGGGTACCGGATCAGTCCTCCTCTTCGCTTTTGCCGGTGTCAGAAAAAATGTCAGTCTGCAATGTTTACTTTACGACAATATTAGCAGTTTATGTACGTAATAATATTTTAAGACAGGTTCTTCAATTCTTTATATTTTGGTGTTACCTGCGGTAACAGCGGCTACATGCCCCCCGTCTTGTTTTGAAACATCAAATTTCTAGTTATGAGTGACACATCTCAACCTGGGATCATTATTTTCAACCCACTTGTAAACTATATCGTACTTATGGTTTTCCATTTGGATTCATTTAAGTTTACCACACCATAGCTACATACAAAAAAATCTCGTTATGCAATTTATGGTGACTGTGTACAGTGACACCAATTTATACGGGTCTGTGGGACCCGAGTCCACCCAATAATTTATGTGATTTGTGAATTCAAATTTTTGAGCCCACCCAGTGTTTTTTTTTTAAATTGGCACCCCTGACTGTCTGTTTTAAATGCCATGTATTCGGTATTTTTTCAGACTTCTGGTGATTCACAAGTATTCTTGTATCGAACACTAAAACTGGGCGGTGTATCTGACGTATGTTGAGTTGCTTGGTCATTTAATCTTCTTCGAGAGCTTGTTGAGATCTGTAGTATTTTGTTGTGTTTTATAAAAATAAGTCGAGGTGGTCCCCGATCTAGGAAAACCATACGTTTGAAAGCATTGTTTTCAATCTTCGTTGCACAGTATGAATGGCAACTTTGAAGACAGGTTTATTTTTTAATATAGTCCTATTAAATGCACACACATGGCATTTAGATGATTAAGAACGTGTGTTTTATGGAAACATGTCAGGAAACATGTCATGTCGGCCAAAACACATTTTCACCTCACTCAAGTATTATGTGAATTCAATTGAAATTGTACCAATATCTACAACTGAATGTGAATGCGGGTTCCGTGCCATGAATCTAACCTTTACTGAACAGAGGGAGATTAAATATTTGGTTAAATGATAGAATACATTGCCGTAAATCAATTTCAGTGTTGGTGTTTTATTTTCATTTGGTATGAGCTCAAAATTTTAAACCTTCGTTTTAAAAGTAATTCAAACACAAAAATTGTTATTGGGGGCCATTTTGAGTTTTTTCGACTTTATTACTACTTTCATTTGAATATTTTCTTTTCTAAAAATTTCGGGGGGGGCTGTAGATCCTTCAGCACCCCCTCTGCGTATGCATGCCAGTGCCCTCTGGATCTCCCTCCCCTAAATAGTCCTCGCCTCAAAAGTGACAGAAAAGCCAAAGTGAATTCCTTTTTCTAATCTCTAATTCTCCGAAACTATTCTTTTTCGAATGAGAAAATAGAGATTAAAGTTGATTTGAAAAAAAGAAAGTATTGAAGGACAATAACAGGGAAGTTTTCCCTTTGTAAAGTCGGCTGGGCGTCTCACTGGCCTGCAGGAGACTAAGATTAGATTCCTGGGCGTGTTTTGTAAGGTCGGATTTTTGCGGCCTTCTCTCTGCATAAAACGGCTCTGGGGTTCACTCATTCTCAAATAAATAGGTACCAGTGGAGGACGACACTTCTAGGGGCGGGGGAAGGCTAAAGCAGGCTGGAGCGTGATGCTTAAAAACCAAAGGATAGAGAATGAAAGTGAAAATAAAGATTGATTGATTGATTTGTGGTTTTATGTCAACTTTATGCACAGAAAGGCTAATCGGGAGTGGACCTACAGTTTAAAGTGGGATCCGAACCACTGTGCCATGTGCCTCCAGTGGAAATAAAGAGGCAAAACAGACTGAAAGAGAGGAAAAGGAAGTGGAAAACCAACCAAAACATACTATAATAACAGAGGGAGGGGTGGATTGAGAGAAATGAAGATAAACTTTTCTCACGATGGAGTGAGAATAGGAACAAAGAAAAGAAACAGTACAGAACGATAAAGAGATAAAGGAAGGAAGAGAAACAAAAAGAGAGGCATACAGAGAAATCTATAGAAAGAGAGAATGAGAAACAGAAACAAAAGGTAGAAAACGAAATAGAGAAGGAGCAAGTGGAGGGAGAGAGAGAAAGAGAAGGGCAAGAATGAAGGAAGCTCTATATCTGAAGAGCCAGGGAGAGAGAGCAAAGAACGCAGGAGGGAAAATGGAACAAGACCTAATCGTGAAAAAGATACTATGGTTTTACACACAGAGAGAGATAAAAGAGTTATAAATAAAATTGAGTTTTCTGTATTACAAGTTCTAGACTCTCCCAAGTCTCATTCCAGCTCAAATGAGGCGAAAAAAAAAGTCGCCCTAGTTTCGAGTGTAAACGAAATTTTAAAATTTTACTCGCTAAACTGCTGGAAAAGGAATACAAAAGGAATTCAAATATTATGCACCATTACCAAGGAGGGCCTACTTGTAATCAGAGGGCCCCGGGTTCAATAGCCGTTGAAGGAACGCCGCTCCCGAAGGAGTGGTTTGGATCCCACTTGAAACTAAATATTAAGATTTCACCAGATTTCTGACTGTGATGCACCGCAAAGTCATAAGTCCAATAGGCTCGAATGTCAGTTAATGAATGAATGCTTCCTTAGTTAATGTTACCAATGTCAAGTCACTGTTCAAATTGAAGGGGATTCCAGGAAAGTGTCTCCTGTCTCATTTTCCCCAGCCTCTACATCTTCAAACCAGTAACTTAAATTTTCCCCTTCGTAAATTTTCTGTTATTTTTGTATAATTTGTATTTTAATTTTTAGGTTCATTTAACGCCGACACGTCAGTCAAAATTGTCAATTTTTACATAATATTACATTAATTTTTGTATTAAGTCCTATGTTATGCACAGATAGGCTAATTGGGATTGGACCTACAGTTTAAAGCGGGACCCTAACCTGGGAACTCTTGATTACAAGGTGATGACGTTACCACTATGCGATCGGGGAGCATTAATTTCAGATGAAATTCATGGTTTGGAAATACATTTATTAAAATGTTGTTACTTCACACCAAACTCAGACAGAGCATTGTCGTCCTATTAAATTTTGCGCTTTATACGTTTCATAATAATAATAATAATACGCATGATGATCATAATAATAATAATATGATGAATGTTAATTTAAATTTTTATTCTATTATTTACTTTGAGCTTCAATAAATTAAAATAAATCAGTTCTTGGGTCTCACCGCGCCGCAAAAGATTTAGTATAAGTAATATAATTGTATTAGGTAACAAAAAGTCAAAATGCGAAAATGGGAATCTCTGAACCACTCTCTTCCATCCTACATTTTCTTCAATTCCCATTATGATGCATAACCTAGATATGTAAAAAAAATCGGAGAGCATCACAGAGTAAGTCAACGAAGTAACTGGCTTTCTTGTTTTGGATCAGACTTGTAAACCGACGTAATTTGTGTAAACTAAGTGATGGCGATTCACTTCCTCGACTTGCAAGACTGTCTGTCTTGTATTTTGAAAGTAGCCACCCACTGAAGGAATGAATGCACTTCCCTGAGTTTCCAAGGTCTTTGCGCGGACAAAACATAAACCAGATGTCAAAGCAAGATAAGTTTGCAAATTGCGGTGTTTAACCCTCCCCCCCCCCCCTCCTCCGCTCCGAGCGGCACATGACCGGTGCTGCAGATGGGAGAATACACATTCAGAGGGTTGCTTGCCCATAAGCGACAGCAGCGCCATAAGCGGAAAATCCTCGAACTTCTAGAAGGCGTGGGAACTAAATACTTGTATTTTTTGTAATAAAATTATGTAATTTCTGTTGAAGATATTGTGCAAACGCTTGGAATTATCTATCTAAATTCACGACACTAAGATGCACAATGTTGAACCTAAACCGTAAGATGGTTTAAAATTCTTCAAACGCCCCATTTAAAGCTGCTTTCACATCCAATTAATGCTGCATTTCCAATTTTTTGTACGCTAAACTAGAATCCCAATTCGATTTTTTATTCAATACATCCCTTCGTGTATCCTTCTAGAAAAGCCTTGCAGAGTATCACCGAAATTGGAGGCATATGTTAGGAGATTTTGTCAACAGAACGAGAAGCAGTTTTCAGCTGTTGAGAGAAACATCCAGCCGAGGCTTAATCGTGTACATCGCCCCGTACGGTTGCCAGACTTCAAACGATATCGCCGTGAATTACGTGCCGTCAGAATCTTGACTTAAATTGCTCCAACAGTGACGGCTCACAATGAATGTGCCTCCGAAATTCGAATACTAAAATTTCCGAATCCCAGATATTTTTGGCCATCGCCAGTTCAAAATCAGTGAGCTCCTTTGACTTTCCCATTCTGCTTGCACTAAACAACGCATAGCTCCAGCGACTTCTAGACGTCAGATTACGAGTTAGAAATAAGTGTCCGGATAATTTTGATCAGATAGTATATTATTCACAGAAAAATTCGAAAGACACTGTCTCATTGTGAAACGTCGCCTTATTTCGAAGTTTACCCAAAAGTTTAAAAGTTAATGCGAAACATGTACAGTCACGGTCAGTTCTCTGTTGTAACGATTCCGTTGAAAGTTAATGGGATTGTTACATCCTAGAAGTGTCCATGACTGTACACTCACCTCACTTAGTACTCCGGCAGTTTGTTTCTTTATACATCATATTTGCAGGAGACACAATTAAACCTACAAGTGTATCAATATAAGCTGTGTAAAACACACATTTATACTAACTTCGTTGTCCGTACAACGTAATCATATTTTTCAAATGGTGTCATGACAGCGAAGTTATTTTGTTTCTAAAAGTGGGGGACACACAAATTTTTTATGCGCCTCGGCCCCCTGCTCCTAACTTATCATCGGCACTGCCATTGCATCATATAGTTATCTTCGTGTTGTAATATCACAGTGAAAATTAAATATTTTTCTACCCGTACAAATATAGTAATTACTCGCGTGGATGGCAACACTGCAACAAAAAATATTATTTTTGCTCTTTCCTTGTCGAACGTGATGTCACTCTCAAAATCCCCGCCCTTCTTGTGTTTTCATGCAGTGCTGTTGAACATTAAATCTTGCGTCACGCGGGAAATTTTCTATCGCAGAAACCTGATGACAAAGGAAGGGTCGACCAGTTTCATTGTCTTGTAAAGAAAAATAAGTGAAACTGTACCGAATCGTCTTAACACCTCTGTGGTTTCTATGGGAAAATAATTGTAAAAGCGGCCTCCCAGATGGCGCAGTGGTAGCGTCATCGCCTTGTAATCAAGGGCCCCGGGTTCGATACCCGGTGGAGGTACATAGTGGTTCGGATCCCACTTTAAGCTGTAGGTCCAGTCCCGATTAGCCTTACTGTGCATAAAGTGGACTTAAAACAGCAACTCAAACAAACAAACAGATAATTGTAAAAAATCAATACTGGAACAGTATCTGGCCCTCGCCGAAGCATAGGCGGAGTTCTGGAGGGGCCAGGGGGAACCTGGCCCTCCCAATTTAAAGACTACTAAAAAAAATAACATATGATTAAGTTCAGTTACTACATTTTTGTTATGAAGCCATACCGCAAATCTTAACGTTTGGCATGTTGGCATGTGCGGTAATTGCGCCGCAAAAGCGGGTATTAGACGATTTGATTGATGTGTACAGTTTGAAGAAAGAAAAACGTAAAATGACTTTGTGTTGAGTCAACAGTTACTGCTGAGGCATCAAAAGAACTCTTCAATTTAATTTTTCTAAAATTTCTGAAGCTTTCTATTGGACCGTAACTTTTTTAAAGTAATACGAGTATTGTATCAATAAAAAAATAATGAAATGCAAACTGCAATAATCGTACTGTTTTGCTTCTTTCAAAACTGACAACCAATAATTAATATTTGTTTACTTAAGCGAGGAAATTTAACATTTTCAAATCTGAAAGGCCTAAAACTCAGTGTTTTTAAGTTGTGTTTTTTTTTAATTTCCGGGGGAAGGCCTCTGGACCCCTTATAAACTAGGGAATATTCAATAACCCTGAGGTACATCATATGCTTCTCCCAGAGTCTGCCCCCCCCAAATCAAAAGCAAAAATTCCGCCCATGCCCCAAAGGCGTAGCGGTAACGACGTCGCCTTGTAAACTAAGGTCCCGGATTCGATACGCGGCGGAGGCACACATACCACTTTAAACTAGAGATTCAGTCCCGATTAACCTTAGTGTGCATAAACTGGACTTACAAAACAAAACTCAAACTCGAACCGTATCTCTGGCGTGTCGTATGCATTTTAATTTAGAAGGTTCAAAGTTGCAAGCCGGCGCCCGTGTCTGAGTGGGTTAGCTTGCACATCGCGCTACGACGCCAAAAGTCCCGGGTTCGAATCCCGGCCTGGGCATGGATGTCTGTGAGTGTCCAATCATCATATCACTCATCCCCATCTTCGCAAATTAGACAAAAGTGGCACAATAAGCGAAGTGAAATAAAGCAAAATCAATCCAAGTTACAAATCCACCCTGTATATTTATTTGGGTATGTGAATCTGGGTGTACGAGTATTAATTTAACATTGGTTAAGTGGGAACACGGAAATTTAGTGGTGATGAGATAAAATATGGACACTGATCTCTCTTTTAGGAAATCCTGTACACATAACCCATGTAGTGGCTGAATTTTTCATGTTTAACCTTTCTTTTCTTCCACTTTTGGCTGATCGCGACGGTGGTAATAAATGATGATTACATGACATCGATGAAGAAACACTCACAAGAAACATCCAAGCCCTGGCCGGAACTCCAACCCGGAATTTCAATCGAGTACTCAATAACACGCTCGTTCATCGAGAATGCATGAAGCTGTGGATTACGTCACAGAACAGACACGCTACCGAGAGAAGATTCCTAATTGCGTACAATATTTGATGGTACGTAGCGCATAAATATAACTGTAAAAAAGGAGGGAAATTATGCTGAATTTTCTCATTTTGGTTTCAACTCTGCACGTCAATTCAAAAGTAAACAAAACGGGTATAATTTGCGGCACGTTGCACGGAAATAACTAATGCAAGTGCGGAATATTTTAAGCTAGGTTCTTGCACGAGAACCACAAGTGGTTGCTTTGAAAGGCAAAACAAAATCCCTGCTGATTGGGTGAAAGAAAAACGCAACTCTGCCCGCAGTGTTGCTCAATATTTCGAGTGACAGCCGTGATGTTTCAGAAGCAATGTGCGTGACGGAAATTTGTTGTCGAGTCGGAAAAAAAAAAAGACCAAAAGAAACCTTTGACGTTCTGGACGGGAAACGTTCAAGATTTGTCGACTCTGAAAATGTCCAATTCCACACCATTTCTGCTCTTTTCACATTTCTGGATTGAAATTTGCGACACGTACATTGCAGAAAAACTTTGAGAATTAAACTGTTTTCATTATAAGCCTTTTCAGGGCCAAGGCCATGCCGCTCTTCGCTATGCGAAGTCAGCGCATTGACTCAGTCCCATTGCCGCTGTTTTCTGGCTTTCGAGACTGGAACCCGCTCCATCTTTCCAGTGCGGGACTGGTTCACCGGAACACCTGACAAATACCTGGCGCGGCCTCTCAAGAACACGCATTCGGGTTCTTTCTGATACCATTTTTCACAATCCGTCACAGATGTGGTGGCGGTGAATAAGCACAACCCGTTTCTTTAAGTAATTTTTATTTATTTCTTGTGAAAGAAGGGATTTTAAGGTAGAAAAGGGAAATTTCTCTCTTGGCTAGGAACGTCAAAACCGTAGCACCTTATACTCTGTTTCGGTTATTTCTGGAGCAAGACTGCGCATAGCGTCAGAGAAGGGGAGGAAATCGAGTGGGCAGAGCGAAGCAGTACAGGCTACTGTGAAGGCTGGTAACTGCTGTCGCTTTCCCCCTCTTCAAGCAATACCGTTTCCCCTCGCGTGTTCATTGGTGGAGCCGTCTCGCGTCACTACTTGCGCAGAGACTTGTTTTTGTTCGCTGAATCGAAAGGGGCACCAAACACCATAGCAAAAGGAGAAAAAGTTGAAAAGGAGTAAACGCCACCGAGACCCATGAGAATATTGCCACCCTATTAAAGTTATATTGCCGGCTTGGAAAGAAACACATTTAGTAGAAAAATTCATGTCCGTTGAGACACAGCACCATGTGTCACATTCGCGCGCAATCGCATGGTACCCTTCTTCGAAAGGAACGTACGAACGGAAAGTTCTGTGCAACAAGGTGTCAAGCCACAGGAAAATGTCGGATAACGAGGAAGGTCTGCAGAGCACCTCCTCATATATTTGTGATTCTGATGAGGAAAATGGCCCTCTGTGCGGTGACAACAGCTTTGATGACCCAGACTATGTGTGTGGAGTGTCGAGCAGCGAAATCACCGACTCTGAGGTAAGAAAGAAGTTTTTATTTTCGGTATTTTTTGAAAATTTGGTTAACACCTTATTGTCTCAGACTTGGACACGGTGAAAACGGTTGGTAAGTGTGCGTCGTGATGTGCATGTTAATGCGCAAATCAGCTCACTATGCATTCGTCATGCCTCTTGCAAGTTGGTACAGTAAAATCATGAACTTATTCTGATGACAACTGCTGCTAATATAATGAATGTAGGTTAGCACCATATTGCTGAAATGATTAATCACGCAGAAATCGACATGACACACGTACTAGTACATGGTTCCCTAATAATGACAAATTCTGACAACGTACCATCAAGGACATTGCGATAAATCATATAGAATAAGAAAGGTGGCCTCCCGGATGGCGCAGTGGTAGCGTCGTCGCCTTGTAAACAAGGGGTCCCGGGTGCAATTCCCGGTGGAGGCACATAGTGGTTCGGATTCCACTTTAAACTGTAGGTTCAGTCCCGATTAGACTTAC
Organism: Lepisma saccharinum; assembly: GCF_977018435.1. Classification (NCBI taxonomy): domain Eukaryota; kingdom Metazoa; phylum Arthropoda; class Insecta; order Zygentoma; family Lepismatidae; genus Lepisma; species Lepisma saccharinum. The sequence goes on along the minus strand of NC_139230.1, from coordinate 20,037,012 downwards.
TGTGCATAAGGTAGACTTAAAACGACAAATCAATCAGTCAATCAACAGGAAAGGTATTGCAGAAATAATGTAAAGATAAATAATCAGAATTGTTTTGTCATTTGCAAGAATGATGTGTTTCGGAAATTTCTGTTTGTTGAGTGGATTGGACTGTTATTGCTTAGTCATAGTTTACATTTTCAAATAAATTTGTTACTCTGATCCATTTCAGAATGACCTTCACATCACAAAGACGACAGAGCGATCTCCTGTGAAACATCCTCCAGCCAGAAAAAGACGATGCGGCCAAGATAACTGGGAGAGAGTGAAACGTAAGAGAAGAAGAAATAAAGGGGAGCAGTACACATCCGGGCACACAAAGGATGTTGTTCCAGCCAGGAAGATAGGTGAGCCATGTACTTGTCCAAAGAAATGCTGGAACAAAATTAAGGGGGATGCAGAGTTCATTTTTCACACATTCTAGGACTTGGCTGATTATGCAACACAGAACACATATCTCATGCAAAATATTAGAATTCAGAATACGAAACGTTCCTACACAAAGGGACAATCTTCCAGGAGGTCATTCACATTTTCCTATAATATACAATATACAACAGACGAATGGGCAGATATGATCAGCAGTGCAAACAGAAAGAAGAAATTTCATGTAACACGCATGCAGCAAACCGACTTCAAGAATCTCACACCACTTGTGGCATCAATTACCAAGAAAACCACCACAGATGGTAAGGAGCCCCTCAAGTTTAAAGAGGCTGCGGTGTTCATGATTGAATCCGCTAATCGCCATATTCTGCATGAGAGTTATTCATACCAGAAAGAAGCTCCAGTATGGGCTAGGTGCACCCTAAAGAAAAGAGGCCGTCCACTACCAGAGATACCCTTAAGTGATTTGCCAAGGAACAGATTAACATAGATGTCCGGAAATATTCAGACATAATGTCCCTGTTGGAATGGATCCCTCCAATATACCATAATTTTTATCTCAGCCTTGTTCCGACGGAAGTAGCTGGCGAGGAGAGTGCAGAAATTCTGGATGGACTTGATGACTGATACATTAGGAGGGCCTGGATCAGTTGAATTCAGAATAGTTTGTGCTACCTGCATTCATATGCCACTATTTGGTGTCAGTGCTGAGAATATTTTGGCTGACACTGAATATGAATTAAACTTGTATGTAATTTTTTTCTCCCTACAAACTTAACTTTGATGTTTCATTCTTATGTATTATTATTTTGTTCACAATATAATGGTCATGCATTCCTGTTTGTTGTTATTCCACAGAACTGACACCGAAGATTGTGTGCAATAAGGATCTAACCAACAATGAGAAACAATGAACTGAAAAAAACTAATTTAATCATATTTGCAATAATTGTACCACATTTGAATGTGTCCATGTAAACTGGAAACTTCAGACAATCTTTTGAAATCAACTATACGACAATACAAACAAAACTCAGATTTATGGATTTTTTCAAACTTTCAAATGCTAATATCTCGAAAACAACTTTTTGAGGGTTAGCTCCTTCTTGCACCGTGCCCTTCATATATTTAAACCCAAAGCAAAGCACTTTTCACAGTTAATTTATTTTATGTTGCAAAATTAATACGAATAATCCAATTTAAGATATAAATAAATGGGAAATATATCTCAACAAACCCTCCTCTTGGATACGTCACAGTAGCCGTAGCAACTGACGTGTGAAGTGTCTACAATCATGGAGGAAGAGTTCAGCAAGAAAAGGAAACTGAACTGCGAACATGTAGATGAATAATGTAAAGCCTGGTCCACACGCAATATGTAGTCGTCAGTCTTGCACAGATAAAACTGAGGCAAAACACGCGGCTACACGATTCATGCTTTCTGTCAGTCTTTCCCTCAGTCGTTCCAAATACACCATGGCTGAAGAAAGCACTATTCATAAATATGGGGCATTCCATGTGAAAGTGCCTCTCAACCTCAATTTTTAAAATTAAATGCAATGCTGTAACTTTATCATATCTTGTGAGTGAGCAATCTAAAATTTTCATTTCCATAAAAATTCAAGTATTATACATAATTAAGTTAGTAGATAGTAGGTATTTTACATATTGTGCGCTTATTTTAACTTTTCTATTTACTTTTGTTTTCTATTGTGTCCCACCCGTGACACCAAAAGCAATTAATTTATCCTTGAACTGTTAAGATTTCCCCCTCAACTCCAGTAGAATATTCAAAGGCCAATTACCTTCTCTCTTTGTCATAAATAATGTATATTTCATCATTTGACAATCCACAGGAATTAAAATAAATTTCTTATTAATAAGTGAAGAAGCAGTGTTTCGTCTGTCCCACCCATGACACAAAATTTTTCACTTTCATAGCTACAAATCCGGGAAACTCTTTTAAGAGTAGTCATGCTTAATCAACAGTGATAAGTTTCATATTTCATTGCACAGAAACTAAGAAAAATGTTACTTAACTATCAGAAGAATAGTTACTTTAATATAAAAAAAATTGTCCGCGTGTCCCACTCGTGACAATGTAGTGCCCCATATAATTTTACTCTATGCAGTGAGATATTGGGGGGAAAAGAAGAAGTTTTCACATCGCTCACTGTGATCTCGAAAGTGGTTTCTAAGGGGTTAAATTCTGGGGCGCGTTAAGTATCTGAGCGCTCAGCTACTTGACGGCCAAATAGGCGTTGCTCCGCGAGCCCTGCTCACTTGATCGCTGAGCGAACTTGAACCTTACTCGCCACAGAATATAGCGTTTTTGTGTTTCGATCTCGTGAGGCAAAGGGAAGAAGAGGGAAACTGTATGAGGATGGCGGGGTGGCGACCAATGAGGAAATATTTATGATGAACGGCTTGCGATATAGCGTAATTAGAGAGGAAGTTCAAGTAACAGAAGGTGATGTAATATTCCAGTTTTTGTAATTGCATTAAAATGAAAGTGTTGTTTATTACAAAATAATACATATTAGTAGTTTTGGAAAGTTGTGCAAGGGTGTGAAAATGAAAATTTCGACAGTTTTGTTCACATCAACTATTCCATTTCCATAAATAACAACTTTCCAAACACCGAAATCTTGTCCACTCGACGCAGTCACATTCATCACACAGATTATTCAAAGGCACCGATATTTTGATCAATGAGCAAACTGCGTCAAGTAAATGGTCTGTCTGCTCAACGAGCGAAAATCTTGCTCAGCGAGCGTCGCTCAGAAACTTGACGGGCTCCTGATATTTTAATTTGTTCCGTGAATTACGGCAGGAACATGAGGATTGGCGAATTCTTTACATATGGATGTGGACACCTACTGCAAATTATTAACGCTAGTAACTCCAGAAATTGATAAACAAGGTATTACTCGTTCAATATCAACGAGATTCGGCGCAAAATTAAGCGAAGTTTGACCGATTAGATGGATGTGCGTCTACATGCAACAAGTTGTCTTCCGTTCTGCTTGAAAACAAAGCTCTAACTCATCCGTCTTTCGAGCAGTCTTCAAGCCTCATTCAGTCCATGCAAGACGTCAAACTTGCCATCTACACACAATGTTTTGTTTGATTGCTGACGACAAAACATTACATGTGGATCAGGCTTAAGATTCGCTTTAACCTAGACATACTGTGGTGTCTGCGAAGACGTCACCTCACCACTAATATCACTAATATGGCCCATTGCCTTGACTACCGTCAGCAAAAAGGAAGCTTGCTCGCTGAGCACGCTAATTTGACCGTCAAGCACTTGAGCAATTACTTCGCTCCCTGAGGGCTCAGATACTTGATGAGTATCTACGCTTTCTAGACCAATGTCCTGGTTAAGCTGCGTGATAATTTATTTGTATCTGTATTTTTTGTAATTTACCGTCGCTTTTTGTCAACTTTTGGTTAATCGTGACGATGAAGATGAGTGATGATTGTGTGAAATTGATAAAGGGGCACTAAAAGAACACCCATGCACAGGACGGGATTCGAACCCGGTAACTTCGGTGGCGATATCGAAAGTCGCCACTGAACGCGCTCGGTCACGGAGCCGGTGCATGATAATTTGAACACAAATATGTTGCAGATAAAGTTATCCAGCAGTGAGTTACAGCATATGCAGCGGGCACATTGTTTAAGTACGGTAGATATCCATGCGCAAAATCCCCAGAGTAGTGTTTGCATCCACTGAGCTCTTTTAGCCATTAAATATAATATTTCCAATGAGCTTATCGGAATCCCCCACTGGAAGTATTTCATGTACTACACTGAAAATCTCTGCTGATAAGATAAAATATAAACATATTTGCAGGTATCTGTGTTGCGCATGCCTCAGGCGTGAAACTTTGTAGGAGGCTGTAAAATAAGTGAAAACCAGAGGCGTAGCAAGGGATGGGCAGGGGGAAGTGAGCAACCGCCCGGTCCCTCTCATCCCACAGGGCTTGTACCAAACATTTGCAAGAAATAATGTAAGTGCCGACTTTGAATTCTAGTTAAACGCTACAATTTGAATGAATACGTCAAATATTTATTATTTTAAATAAACCGGGCGAAGCCGTCTGATTTACAAGCCACGCCCCTATAAATAAGCCATGAATAAAATAATTTCTCGTTGTAATTGTTGTTCGTGTTAGGCGTTTTAATGAAACTCGGAAGTGAGCGTTTACGTTTGCACTAGGCAACAATGCACACAATGTAGAAGAATGAAATAACCTTTTCTAGGTTGAAGATAAAAACTTACCTCCCAACAACCATGTCACAAGAACGAATGTCAAGTCTGGAAATATTATCCATAGAGAATATCGACTTAGTTCGGGATTATGCAGAAGTCGTGAGCGAAATCAGCTCCAGGATAAGCAGAGAAAGACATTTTTAGGGTGAGTAAAATGATTAAATATCATATTTACCAGTAACTATTATTATTATTATTATTATTATTATTATTATTATTAAGATTTGATTATACTTTTGCTGACGTTGTTTGCCTGAAGTTTTTATATCGATTCACATTGAGATTTCAAATTTAAAGAACGTATAGAAACATCCAAATCTAGCCCAGGGACTCGCGCACTGGCGTACGCAGAGGGGGGCTGAAGGGGCTACAGCCAGCCCACTCCGAAATTTTGAGAAAATGAACATTTCCAAACAAAAAATTGAAAAACTCTGAAAAAATCCAGAGTGCCATTTTTGAGAGTGAAAATATCTAAATATACGAAATATCTTACTGTATATGCCGCATACTATAGAAAGCAGCTATGCACTATCCACCTTTACAATTCCGGCCCCTCCAGAAAAAAAACAACCTGCGTACACCAGTGGCCTCGCGATATATTGCTACCCCAATGGTGAAAAGTTTTTCTTAACCGCCCCTCAAAATATCCTGGGTACGGACCTGGTGAAAACATTGGGCATGTTTCTGTTTCATGTCTAATTTATGATAGGCTAATCGGGACTGGACCCACAGTTCAATGTAGGATCCGAACCACTGTATGTATCCACTCAACGATCTCTCCACCGAAAGGTTCCAGGTTCGAGTGCTGACGTGAGCATTGGCATTCCTTTCGAGTGTTCATTCAATATTCTAAGTTCAACTCCTGGCCAGAACATGGAAGTTCCAGTGTACTTGCTCTATCACAAATTTCACCCGCTCATTCATCCTCATCGTCGCGATTAAAAACAACAGGTAGACAAACGGTAGTTTCCTCTCGTCTTTTTGATTGTCACAATATGTCACATTTATAAGAAATTATTTTGCCTGTTCATACTTACATGCAGAGACGCAACCACGATTTTTTGTCGGGGGGGCAAGTACCAGAATAAACGTACCAATAATAATAATAATAATAATAATAATAGTAATAATAATAATTGTAGTAGTAATAATAATAATAATTATTATTATTTTATTACTATTATCATTAGTAGTAGTAGTATCAAAGTCGTTATTACCCTCGTAAATTACGCAAAAAGAGTGTAGAAGTCCGTGCTAAAGCATTTGGTTCCAAATGCATTATAAATACAACCCGAATATAATTCTTTTTGTACATATAACATGCATAACTTTCATGTACAACATATGTTTTACACATGTGGAACATGGAGCGACGTAAAATAAGAAAATACATGTGCAACACGCTAACACTAAATTGTGTGCGTATTCAAAGCTTCTTTTAATGCATATATATAACACGTATTATTTAAATACATTACATAATCAATTTATCAACCTCATAATAAACCAACAACAAAAATTACGTAAATTGTGTCTCAAATGGGAACGCCCCTTTTCCTCAAAACAATTGTTCATGCATTTAAGACAAAATCAATTAAGATAAGTCTTATTTTTATATCTCTCTCTCATAATTTACAATACATTACAGAAAACAATGAGACTGCGAGCGAAGCGAGCAAGAAAATTTTTAGATCCAATTTTTTGCAAACTGAAAACAATATTGATTTAATAGGGTGCAAATAATTTCACGGGGTGCCATGCCATTCTTTTTTCATTTAGATCGTTCGGCATCCAGGGTCGACTTCCGTCGCCCCCTAGTGAAATCGATGGGGCAATTGCCCATTCTCTGCCCCCTACAGGTGTCATTGGAAGTCAATGTTTGCTCCCCTGTGGTTGCGCCACTACTTACATGTGAACTTTTACACAATACCATTTGCCGCTAAGTTTCCGTGTTTGAGCTATAAATTATATTGCGTTTACATTGTGATATGGTGTTCACGTAGCCTCGCTGTTGCTCGAATGAATTTGCATTTTCTCACTACGGGAGTCTTTCTCAGTCCAACGTATACATTGCTCAGTCATTCTCCTTCTAATTAGCATTTGTGTCACACAGAAACCGGCATTCGACCTTCATTCGTGCTGTTTTGGTGGTTATAATACGCGTATATATTTAACGATAATAGAATTTTTCTTGTCAACGAACAAGAAGTAATACTTCTTTATCACAAATATATACCATGGGGTCATGTAGCGTTTCTTTGGTGCTCTTTCTCGAGCAGGGGTCAACCAAAACCAGATTCTTTCTAGCCTCAAAACGGGTGCCACTACTAGGGGAAACTAGAGGGGAAGGTGCATAGTAGAAGAATTCGTCACACGGATTTCAGATGTTCAGGGAGGAGTCGTGTTAACTGATGTGTGAAGTGTCTTCAGTCATGGAGGAAAGGTTTATCAAGAAAAGGAAACTGAGCTGTGAACATGCAGAAGAACATATAGCTAACAGTTTTGTAAGAGAAGGTAAGTTATGAATCCAACACAAACACAATATTAATTTTGTATTGTAGTACGTTAACGAGGCACAGGTGTCGGGATGTAACTGCAATATTTTCTCACGTTAGATAATAACACATGTTCATCAAGTCAACAAGTAAGAAAGGCACGATTGGTATGATTACGTAATATTTGCATTACAGACCGTGAAATGTCATTATCGACAATGTAGTGCTGTATTTCGTGTTATGTGGTCGTTGATTCTCTATACTTGTTATCAGAAAATGTAGCGACAGCCCCGTCTAAATTGTTCCCAATGTGATATTTATGGAAGGTGTAATGTTGGACTATTTGGAAAGCACGTGGTTGTTTTATTCAATGTTGGCGGGAATATGCACGCCATTGTGCTGTATGAACGCCGATGAAAGCGTGCCATTGAAGGGGAAATTGCTAGCTGTCTGTGACCTTGAACCAGGCGTGGATAGTCGTTTGGTTGGAAGCAGACGCAGTTATCACAATCCCCAGTTCCGCCAGCAGCATGTTGCCAGGGTTGCCAACGTTGGTTGAAGGAAATCCAGCGACAGAGTTTGTGAAAAGGAAAGTATCTTCTACTTTGCAGTGAATTGTTTCATAGTAACTGTAGAGCCATGTTAATGTCCGTATCTTTATAAAGTTTCCCACCAAACACGTCCAGGTTTCCTATTCACATTTTACCTCCCCGGCGTCGCCTTGTAATCAAAGTGTCCCGGGATTGATACCCGGTGGAGGCACATGTCATACTGGTTCGGATTCAACTTTAAACTGTAGGTCCAGTCCCGATTAGCCTATACGTGCATAAAGTGGACTAAAACAATAAATCAATCTTGAGGTTGGTGCACCCCGAATTCGGTACGGAAATGTGCTTGGGTCACCATAATTATATAGAATAGGTGTGTTTCACCTACGTCACAAACTGTTGCACTGTGGGATCGAGCAGCCATGATTGTGGTGGGGTTCTTGTAAACATTCGGAATTCAAGCGGGCGGGCGGGAGATTTGAACCTTGTTCACGATGGTATACTTTATACAATATTAGGTTGTTTAGGTCGAACAGGCATTCATGTTTATCCTAGAATTTTCCGATAAAGAACAGAATGTGCAATTCACGGCACAGAATTTTCCAATTGTTGATTGTCATGGCGAGAATAAATCGTGCCAACATTAATGAACAAAACAAACAGTACAGAGCGGTGGGGTGAACATTTCTTTTCAGGTAAGTTCATTTATCGCATTTCTCTGTGACTTTTAGTACAAATAGATTGAACTGGTGTTTTTTATCATACTTGCAAGTAGCGTTTCCTTGTTGTTGTTTTTTTTTTTTGGTAGAAAGGTGTTTATAAGTTTGACGATAAAAATGATAATATTGAAAGTTAAATTCATCTTGATAATTGCACGCTTGTACTAGATTATTTATATTTCATTCATTAACACAAACTGTTATTAATTGTTATCCTATTCATGAGAAAAGGTGCCGGTAGTAGGTTTTGCGTACTGTCAGAAAAAGCACTGCTTGGTTAAAACATGTTAATGATATATCAAAGTATCTCAAGTTAATTGATTTATTTTACTTCTTTTTTCTGTTATATTTGGCTAGTCGTTAAGATCAGTCATGCCCAGGCCGAGATTCGAATCCGGGATCCCTAACATCGTAGTGCGTTGTGCCAACCACTCTGTCACTGAGGCCTGCATATCCCAAATTGTTAAAGCAAGGCGTGAAAATACGGTTTTTGAACAACTCAACATTTCAAGTTACAGCGCTTGAACAAACGTTAAAAAGAAACATAGAAGATAATGGCTGAGTCTTGGAATTTTCAGTTAATCTGTACTCAAGGTCCTTGATTATCACTTTCTCCCACCCCGAGCGGGAAACATAGGTTACTTACTGGATGTAAATATTTCAATCAGAATCCGAACCACTAATAAATACGAAAACAAACTGATTCCATGTAGCTGGTTCAAGTAAATAAACACAGGTGAACTAGAGTTGGTCTTTTCGTTGCATTTGTATCCAATGTTACCGACATTTTACACAGTACTAACAACAAACGCACCCAGCTACTGTTTTTAAATTTAAAAAAAAGTAATTTTGGAAATTTAGTAACTTCAATTAACCGTAATTTGATATGTACACAAAAGCGTATGCTTTATGATAATCGGTGGGCGGCCTTGTACCGGAGTGACAACAAACTGCACGCCACTTATAGCGTGCCTCTCGGATTGGACCGTCTTCTCTCTGCCTGGTTTATCGATGCTCAATACCGCGGCGAAATCTCGTGTGCTTCCAACCAAAAAGATTTAAAAAAAACAATAGTAATAAAAAAGCAGCAGCAGCTTCCAATGAACACGAACTTTCTCAAAAAACCGCATTATCCTCCACTTACTCGCAAAAGTAACATCGGAGAATGTCATCAATGCAGACTACACTTTTCTTTGATGTTTCGGCGAAAGACTACTACATACAATGACAGCACACTAGGCATATCATTATATAAACCTTGATTCCGGAAATGGATAAACGTGTGAACGCAGCATTAGACGTTTTCTATTTTTTTTTCACAATATCTATATTTTGCATTTCTTATCTGAAGGGATGATTTATCGGCCCATTTAAGTTTTATTTTTCACTCAAAAGATATAAAGCAGTAATAATTATTTAATTTGTCAAGATAACAACTTTGTAGACAGTAAGCTTTGACTTATCAAATATAAAACTTGCCTATGGTAGTTGCCAATAACCTGATAGCTGTTGACCTTTATGTAGTGGCAATTATTCACGCTGGGAAAGCTAATCACAAGTCGATGGGCCGACCTCCGTGGCTGAGTGTGTAGCACAGCATGCTACGACGCCAGGATCCCGGGTTCAAATTCTGGCCTGGGCATGGGCAGTGACATCCCCAAGAGGGAGTTTGTGGGGCTCATACCCCTTTTCCCCCTTTGGCACAGTATTCATAAGAAAAAGAGTGTCAAAGGCAGGAACAGATGTCAAAATGAGGGCTGACTACTAAGTATTATATGTACCCCCCTCCATTCGAAAATTCTTGGCATGCCACTGAGCGTCGGTGTTCTTTGAGTGTCCCTTCATCAATTCCATCATATCATCACTCATCCTCATTTTCGCGATTAGGCCAAAGTGGTTGAAGAGCGAAGTAAAATAAACCAAATCATGTCAGTTTTTTCCCCTCTTGTCCATTATAGCATTCATCACAATTAATATGTGAGGTAGAAATGGGACGTGTAATATTAAAAGAAAAAATTACGCCATAACAGCTATCCTGGAGAGCACAGTCAGGTGGGAGAACATCCAAAGGCTGAACCTCGCCCTTCAATAAAGGAAATTTGAATTCATGTTAACGAGGCTCTGTTGTCTAGAGCAACAGCCACAATAATCATATGTGGCTGCAAACTTCCTCAACAACTCCATTGCAAATAGTTGTCGCACACCCAAAACCTTGCACGATGGCGAAGGTTTTAAGTTCTAAAACACTGTATCACCAAAATTAGCAGATTTACACTTACATCGATAGTTAAAATGTGTTGCTTAAACTTTAGATAATGTAGATGAGTCAAAAAGAAAGAAGACGAATACACTGTTAGAAGAGAATAATATATTTAGCTTAGTACACATGTGAAACGAGTAATTACCAGTTACATTTTTATGGAAAAGAAATTATAATTGTTATTAACTCCTGCAGATAAGTTTTAAAACAATAATTATCAAGTTTCGCGAGTTGAAATTCTCATCATGAAATTTGAGCATTGCCAGAGACTTACGAATGAGATATAGGGAAGCTACTGTGAATTTACAAATAACTATTAAAAAAAAAATCACATATTCGACGGTATCATGATTAGCCAAAATGAGGGCAGGGCTTAATTCTTAGGAGCAAGAAAGGGAATTTCCAAAACTAAAATAACAACTGCACTTCTGCAAACTAAAAAAACATTAATAAAAGTTATTATGGATAGTCTGAGTTTTAGTGAATGATAAAATATATGTGAGAGACTCATGAAATAATTGGTTATTATTTTTTATTAATGATAGTATTTTTTGTAGTTATTACAATTAATAAATAACTGCACATATATAATCAGCAAAGGAAGCAGTGATTCAATTATAAAATGGTTTCTTGAAATTTAGTGATAAAACAAAGTGTGGTCTGTGAGCCACCCCTGGTATGTAAGTTTCTCATATGGCACGAGTAAGCTAGGGTTAAAATTAAACGTGAAGTACTAATGAGCACATCTGGCCATGAAATTGACTTAAAACAGGCTTTTACATGTTTGTGTCTCAATTTAAATGTTGATGTTATAAAATATGAAACAAATGTTAGTATCAAAATATTCGATGTTTCGGGACAATTGAAGATCTTGACTGTTCACATCACATATGCAGAAGTATACGTATTACGTGAATGTGTGTATATATCCTGTTTAACGGAGCTTTGAGACGGAAGCGACACGTGGCTCTTGGAAACCAACCCTTAAAAGTAAATTCAACCTTTCGAACCGAAGGAACATAAGCTGCAAGTGTCGCTTGTCACTTGGCCTGTACCGTTTTCTCAGGGAACTTTCAGACCGAAACATCAAGTGACATGTGTCACTTGGAAGCAGTAATCCATTCAACCTTTTGAATTGAAATGCGACAATGAGCTAAACATGTCACTTGCATGTTGCTCGGACTATACTATTTTCTCAATGGCAGGGTGAATGTTTTGCTTTATACTGCGCCCCAGTCTTGTTTGTGCATGTGTGGTGGATGCTTGCTTACAGACTGAAGGTGCCCATGTCACTTGTCACTTCAATGTAACCCCCTAACAAGATTGTTAGCTACTTCATCAGAGATTAAGATTTCATTTAGCCTGTAAATCACAGAACAAATTGCAAGTACTGTTGATGGAAAAGGCCTGCTTTTTGATAGAATGTTCCTTTTATAATCATGAATTGGCCTCTGGATTTGATTGATTGATTTAGTTTATTTTACTTCGCGCTTTGTGCCTCTTGGCTAATTTGCGAAGATGGGGTTGAGTGATGAAATGATGAAATTGATGAATGGACATTCACAAACAACCAAGCCCGAGCGGGATTCGAACCCGGGACCCTTGGCGTCGCAGCGCGATGTGCTAACCACTCGGCCACATGGTCCAATTGGCCTCTGGAGTGGAATAAAGTAATGCTGTTGCCTTGTAATAAGAAGGGGTCTGAGGTTCAATCCTCAGCGGAGGCAGAGTGCCCCGGATCTAATTTCAAACTGTAGGTCCACTCCAGATTTATTTTATAGATTTTTTCCCCATTTGCGGCCAGTCTTATTTGCTTCTACTTCAGTTTTAGTGCCAGTGTTTTTCAACTGGCGGGCTGCAAAAGTTCCGTTGCACCCAGGGGTTGACGACAAATCTAAAACTAATTTTATATTTAACAGCAAGTCTATACATATTTGAACTCCGATTATGCCATACTTGATATATTAATATTAATTAAGGTTGCATATTAATTTCCATATAAACTTTAAAGTTCAGAAATGTATTTATGAGTGAAATTGTTGGAATCAGGGCATCGACTTGTAAGAAATAAATTTACTGAGCTGTGGTCTCACGAAGGTCGAGAACCACTGCAACAAGCAGCTCCGTGACCAGGTTTAGCGGCCATTTAACCAAATTATACATGATGTACTGGAAAGCCAGAATACAAATATATATATTACTGAACACACAATTTAATGTAAATAGATTTGATACTAGATTTTCAAAAGGTATAGCAGTATTTTCTTTTTTGCTTCATGTACGTGTTCGTATAACAAATTCAAACATTGAAAATCATATCATACTATTAGGTTCTATTAAAAACACATACAAAACTACTCTAGTTATGTGAATATGCTTATACTGCATAGATATATTTAATAAGCCTACCGAAATATGAAGATTAGCACTCGGAAAGAACCGCCCATTCAAAAAAGCCAGCTTTCTTGAAAACACTGTTTTTGTCTAGCTACGAATTTCATATTGTAGGGAGATAAACGAAAACCATGAAAGAGGAAAAATACTGCCAACTCCTGTATTTTTATTGATTTGAGACACTTTTGTAAAAAAAAAAAAGCCCAAAAATGCCGCGGGGAAAAACCCGAGGTTTTTTTTTAAAAAAGTCGGGCTTTTTCCGACCACTTCCAACTCTACTTTTGGCTAATCGCGAAGCTAGGGATGAATGATGATATGATGAAACTGATGAAGGGACATTGAAGAAGAACATCCATGTTCTGGCCGGGATTCGAACCCTGGAGCCCTAACGTTGTAGGACGCTGTGATAACCACTCTGCCACGGAGTTAGGTGAGGAGAAAAATAAGGAATTACAATAATTCAAAGTTGCAAAAGAATGTTTGCATTGTTTAACTTTGTAATTCATGTGCGACAGAGGTGGTGGGTTAAGCGGACACGATAATTCGCAATAAATTAAAATTGGCTTGTGTTTTGTAAATGTATTTTCGGTAAGCGCACTGGCGGAGTATCTAGCACAATGCGCTACAAATACAAAGTCCCAGGTTCGTATCCTCGATAAAACATGCGCTGTTATATTCGTACTTTCATGTTTCTTTTCTTCGACATTTGGCAAAGGCACTCGAAGAAAAAAAGGGAATCTTAGCTTCTAGTGTTGCCCACGGGACGAGACGGGACAGGCTTTTAAAAATTCGAGACGAGACGAGATTGATCATGTGTCCCTTTGACAAACGAATATTTTCGAGACGAGACAGCATTTCATAGCATTTCCACGAGACGAGACAGGCCAAAGTCTCGTCTCGTGGGCAACACTATTAGCTTCTATTCTTGGCTAAACTTTTGCCCTTTGTATCTCGATTAACCAATGTCACTTAGGTTCGCTGTTATCTTCTCTTCGATAGTGATCAATAATTGATTTCTCTCACACACACACACTCTCTGTTGTGTGTGTGTGTGTAGCCCGCTCGGTCTGGGGGAGTGGGTGTAAAATTTCTCTGATTTTAGGCTGGCTGTGAACACCCAAGGATTTACTCCACGCGACGCCACTGATATGTAATTCCAGTCCCGATTAATCAGAGCATACAGAACTTCAAACAACCTTTGAGCGTCTTTTCGTGTTGGTTGTTTAATTTTATTTCTAGAATGCCCTCAGAGATGGTGATTGTCCTATACGTGGCTGTGTTTTTTTCTGTTTCGTTGGTTAAAGAAATCTTTATCGCAATTTAATATCTGATAAATAAATTATGTAAATCTACAAAACGCGTAGAAGCGAGGACCTTAGAAAGACTTGTGAAATGTAGACATGTAATTTTCAATCTGGGATGAATATGACCATAACTTGTTCGTAAGTCTCAAGTACTATGGAGAAAACAAGAACATAATCATAATAATAAACAAGCCATAATTAATAATAATGGCAATCCACGAGCTTTGCAAAATGTATATGCATTATGAGATGGTTAAATAAATATCTAAGGGTGTTCAAATTGAAAAACATATTATTCAGTTCTGTGTCGTACGCGATAAATTCGCTTTCATCTTGCTTAAATTAGGAATACCACAAGCTGCATTGCATTTTCGGTGGTTATAACCGCTCCAGCCTACTCCTGCTGAACATCGCCGTCGCCATCAAACAAGCCCCTATTGTGATAAATCTGTTGGCTGAAATGTCACTGTCGGAACTAGATCAACGTAGTGTTGCCAAACTGAATTAGAGAAAAAGAGCCAAATCTCACCTCAAAGGGGGCTTGAAGTAGCTTTAGTAAAATAATAATAATAATAATAATAATAATCCCCTGTGATATGAAGTTACACAGGGGGAGTGGCCCCATGCATTTTCGATCTCGGGCATTTCGCAGGTGATGTAATCTGCCTCTCCCCGGTAGTCGGGTAGCTACAGATCCGCTTTATGCAAGGGCATTTGAGTTTTAGGTACACTTTATACACAGATAGGCGAATCGGAACTGGAGCTGCGGTTTAAAGCAGGATCCGAACCAGTATGCGCCTCCATCGGGTATCGAACCCGGGAGACCTTTATTACAAGGCCACGACGTTACAGCTACGCCATCGGGGAGATCCTCCATTTAGATTTACGTAAAATAAACTTCCCTTGGACCAACCACACGGGAATCGAACTCGGGGTCTCCCCGTGTGGCAATACAAACTCTACAAAAGAAAGAGCCAAATTACTCCAAAATTCTGATGCTCTTTTGGTTATTATTATTATTATAGGATACTTTGCAGACGTCGCCATCCCGATTGCACCCTCAAATTCTCATCACTCATTCCAAAAAATTCTATTCCCTGGTCTTGATTCAAACTCTGAACATTAATCGCCCTTTACCATAGATGACCATAGCACACTCCCAAAGAAGGGATTGGATTGTCAAATACAATACAAAAGTATATTTGTTCAGGGTGTCTACTAGTCTGGAAATCCCGAAAAGTCAGAGAATTTACTTTTTCTGGAAATGTCAGGGAAATTTAATCTGTTTCTGGAAAAATCAACATTTTTGTAATAGTTAGTCCTCGGATTTTTAGGTTCTAAAAAGTGTGGTTTTAGGTTCCTAAAATAGGCTCTAAAAATCCTAAAGTAGGTTCTAAAAACCTTAAAATAGGTTCTAAAAATCCTAAAATAGGTCCTAAAAATCTTAAGTTAGGCTCGAAAAATCCTGAAGTAGGTTCAAAAAAACTTCAAACAGTTCAAATTTCCTGAAAAATGCTGATTAGGTTAGGGTAACCAGATGTCCTCTTTTATCCGGACATGTCCTCCTTTTTAGGTGTTTGTCCGGCGTCCGTTTAGAAATCGGTAAATCTCCTCCTTTTTTTGGAAAGAGTATAGCAAATGTGTTGCATAGAGAATGCTTCCACACATAACGATCATCATATCACTTGGGGGGGGGGACTCCCAGATGGCGCAGTGGTAGCGTCGCCGCCTTGAAATCAAGGGGTCCCGGGTTCGATACCCGGTGGAGGCACAAGTGGCTCGGATCCCACCTTAACCTGTAGGCCCAGTCTCGATTAGCCTTACTGTGCATAAAGTGGACTTAAAACACTAACTCCACATATCGCTTGGGACGCGTTATGTATATTCGAGCAATGCTCACCTAGCATCTTGGAGCTCACTTTGCCCGATTGAGCTCATTAGTATTATTCTAATTCGTTACTTCGCCCTCTTAAATTGTTTATTTTGCTTTGCTTTCTGCCATTCCTGGCTAATCGCGAAGATGAGGATGAGCGATGATATTATGATTTTGATGAAGGGACATTCACAAAGAACACCCATATCAAATCTAAACTACCTAAAATTATATATATTATTCTTTTTTTTGGAAATAAGCAAAGCTTACTCTTACATTTGCATTCATTTATGGGAATATTTCATTCTAATATCAAAAAATTGGAAAAGGAGTAATAAATATGCTGTGCTTCAAATTATAGATATTCTTGTTCTGATTGTCATGTGTTAAAAATAGATTAGGAGATTGCATTCGTTGCTTAAAGGTAAGAGGAAATTATTGAAGAAGATCATCTGAGAAGTATCTGTAAGCTAAGTGTTGGTAAAATATTGTATATTAATTAAATTATGAGTAATGGCAAATGTGTCTCCATTTTTTGCGGTGTCCTCTTTTTTATGACTTTGTTCTCCTTTTTCACCTGCTCTGTCCTCAAATTTGAATGTGTGTGTCTGGTCACCCTAGATTAGGTATAGTCACCGGCAATGAAAATGGGACACCTATATCCTGAAATACGCACTATCTTGCATAACGTTGTGTGTTGTCTAACCCTACGGTGATGGCAGAACTTACCATTGGAAATGTGCTATTAAAATCCACTCTTCGCCGTTTAGTTAGGCAACAATCGTTTTTCATGTTATCCACAGTCAAACTCAGCAATTTTGTCTGCGAGGATTATCTTATATGCTGAAAATAATATTTCAACAAAAACCTAGTCATTGGTGTAAACTTCAATGCTGCAATATAAGTTTGCAAGGCTTGAAGGCCACAAAGCACCGAAGTGACGCGAAAGTGAGCAAGACGACTTTGGATCGTACAGGTAACAGTGGCACCAGACATTTTGCTTTGTTTAGAGCTTTGAAAAATCACCATGGACTTGGAGGAAGATAAATCGACAGGGAGTACGTTTCAAACACGTTCGTCATTGACTTTTTTCGTGACCAAACAAAGCAAATGCCTCGGTGTGACATAAAAATCCTGTAAAACCTTAAAAAATATATAAAAACCTTAAAAAAAAGGCTTGGTTTAGACGCATAAACCTAAAATAGGTTCTAAGAAGCACAATACATTTTTTTAGGCACTATAAAACTTCATCAGCTGTTGCGTTTTTTTTAAACGAAACACTGACATAACATATTATTTCTTACATTCCTGTAAAGGAAAAATAAGTTAAAATCAGAGGTCTAGTAATAGTACACTAAAAGTAGGTTTTTGAAGAAACAAGAAATTTTAAATTTGTTGTGGACACACCATACTTCAGTTTGATATACTGAGTACTACCAGTAGTTACAGTAGAAACTGTATATTAATTACTCTAGGAAAAGGTCATTTTTGAACTATTTTCATGTCTGACTCTTGGAATTTCCCACTTTTTTGTAACACTGTTTGGATTGTGTTTAGTAGTTATTAGAAATAATACCGATATTATTACTAAGTTTTGCTATAAGTATGTATTATTTATGCTATTATTTATTTTTTATAAAAATATATAATTCTTTGATTACCATAGACCAATCCTGCCATTATCACTTTTACATGTGATGTGATTTTTCTAAAAACTTATATTACAAGTGTGATGCTGGCCAAAGTATACAGAGTGTATCAGAAGTCCCTTACCACCCCTTGTAAAAATCGCAGTGATGTATTTTCATGGAATTTGATATATGCGATACATAATAGGCCTCGGGGGACACCTTTTGGAGTATGTCACGCGGACGGCCGCCATCTTGAATTCAACTTTTTTATTTAAAATGATAGGTGGGTCATGTGATACATGACCATAGGCTATATGGAAAGGCACATTCTAGTAAACTGCCCTGTAAAATATTTGAAAAGTTTGATTAAAGCAAATAAAAAATGAATTAAATGTAAATGTACATATTTCGGTTTCTGATGCTGTACATATGAACCTATTATGGAAATGTTTGTTGAGTGTGTTAATGAAACTGTAATACATAATTTCAGTAATTTTTCTTCCAGTAATATAAAACATTCTGGATGTACTCTACAATTGCAACTGAAAATATTTTTTAGTGTTTGTAGCTGAATTTTAGTATTTTTTAAATGATAGTTTGCAAAATATCAGCTGTCATATTTATTTACAGTTTAATGATAATGACACTATTTACGGTTTAACATTATTAGTATTTTGTATATTATTTATTCTACACATGCAGTTTGCTTATTTTGCCTATAATAATTGAATTTTTTATCAAGATAAATTTAAGTGTGTTTACAGTTTGCATATTACATTTCCTTTTGTAAAGGTAAAAAAAAAAGGTAAAGTGCTCCCCTGTGCTTAGCACCACGCCATGAAGGCGTATAGGGGGTGTGGGGGTAACGCCTCACACTTTCTTGATCCGGTCGTGAGTGGGGGTGGTGTGATCAGCATCACGCCCCTGACCGCCTTTACCCCCCAGGGTTTCCCCCAGGTACCCATGTTATTCGACGCTGGGTGGGCGCCGGGGCCGCATACATTTCCTTTTGTATGAGCTTATTTTCTTTTCTGATTTAAATGAGTGATTTTTTTTAAAAAAAACCACCTGATATAAATCGCGATTTAAATCAATCCATCTTGTGGAAATTTAAGGGAATTTTGTTTTTACGAAATTATAGACACCCTGTTGTTTCCTCGGTTTCTCAGATGTAAATACACGGAGACATACTACATATTTTGTGCTTTGGTCAATCATTCCGTTCACCTTCACGTCCGTACAGTTAACACTGAACTAGAAATAGGCATTGGACAATAAATCACAACACACTACAGTCCCGGCGCGGGAACCGTCTTTATGGCAGTGACCGTCTGTTGCCCCGTTTACCTAGGAAGGAACTTAGGGTCAAACAGCCAATTAGACCCACCGCTGCCCCCCCTCCCCCCCTGTTTGGGGAACAAGCGGCAACCTTTGAAACCCTCCTCCCCGAAGCAGCCAGCAGAGAAACAAGATTTTGTCAAAATTGCCGTCCTGCGCTGCGATTGGACACCGGGGGATATAACGGCAGGACTGTAGTTTTAAGCAGTTCGTGTGAATTCCATGAACGTAGACTACGGTTTTAGGAGCCATGTGTAGGACAGATCTGGCTTCAAAAAAGCTGAGTTGGCAACATGAAGAAGTGTGAGGGCAGTCGTGCGCGTTTTGCAGTAGTGACGTCAATACATCGCTGCGGGGCTGAGGGAGAACACACGAGAACCGGTAAACAGTGCAGTCGGCAGCATCCGAAAATTAGCGGTCCACTGACCTTCACAACACCCACCCTTGCCCGCAAATCAGCGTCCTTCCTTCTGTCGGAGTCAGTTGTGTACAGGTTGACCAAGATAAGAATGTTCCTATGTCGCTATATCCTGTCCCAGTCATCTCTGGAGCAAAGTCACGCATAGCGCCAGAGAAGTGGCGAAATCGAATGGAGAGAGCGAAGCAGGTACACGCTGCTCGAAGGCTGCATTCGCTTTCCCTCCCTCCACACAATCCCGTTCCTCTCAAGTGTTCATTGGTTGAGCCGTTTCGCGTCACTATTTGCGCAGATATTTGTTTTCGTTCGCTTCCTCCAGAGATACTGGGACACAGTGTAGAGTCGTGGGGCTCACAGGAGCGTGAAAAGAAAACAAATGACTGTGCACTTTAGTTCGCGAGTTTGCCGGGGACATGCTTATCTTGGTTAAGCCGTAAGTAATACATTGACATGATATCAGGACTTTTAAAATGTTTAGAGGTTAGGTCGCCAGATTTACGATTCTGTTTTGTTGAGCTATGTTTTTTTTTCTCGACTAACTAATGTCTTCGCACTCCCATCTCCATGGTTACACGTGACGGAGTTGTTAGTACAGCGCGCTACGACGCTAGGGGCCCCGGGTTCGAATACTGGCCTGGGTATGGTATCCCTTCGTCAGTTTCATCGTATCATCACTCATCCTTATCTTCGCGATTAGCCAAGAGAAAAGCGAAGTACAATAAACCAACTCATGCAATCCATTGTTACACAGCATTTATATCTTTGGAATAGTGACAATGGAAATACAGGGTGACAGATACTTGACTTCCGTACACACTGTCCTTTACAGCCCCTACAGGAAATCCAATGGCGTCATATCGGAAGAAGATGGGGAAGGGGCAGGATATTGGTCCATGGCGATCAATCCATCTTGCATTGAAATGCTGATTCGAAACATCAAGACACATTGTGTGCCCAGTAGTAAAATGCAAGTTGATAATGTGCAAGGTGTTCAGTCTTTCTGGAAACTGGCGTTTACTTGTGAAAGAAGAAAATGTACTTCTCAAATGACTAATGAAGAACTCGTTCGATTCAATCCTCACCAGTTCCGGGTTTAGCCACTCCTTTTCCTGTCAAGAACATTGCCGTTCTCCAAAAATTTTATACCACTTCTGAATACTGTTTGCAGATCATGGATCTTTTGGCACTACGCGCAGAGATTACTTTGTGGTTAGATAAGTTTGTCTTGATATACTAACTAACTAACTCTCTAGCCTTCTTAAACCCGAAGGTTCATGGCTGCAGCAACACAGGCCTTCCATCTGTCCCTATCTTGAGCAAGATCTATATACTCTTTTCCATCCCTACCGATTTCCCTTAGGTCCATCTCGACGTTGTCCCTCCATCTTCGTCTTGGCCTTCCTACTGGTCTCTTACCATCAGGTTTCCCAACAAGAATCCTGTAAATTCCTCTTTCCTCTCCCATTCGTGCCACATGGCCTGCCCACCTAAGTCTTCTTGATTTAATTAATCTAATAATGTCTGGACATGAATACAAATTATGTAGTTCTAAATTATGCAACCTTCTCCACTCACCTGTCTCCTCATCCCTTTTAGGTCCAAAGATTTTCCTAAGGATCCTATTTTCAAATACTCTCAATATATGTTCCTCTTTCAATGTAAGGGACCAAGTTTCACACCCATATAATACTACAGGCAAAATTACTGTTTTGTATATTTTAACTTTTAGTTTCTTAGATATTAAACGAGAAGACAAAAGTTTATGAAGAGAGAAGTAACATGCATTTCCTGAATTAAGCCTACTTTTTATTTCCTCTTTAATATAATTTTCATTTGTTAATATTACTCCTAAGTATTTGAATTTGGAAACTGGTTCAAACGAGTTGTTATCGATAATTAGATTTTGATTATTACCTAACACTTGGTTTCGGCCTGTAAGCATATATTTAGTTTTCTCTTTGTTAACTTCCAAACCTATCTCTTTAGCAGTTTTGAAAAATATTTTAGCATTATTCTTAATTGTATTCACATCATCCCCCAGTAAGTCTACATCATCTGCATATGCTAACAACTGAGTCACACCATTTAATTTTAGTCCTTCTTTAGTTTCGTTTACCTTCCTAACAGCATATTCTAAGGCAAAATTAAAGAGCAATGGAGATAATGCATCTCCTTGTTTTAACCCATCATGAATTGTAAATTTGTCAGACATATTAATACCCACACGAATTTTACTTTCTGTTTCACTGGTGCATATTTTTATCATACTAACAAGCTTCTTAGGTATTCCAAACTCTACTAATATATTATATAATTTATCTCTCTTGACCGAATCATATGCTTTTTTGAAATCAATGAATAGCTGATGGACATTTTGATTATATTCCCACTTTTTTTCAAGTGTCTGTCTGATGTGAAAAATTTGATCTGTAGTTGATCTGTTGCGTTTAAATCCACATTGATAATCACCTATAATTTCATTAGCATATGGGGTTAGTCTTGTTAAAATAATGTTAGATAATATTTTATATGTTGTTGAGAGTAGAGAAATTCCACGGTAATTATTGCAGTTCATTTTATCACCTTTTTTAAACACAGGAACAATTATGGATTATTTCCACTGTTGAGGGATTTCTTCTTTATTCCATATTAAACAAATTAATTTATGAATTTGACATATTAATGAATTTCCACCATATTTAATTAACTCAGCTGGTATTAAATCAATGCCAGGAGCTTTGTTATTCTTTAACCTTTTAATAGCATCTTTAACTTCAGTCAAGTTAGGTTCTGGAACTAAAGGTTCTGCTGTGTGTACTTCATTCACTTCTGATTTATCTCCTACATGGACATTTAAAAGGTCATTAAAGTAGTTCTTCCATCTATTTAGAATATCGTTTGGGTCAGCTAGAAAATCACCGTCTTTATCTTTTATCAAGTTTACTTTAGGTTGCCACCCCTTTCTAAACTCATTTACACCTTTATATAAATCTCTGATATTTTTATTTTTGCTGTTTGTTTCAATTTCGTTAATTTTGCTTTTCAAGTAATCTCTTTTTTTACTTCTAAACGTGCGGTTAACTTCTCGCTTTATTCTTTTATAATTGTTTAGATTTGTATCATCAGAGTTATTTAACCACCTAAGTCTAGCCTTATTTCTTATTTCTATTAGATTATGACATTCATTATCAAACCATGGCTTACTTTTTCTCGGTTTATGGTATCCTATACTTTCTTTAGCTGCTGATTCTATTGCATTACGTATGTGCTCCCAATTCTTATTTACGTCTCTTTCATTTATATTTTCATCATCATTTAAATCCTGCAAAACATCAAAACTATTTGACAGTTTAATTTGGTAATCTTTCTTAATTCTTTCATCAGTAAACTTTCCTGTATCAAATTTTAGAACTTTTAGATTTTGTTGCTTATGATTTATCACTGAGAGTCTTTCTCTTAATTTAGCAATTACTAAATAATGGTCACTGGCACAGTCAGCACCTCTATGTGTACGAACTTCAATTATACTAGTATGCCTTCTCTTATCAATGAGAATATGATCTATCTGATTATGAATTTTACCATCTGGAGAAGACCAGGTATATTTATGGATATCTTTATGTTTAAAAGTGGTACTTTTCACAATTAAATTCTTTGAGGTTGCAAAAGTAATCAATCTTATACCATTATCATTACTTAATTCATGAAGACTTTCTTTACCAATCGTGGGTTTAAATGTCTCTTCTTTGCCAATCTGTGCATTACAGTCACCTAACAGAATTTTCATATCATACTGAGAAAATTTATCAAAGACCTGTTCTAACTCTGTATAAAAATCATCTTTAGTATTATCATCTTTAGTATTATCATCTTTATCTTCCGTTGGTGCATGTATGTTTATTAAAATAATTTTACACCACCTACCCTGTAAAACTGCATATGATATCCTATCATTAATAAATTCTACTGTTTTAAGAGCCGAGATAATTCTATTATTTATGAAAAAGCCTGTTCCAAAATTATGATTTTCAGTACCACCATAGAGAAAAGTATAATTTTTAGTTTTACAATTCCCTTCTCCTGGCCACCTAACTTCCTGGACAGCTACTACATCTAATTTATACTTAACTATCTCATTAACTGTACACTGAAATGCCCCGGGCCGGTAAAGGCTCAGAACATTCCAGGTGCCTAATTTAATATCCTTATTCCTAATGTAGATTTTATCCTTAGTCCAGGGACCTCCCAAAGTAGTCCCCACCCGGAGATCCGAACGGGGGACTATTTTACCTCCGGAATATTTTACCTTGGGAACATCCATGGCCTTATATTGCTGATTCTTGACATGGCTTTTTACAGTGCAGAGTTGTCAGCTCTACGCCTAACCCCCAATATGAATGGAGGAACTACTACAGAAGACAAACACATTAGACAGCACAACTACTACACAAGACACACACAAACACATCACAACTATAACACAATATAAACACAAACACACGACAACTACTACACAAGACAAACACAAACAAATTAGACAGCACAACTAGTACGCAAAACGAACATACTAGACAGCACAACTACTACACAAACATACAAATGCAAGAAAGTAATGGATTTGTCGAAAGAAATTACCTTTTTAACATTTGAGAAATTTGTCTTGATATATACCACGCTCATATTCTGTTCTTCCTGCACCTGAGCCATTTTCTGATCAACTGAAGAAAAACTTAGGAAAACCTGGTAACACTGTTACCAACGATATATTTAGGTATAAACTCAACTTTTTGAGTTGATCATTCCAATAATAACATTTATTACTTGCTAACTTATTTTACACAACAAAATTCTGAAAAAATATTTATGGAATAAAAAATATATACACCTAAAAGACGTAACGTTTCCACCCTCCATCAGGGTGAATTGATTGATTGATTTGGTGTTTTATGTCCACTTTATGCACAGTAAGGCTAATCGGGACTGGACCTACAGTTTAAAGTGCGAACTCGAGCGCCCTCCTTGATTACACTACTAGCAGCCATGGATTTTTTTTTATACATGCTGTTTCCTGGCTGATGATACAAACTTTCAGGGACGATGGAGAAGGGCACATGTATCAATTTGAGATAAGGAACCTTGGTCCGGAAACGACTTAGTCGAAAGTTATAAGCGAAAATCGGTGTTTGAAGATGTAATACTTTTATTACCTGCACAAGTTTCATAAGCTGCTACATTCACAACAGTTGTTCAAAGTGTCATCCCCCAGCTTCCCTGCAGGTATGACATCGTCCCACAAATTCCTGGTATACCCGTTGGAACAACCCCGGGGTCGTTCGAACAATGTCACAGGCAGCGAGAATTCTTGCCAGGAGATCATTTTCAGTCTCGACAGGTGTCTCGTACACAAGACTTTTCGCATGACCCCACAAGAAGAAATCAAGTGGGGTCAGATCAGGTGACCAAGCTGGCCACGAAAGAGCTTGTGAAACTTGTGCAGGTAATAAAAGTATTACATCTTCCTCCACCGATTTTCGCTTATAACTTTCGACTAAGTCGTTTCCGGACCAGGGTTCCTTATCTCAAATTGATACATGTGCCCTTCTCCATCATCCCTGTAAGTTTGTATCATCAGCCAGGAAACACCCTGTATACATATATGTACGTATCAGAGCAACCACACAATGGTTAAATCATGTGCTTCGCAAAGATCACTCAATACCTTTGAATCCATATAATATTCAGGTTCGAATCCAGCTTGGGCTAGGGTGTTCCTTGTGAGTGTTTCTTCATAAATTTCATTTCATCACTCATCTCCATTGCGATTAGCCAAAAGTGGCGGAAAGACGAAGTAAAATAAACCAAATAAATCAATCAAGTATGTGCGTGTACAAATTGACTTGTGGACAATATTTTTTCGTTCACTTTCTAATCTCGCGAGAGCGTGGATGTATGACGAAGATGTCAAAGGACAGTTGAATTCTATTTTTGGTTATTTTGCCTCCTTTTTAAACGTCACTTTTCATGGCATTAACTAATACTTTCAGAGACTTTAAAACGCGTACTTTAGTTTGTTTAAACTTCAAATCATTACACAATTGAAGCGGACGTTTCATCAAGCTCATTTATTTCATGCCTTATAATCAAGGAGTTCCTGGTTCGATACTCGGTGGAGGCACGTGATGGTTCACTTTAAATTGTAAGTCCAGTTACGAAAGCTTCTTATAAGGTGGACAAAGTCGTTGATTATTTCATAAATTTATTCATGCGCATTCATACGTTGCGTTTGACGTACAGATGTGGAAAAAGGGACGTAAAATAATCGAAAATACACACAATTTCCGTGTTGCGATCTGATCTCCAACTCTCCTCAATTGACTCTGCCAACCCTGGTGTATTGCATAACCTGGAATTGCTGGTTCCGTGTAGGTTTGGCAACTATGGTTTCCAGTGCATCGCATGACATGCCAGGTGGGAGGATGAATCAGAAATGTGGTGAGGAAAATGACCCTCCATCGCACAGCGTTGCCACATTTATCAGCTCTCCCAACTTCCGAAAGACGGAAGGAGCTGAATTTTTGAAGAAAAGTCGGTTCGAATAGTGGCATGGATTTTGGTTTTAATTTAACATGGAACTCCTTCGGAATAAATTCGTATCCGTGGCACAACATCCAATTGACAAGGCTTTCTAGACCGAAAGTGTGCACTAGATAAGGAAAACAGATAACAAATTGGTGTCCCAAACACAAATGCTACAACACAAAATAAATAACTTCACATTATACACTGCAACCCGTATGTTATCTTTTGTTCTTCAATTATCAACACGCCGTGGTGCTGCAATGAGTATTATTGATACAAACTGCTGGTCGAGCATGTTTTAACTGTTAATAATCACACTCTTAAGAATTGGTCACCGTAGCAATTCACGCTGTATGTGAGTTGTAACAGTAACAAGCAAAAACACATATAGTATTCGTAGTGCATCTCCAGATTATGTTCCTTGTGCATCTTTATACGAAGGCTGAATAGCATAGATAAAACAATTTATCTTTTGTCATTTATATTTCCAAAATTTGCGAGTGAAGATTTAACAAGTTTAACAAGCTTGTTATGTTGTGATCGAATTTAGTTTGAAATTTAGGTCCAAATAAAGCTAGTGCACTGTGTGAACTTTATGAAAATCATTAAAGTTTTTCTTTCTGAAATTTGTTCTTGCTATTACATACATTGTTTAGAACCTTGTGTAATTTTCTTGTGCAGTTATCTTGAAAGATTTCGAAGGTCAAGTCCCAGCATTATGATAAGTGCGATTTAGATAATAAAAAAAACGATTAGATGTAATTGACGATATTGTATGTTCCTTTCCGTCATTCGACCAAATTTCACATATTCTAGAAACATTTTTGTCACGCGTTAATAATACCGATTTACCTCAGGAAGATAGTAACTCTCCTCCAAGCCTTATTGGAGCCCTTAGGCACCATGGATAATAGAATCAATTGGAACAATTAATTATGTATACTGTTTTACGTATTTATTTTTTTGCACCAAGGCAATTCGCATGATATCAAAAGCAGGGTAGTTTTAGTCCCAAGATGAGATTTCACATGCCAGTGTTGTTTCCATGTTATTTCCAGTGTGATCCGACTATAGCAGATTCGTTATACGAAAATAAAATGGTTTTATTTTACTGTATTTTTGGTGACATCGAATAGTTCATATCCTCTACCGGTTTCCTTGGTGAAGGACTAGTGTCTCGAAGTCAAGAGTTCCTAGGCTCGGATGTTTTGTCTTCCCCTTCCCTTTTTTTTCAGTCATCCTCATCTTCGCGACGAACCGAAAGTGTTCAGAAACAAGCTATGAAAATAATTTAAATGCAAATACGAATAATGCAATATGCGCAAGGTCGACCAAGTATAATGTTAATTAATGAGATTGAGACACTATAAACTTTTACTTTGTGTATCATTAACATGATTGTGTTAATGGTTTGGTTACGCACTGAGTAGCATACGCATAGTCTATGAACATAAAGTGCGCCCCAGTGAACAAATGGCGAGAAAAATGTCGCTTGTTGGCTATTACAGACTGTTTCGTGTTTGTATATGTATGTATGTAGGTGGTGGAAAATAGCCAACTGTATCAATATGTTTTTCTGCTGAAGCATCTTGCAGCAACATTATGAAACCTTGCAGTGCATTTTTTGGTACCTTTCAATTCTCTGCATACGCTTGCACATGTCATTTCACAGGTGTCGTATGAAGTCAAGAGAGTGACCTTGAGGAAATATGTGCTGCGGTAACCGCAAAAAGGCCGTTAAAATTCTTACTCAACTGTTGAAAGATTCGCCTCCGTGCTACCTCTTGCAAAACCTTCAAGGCATCCATATCTCAGTTTCCTGCAGAAGCATATCCCCGACATGTATATCGTAAGACTGACAACGTTCATGATCTAGCGAAGCCTCCTCGATGTAGTCGATCGACTTGGGTGGTCGACTTAATCCTTTAATTCCTGGTTAGCCAAATGCAAGATATTATCTTGGAACCTTTCAACCGTAATGAATCAAACTTTGTCAACCATACTGTGAATAATGATGCAATTAGCCTATTTCCGAAGCATTGTATATTTGCAGTTTTTGTTTCATAAAAAGAACTGGGAAATCTCTTTGTGGAACACAAATAATCAAATGGATAACATATTCTCTTATTTTTTTTTTACTCTTGCAGTTTCTGATACAGAACAAATAATAATTTACACTGGCACTAAATTAAAAAAATCTTAACGATTAGTAAAACGGTAAAAACCTTTGGAGATCTTAAATAAAGATGAATGAAAGGAAATGCAAATTGAGGAAATGATATTTTTAGGCCTACATGCGATAAGGAATGTGTACAATGCAACTAGTTGATACTCTTGTCTTTTGAGTAGTTTTTTGAATCAATAGACAGTATTATATTAATCTGTGTTGATTATCTCAAATGCATAGCTTTTATTAATATGTTCTTTGTATTGAATGTGCCGTGTAACATTTTGCAAAAGAAAAACAATGGAAAAGTGTGGCAAAGTCACTGTATGCTCTGTAGGACCAAACCTCCAGTTTAAACTGAGATCCAAACTACTGTGCAATGTGCTCCACCTGGAATCAAAGCAGGGACCCCTTGTTAATGCAACAGCATTATTGGGTATAATTTTGTCATTTAATGAAACAGTGCGCATATTTTTCTCCTCTATTCTACCTTTTGCACATTGAATATATACTAAAAATATCTGAATACTCAAAACTTAAGCATAAATATGAAATAAATTTATATTATGCTGTTTGTGCTCTTGCTTCGATATGCTGCATTCCAAATTCTAGAGCCGTGTACTTCATATTGCCATAGCTCTAACGTAATGTAAATGGAAAACATTAACAAAAGAAAATTTATATTATTTCATGTGCTTTGTTTATCACTCTTTGTTCTCATTACAATTGACGGTAAAATGAAGTTTCAGTACGTATCTTACAGCCGAAGAAAGTCTATCGGCTCTTCTCGTGTTAAATATTTTTTGCTATAGATTTAGCTATGACTCACTGAAAGAGGAAATCGCTTTTCTCTGAACTATTACACAACAGTAATTTCATACAAGAGGTCCAGGTGCACAGCCAATTCCTGCCATTGGAAAACCCCGCACGGTTCATATCTGATGTTTCATACATAGTTATTTTCTAGCGCGGCGAATCCGTGGGAACAAAAGTACGTTGCCCTAAAGACTGGGCGTTGATTTTTCTGCCTATCATTTTTCTGTTTCAAGGAGTGAAAGTAGTGAAAGTGGGTCAAGAGGGTGTGTTATTGTCTGGCTCTCTTTGGAGATGAGCTATGTGGGTTTATTCACTGTATGCCAACTTACGGGAAGGTGCGTATATGGCCGATACAAGGTGCAGAAGAAAATGATATATTCCTGCGCAACATTATTTCACGTCAAAGGATGTCGAGGAAGAGGCATGGATCTGTTGTATCTCACTTGTTCATTACTTGTATGTTTGTGCCATCACCAGTCACGCCTTTTTCATTGAGGATAGGGCTTACCTCTGTGGCGGAGTGGTTAGCCACGGCGCGCTACTACGCCAGGGGTCCCGGATTCGAAACCCGGCCTGGGCGTTCTTTATAAGTGTCCCTTCATCAATTTCATCATATCACTCTGCAAACCATCATCCAGAGAATTAAAACGCAAGATGACTACGATTGCCAACTTACGCCAACAACTTTCAATCCTTTGAGATTCCTACACTGGAGAGCATCACTCATCCTAATCTTCGTGATTAGCCAAAAATGGCAGAAAAGCGAAGTAAAATAAACCACATCAATCAATCATTGACAATATGATAAGTAAATTCTTGAAGTGTTCATTCCCACGTCACATCTTGCACTACAAATCATCTCTGGCGTCAACAAAAGTCTTATTAGATCGAGTCAGTTGTGATTGATTGACTTATTTTACTTCGCTTTTTGTGCCACTTTTAGTAATTTGAAAAGATTGAGATGAGTGATGACATGATTAAATTGATGAATGGACACACACAAACATCCATGCCCAGGCCGGGTTTCGAACCCGTGACCCCTGGCGTCATAGCGCGATGTGATAACCACTCCTACACGGAGGCCGGAAGTTGTGATCGAGAACGTGCACAGTCGTAACATCCAGTCCTTCTGTGCTATCATCGCATGGTTTTTAGCCTACTCGTAGAAACTCGCCTGCCTAATCGAATATGTGGCGGTTATCACAGTGATCTCTTGTCCATATCTAACACTATACTGACTAACCACAAATAATACTAGTCACTAAATGTTTCTCTAATGTTGATAGCTGAACAATTCTCAAAACATTGTGTTTTGGTTTGCTTAATCTGTATAAGTTGATTGTTGTCACATATTAATGGGTGCGTGAATGCTTAGGCTATTTGCTCCAAAGTCCCTCGGTGTCCAAGAGCGTGGAGTGGTCCACTCACGATCTCCCTACGTAAAGCTCCATGTTCAAGTCCTAGACTGGGTATGGATGTTCTTTTGTGTTCGTCCCTTCATTAATTTCATGTAACAGTCATCCATCGCCATCGTCGCGTTTAGCTTAAACAGATAAAAAAGCGACGTAAAGTAAAGACCTTCCCGATGGCGTAGTGGTAACGTCGCCGCCTTGTAATCAAGGGGTTCGCGTTCGATACCCGGTGGACGCACATAGTGGTTCGGATCCCACTTTTAAACTGTAGGTCCAGTCCCGATTAGCCTATCTGGGCATATAATGGACTTAAAACATAAATTCAAAGTCAACGACGTAAATGTGCTCCTCCCAAGTCATGCACGGACATGGCCTTTATCTGCATCGAAAAAACAAGTCAGTTCTCGCGGAATTAAAACGGTGAATATCTTGATTAAAACATGTGGACTAAATTCCCCATACTTGTAATAAAAAACTGGTATGTTGTAGGGGGTCACTTAGCACGCATAAGGAGATGAGGTAGGACAACATCCAAATCCATCTAATCCAACCTAATTTTCTGCTTCTATAGGTTAATTGTCACGATGAGGATGAATGATGATAAATTTGATGAAGGGACACACCGAAAGAACACCAATGTCCAAGCTAGGGCTCAAACCCCAAACATTCCGTGGCCTTCCAACCCCTTGTTGGTCTCGTAACGTGGTAGTCTTGATCTGGCCGAATACGTGATCACCTAATAAGTTGTTTTTTTTTTAAAAAAAATAGGAAAGATATAATTGTTTCTTCATTGGGGGGTAAGGTCAGTTGTCTCTGTTTAATAGTTTATGTAGTTACAAGAAACTTGTTTCTAAAATTATGCACTTACCACTGTGAAGGCATAATTTCTGACTAATTTCGGAGAAAGCTGTGATTTTCAACAGAAGTAACATCGAAAAATATAGGTTCCAAGCCATTTAAAATGCTATTCAGTTGACTGAGTCCGTTTCGTGGTTAGAAATGACATCCACAGTAGGCGGATTTACAGATTTCCTACCCACCTCGTTCGCTAACAGGGAAACGAACACCACATATAGCTGTAAAAGAAATGTGTTTTTTACTTGTTCTCCACAAAGACCCCGTTTCCGCTTCAATCTTAAGAAACTTTCTTTCACGTTTTCTTGTCAGTACCCCCTTCTACCTGACAGGAAGCTGCAGTGATATGAACTTTACCTCTCTTTTTTTTGTAATCTCATGATTATAGTTTGAGGTTTATTGACCCCAGGTTTTGCACGAAATCGCCTTCAGCAGTCCACCTCACCTGCCTTGCTATCCATTATCGGCTTTTTGTTCGCGCAGGCGCCTTTTGCGTGGGGGGGCGTCATTGCATGGTTGATTATGGAATGTTCTCTTATCTGTTTCTTTCGAACAAGTCAGGAAAACTGCTTAGATGGGAAACAAACAATTGAGAGGCTGTGAATGTACAGCGACAACCGATAGTGCTATTCTCTCGTTCATTGAAAATTACTTCACACAGCCACAAGGTAAGGAAATCTTCGTTGACTTGTGGTCAACACAAAATTAAGCCTGTCGAAACGCTTTGAGAACATATTGCTTTCAGCAAATGCGACGTTGCCGACGTAACGTCGGTCACGCAAAACTTGCATAACTTGTGCGCCAGAATCGTTGCTACTTTTTCGTCTTTACATCGTGTATGTCGATCACCTCCTTGAAATTTACAGCTTTTCCTGTGCACAAAACGATTCCCCTTGCTGTCTCTATGTGCATAAACCCATAATGCTTTGTGTTTTAGCACGCAAATATGTATTCTTGACAGAAATCATT
Organism: Lepisma saccharinum; assembly: GCF_977018435.1. Classification (NCBI taxonomy): domain Eukaryota; kingdom Metazoa; phylum Arthropoda; class Insecta; order Zygentoma; family Lepismatidae; genus Lepisma; species Lepisma saccharinum. The sequence continues at coordinate 20,004,529 of NC_139230.1, read as the reverse complement.
GTTTAGCAATATCCATGGCGATATTACTTTCTGGTCTGGATGGCCAGTGGATGGCTGTCAACGATTTTTCTGGGTCACATCCTAAAAATAAAAAATAAAAATCAGGTTCATTTATAACTTCCATTGTTATTATGTCATCCAAACAAGGATCAATAATAGCAATTTAAAATATTGGATTAAAAGTACACACACGTTCAAATGTGCACTGAAAATCTGTCAAGTATTAGAGTCCATTACATTTCACATGAAAATAACTGAAAATTATAAACTAAATAACAGTGTGTTGATGGGAATATGCTACTGTAGACTTCCATCATCCAGAAGTTAGCAAGGTGTGCTCCGAACGCAACCTGAAATTCTGGATTCTAATAGTCATGAGGGCCCGGATAATTATATACTAAAAACAGTAAAATATCTAGATATATATGTATTTAAAAATCCAAAAATATGTACTGAAACCATTCAAAAAGTAAGAAATATGTAAAACATCATATTACCGACATTTTCATCCAGTTTTTTTTAAAAACAAACTTCATATCTCAAATACAGCATTAGCAACATGTTTTACATATTCTTGTTACTTTTCCAACACACGATCCCCATAACAGTAAGAAGCAAAAACTTCAAATGTGAAATTTCTTCTATAATCGCGTTCTAGGACTTTCTATTGGCTAAATGATCTTTCCGCTTCGCACGAATCTTCTGGCGTGTACTGATCTTCCAAGGTGTTGGAGTTATTGCTACACTGAGCACTCTGTTAATAGCTAAAATTGTATTGTATTGGGTTCTGCTCCAAGAGGGACCTTTCTTCGCTGCGTCCCTAACTGATCTTTCTACGCTTTCCAAGCGAGTGTGGAGTGAAGAACTTCAAGAAGAACTTGTGTGTCTATATGCAAGGATATTTTAAAATGACTAAAACTGTAGGGAAATATGTAAACATGTAGGCTCGATTTGGCACAAGACGGCAACCTTTCACTGATTTGATCAGAAAATGTTAACTGAAAACATGTAATTACATAACTATCCGGATCCTAGTCACCATATTCATCAATTACATTTTGACAGGGTGAGCCAGCAGGTCGGCCAGGCTGGGTTTCGTTGGTTCATGGCCTCCTCTCGCTGAACCTTGTCGTCGGAAATGACCAGGTGGCCTACACACACAACTTTCACATATGCACGCGTGGTGGTTCAAAATTCCCTAAAAAAAATTACGACGTCAGATATACAAAAGATTCTAAAATACTGCAAGGACAAGGACATTGAGACTTGTAACGGGGAATAACCCGTGACAACGTGTGGTCAGCGCGACGAAGACCCAGTCGTCGTTCTAGGTTTCCGTGACCGCGACGACGTTACCATTACGCCATCGGCGATGGGTCTCAATGCATTGACTACCATGGCCCTGACCTTTCAATGGCTGTTGCGCCACAGACAACAGTTTATTTTTCAGTTCACGTTTATCCGACTACTCTCTCCAAAATCTTCGGCTTTTTAACACCATCGGAATGAAAGATGACATGAGATGCAGGGAATCCATGTATTTACAGCATTGCTATATTTAAAATTCGATTTCAATTTTATAAACCACTAGCTGAATGTCCGGCGTTGCCCGGGTATTTATTTATCCCAATCTTCTCTGAGACAGGAATATAATGAAGTCTAACTATAGTGTAAAATGAACTTGGAGTTGAACGGCATTGGGAGTGTCACTATTCATTTCAGTGGTCCCGAAAACTATGGATTCCACACTAATATCGGTCGTTTTACATATCACCCCCTTCCCACCCCCACCCCTAGGGGTGCCAGGGGTGTCTTGGAGTTGAATGGCATTGGAAGTGTCACTATTCATCTTAACGACCCCGACAACTATGGATTCCACACTAATATCGGCCGTTTTATATGTGACCCCCTCCCCATCCCCATCCCTAGAGGTGCCAGGGTGTCTTGGAGTTGATCGGCATTGGGAGTGTCACTATTCATCTTAGCGACCTTGACAACTATGGTTTCCATACTAATATCGGTCGTTTTCGATTATTTTTACATTTCACCCTCTTCCCACCCCCTCCCCTAGGGGTACCAGAGGTGTCGTACCCGCACAGTATTTCTTTTCAGATTGTAAGTCATATGTGTACCAAGCTTGGTCATCGTGAATGTCACCAATTAGCTTAGAGACTCCGAAAACTATGGATTCGACACTACTGTTAAGTCATTTTTGACATTTTTTCATCCCCTCTTACCCCCCATCCCGATAGATGTTGAACACTAGAGTTGAACGGCATTGGGAGTGTCACTATTCATCTTAACGACCCCGACAACTATGGATTCCACACTAATATCGGCCGTTTTATATGTGACCCCCTCCCCATCCCCATCCCTAGAGGTGCCAGGGTGTCTTGGAGTTGAACGGCATTGGGAGTGTCACTATTCATTTCAGTGGTCCCGAAAACTATGGATTCCACACTAATATCGGTCGTTTTACATATCACCCCCTTCCCACCCCCACCCCTAGGGGTGCCAGGGGTGTCTTGGAGTTGAATGGCATTGGAAGTGTCACTATTCATCTTAACGACCCCGACAACTATGGATTCCACACTAATATCGGCCGTTTTATATGTGACCCCCTCCCCATCCCCATCCCTAGAGGTGCCAGGGTGTCTTGGAGTTGATCGGCATTGGGAGTGTCACTATTCATCTTAGCGACCTTGACAACTATGGTTTCCATACTAATATCGGTCGTTTTCGATTATTTTTACATTTCACCCTCTTCCCACCCCCTCCCCTAGGGGTACCAGAGGTGTCGTACCCGCACAGTATTTCTTTTCAGATTGTAAGTCATATGTGTACCAAGCTTGGTCATCGTGAATGTCACCAATTAGCTTAGAGACTCCGAAAACTATGGATTCGACACTACTGTTAAGTCATTTTTGACATTTTTTCATCCCCTCTTACCCCCCATCCCGATAGATGTTGAACACTAGAGTTGAACGGCATTGGGAGTGTCACTATTCATCTTAGCGGCCCCGAAAACTATTTATTCCACACTAATATCGGTAGTTTTCGATTATTTTTACATGTCACCCCTCCTACTCCCACTCCTAGGGGTGTCTTACCCCTACAGTATTTCTTTCCAGATTTTAAGTCATGCGTGTACCAAGTTTGGTTGAAATCACTCCAGGCGTTCGAGAGTTATGCCGGAACAAACAAACACACACACACATATACACATACATCCATTTTTATATACAGTACAGTATATAGAAGATAATAAGATAGATTAGAAATGTTTGTATAGTCGTTACACGACACTCTTGCCGAACATTTCCACGCATTCGTATGGCGCTTTCGTTGATTAGGTCGCACACGCAGACCTCCGTGGTGGAGTGGTGTCGACCTCCATGGCGAAGTGGTTAGCAGAGCGCGCTACAACGCCAGGGGTTCTGGGTTCGAGTCCCGAGTAAGGCATGGGTATTTGTGTTCGTCCAGTTGATAAGAAACAAAGGAAAATGTAAGAATTGAAAAGTGTAAAAGTGAGAAAAAGAGTGAATGGTGGGGATACCTCCGTGTAGGGGGTATTTCCTTTAAAAAAAAAAAAGAGAGAGAGTGGTTAGCACAGCACGCTTCGACGCTAGGGGTCCTGGGTTCGAATCCCGCCCTGGGCGTTTTTTTTAGTAGATCTTCATCAATATCATCACTCATCCTCATCGCCGCAATTAGCCAAAGGTGACAGAAAATTGACACTAAATAACAAAAATGAAATAGTTAGTCTCATATCATGACTAACCCGGAACTTCAATTCGCTTCAGCCTGAAGACCCAACTACCACCAAATCCCAGAAATCGCACAGTTTCCAAGCAAGCTCGTTAGGTCACTCCGACCTTGTATTGTTCAAATACGTGGTTCCTCATGCATATCATCATTATTATTATTTAGGAAAAGCAGTGCCCTTGTGCTTTAGCTATGTTTAACAAAATCTTCTTGCAACCCAGTGAAAAATTGCATTTTGTCAAGTCAATGCGACACAGGAAATGACGTAACAAATTGCTGAGCAAGTAGTTAACTTCTTGCCTCAGGAACTAAAGCTTCCTTCCTCCTCAGGCATTGTTCTGTGCATCAAAAAATGCAGGCTGTGCCGTAGCAAAAGGCAGAAAAAGGGTAGGGTCTTGAAAGCCGAGTAAAATGTAGCTCTAATTATTGAAGGAATCCTTTCACCTTCAGAGCTTTGCAATGATGTAAAAGGAAGGTTGGAGAAACTAGTGAAAGGACTTCAGAGTTCTGATTTGGTCTGATGTAACAATAATCACTAGGAAGTGCAAAGTGCCCGTAAGATGGGATGCTGCCTGAAGCGCTACGATAAAAAGTGATGATTTTGTTATTGTTACGCATTCTGGCACTGTTTTTTCGCACCTTAAGAATAAGACATTTGTGAAAATCTTGCAGTCATAACTTTTTCCTGATTAAAGATAGGTTGGAAAAAACCTCGTAAAATTCTAGCCTGATCTGATATATCACATCACCCCCTTCCCATTTAAAATTTTTGAGTTGAATTCAATATTACGTCCACCAATATGGCTGACGTCCTCTTGGAACACATGGTTTCCCCTAGACCTAACCTGTTTCTATCATGACCATTTGTACCGAACCTAACTCCTTTACATTTTATAGGGGGTGTTAAGGGACTTTTGAATCACCCTGTACTCGTTAATTTATCGGATATAAGAAATATTTAGAACTGAGTTAATCCTCCCAAACAGGAACTGGAGAAGCATCTCAACCACCAAATTTACATAAAGCCCAAAAATGTGATTGTATTTGTGCAAAAATGCCAGTGCCACATACACCCTCCTTGCCTATGATAGCTATATAATAAACTACGTACATGCCAATTTTTAACCCTAATCAACACTGTAGATTTTAGCCGAAGATTGTAAGTTACCGTCAGTTTTATGAAAGTATTGCTTTTCTACTTTAACGATCCGCCGCTTCTACATATCGAATTCCTACATGTGTGTATCATGAAAGCTTTGACGTGAATTATGATAAAATTGCAAAGGATTTCTGATAACCATAGAGTTAAAGTGATAACAAACATTCTTTGAAGTGCTTGTATTATGTAATATCATGAGACCGGTATTTCAGTAGACGTGCTCGTATTCCTCATCTCCGAAACTCACCATATTTCCAGGATCTAACCGTGACGATAATTAAATATGAGTATATGAAACAGATATAACAACAAAGAATACCCTGGCGAGAACTCGAAGTAAGAATTTTCAGTCAAGTTCTCGTAATTTCCATTTTTACTCGTACAAAGATCTGTTTTACAAAGGTTGCAATTATTAAGTAATACAAAGACTATTTTAAAAAAAATAATTGTAGCATGGCACCTTCAAGGACGTATTAAGGTAGCGTAACTACTTACCAAGTACTAAAATGAAATAATCAAAATAGACCTATACTTGTTTTGCATTTCTTGTACAGTCACGGACACTACTGGGTTGTAATGAACCCATTGAAAGTAAATGGGTTTATTATAACTCGACAATCCCCCCGAACTAATTCGAAGGCAGGGATTAGATTGAGATCATACAGCTTTGAATGACGGTACTAAAGTACACTATAACTTATAATAGGTAACATACATAAGCTATTAATCAGGAGCTTTACTTTTTATCAACTAGACCTGACATCATATTTTTTGTTATTGAATAAATATTCATTTTCTTTAGTTTTCACATTAATTTCCTTGCCAGGACAGATGTTTTTATACAAATTTTAGCGATCCTAACTACACGTGAGTTAGATAATGAATACCTGCTGTTATATCGCTATTCTTATACAGTCGTTTTACCTTTCATGTAATAATAACAATAACAAAATTAATGTACATATTATTGTATATGGACATGTAAATTATATTAACGTATTAAATATAAACATTTATTATTAGTATAATAATTATTAATATTATTATTTCTGAGACATTTGGTTCGGACCTCTCTGGAAATATACATATTTCTAGATACATGCTTGGGCATCCCATTCTTATTCATATCCTGCCACGGGCACTCTGGGTTTCCACCACCTTACTGAATTCCATTTTAGTCCTTACAACCCAGAACTGTGAGCGTCTGTACAGAAACATCTGTTTGATTCTTCATCAGGTAAGGTTTCGGCTAAGCAAAACCGTAATGACTGTTGAGATATTCCAACAATTGTCTACTGTTCCTCATTTTCCCACGTATTCGGCTTGTTTTCTTTCTTTGGGCAGATCATTCGCAAAAAAAGGAACTTTCCCAAGATGGCTTCATTTCTACCTGAGTTTCGTTGCTAAGAATGGGTTTACCGTTGCAGGTATAGACAGTCTTCGAAATCCGTCTAAAAAAGAACGCATTACAATGGGTTTGGCTGCTGTTCCTTGAGAGGGAAGGGAGTGGGGTGTTGAATGGACATTGTAGAATATTGCTACAAGGTGAAATGTACAGACGCCATCACCTTCGGAACTCTATGGTTTTCCCTAGAGGAACAGTTATGAGTACACCAATGTACGCTTCAGTTTTCGTTCGGATTTAATTTAGCCTGCAAATCCGACTAGCTTGAATGTAGAATGGCCTCATTGGCCGACGCACCGAGTGGCTGGCTCGCGGTCTCGCCAATGAAGGTTCTGGGTTCGAAACCTGACATGGATGTTTCGTTGTGGTTGGGTCTTCGTCAATTTCATCGAGTCATTAATCGCGATTAATCAAAAGTGGAAGAAAAGCGACGTAATAAAAAAAATGGCTCGCATGTGTATCCATCAAATGTGCTGAAAGTAACAAATGATTGCCGTTGAAGAGAGATACACTTTCTAGCACAATCGCTAGTTTTAGCAAGTGATAAGTTACAACTAAAGCGTGTTATTGTTAGAAAGACAGGTTACTTGATTTGATTTTTGTTATTTAGCGTCGCTTTTGTGCCACTTTTAGCTAATCACGACGATGAGGATGAGTTGACGACACGATGAAATTGATTTGGTTGATTTTTACTTACTTTTTTCTGTCAATTTTAACTTCGCGAAGATGAAGATAAGTGATGATATGATGAAATTAATGAACGGACACTCACAAAGAACACCCATGCCCAGGCCGGGATTCGAAACTGGAACCCCTGGCGCCTAAGCGGGCCACGGAGGTCTGCTGGGATAGGTTACTGAAAGTAATTGTAGATAATGTATCTGTAGATTTAAGCAAAGCGGTGAGTGGTTTCTTCCAGCTCATTTTTAAACTGTCTTATGCACAATCGACGCTAATTTATATTTTCTAAGCCAATTTTCCATCACCATGTTCAGACACTATTTTTTTCACTATGTGAGTGGCCCTGAACTGAAGTAAAAAGGCCAATAAGCAGAGATCAACATCTCCTCCAGCATCAGTACAATGCCGACATCCGTGGCGGAGTGGTTAGCACAGCTCGCTACGACGCTTGGGGCCCAGGTTCGAATCCTGGCCTGGACGTTCTTGGTAAGTGTCCGTTCATCAATTTCATCATATCATCACTTGTCTTCATCTTTGCGATTAGTCAAAACTGGCAGAAAAGCAAAGTAAAATAAACCAAACCAATGAAAAGCATCAACACAGAATAAAAAATGAACGACCGTAGCGCTACACAATTTGTCTGCAGTTTTCGTAGTCGATGATTTCGATGAAATTGATAGTTTTGAGGTTTTAAGCCCAATTTATGCACAGAAAGGCTAATCGCGACTGAACTTTCAGTTTAAGTAGGATCCGAACAGCTTTGTGCCTCCACCGGGGTATCAACCCGGGACCCCTTGATTACAATGCAACGACGTTACAACTACTCTACTGGGGAGACCTCACCTGGTGGATTCCATTATAAATCGCTTCCAGTTGTGTCTCGATCTTCGCAGTTTATGGTACGTGCTTTCTTATTAATATGTATGTGTCAGTTGTTAACGAGTTCTGACTTGAAATATCAAGATGCAGTCAACAAAGCGTTGTCCAGTAAAGTGTATATCCTATGTATACCAAACAATCTTTACGAACACGTGTAAAACGTTGCTTTTTGTAAATGTAAATACTGGGAGCGTCACTCTGTTACGAACACGACAAAAGGAAGGCTAGAAGTTGGGATAATCGTGTGTGTTTTATGTACAATCACGGACAGTTCTGGGTTGTAATCATAGCATTAAAATTCAACGAAGTTGTTAGAGGGAGATTATTTCCATAACATCTTTGGCTGTTATGCATTTGAAGCTTCGGAACGAGTCACAACTCTCGAAGCAGCCAATGAACGAAGCGAGCCGCTGACGTCAACTCAACCCAGAACCTATAGCTAAGCACCCTGCTCAGGCTCTTAACGCCCACTAGGCTCGCTAGACAGACTCGCGTAGTCTGCTGGAGATGTTCCGAAAGTAATTCGACTCTACAAGCCAGAAGTGTCCGTGACTGTACGTTTGGATAATGTAGTGTATAAATGCGTTCCTTTATGAATATACAGTCAAGCGAAGTTGAGAACGGAAGATTTTTTTCCCCTTTGACGACACAATTACTTGAGTGCAACTCGCAGATTTATGTGTCAAGTTCTCATGTGCCTTGTGATAGTCTGCAGAAAATAGTAACGTTACAGGGTACAACCGGTTTTTGTTAACGTCATTAGCTAAAAAACATTTGGTACACAGGAAGATAAAATGTAGTCCGACAACGTAACTTGTTTTATTTATCAACTTCAGACGTCACCCTGAGTATGGTAAAGACGTGGTTATATTTATGAAACTTCCTAGATTTCAACAAAGAGGAATAAAAATCTTTTGTGGGTAAGTGAAATATATTTCCCCGTGACTTGACGTATCGTAGTTAGTAAGTAATTGCCCATGGCCCATTTTAGTGTATCAGATCAACAGTGATGGGGATAGTGTGCTGCGGAAACAGTTATACTACAGTCATTGCGAAACATAATACTCAGTCATATTTTTATTTTAGTTTTTTAACATGGCTTTTCAACAATGCAGTTTGAACTTTTTTATACACTCAACTCAAGGCGAGGTGCCGACTTTTTCGCAATATACGTATTCAGGATCTTCCCCAATACACATTACGGAATCAAGTAGCAGTACATTAGTGTACTTTACTCTGTTCTCTCTGAAATTCCGAGCAATCTTCATAAGCATCTTTAGTGCATGAATCTTGTATTCATCAAGTACCTTGTTCAATTCCTGACACGCCCAAGTTTTATCAGTTTTTGGAGATGTTTCTTTAGATGTCTACGGATAATGTCAGTAGTGGAAGCAGTTTAAAATGATATTAAAGTGTTGGCATACAGCAAAAATTATTTATGCAATATCACAAATGTCAGGCTTAATCGCAAATTACTTATGCGTGGCGTGCAAAGCCAGGGTTCTATGTTCGAATCCTGGAAAAAAGGGTATGAATGTGTCAATCCCATTATTTATTTCGTATATCATCCTCAGCCTTGTGATAAAGCTAAGAGGTAAAAAATTGATGTGAAATAAAATAAATTAAAATAGAGAAATATCAACAAATTTAGAATTAAGGCGAGGAGAGACAATTTCCCCTAATTTTTTTTCCTTGGGCAGCTACCGATCACTGTTGCCAACTTCGCTCTTTTGGAGCCAGATCTGGCTCTTTCGTGCACTCGTTTGACTGTGAACTGTGGCACCCGCCCTCTGCCCCACTATGATGCCACCACTGGCTCCGGCCCATAAATACCAACTTTTGCCATGAGTGTACATTTTGCACGTGACGTGATATTCGTATAGCTATAGGCTGCGTAACTCACCTCTTCTTTCCTCCCCATGCTAAGATGAAGATGACAATTTTGTTATCCGGGAACCCTTTATTTTCGATTTTATATTAACATCATTGGATTATTGAGATGGGTGATGCCGCCAAATCTAGGCGGTGAAAACTAAGAATAAATTGCCACTTTAAAGCTAACGGTAATAGCAGCACCTCCACCCCTCTGACAACTAAAATTACCCTAGTAGGTACTTTATGCAGCCTTCGTTAATCTAGCTCCTTGAAAGTCCTCTTTAGCTATATAATGGTGAAATTTAGCTCTATTATGCACATCAGGTTTGGTAACACTGCCAGGATGGCCGGAGGAGGCAAGGAGAAATGCACTAGGCTTATGGGACCATTATTTTATTCGTTCTCTCGGGAATATCAAACATCCGATGACGTAGAAAAGTACATGGACGGAAAAAGGACACGTTGAACTATGTCATAGTAGTAGGAAAAGTCGAAACTCCCATTTTATGAGCCGTAACTTGAAGTTGATGTCCCATAACGAATACATGGGATTCGGTAAATACTAATTCATCATATTTTTCAAAAATCGTATAAGGCTTAATAATCAACTTAGGAAACCGCTTCCACTTGCCACATGGGGAGAAATTCCTGCTCTTCATTTCTGGCGGAGGTCTTTTTAGTAGCATTGCTCATTCCGACGATATTTTCGAAAATTCCTCTCTCCTTTCGAAAAACCGATATGATATTCCAAATTCTGAAATATTACAACTGCTTGGAATTCCTTCTAGAGCATTCACGTGATATTAGCGTGGTTTGATTTCCCTCTTGTTAGATACAGTAGTTTCGTGGCTACGTAAGCCTATTTTTAATCAAATATATCTAGACAACAGCAAAAGCAAACCATACGAAAATTCACGTAGTGTTCTGGAAGGAATTACAAACAGATGTAATTTTGCAAAATTTGTAATATCATAGTGGTTTTTCGACATGAGAGGAGGTTTTTTTTTTTTCGAAAACGGCTTGGCTGGCACAGGACAAAGATCCAGGGAACCTTAAAGAAATATCGAGGTTATGATTTTATATTAAATAAATTTTGATTATATAATCAGTGCATGTATTTATTTGAAATTACAAAACACGTGGAGTCGAAAAGGAAGTTTGTATTAATCAGATGAAATTCTCGATGTAGTCTGTATATTGTGCAAGGAAGTAGTACAAATGCAATGAAAATGAATTTACAAATTAATGTAAGATAAAATTGCCGCCGTATGTTCAGAATATTTGCAGGATGGTCCCTTCTTTCCCTGTCCCATCTCCGTTCCCCAATACTCTCCCCCACTCGCAGAACTGTGGCAACGTTGGAAAAGCCGCTCCGAAGTTCCCACGCCAGCTGCAGAGGGAATTACGGAACGGTTGCGGAGGTTAGGGTTGAATGGGAATTCATTTCCATTTACCGTCACTAGAGCATATGGTATCGGAGGAGGGAAATTTTCCACGAAGATTTTTACAGCCTTCCTATCAGATTGTGGCTGTATCAGTGGGTTTTTTAAATTTCCGCCGCTTTATCTGACTAACTCTAACACAGTTTAAATGCAATCCTGTTCTTTGGGTCACAATTTATAGAATACAGTGTTCTGAGCGGGAGCTGAAAATTTTGAAACTTGGAGGGAAATTATTTCCCTTCCTGAATGGGAAATCTGCGCGTGATGCAAGAACATGCTCTACCCGGCGATCACTTCAGTTCACTTCACTTGCAGTGTGGTCTGCTTGCGTACGTCACTGTAGACGGGAACCGGCCTAGGAAAGAACTTAGTATCGTGGTTCGCTTCAGTACATTTGTTGTATATTAGGTAAGGAAGCAGGATATAGACTTTTGTTTTAAGTAATTGATTATACTCAATATCTGTTTGTAGCAGTCTTGTAGTTAGATACTAAAGTAGGAATACATTTTTTTTTAAATATATAAATTGGGGTGGAAGTCGCGAGACAAAATCGTTTGTCATTTGTTGGATTTTACCACCATCGTTACCACTGCAGCAAACTTTGTTCTTATGGAACTAGATCTGGTTTTATTATTTTTTTGTACTTAGTTTTAAAGTCGTAAAATAATTTCAATAAACTTCAGGATTCGCAGGAGAAAATGTGACTTTAAACCTAGCCTGTTGTGTAGGTTAGCTCGTTTTCAACTTTCATGCAAAATTTCGCGCAGTGAAATTGTGATCTGCGATAGTGTAGTGGCAGACTCGATCGGCTGTGGGGGGGATTTGATTTCCGGAAGGCGTAATGCATAGTGCCTTTGTATCCCGCTTTGGGCTGGAAGTTCGGTCCCTATTAGCCTATCTGATCATAATGCACACACCGAAGAGGGAAATATATAAGAATACCCCCATGATTTATTTTACCAATGAAAATGAGGGAAAACATTATTTAGCTCCGTATAGTGTGTGTAGAGTCAAAAATATTAGATCCCTCCGATCAGCAATTGCCACCTTCGTAACGCAAGCTCTTGATTATTCAAACTTTCATATACAAAACTCCTCATGATGACAGTAACTTGAAAATGCCATTAGTACGAGCTGTAAATATTTTAGACCCAGCGTCGTGTGTGGTTTTTACTCAATTTAGAATCTGGCCTTTTCTGTTGATGGCATTTGGCAACACTGGCCTGTGATTGAACGTGTTGTCTAGGTCCTTGAAGGTAATTCATACCTAGTTTAATGCTCTGCACAAGGAAGTGAATAGGTGCGTTAGACTATTAGATCAAATGCTTGGAGTCGCATTTTATCGTAGGGAATGTATTAATTATTATTATTACATACTGTTCATTCCTTTAAACGCATTTTACTTCAATGCATGTTGGGTGTTTTCTTTTCACGTTATACCTTACATTCACAATAGTTTTGTGATAGAGAATATGTAATTCTAAATTGCATTGAATTTTGGCGAGAAGCTATTATTGTGGCAATATTTATATTCGTGAGACTGACCGTGAGAGGCGATGCGACGCGTTCTGTTGTAACAAAAAATGAGACGGATCAGGCTGAGGACACTTGAGGGCTTACGTTCTTTTAACGTAAAAGATCGGGGTTAGTAAGTTCATAATCATTTAACCTAGATTGTAGGGAACAGTCATGTGGGTGAGGAAAAGAGAATTTAACAGTTTGACGTTGCGAATGTCCCTCTTACATAACATGGCAAGACCACTCAAGCATGCTTTGAGCGGTAATGGTTTGATTGAACGGAACCGGCTGTTGAATATTGCATTGCACGTTCGATGTTAAAAGTGAAGGTCACTATACAGATGTAAATGCCGAATGTAGAACGATGTTTTACTGATGTTTCCGTGTTAGTTGTTTAATTTTCTAAGCTAACTTTTCACAATGAACGCGTCCCATTTTTTACGTTAACATCAGTACTGATGTTATATCTAAGCAGATAAAAGCTGTCAGTACCTTCCAACTGTTTTTTTTTGTGCTGCTAGACCTAGACAATATTTTGGCCTTGCAGTTATTTCAGCATTTGAATCACTTTGCACATTTCTACAGAACCACATCACGGTACAAATATTTCCATTCAGGATGCATAGACTGACTGCATTTTGCAAACTAACGTGGCTCTGGTGCCCGGAATTTCAGGCCATATAATCCTTTATGGAACTGTGTGGTTGTCCCTTCTATTTCATCTTATCACCAGTCATCCCAATCTTCACAATTAGACAAACCAGTAGGGTTCCCTTGACCCTCTGTACCCCCTGAAGCAAGTGAAATATTTTGCATGGTTTATGAAGATCTTGTTTATGAAAGTTGATTTTTAGCTCTCGAAAATGTGTTATTGTGAAGTAAAGTGTGTGTTATTTTACAGTGTAGCAGAACAGCCCGAAGGCTTCGCGCAAGTGAATGTAGCACCCAAAACTACTTTCCACATCATCAGCTATAATTTTACATAGTTAGGTTAGGATTGTTAGGTTTGGTAGTGATAGTTATTTTCGACGTGTTCTTTCGCTATTTTAGTGTGCATTCAAACAGTTTTTACTAACAAAAAGCTGCAAAAATATTCCGAAATTGCAGGTTTTAAGTGGGCCATTCTTTGGGATCAAATATCTCCGATGTTTGTGCTTTCCTAATGCTGGGACCACTTTTGCATTACGTAAAACATTTAAATCTGTAGATTAAAAAAAAATTGATGTGATTCTCAAGGGGGTACAGTGGGTAAACTGCCCCACCAGCAGAAACTAAAAGTAAAATAAATCATTTATTCTTATGTACAGAGGTCCAATCTGATGGTTTTGGTGACTGAGAAAGGTGTAGGTGTATTGAATTTTTCTCAATTTTTTTTGCAATCTTGAATGTAACCATTGTGCTGAATTAAAAGGTGTTGTTGTAAAGAATAACATCTCGCGTAGATCTCTTGCATGTACAGTTTATTTACACATACCTTCTCTTCTCCGTATATACATCTTTGTTACAATCCATTAACTGCTTTTGTCACAATACAGAGAAATGCACTTAACAGGGCTTCACTCTTAAGAGTGCACTATTTAGCATAACGCTAACCTGCTCTCGCAGTTTATAACGCAAGAGTCCCTACGCCTTCCTCTCATTCAGTAATGTCCATCTTATCTGAGCTATGAGTGCACTATTTAGCATAGCACTAACCCGCCCCTGCAGTTTATCATGCAGAGGTCCCTATACGTACGATGCTCACTCTATGCATCCATCTAACTCAGTAAAAAACTGTCTCAATCCATCGGGCTTTGTATCGGAGTATCTGAGAGCATAACAAGTCTGACCTCGGTATATATACCTCGTGACAAACTGGCCTGCACCCAACCACCGTGGCAAGGCCCTATTGTTACTTTTCAAACAGGAAAGCGGTTGAGGGATAACAACTATTGGCTACTGGGCAAAAAAGCAACCTAGGCAAGAGCATTTACAAATATCCAAACTTTTACATATATATATTTAAATTTTCCAGCTGTGTGCATTAAAACCGTGCATCAGTGTGTTAAATATGGTAATCCCAAGTCATGTAGAATAAATGTAAAATTCCAATCTTGAAGCTACTTCAATTTGATTTTTGTACCTTTTGACAATTTTGTTAACTAGTCATTTCAGAAATTCATAGAGCATTAAAGCATAACTTTGCAGTTACAAAGGAGTTATATTTATCTGAGTGGTTTTGGAGAAGGGTGAAATTTGTTGGTTTTTGTAGTTCTTGTACTTAACCTGACTGTGCACAAAAGGTAATGATTAGGGAGCGAAAGTTTATGACCTAAGAAATATAGGTATATGACCTATAGAATGTCCTAAAAATTTACGTAAAAAATGACCACTAAATTTGTTAGTTTCAGGTTAGAAATTGAAATGAAAAGGAAATTAAACAAAATGCAATCTTGCTTTAAAAAGAAAAGGCACCAAATGATACCATATGCACATTTCAATTAATATATGCAATGAGGATTTCCAATGGAAACAACCAAATAATTTTAAAACAATTTAATGAAAAGGTTGTATACACTGAATAAATTGATGTAAAATACATTAATTTCCCAGTTTCCCCCAGACGGACACCTGCTGCTTTCCTCCAACACCACAAAGACTGTCACCATTTCTTTTGCTTGTAAATTGCAATCCTGCGAGATATATATAGGCCTATGTTCACTTGGTGAAAAGACTCAAGAATATTACCAAAATGAAAGAAGTGACAAAATATGATGATAGAATACACCGAATATTGCGAAAAATGACGGGAAAATGCAGAAAATTTGGGAAAATGACCTAAAACCTGAAAATTGGCAAAAAATGCACTTTAAAATTACCTTTTTTGGGTTCTAGACGAAGTGTAAAATTGTCTATATTTAATGGGAATCGTGTCAGAGATGTCAGAAAAAAGATGACATTTCATCAACTTCCACTCCCTAGTAATGATTGTTATGCAAGGGGCATTTGAAATGTTCTTGGAATAACTTGCGATAACATTACCATATGTAAACACACTCTTAAAGAGTCGTTTTTTTTCCCTTTCAATGAAGATGCGAGTTCATTTGAAAATGGAGAAAATTTAACAGCAATGATAAACTTAGCAAGAAATGGTATGACCTCCAAAGTATTTATTGACACACATACCCCCTTCCCCCTAAAAGTTGAAACTGTCAATTTGCCAAAGTGGGCTACTGAACTTTAACATGGCATGAAATCATTGGTGATCCTGATGTGCCACCACATCAGAAAGTAAAAAAGATGCAGGTTATTATATTTGAAGGGTCTATGAAAGGTCAAATACTTATATAGTTCTAAACTTTTTGGCCAAGTGAGTTTCTTATTTCGTTGTAATAAATATTTTGTGAAAAAGTTATCATACCATATTTTGCAACTAGGCTTCTACACTGTGTAAAATTATTTACCAAGAGACAGTTATTGACCGGCCATTCCTTGTAGTTAACAGATTTTTTTTGTTTGCCTTACATGTGTGCATTTCCTTTCCCAGTGGCACAGTGGCAATGCAGTTGCCTTGTCAATAACTTGTGGGTTCGATCTCCCAGTGGAGACCATATTGCATAGTAGTTAAGTTTCAATTTTAAAACTGTAGTTCAGTACTGATTAACCTATCTGAGCATAAAATGGACTTAAACTTGCATTAGTTTATCTCTCAAGTCAAATAAGAATGGGCCTCCCAACAGCATAAAGTAATTCTGTTCTCTGGCATCAATCTCAAATGGAGACAGTGGTTCACATCCCAGTTTAAACTGCCAGATTAAGGTATAAGGTTAAAAAAACAAGTAGAATAGTGGGAATCGGAGCTTACTTTGGAAAAGAAAAAAATACTGCCTGTGGTCTCTGAAGGTTGAGAACCACTGCATTAGGCAGACAAAATACATCATGACTTGCTCTGTGACCAGGTTTAGCGACCATTAACACCAATCATACACATAAAATTTGCATGTTCCTATGTCAGATTCAAACCTTGAAAATTATATCCTACTATTTACAAAAACTAATGTGTGTGTGCTATTTAGATCTGTTTAATATGAAATATGAATATAGCTCTAAGAAGAAAAAAACATGTTTTCCAACTGCTGCTTATGTCTAGCTATGAATTCAATTTCAAAATGGAATGTACCTCGAACCACAGCTACCATATGTTCAGTGTGTGTATAAACAGGCTCCACTGTCCCTCCAGTAGTAAATGAAGGAGCTTGTCCCCATAGATTTTGAAGGCTGCAAATAGCCTTAACGACTGAGCCAACAAACATTTTGATTTCAATCGATCATTCATCATTGTGGAGATTGCTTGGGTCATACTTGGCTGGATGCATTGGAAATATAACTGAAACCAGGTGTTTTAAGGTTCCCGTGTCTTACATCATAAACCAAAATTGTGTATTGACAACTATTTTATGGTGTGGTCAGGTTATTCATATTTTTTTCCTTTTTCAGAGAAGAGCATGCCTCTGCCGGAATTGACTAAGACTGCTCCTGATTTCAAGGGCACAGCTGTGATCAATGGAGAGTTTAAGGATATCTCTCTTTCGCAGTACAAGGGGAAATACTTGATTCTATTTTTTTACCCACTAGATTTGTAAGTATGAACATCTCTTATCAATGAACTTGCGATAGAGGAAAGTGTACAATCTGATAGAATATGTATAGCATATTACTTCATTAGGACTGGAAAACTAGGTTTCCAATGCAGAATTGTAAAATCTGTGGTATATTGTCAGCAGCTGTTTTCAAACTTTTGCTTGTATGCAATCTGTACATCACTGTTTGGCCATTTTGTCTCTTAAGTTTTGAGTTAATAAAACCAAATTGAAGAGGTGAGAAAATGTAATGAAGCCTCTAATATGTGGTAGAGAAACAGGCATACAGTAATATAAGATTATTGTATAATTTGCACTAGCTTTTAAGTTCTTTGTGTGATTTTTTTTTTGTAATAGAGCTGAAATAACTATCAGTAAAATCATTCTAAAATCTGTTTTCAAATAAATCTTGAGTACGTATAAAATAATTTTGTATTGCTTCAGTGTTTTAGGAAAACTGTCATGTCAGTTGCTTTGGGATGAAAATTTATAGAGTATGGACCCTCTGACTGACGGACTATTGCCAGAATTTAGATATGGTGGGCAAATTCTGATAGCATTGCTATGCACAAGGATTTCTTCTGGTTAATTTATCATAGTAATTTAATTAATTAAGATTATCGTTCGTGTTTTACTATTTTCATGTTTTGATAGTGAGATTAAACTTATTTATTCCCTTATTAAAATTGAACTGCAAAATTTTATTCACACTGAAATGTTACCAATAATAAATGAAGTAGTACACTTCTCAACTTATATGACCATCTTGAATATTTTCAGTGTCTAAAATTTGTTAATGTTGCAGCATTGCTTTGGAGCACCAACTTAGATAAATTTCTTTACCAGCTGAAAAGCACTGTCATGAAAGATTTAAATTTTCACTCATTCCTTGAATGAGAAACTGTAAACCAGCATTATACACTCATTGACAAAAAAATGAAGCACCTGGAAGTAGTAGTGGAAATGAAATGAAACTGCACCTGTTGACAGGTTATGTGACTTTTGCAATGATTACAAAATCAGATCAAACTGACAACAGTGTGTGCACTATGGGCATATATCTTTTACTTGATCTTTGTTGGTTGTGAATTGTAGGAACATTGCATAAAGGTTTTCAATTCGAAATAAGTAATATGTGCGAGGTGCTCCTTTTGCAACTTGAACATTGGAAGGCAGTATTAATTAGACAATTAGGATTTTACCCAAGTAGATGTGATGGGCATGTGCTTGTGTGGAGATGCCCTGCTATGTGTCTCTTGCCAGGTGTTGTATCCGTCTCTGAAAGTTACCCAACTGCCCTGAAAGATTTCAGTTTAGAAATCATCAGCACATTGTGCTAAGATGCCAGGGGTCCTGGATTCGAATCCTGACCTGGGCATGGATGTTTGAGTGTCCATTCATCAATTTCATCACTCATCCCAATCTTCTCAAATTAGCCAAAAGTGGCAAAAGAAGCTAGTAAAATTAAACAAATATTACTTGACCAAGAAATCTGTAACCATATTCCAACATATTATGAGGGAATGAAGCAGAAAACTTAATATAAGGGATTATGAGATTTGTGATTCTGTGTTAAAATTGGAATGTGAAAATTTTGGGAACTTGGAAACGCTGCACTGGCTAGTGGTCCACTTGGAGAAAATCACTGTCAAATCTGAAGGCAGACATAATTAAGTTCAGGGAAATTATATTTATTATTATTTTGCAAAGTAATATGCAATGCACAAAAATTAATTTCTCACAACCTTGCCAACATATTTCCTTAAGTGTGGCATGAGATTTCCTGAATGTAAGGTATAGGTGTCGCTAACCGTTGCATTCTGCACCAACTGCAAAACATGTGCAAAGCTCTTAATGCAAGAGCCAAATATCAATTACATCATTGACAAGAAGTAATGTAGGCTCGCAGCTAGTTGTAGCAGAGAGTATAGAATTTGTTCTGATTGTAGGTAGTCTTATAGGCTTTTATTTTTAATCTTGTGTGGATTTCATGATGAGTGTGCTCCAGATTTGCTCACGCAAATGTGGTGTTGAAGCATGTAAACTTCAATTAAATTATATATAGCTTGTTGGTAAAACTGTCACAGACTACATTGTCCTCAATTGTATACAGTGTATTTTTGTAAACCAACTAGGTAAACCTTTGTTTACTTTAATTTTTGGATCACATCACTAAAACATTTGCAAACATTTAAGCACAATGAAACTTGTCGTAATCTCAACCAGGCCACCCGTACACGCAAGCGTGAAGAGCACTCGAGGGCTTGCCAACATGGCAGTTGCACTCTCTTGACACGTCACGTGAAACCTGCCTATAAGCTTTTTTTTTTCTCCAGAATGCTTGCAGTAATTACTTTCGTGTATGATTTTACTAATGTTTTTATCTGCTCAGCTGAGGTTTCAAGTGTTCAGATTTGATAGTGATTTCCTCCAGGTGGACCATTGGTGAGTGCAGTGTTTCCAACATCGCAAAAATTTCTCTGCATTCAATTTGAACAAGCAGAATTGTAAGTTTTTTTCGAGCATTTTTCTTCCAACTTAGGTTTTCTTTTTGATTTTCTACTATAATGGTGGTTTAGTATTTTAACCTCATGATATGTGAGAATGAAAATCTCTTGGCACAGTGTGTGTAGTCTGGTAGAATGCTACCCTCTGCTGGTACCACATTTACAATTTATGGTAAGTTTTGTAAGAAAAAACTCAAATTATGCTGTTATATTTGCTCGTCAGTTACTTGCTCTGCAATGTAGTGTATGCTCAGAAATAGTGTTTCCCTAATTCTTTTGAGCAGTTTAACTGCAGAACCGCAGATGCAAACTTTTATGATAATGCAGTTTAGATGGGACTCTGCTGTGCTCTTCTTACTTCTTACTTGTCCTTAGTCCATTTTGTGTAGTTATGTTTATTCTCTTCATAGAAATTAATATAAAAAGAACTCCTGTAAAATTACTAAAATGAATAATCAAACTCTGCTACCAGTTCACCGATAATATTTTCCAGATCAACAAACACCTAGCTTGGTAGTTAAGTTTATAGTCATGGGCAGTCCTGCTTAAATATGACCCATTAGAGTAATTTTCAGTCCTTGTATAGATAAATAAATCCTTACCAAGTTTGGCTTCATGGAATTTCTTCTTTCAGCACCTTTGTTTGCCCAACTGAGATCATAGCATTTTCCGATAGAGCAGAGGAATTCCGTAAGATTGGTTGCGAGGTTGTTGCTGCCTCCTGTGATAGTCACTTCAGCCACTTGGCTTGGTGAGTAATGTTACGTGCAATAAATTATAATCTAATTCATATGAAATTGCATAAAGTAAAGAATTTAGGAATAGTGTCTAGTAGTTACTCAATAATAAAAGTTTCCAGTTTCAGTTGATAATGGATCCAAAGGATATGAAATACAAGATTGCGATGCAATTGTTTTGTAAATTTTTGCAAACTTTACACCCTGAGAATCGGTTAAGGCTCCACAAGACCTTTGACTGAAGCCAGCCAGATATTTAAAAAATAAAATTACATATGTGTAGAATTCCTTCTAGAGATTCATGTGGTTTGCTTGTGCTGTTGTCTAAGAGATGTGTGATGGAAAATAGGCTTACATAGTCACAAAACTATTGTAATACCTAGGCAACAGCAAAAGACCACACAGAGATTCACATGAATGGTGTGTTCAGAATTTAGAATACATTTTTTAATTTTTTTAAAGAAATTTTCGAAAACTGCTTGTGACATTGGCCAAAGGTTATGCATGCCCTCAAGAAAATTTTTAGGTCACTTCAGATTACCTAATGATTTGGCATGCACTATGTAGACATTTCAGCAAAAAATGCTGGGTAGACAAAGACTGAACCCAGGTCTGTGGCATACCCTGCCATTGCTCTACCAACTCACCTGATTTTTTGGTGTGTCTGTTGTCTTTGAAACGCTGATGTCAGGGTGGCGACAAATCTGGATAACAGGGAAAAGTCAGGTAATTTGAGGTGTCAAAAAAAGTCTGAATTTTGTAGAATTTTTTTTTTTATAAAAAATCTTGTTATGGAACACTGCATGGGAACAGGAAATCTTGTTGCTAAGTTTCGGCCTGAACTTTTAGGCCCCTTTTATGCACAACACAACCACGGCGCCAGAAACCAGTGATGGTAGGAGGAGAGACAGAAATTTCCAGAGGGGCAGAAAATTGTTAGGCCTCTAAATATTCCGTGGAAAATGCATTGAATTATAATTTTTTTTTTGTCCATTTGTGAGTAGTAAGGGGACAAAAATGTCAACAGAGGGGATGGGAGTGGGTGGTGCTGTCCGATAGTTGTCGGACATTGTAGTAAGACATTCTGTTGGACAAACTAAAGGAACATGGAAACAAATAGGCTTCATTCATACAGTGATTTTTGTCTAATATCGCCACCCGACAAAGTATCTCACGAATGCAGATTTGTGTTTCAAATTTTCGTGATAGTATTCTATATATCCAGTTTTGTTGGATTCTTCTTGATATCTAAGAATAGTGCAATGTCATTGTAAATGTATGTTAACTTGTGCAAAACCAGTAATACATCAGGATCATGAAAGAAAACCTTCGTAAGCACTGCTACATTAAATAAGGTGAAGTGAACCAGAAGAGGAATAAAATTCCAGCAACATATTTGCAGTCTAAAGCTGCTCTTGTTTATGCATGGAACTTTTGTTGGATGTCTTTGGACTGCAACATCCAACAAAAATCAATTCCATAAGAGTGCCATGCATGCAATTTCTGTTGCATGTTGTAGTGAGATACTTTGTCAGGTGGCGATATTCGACAAAAATCACTGTGAATGAAGATTATTTGTTTCCATGTTCCTTCAGTGTGTCCAACAAAATGACTTACTATGATGTCAGACAACTATCGGACAGCATCACTCGCTCCCATCCCCTCCTCTGTTGACAGTTCTGTCCCCTTACTACTCCCATACGGACAACAAAAAATTATAATTCAATACATTTTCCACGTAATATTTAGAGGCCTAACACATTTTTCTGCCCCTCTGGAAATTTCTCTCTCCTCCTGCCATCACTGGTTTCTGGCACCGTGGTTGTGTTGTGCATAAAAGGAGCCTAAAAGTTCAGGCAACAAGATTTCCTGTTCCCGTGCAGAGTTCCATAACTATATCTTTGGGAATTTTGTCTTGATTGACTTTTTTAGACTTTTGACACCTCAAATTCCCTGACTTTTCCTGGTTTTCCAGGTCTGTCGCCACCCTGAAATTGTATTTCTTAATCACTATCATCTCATTTAGTCGTAACTTTAAAAATAATCAAGTATTTTATTTTAAACTTACTGTGTGTGATAAAATTCCATAATCCTTCCCTAGCTTGTGAATTGTAATAATTTTCCAAATTCACTATTTTGCTGTTTGAATTCAAATCATAGAAAATAGAGAAATTAATTCAATTTCATAGAAGATAATATTGGTACTTAACAAATCCATACCTGGATCTGTAAGAGTTTATTATTTCAATTTGCAAAGACATCGATTTAGTTTAGTTTGTAATTGTCAGGGAAAAATGTAAATTTTGTCCTGGAAAAGTCAGGGAATTTCATTTCTGCTTGTTTGTAGCCACCCTGTGATTTTGACAGTGGCTAGTTTCTCCCAGCACAGAGTTGTACATTTTTTTACAATTTCCAATTTCTCATTTGGAAAATTGTTCAATAACTTTGGTCTGGCTTGTGGCATATCAAACATGGAAATTACATGATCTTGCTAAATATGATTTAATTTTCTTTCCTAGTGATAAGAATATTGCCTAAAATTGCACTGTTTATTTTTAATATTCTGTTATTCATAATTGTTTATTAGATTTTTGTGTAAAGCAATAAACTATTGTTTAAACAGGGTTAATACTCCACGCAGAGAAGGTGGCTTGGGTACAATGAACATACCTCTGTTAGCTGATAAAAATGCATCGATTGCAAAGTCCTATGGTGTTTACAAGGAGGATGCAGGCATTCCTTTCCGTGGATTGTTCATCATTGATGGCAAGCAGAATCTGCGCCAAATCACCATTAATGATTTGCCTGTTGGCCGCTCCGTTGATGAGGCATTAAGACTAGTGCAGGCTTTCCAGTACACTGATGAGCATGGAGAAGGTAAGTACCTTAGTTCTTGGTGTTCACCTTTTTTAAGTCTCTGCATCTTCTATTGGTTCACTGATGCTGCATCTTCTATTGGTTCAGTGATTTTTCATTCAACCCTAATTGCTATAGATGTTGAAGTTGTTTTGTTTACTCCCTCTGTCCCATAATTATTGTCTGGTACACCTTTGGTTGTTGTCTCATAATAATTGCCCAATATTCAAACTGTGACATTGGTGTGTCATAAAACATAAACATAAAACAAGGGAATGAGTCATACAACTTTACTACTCAAGGATCAGTACAAATTGGGCTTTCCATCTGCCTCTTCGTCTGTCATTCCTGTACTACCATTTTGGCATACTGGACTATAATTATGGGACAGAGGGAGTACCTGCATAAGTCCTGATTGTTTGATTTAGTTTATTTTACTTTGCATTTCTGTCACTTGTGGCTAATCATGCAGATAAGAAGAGTGATGATATGATGAACACTTGCAAAGAATGCCCAGACAGGATTCGAACCCAGGACCCCTGATTAATTCAATTCTGTACAAATAATGTAAGAAAAGAATTGCGTCAAGTAAACCAAACTACTTACTGGAAAAGTTGTAAAAGTTGGAAGTGGCATGGTCAATAGGGTAAACGGGTATAACTATGGCCTTCCTGCCACAACAGCATGCAAGTGAGGGAATGTCAATGGAAACCATCCATGTATGTGAATCAGCCAGTGTCAAAGCTTGTTGCATCCTTATTGATAGGGTCTGAGTCTCTGCATGTTATTGCCTTTTCCCTGCTGGTGCACCATGTACTAGAGAACATTGGCACCAGTGTATCCAGGTGACTTAGCATAGTGTTGAGGCTCAGTGTAACAATGTTTCAGGGCTAGTTAATGTGATGGTGGCTCTCTTACGTAGGTGTACACATACACACTCACATGTATATTCACTGTACCCACAGTCAAATACAAGGTGCATCTGAAAAGTTCGGTGAATGGTCTCAGAAAATAAAGGAAACAACAGTTACAAACAAAATAACCTTTACTGGCCTTCAAAGTAATCACCATTAGCTACCACACACGTCTGACATTGGTTGTAAAGCTTTTGGAAACTGGCAGCAAATGCTTCTTGTGGAATCTCTAAGCACCGTGGTTACGCGTTGTTGGATATCCGCAACATCTGCGAAGCGGAAGCCTTTCAGGGCTAATTTAAGGCAGGTAAACAAACTGAAGTCTGCCGGTGCCAAATCTGGAGAATACGGAGGGTGTGGAAGAACAGTAACCTGGCATTGAGCGAGAAAGTTGACCACTCGGATTGCAGTGTGTGCGGACGGGCGTTGTCGTGGAGGAAAGGTCACTGTCCACTTCGGTACAGTTCTGGCCGAACCTGCCGGATGCATTGAGTTTCAAACCTCCCTTGTAAACTTCCGCATTGACAGTTTGACCCATGGGTAGAAATTCATGATGGATCAAGCCCTTGCTGTCAAAAAAGGTGAACAACATAGTCTTAATCTTGGATTTTGTCAGACTTTTTTTGGGAGGCAGGGGAGACTATGAACACCATGCCATTGACTGTCGCTTGGTCTCTGGATCGTATTGGTAGCACCAGGTCTCATCTCCAGTAATGATTGTTTCCAAAAACTGCGGATTCCGGTCAGACACGTCGATGACATCTCCAGACATTTACATCAGAGTTTGCTTCTGCTCATCTGCCAGCGTGTGCAGTACAAACCGGGCACAAATCTTCCGCTTTTTCAAATGGTCATGAACAATAGTGCGTACACTGTCTTTGCTTAATCTGAAACTCTTCTGTAACTCTTCTGTGATCATCTGCAAGCATCCGTCGCACTCGTTCGATGTTGTCTGGGATTGTGCTTGTTGACTGTCGACCCAAACGTGGCTCATCCTAGACACCTTCCTTTCAGTCTCTTAAAGCATTTAAACCACTCAAACACACACTTTTTTACTTACTGCTTCAACACTGTACACTTGCACTAACATTACATGAGTCTGTCGCAGTTTTCCCTAATTGGAAGCAAAACTACATGTTAATGCGTTGCTCCATTTTGCACTCCATGTTGCAATGACACGAATTCGCACACTCACTCTGTTAGCTTGGTCGCAGCATGCACCACTGCTTCACTTCAGTGATTTGCACGATAGGGGGTTGCTTGTTGACATGTCTCTCAATGCGCATGCATGGGCATGTCATCCTAACCAGTGCGGTTTTTCAAATATGGGATCATTCACCAAACTTTTCAGATGCACCTTGTATTCACCTAGCTTACAGCTAGACTAGGGCCACAGAGACTCTTCAAGTAAAATTTTCTTCTCACCTTGTTTTTTTTGGGAATGGGATACCATAATTTCCCTTCCACTAGAGCACAATGCTTTGAGGAACGAAAGAAAAGACACAACTGTCGAAGAAAAATATTTCCATTACATGATTTTTTATGCATTTGAAAAGCATCTTCATGAAAATCTCCTTCGAATAGAGGTTAATCACAATGGGGTGAATGGTATGAATCTAACTAGTGATAAACACAAGATCATATGTTCCAAGACTTCAGTAGTGAGATTGAGAGTCTAGCACTGCATACTTTTCAACCAATGTAGAACTGTATGAACTGTGGCCATGTGATCTACGGCATCATGCATTGGGCTCCAGCTACGGGATGCACGCAGGTTTGAGTCTCCTGGAGTGAAGTGTAACAACTTTTCTCCTGAAATTTTGGCCAGTGTATGGGACTGGTGGGTACCCATAATCAGGAGGAAATAGGGGAGCTATGAATGAGTACCGTAACCCGGTCACGGAAACCTACAACAATGACCACATGTCACTCCGTAACCTCAGCAGGTGGAAGTGAGGCCAGCGGCATCTCATCTTTACAAGTAAGGGGGGGACAGGGAGGTTAACTAATTTTTGTGCTCTAGATTAAATTACTCAATTGAACTCTATTCAATGTCCTATTCCATGTATGTAACTACAACTTTGTTTTGCCTGGAGCAACACCTCCAATAGGCTCCTTGTCCTGTTTCTTCTCTATCCTTCAATGACACTTGCATGATTCTCTTGTTATTTTACTTTTTACATTCATATATAAATAAATATCTAAATCCCAAATCATTTGTAATTTGGAGAAAAGACAAGTTAAATGCCACCATGTGGTGCCAGTCCATATATGGAATGCTTGCATCCTGGGCTTTACCAGTGGTGCTCAATGTATGGCCAATTAGGAGTGTAAAGGCTAACTAACTAACTCCCTAGCCTTCTTAAACCCGAAGGTTCATGGCTGCAGCAACACAGGCCTTCCATCTTTCCCTATCTTGAGCAAGTTCTATATACTCTTTTCCATCCCTACCGATTTCCCTTAGGTCCATCTCAACGTTGTCCCTCCATCTTCGTCTTGGCCTTCCTACAGGTCTCTTACCATCAGGTTTCCCAACAAGAATCCTGTAAACTCCTCTTTCCTCTCCCATTCGTGCCACATGGCCTGCCCACCTAAGTCTTCTTGATTTAATTATTCTAATAATATCTGGACATGAATACAAATTATGTACTTCTAAATTATGTAACCTTCTCCACTCACCTGTCTCCTCATCCCTTTTAGGTCCAAAGATTTTCCTAAGGATTTTATATTCCAGAGTGTAAAGGCTAAGAATGGAAATTAAATAAGTTCCCTTGTTTCAGTATGCCCTGCTGGATGGAAGCCTGGTGAAAGAACCATGAAGCCGAATCCCAAGGAGAGCAAAGAGTATTTCAAGAAGGAATAAAACACTAAAGTACTGGATTCGTTATTCTTGAAAGAAACTACAATCAGTTACCAACACAGTATTGTTCTGTTCACATTTGTTTTGTCAGGTTCACTTATGCCTAGTGTAACCCACTCAGATAAGTGTTTGCATACAATTCAGTTGCAACATTCATTATGGACAAGTCATTTTCGTAATTTATATGCAAATTCTACAGCTTTTACAATTTAATGTTCGTTAATCAGTATGTAAAATATCCAAAGTAGGATATTTCAGAAATGGGCAGTTTTTTAAAAGAAAATTTAGTAGATGCAAGCAGATTGGAATTGTATTCACAATAAACACTAATGTTTGTATGTTTGATATAAGATTCATTGTATTTTTGTTCCAAATACATGTTCAACAATTATTTTTTTCTTTTTTTGTGACATTTTAAAGATATTTAGTGCACACTTTTCTAAGAACAGTTTTAGTAGATACATATTACAGTAGAAGTAAGATGGCCTGGAGTCCTTTTTTTTTATATATATATAAATTGATACATCTAGGTAAGGTAATATTTTGAAATTACTTTGTAAGGTAAAGTTCCCCATGCGTATAGCACCGTGCCATGAAGGCACATTCATGGGATGTGGGGGTAGTGCCACACACATTCTTGATCTCACCCATTTAGGAGGTAATGTGATCAGCACCATGCTCTGCTCACCTTTACCCCCAATGTTGTTGGGGAAACTAAATGTTTCAGATCTAGTGTCAGGCCCTTCAAAATCAGAAGACTAGAAAACTCCAGACTCCACAATAGAAGAATGAATGAGTGTAATGTACTCTTCGCAACACCTTATTTGTCCACCCTGAAAAAAATTCAGTCCTGAATTCATAAATTTGACATAGTACTTTGGATGAAACTTTGCAACAGTTCCTTTCTAAAATAAAACTCTCTTGTGATTTTCTAACTCTTTCACATTCCATAAAGTTTGAAACCCTAAACATAATACATAATTAAAGAAGAATCTCAAGTAGAAATACGAATGTTGAAAAAAAAATTAGGATTATTCACTCTAGAATTGAAAATAGGAAAATGTATGTGCAGTTTAAAACCATGAACAGGTTCAGGTTCTCCCCCTACCTGGATAGAATTGTCACATTTGAATGCAAAGAGGCAGATTTCTGACTATTTTAGGCGAAATTTCAGTGAAGATACCTTGCACAATACTGGATGATTGTGCAAAGTGAGTATTTTCTTTGATCTGTGGCGAAAAATGGTTTGGAACTCTGGCACATGGTTGTTTCAAAGTTTCAAGTTAGTAATCTCATGGAGCAGTTGGTTACCCTGTTACACTTTTGTCAAGAACGAAAGATTGTAGGTTCAAATCCCACCTTCTCCTGCTTCTTTTTTTTTTCCTTGGTATTACTGAGTACGAAGTGTTGTAATAATGTAATATATTATAATGAATAACTAAGTATTCATGCATTAATCGAGAAATAATTCTGCTCAGCTTGCTTGATTTTTCTTTGAAGTACTTATCACAAGTTCAGCAAAACTCAATGATTGCCAGGATTTTAGGCAACACCTTTTGTTTCATTCGGCTGTCATAAGTTATGTTAACACACATTAAGAATTTGTCATAAATATCTTAAAGGGGGTGTTGTAATCTAGGGGTCCCTGGTTCAGAACCTGCTGGAGGCACATTGTAAATGGTTCGGATTCCAGTTCAAAATGTAGATTGTCCCGATTAGCCTATCTGTGCATAAAGTGGACTTAAAATGACTTAAAACAATACAAATATATATATACAAACAGTATGTTCTTTGTGATCTTCGCTGCAGACCAATAATGCAAGTCTGATTTTCCATAATGCTGATGCTATTCAATGTTTGAAACTTCCACCTCAGAATTTACTTCACATGTTTCTGCTCATTCCACGTTGCATCTTGCTTACTGCAATTCAAACATCTTTCAGAAATACTGAATGTAAATTTCATAAATATCAATGAACTCCAATTTCCCAGAAATGTAGAGAGGCATTCTCGTCCAAGGTCATTTACTTTCCTGCAAAAGGTTCTGCAAAGGCGTAGTTTTGAACCCACAACCTTCATTCCGCAAGGGAACACGTTCCCCCTACACCACACTGCTAATGTTATTTTAAGCACTCCATTCGAGGAGTTCAGACACACATTTCTGTAGTGTGAAGTCACTGTGGCGACAGACCTGGAAAACCAGAAAAAGTCAGGGAATTTTGTCTTGATTTAAAAAAAAAAAAAAAAAAAAATAGTTATGGAACTCTGCACGGGAACAGGAAATCTTGTTGCTAAGTTTTGACCTAAACTTTAGGCCTCTTTTTAGATGTCATAGTAAGGCATTTTGTTAGACAAACTGAAGAAACATGGAAACAAATAGACTCCATTGATACATACGATTTTTGTCTATTATCGCCATCCGACAAAGTATTTCACTACAACATGGAACAGAAATTGCATGCATGGCACTTGTATGGAATTGATTTTTGTTGGATGTCTTCGGACTGCAACATCCAACAAAAAAATCACATGCATAAACAAGAAGAGCTTTAGACTTCAAATATGCTGCAGGAATTTTATTACTCTTCTGGCTCACTTCACCTTATTTAATGTAGCAGTGATTACGAAGGTTTTCTTTCATCATCCTGACGTATTACTGGTTTCGCACAAGTTAACATATGTTTACAATGACATTGCACTATTCTTAGATATCAAAAAGAATCAAACAAAACGGGATAAATATTGAATACTATCACGAAAAATTGAAATCTAAATCTGCATTGGTGAACGTTACAAAAATTGTCAAGTGCATGCTCCCAACCTCAAATTTACTGCAACACTAGTATTGCAATGAAATTAACACCACTCTTTGTCCTATCTGTTTAAACTCTCGTCCGTTCGAAATAATGCGAATTGTTGGAGTTTTTAGCGATTTTTTTTTAAATGTCCTTGAACAACGAAAAATTCCATGAAATCCAACATTCTTGTCTTTTCTAGGCCATGTTTGTGTACATAGAACGTGCAAGTTAGGCATAAATAAAACAAGAATGTCTGTTGTAATTTATTGCATTAGTAACAGTCCTAACCTAATTTTCGGCATAATCACCACCGTTCTGGCATTTGTCATAGCATGGCACTAAATTTTGTATGCCCATGGCATATGTGTCTGACAGCAAAGACTGGAACTATCTCGACCGCAGTGTAGCTGTCAAATCCTTGTCCTGCCAGAAACCTCTTCAGTTAAACAGAGAGATGAAGGTCTGTACATGCAAGGCCAGGGCTGTACAGGGAGTGGTCCAATATCTCTCACCTGAAGTGATGCAAAGGGCTCGCATGTACTCAGCTGTATTGGGGTTGTGCACATTCAATTGGCCTTCCGTGAATTGTCTGCACCATCGTCTGACTATACTATCACTCACGACGTCTGGTCTGCACACCTCACACGATTACTGGTGACTCTGTGCCACATTCTGAGAGTGCAAAAATCTGATTACTATATTCCTTTCCCGGATTCTCTGGAGTAAGAGAACGCGTTCTGTGAGCATGTTGAAGGGTGTGCGCCTCCTCCAATGAACGTGGGGAGGGGAGGGGCATCCATGGGGGGAGCTCATTCGCGGTCCAGTAGTTCCGTAGTAAACATGTCAGCTCGCAAGTCTAGGGGAACTCTGCATTCAGGTGAGCGCCTCATAGTGTTGAATGTGTTCGAGAACAACTTGTTTCAAAAGTTTAAAACACATGGCTTTGTTGGTTTTTTTACAAATGTTTAAAACAGTGTTTGAAACATGTTTTTCAGACTTGTTTAAAACAGACTTTAATACATGATGTTTCATAGTTTGTGGTTATTTGCATGTTTTTTTTAAAATGTATGTTTAAATTTGTTTTATTTTTTTCTGTTCTTCATAGCATCAAAAGTCAAATAAACGTGCAATATTATGTTATTTGTGTAAAACAATACACTGGCCATTGTTAAGAATAAAAGAAGATATTGGCAGCAGAAAGCATTTTGCTTTACGGCCATTACACCGCACAGCACTTCGTTGCTTTCATCCCGCACCCTTCCCCACCTACTCTGGCCCGGCCCACAAGCTTTCCCCTCTGCGCTTCGCTACTCCAGAGAATCTGGAAAAGCAGTATACATGTAGGCTACATCGCAGTCGGGGGGAGACTGTATGAGAGCTGCAATCTTTAACCTAGAACTGTCCTGAAACGGTTGCATTGCAATTGTACCAGATTACAGCTACATGCCACTTCTTCCTGCAGCATGTGTGTGTCGCTCTCTGACCACTAGTGCTGCATATAGGCACCATTGGAGCTTTTTTCAGGATGCCCCTCATATATCAGGGTGGCGACAGACCTGGAAAACCGGGAAAAGTCAGGGAATTTGAGGTGTCAAAAAAAAGTCGGGGAAATGTCAGGGAATTTCGTCATCATTGACTTCGAACACTCTTTTGACGAAAATTGTTATAACTCTGGCACTATGGGAGCAATCTACTTCGGATAACTTTTGTTTTGCAGCTAAAACATCAGTGCATGCAATGGTGTACAATTTACAACACCGGACCGAGGAAGGGGGCTTGGGGGGCACGTCCCCCGAATTTCAATGGAAACAACAAAAATTTGGAGTTTGCCCCCTCTTCTCCCGCTATTTTGGGGAGAAGGTGCAAACTTTAGTATTCTTTTCAAAGAATTTACACTTCTCAAGAGAATGAAACATGTTTTATGTTCTTGGGTGCCATACAAGTTGAATAATAAGCCAAAATGTGATTTTTTTTTTTTTTTACAAAAAATAACTATTTGCATTTTTGGAGGAAAATTGTTATAACTCGGGCACTATGGGAGCAATCTACTTCGGATAAGTTTTGTTTTGCAGCTAAAACATCAGAGAATGCAACGGTGTACAATTCAGAACGCCGAACCGAGGAAAGGGGGTTTGGGGGGAGCGACTACCGAATTTCAATTAAAAAAACCATAAAAATCTGGAGTTTACCCCCTCTTCTCCCGCTATTTGGGAAGAAGGTGCGAACTTTAGTATTATTTTCAAAGAATGGACATTTCTCAAGAGAATGAAACATGTTTCATGTTCATTGCTGCCATACAAGTTGAATAATATGCCAAAATGTAATTTTTCTTTTTTTACGAAAAATAGGTAATTTGCATGTTTGGAGGAAAATTGTTATAACTCGGGTACTATGGGAGCAATCTACTTCGGATAAGTTTTGGTTTTCAGCTAAGACATCATAGCATGCAACCGTGTACAATTCAGAACACCGAACCGAAGAAGGGGGGGGGTTTGGGGGCACAACCACCGAATTTCAATGAAAAAATAACATAAAAATCTGGAGTTTACATCCTCTTCTACCGCTATTTTGGGAAGAAGGCGCAAACCTTAGTATTCTTTTCAAAGAATGAACATTTCTCAAAAGAATGAAACATGTTTCATGTTCTTTGGTGTCATACAAGTTAAATAATGAGCCAAAATGTGAAAGAAACTCTGTTCGGAAATGTAGCATGGATATGTTGCAGAGGGGGGGGGGGGAGGTTGGTCATCAATATGAATTTCCCAGGCTTGCTCCAGACCTGTGTCAGCGTTTCCACCCAAACATAAGAGTATGAAGGTCCAAGAAGCACATTCATTTCGTAATCAGCACCATGATACCATATGGTATCATCGGGCCAGTACGACCTACTCTGATGATACCATATGGTTGGTATCATCGGAGGAGTAAAGGTTAAGCCTCTAAATATTATGTGGAAAATGCATTGAATTATCATTTTTTCTTGTCCGTATGGGAGTAGTAAGGGAACTTGTCAACAGATGGAGGGGATAAGAGCGGGTGGCGCCGTCCGATAGTTGTCGGACGTCGTAGTAAGGCATTTTGTTGGGCAAACTGAAGGAACATGGAAACAAATATGTTCCATTGATACATACGATTTTTGTCGAATATCGCCACCCGACAAAGTATCTCACTACAACATGCAACAGAAATTGAATGGACTGAAACATCCAACAAAAATCGCATGCATAAGAGTTTTAGACTGAAAATATGCTGCTGGAATTTTATTACTCTTCTGGATCACTTCACCTTATTTAATGTAGCAGTGCTTACGAAGGTTTTCTTTCATCATCCTGACGTATTACTGGTTTCGCACAAGTTAACATACGTTTACAATGACATTACACTATTCTTAGATATCAAGAAGAATCCAACCAAACGGGTTATACTGTATATTAAATACTATCACGAAAAAGTGAAACACAAAACTGCATTGGTGAACGTTTTAAAAATTGGCAAGTGCATGCTCCCAACCTCAAATTTACTGCAACACTAGTATTGCAATGAAATTAACGCCAGTCTCTGTCCTGTCTGTTTAATCTCGTGAGAGATGGTCTTAAATCTCTCACTGAGTGAAGTTAATGTCCAATATTATGAAATAAAATACTAATAATAAATACGTAAATATTTTAATATCATATTTACTCGAATTATTCAATCATAACAGCAAATCACTTCCTTCAAGAATTGACTTTTCTCTGCCAGCCCTGCTAAATTTTCACTTTCCATCTACTGATTTATACGAGGGGTGGCCAGAAAGTAATTTCCAATTATTAGGTACATTGAATTTTTGCAAACTCCAAAACTGTGAAAAATAGTAATTGCTGCGAAGTTATGTTTAGGAATGTGCAGTGATGTCTGGACACATTTTTCGCCCATTCGAAATATCGAAATAATGCTAATTATAGGCATTTTTAGCGATATTTTTTAAAGAAATGTCCTAAAACAATGAAAAATTCTATGAAATCCAACACCCTTGTCTCTTTTAGGTCATGTTTGTGTACATAGAACATGCAAGTTTTCCAACATTTTACTCAAGAGTAAACTATAGAGTTATACGTACGTGGAATAATTCCGATAGCCACATTAAATCATTTATTTCCCACGATTTTTTCAACTTCTATCAAAACCATTTGCATCACAGAGCAAAGTGGCAGGGTTCTAACAGGAGATCGAGTGTGTATCACACGGGAGCCACATCTTCGAATTTGTCGCACGAGATATGTTTTGAATTACCAAGCTAAGTGCGCACTATCGGCATTTGTCGAGTGAGTAATAATGGAGCTCAGTCGTTAGGACATCTGACTACTATGTGAGAGACCCGGGGTCGATCCCCTGCGGGGGAGAACCGGGATGTTTTCCACCTATTCAAACTGCTCCGGCGCCCACCCAGCATCATATGAAGCTGGTACCTTGAGGAAACTTGGAGGGATAAAGGTAGCCAGGAGTGTGGTGCTGATCACATTACCCCCACCTTCAGCCGTGATCAAGAAAGTGTGGGGCCCTAACTCCACACCAAATTCCATTATCTAAAATCCTTACCTTAAAATTAATAAAGGGGTATGGAAAATAACTTTCCCAAAATAACTTTCAAGATATCAAACTCTCGCGAAGAGGCATAAGCCATGTGACTTACAATTTGAAACAGTAGTTTAAAAACACCATGAAGGTATAATTTCAGATATTTGCCAGAAATGCGCTAAAATGAAAATGTGAATTTTGGGAAAAATTTTCGGCATAATCACCACCGTTGTTCTGGCATGTGTCGCAGCATGGCACTAAATTTTGTATGCCCATGGTATATGTGTCTGACAGCAAAGACTGGAACTATCTCTACCGCAGTGTAGCTGTCAAATCGTTGCCTTGCCAGAAACCTCTTCAGTTAAACAAACATATGAAAGTAGGTACATTCAAGGCCAGCGCTGTACAGGGAGTGGTCTAAGATCTCTCACCTGAAGTGATGCAAAGGGCCCGTGTGTACAACTCTATGGGGTTGTGCACATTCGATTGGCCTTCCGTGAATTGTCTGCACCATCGTCTGACCATACTATCACGCACGACGTCCGGTCTGCACAACTCACACGATTGCTCTGTACCAAATTCTGAGCGTGCAATGTAGGCTACATCGCAGTCGGTGAGAGACTTTATGAGAGCTGCAATCTTTAACCTAGAACCGTCCTAAACCGGCTACATTGCAACTGTACCAGATTACAGCTACATGCCACTTCTTCCTGCCTGTATGTGTGTGTGTCGCTCTCCGACCACTAGTGTTGCGTATAGGCACCATTGGAGCTTTTTCAGGATGCCCCTCGTATATGAACTTTCAGAAGCTTTTATTATTAGAGTGTTCCTGTTTTAATGTGTTGGTTAGCTAAATCAGGTACCTATACAATGCAATTCTATAAATTCCTTGCGTTAAATTTCTAATACTTACATACCCTTTTCGTCAGCATTAATGGTATAACTGCATATTGTCAGTTTCACAGTACTTCACTTGGATATATTGTACTGAAGCAGAAATCCCATGCGTATGACAAAATTCCATAATCCTTCCTTAGCTTGTGAATTGTAATAATTTTCCAAATTCACTATTTTGCAGTTTGAATTGAAATTATAGAAACTAGAGAAATTAAGTCAATTTAATAGAAGATAATATTGGTACTTAACAAAACCATACGTGGATCTGTATGAGTTTATTATTTCCATTTGCAAAAACATCGATTTAGTTTAGTTTGTAATTGTCAGGGAAAAATGTAAATTTTGTCCTGGAAAACCTGGAAAAGTCAGGGAATTTCATTTCTGGTTGTTTGTAGCCACCCTGTATATGAACTTTCAGAAGCGGTCATTAACATTGTTTTCCTGTTTTAATGTGTGTTTAGCTAAATCAGGTACACTTCACAACATCTTATTTGACCGCCCCGAAAGAATTCTAAGTCCCGAAATCGTAAACTTAGCAACATTGCACTTCGGCTCCAGGTGAGAGTAACCAACTTTGAGTAGGTCCTTCCACTAGACGAAAAACGCTGTGGTGATAGGTTTTCAATTTAACACTTTCCATGAACTTAGAAACTACAAACTGCTATTATAATACACAATCAAACGGAAATAATAAATTAGAAAAAGAACCTTGAAGGATATTTACGATTCTGCTTGCTCGACTTGAAATTTTGGGGGTTTGAAGCACTGAATAGAGTATTTCTCCACCTGGAGGAAATTGCCATCAAGTTTGTGAAGAAAACAAATTTGTGATGATTTTATGCGACATTTTATTTACAGTACCTTGCATAATATCGAACAGTTCTCAAAAACACATATTTTACACGACTTGTCGAGAAAATGTGCTTCAAACACAGGAAGGTGGGAGTCTTCATAAACTTCAAAATGTTTTTAAGGGTATAAAGTCATTAAGTTAACGTAGAGCAGTTGATTAGGCGCTGCTATCCTTATTTTTTGTCAAGCGTGAAAGATCGCTGGTTCAAATCCCACCCTCTCCTCTTTCTTCTTCTTCTTTTTTTTTGTTTGCTGAACAGATACCGTTGATATTAGAATATTTAAAAAATGAATCCGATGCACTTTTGAGGGACGTCCCTTCTGTGCATATTTCCCATTAGATGTTGGAGATTTCCATAATTTAAAGTTACAACTTATCCTTTTAGTTATTGTTCATATGTTGTGTTAACACACACATCATGATTAATTCACAAATCACATGTATGTATTCAGGATGCAAAATTTAATGTTATTTAAGTTATGTATTTTTGTTCTTCACTGACACCTAAAATATTGATTATTTGATTTCGATATACTAAAAAAGGATATACAGTTAAGGAGTGATGTAGTGCAGTACTGTAACGAAGGAGAGCGTTTAATGAGTTCAAATTGCAAAGATTGGTAATTTTATGTCCGTTCCTTCGTAATAACTGTTTTCAATCCCCTCACCACCATCTTACCATGCGTCTAAAACTAATAGTAAATCACTAATTAACATAAGTAAATTGTTATTGCGATGGAGGCCGATTCGATAAGAAACTACTAATAAGTATTTATATAGTGAGTGACAAACAAAAAATTCAAAACCTCATAATGATCGTTAATTCCTCACTGCTTTGTATCTAAAATGTTTGTCTTCTTTGAACAGAAAGTACGAGTATCAGATATAACAAACTTTCCGCACTAACTTTGCAATATTCGAAACCACCATCACAGACTTAGCTCTACATAACTGGAATCTGCGCATCCCACGTGGCATGTGACTTCCTCCTATCATCGAAACAACTTTCTCTTACTATTTCCTTTCACCTCGTGAAATACAGAGATGACCAATGTTAACTTCTTAGCACGGTGAATAAACTTTACATCCATGATAAACTCCTGAAAAAATCCTGCCTAGGTGGAGAATCGAACTTATGACCTCCCTCGTGAATATCAAGCATGCTACCTCTTCTCCAGATAGCTCATGTTAAAATTTGCTACCAGTTTGAAGAAACCAATTCACACATAATGTCATATCTATAATTTCATCATGGCAATTTTCATGAGGAAACTAATTCAGATAAAATCGATGAAAAATGATGAACATGTCTATTGGCATTTTGTCATATTTTGTAAATTGTGTAAAAATTCCATGTTTTGAACAAGCAATCATTTAGTTACGAAGTATGTTGTTGTTTGTTTAAACTAGGAACAGCAAAAAGGAGTCATTTGAACCAGAAACTTCAGCTTTTTTCCCAAAGACTGTATGAAAAGAGAGAGGAAATGGATATTCAATGTATGAAATATAAAATATGTTTGAAATTAAAACAATGGAAACCTTGAAAGATAATACTAACAAACTTCAAAATATGAAAAACATATTTTCGTGGTGGAAAACTCAGTCATTTTTGAAATATGAACTTGATTTTTTTCTGATAAAATGGAGATATGGGACGATACGATCCCTCAGAACTTTTATTCTGACCCTTAAAAACAATGCTAAACCTGATATCGTGTCCATTTCCCTTCAGTTAGAGCCAGAAAACACTTTCTATTTTACATTTTGTTTTTGCATTTTTTGGCTTTTAGTTTATTTGTCAGTATTTTTAAGTTTTTGTTGCATTTTTACTTATTTTTGAGGTTTATTTTTCTCCTCCCCTGTTGTTTCGTGCATTTTAAATGCATTTACTAGTAAAACTTATATATTTAGATGTCTTGACATGGTCCTTTTAGCAAATTCACCATGAATCGAAAATATGGTCAATGGAAAACATAATATTATTCTTAACTGAAATGTTTGGCAATGGATTAAAATACTTTGTGTGAAGATCTACTTTGAGGTTCTTTTCTGGACACTATTATCGCTTTAATCTGTAGTTTTAAAGTAAAATTAGTGATGATATTAAATACAATTACACTCTGGTGTACGCGAAGCAGAACTGTATTTTTGGATTCTGGCCGACTACAGTATCATAGAAGGCCCACTCTGAAAGGAGATGAATTGGTTGATTTGGTGTTTTAAGTCACATCTATGCATAGTAAGGCTAATTGGGACTGGACCTTCAGCTTAAAGTGGGATCCGAACCGAGTGCATAAAATAATGTGAACAGTGTGGTGTAGGGGATCGTTTGCTTATGGAATGGAAGGTCATGGGTTTAAACATACTTCTTTGCAAATTCTTTTTCGGGAAGTAAACTGCTTTGGACGAGAATGCTTATCTACGTTTCTTGGATATTTATGCGATTTATGTCCAGCATTTCCGGATGGAGAAAGTTGACATGTAAGTTCTTAATATGTGTTAACTTATAGCAGCTGAATGAAAGGAAAAGTATTTCCTAAAATCATGCCAATCACTGAAAGATTAAATACATTAGTAGAAGCATTACTTGAGGCATGCACAGTGGCGAGGATTATGGAGTGTGGAGGGGCAGATGACTCCGCACTATGCTTAATATCTACCAAGGGAAAGGAACTGTCCTTGCCTCCCTCCCCCCCCTCCCCCACCTTGTCCCATCAGTTTTGAAACCCCATCGTTGCCACTGAGCATGCATGGCATAAATATTTACAGTAATATCGTATAATATTATATTATGTTATTAGAACACTTCGTACTCGGTAAATAAAAAAGAAAAAATAATAAGGAAAGGGTGGGATTTGAACCTACGATGTTTCGATCTTGACGAAAACATTAAAAAAACGAAAGTGCTGTCATCTAACCAACTACTCCAGGAGATTGCTAACAGAAAGCTCAATAAAGCACGTTAATCTCAGTTGAAGCAGAATTGTGCCAGAGTTTCGAACCATTTTTCGCCAAGAGCCAAGGAAAATACACTTTGCAGAATCGTGTGGTGTTGTGCAAGGTATTTTTACTAAACAATTCCCATAAAATCATCATAAATTTGCCTTCTTGCATTCAAATGTGACCGCAATTCTTTCCAGGTGGATGAGAACCTGTTCAGTGTTTCACAATGCACATAAATTTCCCTATTTTCAAATTCAGAACAAAGAATCTTGAAATATTTTCAACATTCGTATTTCCACTTAACAATTTTTGTCTACTCTTATATTTTATTACTACTTTAGGGTATCTTTACTTTATGGAATGTGAAAGAATGAAAAAAATCACGAGCTTTTTTCATTTAGGAAGAAGAAATGTTGCAAAGTTGGCTACTCTTAGTTGGCTCTGAAGCGCTATGCTGCCAAATTTACGAATTCCGGACTTTGAAATTTTTCAGGGTGGTCAAATAAGATGTTGCGAAGTGTACCTATACAATGCAATTCTATAAATTCCTTGCGTTAAATTTGTAATACCTACATACCCTTTTTGTCAGCAAAAATGGTATAACTGCATGTTGTCAGTTTCAGAGTACTTCACTTGAATATACTGTACTGAAGCAGAAATCCCATTGATAATGTAAGGAAATATGCCACTTTCTTTTGTACAATTTAATTGTTTCACTTATATGCAAGAGTTAAGTTGTTTGCTTTACAGAGAAGAGAGAAGTAGCTTAATGCATTGAAAAATGAGTCCGCACTCATGGTTCTTGCAAGCAAGAGGGTTCCAAACCTCAGTGGAATATCAACATATAATACCGAGAATGTATAAGGAGACTGATAAATTACAAATTGTATTTCTTAATCACTCTTTACTCTTATCTCATTTAGTCGTAACTTTAAAAATAATTGAGTATTTTATTTTTAATAAAATTCCATAATCCTTCCCTAGCTTGTGAATTGTAATCATTTTCCAAATTCACTATTTTGCTCATTCAAATCATAGAGAATAGAGAAATTAAGTCAATTTCATAGAAGATAATATTGGTACTTAACAAATCCATACCTGGATTTGTATGA
The DNA here is from genome assembly GCF_977018435.1 of Lepisma saccharinum. Taxonomy (NCBI): domain Eukaryota; kingdom Metazoa; phylum Arthropoda; class Insecta; order Zygentoma; family Lepismatidae; genus Lepisma; species Lepisma saccharinum. Next base: position 19,964,152 of record NC_139230.1, on the reverse strand, counting down.
GTTTTATTATTTCCATTTGCAAAAACATCGATTTAGTTTAGTTTGTAATTGTCAGGGAATTTCATTTCTGCTTGTTTGTAGCCACCCTGGAAGTGAAAAGTCTTGTGGGGATGTTTATTCGAGCCTTTAGGATAGCTGGGGACAGCTTGTAGGATTAAACATTATAGCCATTGAATAACTTGGAGGGAAGGTGGCAGATTATGTAAATTTTCCTTGTTGAAGGATAATACAAATTTGCCATATTCCCACTTTATAATAAAGGAAAATCAGATTCATATTTAGAAAATGACTTTAAGACCAATGAAGTTTTCCACCACATAAAATAGGTTTTTTATCGTTTGTAGTTCGTTATGTTTTTACATGGTTTTAATTTCACAAATTTTATATTTCAGAAGTTAAATATCACTTTCCTCTTTTTATCTACAGTCTTGGCAACCAGGTTCTGGTTCAACTGCCTCCTTTTCGCTTTCGAAATCCTACTTTGAACAAACAAAAGAATACTTAACTAAATGATTGTTTGTTCAAAACACTGCATTTACACACCATTTATGAAATGTAACAAAATGCCAATAGAAATGTTCACCATTCTTCCCTTTCAGCATTTATTGATTTTTGCTGAATAAGTTTAGATTTTAAAAAAATTGTAATGTGTAAATTATAAACATATCATGCGTGCATTGGCTTCTTCAAACTGGCAACTAATGTGAGCTACTTGGAGAAGGTTACATGCTTCATACTGGCGAGGATGGTCATGGGTTAGATTCTCCATTGAGGCTGGAGCTTTTTTCAGGAGCATGATGTTGGGTGTAAAGTTTATCCACCTTGCTGGTAAATTCTTTCAGGAGGTGAAAGGAAAGCATCAGAGGTTCAGCATTTCTGGAAGCCATTTCGATGGTATGTGCCATGTGGAATGCACAGATTCAAGTTACATAGAGCTAAGTCAGAGGGTGGTTGTTTTGAATTTAGTGTAAAGTTTGTTAGATCTAATACTTTCTGTTGAAATAAGACAAGTATTTTAGATACGAAGCAGTGGCAAATTAACGATCATTCTCAGGTTTTGTTTGTCACTCATTATATAAATAGTTGTTAGTAGTTTTTTTATTGCATCAGCTCAGTCGCAGTAGCCAATTACTTACGTTAATTGGCAATTTACTATTACTTTTAGATGCATCGTAAAATGGAGGTGTGAGGGGATTAACTACAGTCATTATGACTGAACAAACAAAACTTAACCAATCTTAGCAATATGAACTCGTTCAACTCTCCCCTTCATTACAGTAATAAACATGCCTGATATTGCCTTTGCTTGGTGCATCTTTGCCAAAATAAACTGTCCCTGTGGTGCAGTAACCGAATTATCAACCCCTGCGGAGCTAGCGTACATCAGTCAGCTGTTTTGCATTGTGTGCCTCTTACTGCATTGCAAAGTTGTTTAGCGCTGTTAAAAGGTCGTTCCTGTTTCAGTGCAGTGTTTTTTTCATGATGAATAAGGAAACTGTACATAGTGAAAGCAAGAGATTAATATTTAACGTTGTTGCATTTTCGGAGGAAGTTTGCTACAAAGCGTGCATTGACTGCAGTAATGTATGGAAGTACGAAGCAGGACAGTGTGGACTGAATGAGCAGTGTAATTTTTTTTTAAAGATTTATTCTCTTTAAAACACTTGATTTGCTTGGTTCGATCAGTCTGTCATTAAAATTAACAGCTAGATAGATTACAACTGATTTCCTCCATGTGATAGTTGGATCGGCTTCTTTGGTATACACCAATGTTGGTATTCTCATTGTTCATTAATATCCGTGGAGCGGGGGAGGAAGTTTTTACAAAATATTTTGCAAATCTACAGTAGTATTGATATTGTAGATCAGTGATGTAGATGAGTGATTTTGTCAGGTTATCGAATACTGAATTACATATTGCACAATAACATCACTCTTGTGAATTGGCTGGATAATTTCAGAAATATTTGAAATTTGTTAAAAATCTGTGTTAAACAAAATCATGAAATATGACTGTCATAGCCTCATTTTCAGTGAAAGGTGATCAAAGCTTGGGTTGCCAATATGTATTAGCATTGTTGTGTATGCAAAAATTGGTGAGAGTATTTGAGAGTGGTGGTATAACTCTTCTGGATGCAAGACTGAAGCGCACACCTATAGAGCCAGACCACCAGCCGCCACTGCATCACTACTTAATATAATTGTGTGTGTGTTAGTATATAGAAATAGTATATATTTTAGGTGTCAGTGAAGAGCATAAACAATACATATATTAAATAACATTACATACAGCATCCTCAATACATGTATGTGATATGCCAATTAGTCATAATGTGTGTGTTAACACAACTTATGAAGAATTGCTCAGATTGCGGGACAGCATGTATTTGAGTCCACCTGGGTTTTTGGCCTGTGTATAAGACCGGTTGCAACCCACCATCATGAGGAAATTGGGTAGCTAAGAGAGTAGCTTAACAGGGGTCTGAAATCTCCTATAAGGGCTGAGGGTTCAACGTGCTGACCCCACGTCACCAGTTGAAGACCTCCACACCTCTAGGTGGGATTGTGGGATGGAGACTGGCAGTCGGGGAGACCAGCCTAGGCCCTTCAAGGGCTGACGAGCCACGAATTATTACTATTTTATGCAGAATGGCTAAAGGAAAGAGTTTTAACCTTAAATCCTGGCAATCAACAGCTTCCAAGGGGAAAAATGCGCAGTGTGCATCTGATAAATTTTTGAAATGTTGTAATATTAACTGTGTCTGTTCAAGATTGAGTCCACGACCTTCCATGCTTGATGAAAAATAAAGATACTAGCATCTAACCCACTGCTCTACATTGACTTGCTGACAATATGCCCTTACAAATACATTGACATTTATGAAAACATCCACCTTCCTGTGTTCCAAGCACATTTTCTCGACAAGTCATGAAGATAATTTTTTGAGGACTGTTTGATATTATGCAGGGCACTGTAAAAAATGTTGCATAAACTCCTCATAAATTTGCTTCCTTTTATTCAAACTTGATGGCAATTTCCTCCAAGTAGAGAGAATCTCTCTTCAATGTTTCAAACCTCTGATTTCAAGTTGAGTAAGCCGAATCTTAAAAAATTCCACAATATTCTTCATCCAATTTACTATTTCTGTTTGAATGTGTATTATAATAGCAGTTTATAGTTTCCAAGTTTGTGGAATGTGCGAAATTGAACACCTTTCACCACTTTGCATCTAGGTGAGGGACAAATTCAAAGTTGGCTATTCTTACATTGCGCTGAAGTGCAATGTTGCTAAGTTTACAAACTCTGGACTTAGAATTCTTTCGGTGTGGTCAAATAAGAAGTTGCGTAGAGTACACTTAGGAGGAACAAAAGTGCTGCTAGAAGCAAAATGCCAGACTGTGCCATTAAGAAACATAAGTTTGATTAAAGAAGAAACAAGCACCCTTGTCACATTGAGGTTAGTAATTCACACTTTTTCCTTATGAATATTTACTATGCAGTTGGATGAAAATTTTCTTTGATACCGTATTGTGAAACAATTTTTTTTTTTTTATCTAGATGCCTAGAACATCAGAAACACTAAAATATATTTGTGTTAGCTGAAACAAATTCTTCTCAGAAACACAATTCCAGAATTCCCCTTGGCTGTAAAAATAAAATTTTCTGACAGGCATAAAGAAATGTTGGGACTCTGTAGCATTATATGAATTTCATGCTACTCTTTATAACCTGATGCTTTACAACTGGTTTGGTTGCTGTATGATATCTAATAATGTTCACCAAAAGAAAGGTTGAAATGTTCATCAATCAGCCGATACATTCATACTATGCATATATTTGTTTGTATACACTTTTCAGCATATGTTCTATACCTGTCTCAATACACATACAAAAAGTGACAATGATATGATACTGCCTTAAAAAGAATAGTACACAATTTTGCACTTCCGAACATCTCTAAATTATCATTTTCATGAGACAAAGTTTTTTCATTCAATTATATTCTCAGATGAACTAGTATCATTAAAAATATGCCTCCACCAGGAATTTAATTTTGGATCCTTTGCAAGGGAACAGCAATAGCTGCAACGCTATCAGATGGCCCAATTAATTTTATGAGAAACAGGCTCTCTAGTCCTGTATTTCTTTCGGATGTTTATGCAATGTCATTTGGTGTCAAGTAACATCTTTTTAGATACTCTGTTTATTGTTATGAGTAGAGCCCGGAAGTTTGGCAAAATGCCTCTTTTTATCTACTGCATATATTGATAAATTTTTTCCGGATATACGTTTCTTATGTTGTTTCGAAGGATTTGGAAGCCTTTTCATTTTGCCTATTTTGCCTATTTGGGACCCCACTGCCTATTTTTAATTATAATGCCTTTTTTGCCTTTTTCAATGAAATTTGACATTTGTTTAAAAAAAAATGTGTATATAAATTATTTTTCTCCCAAAAAACGTTGTTGGCATTTATTTTTCTTCCGTTTATTATGTGAATAATTTTCGCCTTATTTAAGTAATATTGAACTCACGCATGTTTCAACATTGCTGAAGGAGAAAAGTGTGAGAAAAAAGTATTTCATGCTGAGTCAGGATATTGCCTTTCGGTTAATATTTCTTGTGCATGATTGACTGCTGAAGTGGACAGGTTGATTTCGAAATAGAAATAACAAAGAAAATATTTCTGAAATCTCCCTCTCGAACCCGAAAATTTCAGGAAGTTGCGATTGAGCTTAGTTTACCTCAGCAACCAGTCTTGACGAGATAGGGAACCTGGATATCGGCAGCTATATATTATGCTAACAACCTTCAAAAAATCAGTGAGGTGATCGATGCTCTTCCAGAAAATGAAGCGGCTTCAATTCGTGAAGTGAAAAAACTCCTGTGCTATTCAAGTTTACTTTTGAACATTATGGTGCATTGCCAGAGACAGGAATCTATGCAGCAGATGGAAGTGCCAGGAGAAAAGGGGTGAGCTGTTGCGGAAAAGTGCTAACGGGTAGTGAGTGCAAATGAGGACTTGAAACAATTGAAAACAATTTGTGATATTCTAAAAGGTGAAAATGCTGTTACCAAAATGAGTCCAGCTACATTAGCTTGTTATATGTATGCTCCAATAACTACTGTCGAAGTAGAAAGATAATTTTCTATTATGAAAAACATTCTCTCTGACAGACGACTATCAATGAATGTTGAGAACTTAAAAAAACACCTGGTAGTAATGTGCAATCAAGACGGAGAAAATTGAAATGCTCTTCCCAATTTAGATTTTAACATTTTACCAGAAATTATAGATAAAAGTAAGCGACTTCTAAATGTGCCTTTTTTCGGTTTATTTTGCCCTTTTTTTCATTTTTAGTGCCTATTTACCACATTATAAATGCCTTTTTGCCTGCCTATTTTAACGAAAATAAATGCCTGAACTTCCGGGCTCTAGTTATGAGACTAGGCAAAATGCAAAGGACATTTGGCATATAATTGTTATATTTGTGCCTTGAATCACTTCCACAAGAGCTGTGACTGCAATGCTTATCAAACGTGTTTTTAACAAGGCCCGAAACATTTGCCGGAATCATGGCAGCAGGAGTAATTTGGCACATTGAATTGTGGGGGAAGTTGTTCGCTGAATATCATACATTTCTAGCCCGTAGCTAGAATTGTTGTGTGTGGGCTTTATAAACCATCCATTTTTTCATAAGTTGAACAATATTAAATGAAGGTAAATTGTGTGTGTGGGGTGGGGGTTGTTCATTAAGTTAATATATAACAGAAAATTTAGAAATAATATGCAAATACAGATATTTTTTCGATATCTTCTAAAATACTTGACTTCTCTAGTAGTGTTAATTGAATACCACTGACCTTATATCTTAAATACACACTCCATTCCACTTTTGTTGATACAGATATTTATATCATTCAGAAAATTTACTCGATCGCAGTGCCTGCATGCCTGCCTAAAAAAGTTGTAGTCTGTTCAAGGATGATTCTTGCTGCTAATGTCCCCATCAAAATTTCCATTTTGCACCAACTGAAGCATGTGAATTATGCCTCTGTAATTTTGAAATAATGTCGTCATCAACATTGTTGTAAAAGTCATGAGAAATACCTTCCCTCATACTTTGGCACAGTATTTAGAAAACGGTGCAACATAGAACTTTGTTTGAAGAAGTGTTTAATAGTGTCTACACATTTAACAGTAACCAGATATAATGATGGTTAAAGCAATGAACATATGGAATTATCTGACCTCCACACAACACCACCAGGGGTTTCAGCAGTGGCGTCTCGTCCCTTGGGGCTTCCGGTCTTAGCCCCTAAAGAAAAACGGATGTATTCACGTAATTATCAATCACCATAACGCATAACTATCACACAGTCTTTTAAAAGGCGATTTTTACCCACGTAAATTCATCGTCTGTTGCAATGGACATGACAGCGCTCCTAGCAGCATTGATGTCAATTATCGTTTTCCGGGGCACGTCGCAAAGGAAGGTGTGGCCTACACCCACCTACGCTACAGTGAAGGTCACATGCTAGCAGAGAGAGGAGGGAAGAGTGCAATGGATATGAGTGCTGATTTGGGGCTAGCTCTGTTGCGTCGCGTTCGATCTCGCGTGTTCTTCTGTAGTGTTTTGGTGGCTTTCATTCGCTATGTTTGAGTGAGTTTGGCAGGTTTGATGTTCGAACACAAATTGATGAAGGACATAGGCTGTCAATTACAAGACACAATGAATTTGTCCGGAAAAATAGGCATATATTAAATAGAATTATCGATTGCTTAAAATTCTGTGGTGGACATGAACTTGCTCTACGAGGACATAATGAAAGAGAACAATCTTTGAACAGAGGCATCTTCCCAGATTTATTATCTCTTCATAGAAGAGGGAACTTCGTGTTCTTTATTGTAGTGAAGAGTTGAAAAACATAAACTCTATCAGTAGATTGCATTCATTTTTTATTTAAAATTATTTAGAGGGTACCTTTTCAGAAACAGTAAAAATGACAAACATAGTTTTAATAACTCCAGTGGCAACAGCTGAATCTGAACGATGTTTCAGCACATTGAAGCGTATTAAAACCTGATTAAGAAATGCAATGGGACAAGACAGACCAAATGCCTTGGCACTTGCTTACAATAGAGATAGAATACATTTCAAACAAAGAGGGCTTCAACGAAAAAGTAATAACAAAATTTGCTGAGCAGAAAAACAGGAGTCAACGTTCGTAGAAAGGTATGTTTCAGAACAATACCTGTTTCTTTTGTAATCATGTGAATTGTCATTATATTTTAAATTCTTTAAAAAAATAAGTCCAGTTTTGTAGTTTAGAAGAAGATAAATACCCGTTTTTTTGTAATTCATGTAATTTGTCCTTACATTTTAAATTCTTTCAAAAAAGTAAGTCCAGTTTTGTAGTCTAGAAGAAAAAAATACCTATTTTTTGTAATTCATGTGAATTGTCATAATATTTTAAATTCTTTAAAAAATAAGCCCCGGCCAAATTTGAGGCCACGAGATGCCACTGCAAAACCGTTTCAGGTTCAAATCCTGACCTGGGTATGGGTGTTCTTTGCGAGTGTCCATTCATCATATCATCACTCATCCCAATCTTTGCAAATTAGCCAAAAGTGTCACAAAAAGCGAAGTAAAATAAAGCAAATCAATCATTCGTTCATACTCATCCTTGCGATTAGCCAAAAGTAGCAGATGCTGAACTTGCACACTCTAGATCGACTTACTCACTTCCTGTAATTTTGTGCAAGGAACATCTAAATTACCCACTCATAGGTCATTCCTGGTTAGATATTGTTACTCTGGATTGGAGGACGCTACTGTTATGCTCAGTCTGGAAGTTCTATGGTAGTGATACCTACAGAGATTGAGCAATTTCAACACCTGCAGTCGAAATCTAGACAAGTCTATACTTCTAGCTCTGGTAGTGATGAATCGAAGCCAATGCCGAACACCATGCATGTGCCGTTGAGTGAAGATGCTGCACTTGTGACTGATACACTTAGCAGATTACATTTTAACAACGAAAAACCAGTTTATGATGAAATTTGTCAATTCACACATCCGAAGGTCAAGATAGATCTAAATAAAAGGTGGCCGGAAGCTACATTCATAGGACAAAGACTCCACATGGACCATTTCTTCTTGACTGGGAGGAAGTTCCTGTTACTTGTGGATGCTTACAGTCACTGGGTAGATGTCTGGCCAGTATCATTCAGATACACCGCAGACCATACGCTGGATTCTTCAGTCATGCTCGACTCTCGGAATTCCACAGACAATAGTATCCAACAATGGTTCAGCATTCAGCAGCCTCATGTTCCGTTCCTTTTGCCAGCAGTTCGGGATTGAACAGATTACAATACCACCATACCACAGTCCTAGCAATGGACTTGCAGAGAGATATGTATGCACGGTGAAGACTGGCATGTTGAAGGTGTTGCACAAACATCCACATCTGACTTCTTTACAGGTCAATTCCAAGTTAGCAGAGTACCTACTGTTTTTGAGGAATTCACGGTTGGGAGTGGAATGTAGTCTTCCTGCAGCCTCAGTCCTCACCTTCAGTCCAAGAACATGAAACTGTGTACATGATGATCCTACAAGAGATGCTGAAAGGACAGAGGCTCATCCTTTCTTGAAACCCAGGAACAGTCACAAGTCATACAGGATATTTTCACCTGCTGAAACCATATGGGTTCAATCACAGAAGCACTTGTCGCCCAACCTCAAGCATGCAGATATTGTATAAAGGTTAGGTGGAACTCACCTTTACAAAGTGTGCTTTGCCGATGGAATTCAACGAGTGGTACATTCACGTTGGATAAGAGACAGGACATATAGACAACAAAACAGTCCAGAAGACTGGGAAGATGATAATCCACTCGGACCAGAAGGTGCTGCGGGGAGGGATCAAAAATTCGGACTCCAAAACTACCCCACCCCCAACCAGAGGTTGGTGGACATAAACCCTAAGATGCTGATCCTGCTCCACGACCAAGATTCACATCAACTCCTCATGTGCCTAGAAGGTCGACCAGGGTTAAGGTACCCCCTGACATACGGTTAACATTGTTAATTATGTTTTTTGTGACTCTGGGAGGAATGTAGAGCTGCCTCCTAGAGGAAGAAGAAGCAAACTACTGTTGCTATGCAATAGTCTGTGCAAACAAGATGGAATGTGGAACGTAGTTTTGTTATAATTTAAAGTGTTACGTTGTTTATTAGTTTCTTAAATGCAGTTTATCTTGTTAATGCATGTATTTGTATTGCACAACAGCAGTGAAAGTAAAGAAAGTGAAGTAAAGAGAAACCAGATCAATCAATATGGAATTAGATGACCGTGCCATTTCTTGATTAGAGTTTGCATGCTCCTTTATCATAACTGAAGCAGAGGGAATCTTGTATTACTTCTCGCTACTTCGACTTGGGCTCATAAACAATGAATGAATGTGATAACTGCTCTTCATGTTTTGTGAATTTATCTTTCATCAAGTTATGATCAAAATAATATCCTGTCTACGATTTCACTCATCACTGCAAACAAATTTTAACAAAATAATTCTAGGGGCTGTCTGCCAGGGCAGGCTCAGCATAATGGCCCCTACCTTGCTATAGGCCTGCAAAGGTTATGTGAATTCAATCGAAATTGTACCAATATCTATACAGCTGACTGAACGTGGGTTCAGTGCCATGAATCTAAACTTTACTGGTCAGAGAAATCATTTTGAAGTTGAAACTCTTTCAGAAGGCACTGGACCTCCAAATTTTCAGGTTTATTAAAATTTTAAAGTTTACAAACATTTTCAATCCTTGACTCCTTTTGTTAACCTCCCGAGATCTGAGGAGCAATTTTTTTAACTTCACAAATGTAACAGTTATTTATCAAAGTAGTCCTGGATTTTTTTTCTTCTGCCTCCCCTGCCCAACGTTAGGTTGCAAAGTATGCCTATGAACTACATTGATGCATATTTCCTTGATGTGCTATGCAATGAAGCAACACAACTATTAGTTTTTTCTCTCGCCATCCCTTTTTAGCTGCAAAGCTGCTAATCTATTGTAAGCATCAGCAATGACTCCTTTCTTTCGTTTAAATTTGTTTTCTAGTGTAATCATTAGCAAAGTGGAGGTGGGAGACTTTCTGCTATGAAGGACTACTGAATGACTTCCAAAGATTTGGGTGGGCCACATCGTCGAAGAAGAATTTATTTTGAAATTCACAAATCTAAATATTGGTGTAAAAATTTTAAAACTTACATTAAAAATGTGTTGAATTTTAGGTTCAGATCTGCATGATTCAGTGGGTGGGTAGAGTGCACTCCTAAACAAAAGATCCTGCATTTGAATACTGTAAGGTCTCTCATTATTTTCATCATCCTCTTTACACTTTCATTTTATTTTTATCATGAAATTTGCCAATTTTATCTTCACAGAGTGGGCCATGGCCCACCTTTGCTGCTGCTGCTGCTGCATCAGTATTCATTTTCTTAGATAATCTAGACATATTTTGGGAGGGGTCCGAACAAAGTGTGTCACATGTAATACTACTATTATTTATAATTAATAGATACAATTTATGTATTAATACTAATGCTAAAACAGGTAAATTATTAATAATTATTATTACATGTACAGGTAAAAATATTGTATATGAATAGTTTATTTCCAGTTAAGAGCACTTAAAGTTGTATAAAACAGCTGTCCTACCAAATAAATTAATTTTAAATGGATTACTTATTAAATACGAAAAAGGTTCTTAGCTTCTGCTGATGAAGAGTAAAGAACTTGATAATTGTTATGTGCTTATTATTAGTAGTAGTGTTATGCATGAATTTTCACAGGCACTGTCAACGCAAAGCTGTATAATCACAATCTACTCCTTTATGCAAGTGCTCCAGAATCAACTTCATATTATACAATATTAAACTTTATTTATTATTATTTATTTAATTTTGGACTTTGTCTTTCTGGGGATCTGGAACCCTCTGAACCTCCCTGAACTTTTAGTTTTGCAATGTTTGCAGTCTTCATGAAACTCGAAGATTTGAGAGAGAGAGAGAGAACACCATAGGAATACAAGCATCGAAGTTTTCTTTGATAGCCATTGAAATTCTTAGTCTCAATTATCCTCTAAGATTAAACTATATTCTAATTCCAATGATAAATTTTAACATTTTCATAACATATCTGTTCGTAGTAATTGTAGTGGTTCTGATGGTACTGTCACTGACACTTCTGGGTTGTAATGATCTTGCTGGCTTAAATTGGGATTGTTACAACCCAGAAGGGTCTGTGACTGTACTGTTAGTGTTTCTGTTGTCATATGTCATCTTCCTGTCTTGTTTGGCTAATCGCGACAATGAGAATGAAATGGAGATTGCATTAAATTGATGGACACACTCAAAGAAACACGATGCCTAGGTCAAGACCCGAACCCTGGAAAGTAAGATCGTGAGTTGGTGGCATTAGTGGTGCTGGTAGAACAAGATGATTCTTTCCCCGCTATACTTGGGCTATTCAGGAAGGGGCGAAGCTGATATTTTGAAAACTAGGAATGTTTGACACTTAAATGTATGGGGTAATGTCTCCTTACCAGGCCTGGGCCCCTCTCAAAATTTGCCAAATTACACTGCTCTACAGTATTATTTATTTGGAAATTTATTAATGCATAATAAATCCATTTATATCAGGATATCGACAGTAAAAAAATACATAGTAAGACACACACACATAAATATGAATATAACAATAACTAGAGTAAAACCAATATTATTTGCTCCAGCTGAAGCCATTTTTATTGCAAATTTACCATTTTACATGATCTTTAGTGTACCTCATGAGTTTTACCACATTTTTCATGTCTGTGAAGAATACTGCTAATTTCATTTGATAAAATTTCTAAAATAGTAGTATTTTATTAATAAAATGGTTACAATTGATTAATATACATATAACTGACAGATACATTCTAAGTTGTTGCTTCAGTACAATTTTGCCCTAGTAATTTTCCAAAACTTTCTATTGAAGGTCGCCAGAAAAAAGCCTTGGCCATGCTGCTGATCCTTACATCTGCATGCTGCACACTCTACCAACATCTGCACATAAATTGAGTGAAAATAAAAATCGTAAATTCTCAAAATGCTTGGTTTTATTTTCGAATCTTAAAATCGAAACTGTATTAAGTAGAAGGAAAAAGTACTAGGGAGGACAGTATATTTTAATCTGATAACATCACTTCATAAATGAGGTGTCGTTTCTGTTTTTTTCCAATTTGAAAACAATAAACGGTTTCCTGAACTCACATGATGCTATTTCTTTCGGAAACTAACATTTTGAAAGCGAATTCATTCAGTTTTGTCCAGAATTTTTCCATCGGAGCTGGGGGCGTAATTTAGAACCAAAATTGCAATAAATTATACTTTGCTGGAAAATTTTGGGGTGCGTTGAGGACATTCTGGCGGTCATTTTAAGGTGGCGACAGAGGGGTCGCGGTAACTACAAACATAGCTCTAGCCTGTTAAACTTTGTGATAAATGACAATATGTCGAGTCTTGAACAATACAGTATTAAGCATATATCCAAAAAAAAACAAGCAGTAGGGAGGAGCGATTGCCTCTATCGCCTCCCCGCGCCTGATCACTGGCGTACGCAAGGGAGGAGCTGATGGGGCTACAGCTCCTCCAGAAATTTAGAGTTATAAAAATTTTCAAGTGAAAACATAAAGATCTCGGGAAGAGCCAAAATGATAATGGACATTTCCACTTTGACATGAAAAACGTTTTAAAATCCATTCATTTTACAGATAATGACACAAACATGAGATGTGCAAAATATCTCTGCGATATTTGTTTCGGTTCTCGAGAAACACGCCTTCAAACACAGCTGAAATTCACCTACTACGTCACGGATTTGAAAACTTCCTCTCCACAGACAGGAGGTCCTCTGACGTCATCACTTAGAAATGCGTGCAGGTTGGGCTTCTGCTCGTCCCGTCAACTTAACATGAGTCCCGGAAGCGACAGCAAATTCACTTGTTACTGTGTAAAACAAGTATCTTACAACTTACAGTGCAAAAATCTGTGCTCCATTTCTTGGAGATGAATTATGCCCTAGCAGTATACTATATTTACTATAATTCAGCCACTCGGTAGAGGGTTTTCCCATTAGGGTGACAAAGCAAACCTTGTAACGGTCAGTGGCTGTACACGTTAACATAGGATGACCAGACACACACATTCAAAAAAGAGGACAGAGCATGGCGAAAAAGAAGGACAAAGCCATAAAAAAGAGGACACCGCAAAAAATGACAAAACATTTGCCATTACTCATAACTTAATCAATATAAAAAAATCTTACTAACATGTTGCTCACAGATACTTTTCAGGTGATCTCTTTCAATAACTTCCTCTTACCTTTAAGCAAAGAAGAATCTTCTAATCTGTTATTTAACAAATGACAAAGAATATCTAGAATTTGAAGCACAGAATTTTACTCCTTTTCTAATTCTTGGATATTAGAATGTAATATACTCACAAGTGAATGCAAATGTAACAAGTAAGATTCGCTCTAACTTATTTCCAAAAACCGAATTAAAATTTTGGTTAGTTTAGATTGAGTACAGAAATATGATTTTAATGCCAGGAACATTTCTAGCTCTCTTTCAACAGCAGGGGAAAGTGACAGCCACCGTACACTTTATCTCATATTTGTTTCTTCCATCCTTTAAAAGCTGGATATTTTCTGGCAAGATCATTGTTGAATTTGCACTTTCGCTTCGTTATGTCATGAAAGAAAATATTACTTAATAATCAAAATTCTCCCTACGCGTTTCTGTATCGCCTATGCATAACTCGAAAAGGAACTGGCCGACCTCCGTGGCGATGCCAACGGTCCCGGATTCGAATCCCGGCATGGGCATGGGTGTTCTTTGTGAGTGCCCCTTCATCAAAATCATCATATCATCGTTCATCCTCATCTTTGCGATTAGCTAAAAGTGGCAGAGAAGCGAAGTAAAATAAACCAAATCAATCAATCGAAAAGAAACTGCACAGACTACGTGCGTTCCAGCCGTTTGAGAGGGCGAAGCAACGAGTTAGAATAATACTAAAGACTAGGGTGCTGAATTTTGCCTATTTGCCTTTTATATTCCTTTGTAGTAAAACATAGGCTTTAATGTCTAAAGTTCGTTTCATGGTGTTTCTAGTCAGAACGCATTTTAATAGTGCCTATAAATTCCTATTTTGCTCTATCGTACCAAAAACTGGCTATTCTGCAATGTTTGCATACTTGAGCTTTTTTTACGTTCCTTTGGCTTTCCCTACATTGCACAATCGAAGGCTTTGTTTATGTTGTACTGACTGAAATCTGGTATTCGACATATTTGAGGATCTCAATTGGAACATTATTTAAAATATTTTTTTCTTACAATGGTGCAAATTGTTTTTTCATCAATTGTTTAAATTCGCACACAGTCGTTAGCACAAGCTCTTTTTGTGAGAATTACTTTAATTGACGATTCCCCGCAAATGGGAATTTCGGTCATAGTTTGTTAATCGTTAGCTCACTTTATGACAGTCAGTTTTTGTCACCTACTTTTTTTTATCCTAGGTTTTCGTTATTTTATATTTTTCTGTAACTTCGTATCCGCTTGAAGCTTCGGTAGAAAAACACCGCGTTTCTGAACCTTTTGTGTTTTTCTGCTTTTGTCAACTTTTCCCCCTTTCGGTCGTAGGAGCTCGGAACCAACAGGTGCTGTGATAAATCCTTCACTGTTCTTGAGCGACTTTTGTGCATTTGGCGACGGAAAGTCAACTTGGGAGGCCAATTACTGAAGGAACATGTTACGTACCGGATGAGGGTAGAACTATTCTTTTCACCCCATTTTAACGCAACACGTGTGCCCCAAGAAGCTGGACCAGGCAAAAAATGGACGCTTGACCACCAACGTCGTAACTCCAGATTCCCGCGCCTAAAAGTCAGTCCGTTGTATTCGAAGTTTCAAGCTGTCTTTATATAGTGGCAGAACGAACAAACACGTACAGTCTAGCGCCAGTTTTCGAACCGACAACACCTCTGCGACAGTCGGAGTAAAGATTCGGGACTTTGTCTTTTTCTACCGCGCCGTGTATTTTAACCTGCGTGAGTGAGTGACAGTGACTAGTTGTACGAATACGCCGTGTTAATTGGTGACCTGTGCACTGGATTCGCGTTATTCGTTTTGTGACGAGGAACATTAATACCACAATGGCGGGCTAATCACGAGAGAAGGAGGGCCTGGGGTCTTCCTAGCCTGCCTGCATGAAGCCGACAACGCAGCAGATCATCGCTCAGCGTCGCGACGCCACACCACTAAAACGCCGTCACAAACACCACATCGCCACGAATAACGCCCACAGCCCGATTAGAAGCCATGAAATGATACCGCCGAAAGCCGAAGCCGAATCAGCATCCTAGAGTACTTCGATGCCGACGCCGACACCGACGCCCGACGAGAATTCTACGGAGAGAGAGAGAGAGAAATTGGAAGATGAAGCGACACCAGCCCACACTTAGATCTACCGTCTAGAAGAGAGATTGAGATAATGAAGCGACACCTACTGCGTCTTGAGACGACGCCGACGTCCCGCGTGAGATTAGCAGCGAGAATCCACGAGTACCCCCGGTTAAGGAACTTCGCCCGTTTTTCGCCGTCCCCCGAGTAGAGAGAGAGACGATGCGAATCAATTAATCGCTCCATTACGAGGCCGACAAGATGACAGAGAGGCTGTTTTCCCTCGTCTATAATCGCCGTGATGTAGGAGCATAGAAGGAAAGTGTGTCAAAGAAGATTGCGAAGTGCCGCTACAAAGAAGTAGCGTGGGGAAGTGTTAGTGTGGCAAAAAGGACCGCGGATTGACGTCACCACGCCGTTTAGAGGACTACGGTAAACGTCGCTGAAACGTCTAGAACGTCGAGATGGTATAGTATACTACTGTTAATTTTCTATATGTGTGAGTGATCATCTACCCAAGCCTCCAAAGATCGGCCGTCGGACGAAAAGATACCAGTATTTAAAATTAAAAGTCGCGAAGGTATTGATTATAATTATTTCTTGCCAACATAATCTAAATTTCAAAACAATTGCTAATTAGGAAGATCGATTCACAGCATACTGTTGTTTTTCCACGCTCTGCGCCGAACTGTTGAGTAATATTTTTTGTTTATGTCACCTTATATGCTTTACTCGGTAATATTTGATTAAAACTGCATAAATCGTGTATCTATTGCTGAGATCATCCCTCAAGTTTGCTAAGTGAGGAAGTAAATTAACTGCGTGCTATTTTTAATATATATTCATACATAAGTGTCTTCATTTTTTCTCTAAACATGTATGCCTTGCAGTAGATATCTATGTTGCACGAGTTGCGTGCCCTGCCTAATGTTACTGAAGTTCCAAGGCGATTAGTGATAATTCTACAACAATTATTTAAATGTTTTTAATAAATTGCAAAAATATAAAAGTTTACGCGTCATGCCCGTTGGCAGAATGTAATGAGCACGCGCAGATGAAAGTTTAGTATCTTTAATTCTAAGCCAATTAACGTCTTCGGGCGCAGTTTAATATTCATAAGAAAAAACTAAATATTGCATGGTGTCTAAAAAAGGGCCAATGTATTTATGTTAATGTAATTATTCCCCTGCAGTATTAGAGAGTGTGTGAATGCTTGAATGATAGTGAGGGGTTGTGTAATCTGTCTATTTTTGTGTGTTATATAATATACATTTTTGTTATTTATGATTTGACTATGATTTGTGTTCATACAAATAGTATACTAATCCTCATAACTGGTGGTATTTATATTTTAGTTCAACGTTAAGTCAGCAAAGCATTCCTGCTGGCTAACATCAATTATTATTATTATTGATTATTATTATTATTATTCAACGTCACTTTATGCACGAGTCGGCTATTCGTCGGGGGTAAAAACCGATCCGGTCACACGTACCCTGGAATCAAAACCGTTAGCTGGGCCCGACACCTAGGAAGGGGACTTCGGTCTCCGGACTAAGTGTCAAACATAGGTCATGGTGTAAAAGGGTCCCAGGGTGAGAATTTGGCATCCCGATCAGGGACCGGTCTATCTTTTACCCTCGTCGAGGGAAGTACATTTTCATTTTTTTTAATTGATAGATAGCGTGACGATTTTTCCATTGCTTTGGTTAAACTTTCATTAGGTATTTTGTGTTTACGTGTATTTTTGTGGCGTTTTTATTATTTTTTTTTTGTGACATTTAGTATTTTGAGTTTGCGTTATTCATTTCTTGGCGCGAATTTGATTAACGTAAAGGGCAATTAAGTATGCGAATATCGGCAAGGGCGAATTTTCTAGGAATTATTTCATGCAAATTTAGTGGCGACTTTATTTGTGTGTGTGTGCGTAGGCTTTTTTGTAGGTAGCAGAAAGGGGACCCGTCGTGCCCTCCTCTCTGCACTTTTGATAGTTATTTGTTTGTATTGTTTTTTCTGTAGTGCGTTTCATGCTTTTGAAGTGTAGACTTATTTTCTGACAACCTCAGGACATAGTGAGTGGTTTTAAGAATCTAATGAAATTGCGAAGTGATAAAATTATTTACGGAAACATGAGCGAAGCACGGAATTGTGTAGTTTGCGGGATTGAAATCCCATTAAGTGAAATGGACCCGTTGAACGAAGCGCAGCCGCGCTGTAGTACTTGTGCTATTTCGTCAGGAATGTCAGGACACGGGGGCTTAGTCGTAAATACTGCATCCACGCCACCTTTTGAAGACCTGAATCAGCTGACCGCTTCCCCTCCGGAAGAAGTCGCTCCGATGGAAAAAACAGATGATGTATTAAATAATGGCGCCGGCACCAACGACAGGATGTTCGAGATGATAAGACAGCTGATCCGAGCGGAGCATGCAGAGACACAAAAGCGGATAGAACAGCTTGAGACCCGATTCCAGGAAGTGGTGCGTGTTTCGGCGGAACAAATAACTGAACGTTTTTCCACGCGCTTGCAAGACTGTGAAAAGAAACTCGACGCAGAAGTCGCTCGCTTGGATTCCCGTGTTGATGACCAGGACCAGCAGTTGGCAACGCTGTCGCGACGGACAGACCAGACGGACCAGGATTTGACAGTATTGAGGAAATCCTCGGCCCAGCTTGAGGCGAGCTGTCACCAAAACTTCGAAGGTATGAGAGAGCGCGTGGCGAAAACAATGGGCGAGGTTGATGACCATTCCCAAAAGATACAGGCTTTAGAAAGAAGAATGGACATTTTGGAACTTTCTCACCCTCGCGACCGAGAAACGCCGGAGGCCAGGAGAACTTTACCACCCCCTGCTGCTTCTAATGTTCCTTTGCTCAACCACGATGAACCTTCAGCGCCGAGGAGGACAAACGGCGAAAGGGGGGCAAGGAATGATACATCCCCACTCCAAGCACCCAGCTGGGAAGACCGTCGCCCTGCACCAGCTATGACCAGAAGAGCCCTTTTGCCCCTTGAGTATAAAAAAGAGTTTCGTAGGTTCAATGGAGCGGACCGACTTTTGCCTTCTTCCTTTTTAGATCACTTCGAGACAATCGCGGAGGAACTTTCAATGGAGGAAGCCGAACGATTAATAGTATTGCGGGGATTAATGGAAGATCGGGCGAAAAATTGGTTTCAAACGAATGAAAGGCATTTCACTTCGTACAAGGTCTTTAGGGAAATGTTCCTGAGTTACTTCCAGAGGCCCCTACAGGTAGAAAGAATTTTGATTCGTCTAAGAAATGAACGCTACGACCGAAGCGCCGGGTTGTCTTACTCAACATATTTTTGGAAGAAATACAACGAGTTCAAACAGCTCCAGCCTCAAATGACGGCTCCAGAAATAATCGCGGCGCTGATATATCATTTTCCGCAAGATGTCCGGCGTCACCTTAATGGCAGTTGTGTGTTCGACCCCGACTCGATGTCGCTGACGCTGGAGAACCTGTACCAGTGCTCAGAAGAAGAAGAACGCGACAGGGCAGCGCGCTGGAATAAGCGTCCCAGCGGAGAAGATGATCGTCACGGCCGGAACCGACGCCAGCGAGTTCAGGTGGTACTGCGAGGACAGCACCACGCTCCACCCGCCGATGACCAGAACTTTCATCCCTTACCACCTTCGCCACAGAGAGAACAGCGGCAGTACCAGAGAGGCAGACGTGGAGGAGGAAATATGCGTCGACCGCCGCACGGCACAGTGCAGAGCAAACGCGACGATAAGTATCAAATAGGTCAGGTACGTGATGGGTATTACCGACCCCACAGTCGATCAAGGAGCCCGCAGTCGGACCGAGGGACTGAAGAGCGAAATCAGGTGCAAACAAGAAGTGACTCTCCGACACCTGGTGTCTCCGGACTTCAGCCTTCGGGATACCGTTAAGCTCAGCTCTCGTATCAGTGACTTCGCAATTGATTTGTTTTGTGTTTTATTTTCATGTCACTTATTTCTATATTACTAGCATCATTGCTATTTTCAACATTATGTATTTCAGTATTATGTATTATTTGAGCCCTGTTTACTTGTGTATTATTATTGATTCATCAAGGAATTTTTGTGTGAAATTTTATATACAGGGTGCTCATATAAAAAAGTATTTTTCATGTATAGATTCATATACAGGGTGTTTCAAAAAAAGTATTCATATACAGGGTGTTTAAAAAAATGTGTAACCTTCAAAAATCTCCCCAGCCGAGAACGATTTTCAAGCCTACAATTTTTTTTTGAAGTTAGGGGGGGCGAGATATGACAGTCAGTTTTTGTCACCTACTTTTTTTTATCCTAGGTTTTCGTTATTTTATATTTTTCTGTAACTTCGTATCCGCTTGAAGCTTCGGTAGAAAAACACCGCGTTTCTGAACCTTTTGTGTTTTTCTGCTTTTGTCAACTTTTCCCCCTTTCGGTCGTAGGAGCTCGGAACCAACAGGTGCTGTGATAAATCCTTCACTGTTCTTGAGCGACTTTTGTGCATTTGGCGACGGAAAGTCAACTTGGGAGGCCAATTACTGAAGGAACATGTTACGTACCGGATGAGGGTAGAACTATTCTTTTCACCCCATTTTAACGCAACACGTGTGCCCCAAGAAGCTGGACCAGGCAAAAAATGGACGCTTGACCACCAACGTCGTAACTCCAGATTCCCGCGCCTAAAAGTCAGTCCGTTGTATTCGAAGTTTCAAGCTGTCTTTATATAGTGGCAGAACGAACAAACACGTACAGTCTAGCGCCAGTTTTCGAACCGACAACACCTCTGCGACAGTCGGAGTAAAGATTCGGGACTTTGTCTTTTTCTACCGCGCCGTGTATTTTAACCTGCGTGAGTGAGTGACAGTGACTAGTTGTACGAATACGCCGTGTTAATTGGTGACCTGTGCACTGGATTCGCGTTATTCGTTTTGTGACGAGGAACATTAATACCACAATGGCGGGCTAATCACGAGAGAAGGAGGGCCTGGGGTCTTCCTAGCCTGCCTGCATGAAGCCGACAACGCAGCAGATCATCGCTCAGCGTCGCGACGCCACACCACTAAAACGCCGTCACAAACACCACATCGCCACGAATAACGCCCACAGCCCGATTAGAAGCCATGAAATGATACCGCCGAAAGCCGAAGCCGAATCAGCATCCTAGAGTACTTCGATGCCGACGCCGACACCGACGCCCGACGAGAATTCTACGGAGAGAGAGAGAGAGAAATTGGAAGATGAAGCGACACCAGCCCACACTTAGATCTACCGTCTAGAAGAGAGATTGAGATAATGAAGCGACACCTACTGCGTCTTGAGACGACGCCGACGTCCCGCGTGAGATTAGCAGCGAGAATCCACGAGTACCCCCGGTTAAGGAACTTCGCCCGTTTTTCGCCGTCCCCCGAGTAGAGAGAGAGACGATGCGAATCAATTAATCGCTCCATTACGAGGCCGACAAGATGACAGAGAGGCTGTTTTCCCTCGTCTATAATCGCCGTGATGTAGGAGCATAGAAGGAAAGTGTGTCAAAGAAGATTGCGAAGTGCCGCTACAAAGAAGTAGCGTGGGGAAGTGTTAGTGTGGCAAAAAGGACCGCGGATTGACGTCACCACGCCGTTTAGAGGACTACGGTAAACGTCGCTGAAACGTCTAGAACGTCGAGATGGTATAGTATACTACTGTTAATTTTCTATATGTGTGAGTGATCATCTACCCAAGCCTCCAAAGATCGGCCGTCGGACGAAAAGATACCAGTATTTAAAATTAAAAGTCGCGAAGGTATTGATTATAATTATTTCTTGCCAACATAATCTAAATTTCAAAACAATTGCTAATTAGGAAGATCGATTCACAGCATACTGTTGTTTTTCCACGCTCTGCGCCGAACTGTTGAGTAATATTTTTTGTTTATGTCACCTTATATGCTTTACTCGGTAATATTTGATTAAAACTGCATAAATCGTGTATCTATTGCTGAGATCATCCCTCAAGTTTGCTAAGTGAGGAAGTAAATTAACTGCGTGCTATTTTTAATATATATTCATACATAAGTGTCTTCATTTTTTCTCTAAACATGTATGCCTTGCAGTAGATATCTATGTTGCACGAGTTGCGTGCCCTGCCTAATGTTACTGAAGTTCCAAGGCGATTAGTGATAATTCTACAACAATTATTTAAATGTTTTTAATAAATTGCAAAAATATAAAAGTTTACGCGTCATGCCCGTTGGCAGAATGTAATGAGCACGCGCAGATGAAAGTTTAGTATCTTTAATTCTAAGCCAATTAACGTCTTCGGGCGCAGTTTAATATTCATAAGAAAAAACTAAATATTGCATGGTGTCTAAAAAAGGGCCAATGTATTTATGTTAATGTAATTATTCCCCTGCAGTATTAGAGAGTGTGTGAATGCTTGAATGATAGTGAGGGGTTGTGTAATCTGTCTATTTTTGTGTGTTATATAATATACATTTTTGTTATTTATGATTTGACTATGATTTGTGTTCATACAAATAGTATACTAATCCTCATAACTGGTGGTATTTATATTTTAGTTCAACGTTAAGTCAGCAAAGCATTCCTGCTGGCTAACATCAATTATTATTATTATTGATTATTATTATTATTATTCAACGTCACTTTATGCACGAGTCGGCTATTCGTCGGGGGTAAAAACCGATCCGGTCACACGTACCCTGGAATCAAAACCGTTAGCTGGGCCCGACACCTAGGAAGGGGACTTCGGTCTCCGGACTAAGTGTCAAACATAGGTCATGGTGTAAAAGGGTCCCGGTGAGAACTTTTATAATGAACTGAAGTGTTAATACAGTCCTCTTTTATCCGGACATGTCCTCCTTTTTAGTTGTCTGTCCGGCGTCCGGGCGGATTTTTTAGAAATCGGTAAATGTCCTCCTTTTCTTGGAAAGAGTTTAGCATCGACCATAGCACATGTGCTGCATCAAGAATGCTTCCACACATAACGATCATCATATTACTTGGGACGCGTTAAGTATTCAAGCAATGCTCACTTAGCATCTGGGAGTTGAACACGATCACTTTCCCGACTGAGTCATTAGTGGAGGTGTGCGGGAACCAGAATAGCCGGTACCGAGAGCGGTAAAAGGAATTTCCCGTCCCGATCCCGACTTCGGGGAATGATTTCCAGACTTTTCAGGATCCCGAGGAGTCAGGAAATTTCAAATGGTCATTTTTAAAAGTGGTTTATTCTTGATGTTCTGCATTGTAAGTGTCTTGACACTTCTCGGAAATTGTAAGAAATAATAATAATAAAATAAAAGACAGTGACGTAAAATTCGTGAGTTCCACAGCGTCGGGAATTTTTTAAACATTTCCCGCCCTGAAAATTTCCCGGCTTGGTCCGGAAATCGCGATTCTCTCCCGTCCCGACCAAAAAAAATTCTGTCCCGCACACTCCTAGTCATTAGCAGGGTTGCTAAAGGTCCAGGAATTTTTGAATAAATTCAATTCCGGTCCCGGAGAGAAAATCAGCACGCGTAAATGGATTCTGGACCGTAAAGGACCTTTTTTCTGTAAACTATTTCAATTCGGTCCAGGAACCTTTTTTTCCGGATTTAATTTAAATACGGTCCAGTAACCTTTTTTCTGGATGCATTTAAATTCGGTCCAGGAACTTTTTTCTAGGATCAATTTAAATTCGGTCCAGGAGCCTTTTTTAATTCGCTCCAGGAACCTTTTTTCAGGATCAATTAAAATACGGTCCAGGAACCTTTTTTCAATGAAACAATACGCAACATGGACCGAATTTAAATTGTGCGAGATAAAAGGTTCCGGTCCTGCAGCGGAATCCAATAGAACCCATTCTAATTTATTGGTTCCTGCATCTTTAACAACCCTGGTCATTAGTACGTATTATTCTAAGTCGTTGCTTCGCAATCTGAAACTTCTGAAACACATGTAATCTGAGCAGTTCATTTTCGATTGATTGATATGGTTTATTTTAATTCGCTTTTCTGCCTCTTTTGGCTAATCGCAAAGATTAGGATGAGCGATGATATGATGATTTTGATGAAGGGACACTCATGGTCCGGCTGGGATTCGAACCCGGGACCTCTGGCGTTGTGGCACGGTGTGCAAACCACTACGCCACAGACGTCGGCCAGTTCATTTTAGAGTCAAATATACTCGATACAGAAACGCGTAGTGAGAATTTTGATTATTAAGTCATATTTACTTTTATGAAATAACGAAGCGAAAGTGTAAATTCATCAATGATCTTGCAAGTAAATATCTAGCTTTTAAAGGATGGAAGAAACGAATATGTGGTGACTGTCACTTTCCTCTGAACTTGAAAGATTGCAAAAATGTTTGTGGCATTAAAATTATATTTCCTGACACAATCTAAACTACCTAAAATTTAAATTCGGTTTTTGGAAATAAGTTAAAGTGAAGTTTACTTGTAACATTTGCATTCACATATGGAGATATTGCATTCTAATATCCAAGAATTGGAATGAAGAGTAAAGTGCTGTGCTTCAAACTATAGATATTCTTAGTTATGATTGTCATGTTAAACAATAGATTAGAAGATTGCTTTCGTTGCTTAAAAGTAGGAGGAATTTATTGAAAAAATCATCAGAATTATCTGTGAGTAAAGTGTTGGTAGTTTTTTTATATTGATTAAATTATGAGTAATGGCAAAATGTATTGCCATTTTTTGCGGTGTCCTCCTTTTTCACCATGTTCTGTCCTATTTTTTGAATGTGTGTGTATGGTCACCCTATGCCCAGGTCGAGAGTCAAACCTGGAACATGCGACTTCCTCAGATAAATCATGAATTTTGTGTATAATAATTACAACGCCAGTTCATTCCTGGTAATTCTGAATCTGCAGTTTGGTTTGCATATATAAGCAGAATCATATTCAGTTTTTGAGGGCTGTACCGTCGAAACGAGGAGTCAAAAAATATATATATATATATATTAAGAAAGGTTTTCTTTTGTATTTATAATGATAAGCCTTCGATTACGTTGTTAATTCTATATTTTTCGAGATTTGAGACGAGAACGAGAATTGCCCTCCCAAACCGAGACGGATGTGTATAAATTGAGATGAGACTGTCAATGAGACATTTACAAATAAACACGAGACAGACATTTACAACTCTCAACGAGCACGAGACCAAGGCTGCCATGTCTCGTCTTGATAGGATCCTTAGTGGTGAAGTGGTGAACCAACCAATTAATGCGTTCGGGGTAACGAGATGAGGCGGCTTTTTTCGCAGTACAAAATTCAAAATAATTATATCGTACCATTTCAGTATGGGATATTGTTATACACATGGGCGTATAATAGTTCACGGTGGGGAGGGATGGATCAACTTTTGGTATGATTAGGGTTGCTTTATTTCGTAAGTGAAAATCCAGGACACTGCTGGCCGGAAGCTTGTTGGGGGGGAGGGGGGGGGGGCTGGACCCTACAAAGTTGTGTGTATGAAGTCACGCTAGTATTGATACTTTTCTGTTCATATTGTGTCACTACGTTTTTAAGAACCAAATTTCTTTAATATGATTCGAGGGGGAAAAAATAACTGATTTGACAGTCTGAATGCAGTTTCTTATCGCAGAAATTCCGAAACTATCAGGCAGTTGCAGATATTGGTCTGCAGTCCCATCTGGTGTGTGGAATTACGAAATTTCCTTCCCATCCGTATCCCGTCCTATACGTCTCTAATTTAAGAGAATGAAATAAGTACGAAGGAATTTTTTATGAACAAGCGGATAGAACAAGGAAACTGGTAATTTTAGTGAAACAAAAAAAAAGAGGGGGTTGGACCCGTTGAATCCCCCTTAAATACGCCCATGGTTATACACATTATTTCCTTGTAATAATTATACATAAACTAAGTATAGATATGTAGTGTGCAACTAATGTAATCTTCTCAGTGTATTTTCTCTTATCTGCAAAAAAATATTTGATCATAATTTGCGCAACAGAAATGGAACACAAACTCAAATTGCTTTATGGAAAAGAAAGTTAAATAGGCTTTATAAATAAAGTGAAGAATATGAAAATTCTTATTTTGCACTACATAGGTTACGGTAAATATCGATAAATATAACTTAAAAAAATATTTTTGAGTGTCTGGTCAGCAACCAATTTTATAAGCAATATTTTTCGCATGGCCTGAGAACACACACGCAGCTGAACCCTTTCATTTACCTTGCACGTGAGCAGCACGGATATTTCATAGAAGAATGATCATTACAAAGCATAGCTTTCCTTTCTCCTATCGCTCCTTCTTCCATTATTTAAATCGGTACAGATTTGTAAAACTGCTGAACGTGTTCGCTCACCGTGGGCTACCCATCCGAAACTGGACGCTCGAAGCAGACGACAAACGAGCCCTCCCTAAGTAGTGACGTAGTAACATGGCGGCGGCGTGTTTTCAGCGCAACGCTAGCCTCGCAACTTTGGAAGTCTCGTTTCTGCCTTAAACTGGACGCAGAGAAACGCGAGAACTTGCAGGGGTCATTTTTCCAGGGTGTAGTTTTTAAAATTGTTGTAAAAAAATAGAGTGGAAATGTCTATCTCTTAAAACAACCCCAGATTAGCATTTTTGTATTTGAACAATTTTTAACCAGTGGTATCGGTAAGTATCGATTGGATTTTATTTACCGATACTTGCCGATGCTTTTCCGTCATTTTGATCTTTTTTGGAGTCCGCAAACAAATGCAGCGTGCCACTTTCGCGGAGTCTTAATTATCCTGGAAATTATGCAAAATTCAAAGTTTCCATTAATTTTGCTCCAATATAAAAAAGTAAAGTGTCCCCCTGTGCTTAGCACCACGCCATGAAGGCGTATAGGGGCTGTGTAGGTAACGCCCCACACTTTCTTGATCCGGTATTGATTGGGGTGATGTGATCAGCATCACGCCCCTGACCGCCTTTACCCCCCAGGTACCCATGTCATTCGACGCTGGGTGGGCGCCGGGGCTGCTTCCAACGTTAGGAAAGTTCCCGGATTTGAACCGGCCGGGGATCGAACCCGGGACCTTTAGCATGGTAGTCGGACGCGTTACCGACTTTTTTATTTTTTATTTTTATTTTTTTATTATTTATTTAAAGGAAAGCCCCCTATGCGGAAGCTTCCCCCATCACACTTCATTCACTCATATTTCAATTTCAGGACTTTTCAGGACAGACAATCACAAACATCCATGTCCGAGCCAGGATTCGAACCCGGGACCCCTGGCGTCGTAGCGCGATGTGCTAACCACTCCGCCACAGGGGCCGACGACTGAGCCACCGTATTTTGCGATTACATTCAATTCAATGGTCTTTATTCTTGGGCGAGGTTCAGCAAATGTTTATCTACCACCATCAATACTTTGATGTAATTCTTGCATGTTTTAAAGCAAAATCCTAATAAATTGATACATATCATTGGAAGTAGTAACTTACACACTAATATTAGTCAATAATTTGAACAACTTTTAATTTTTACAATCTTCAAGCACCGGTATCGGTAAGAGTATCGGCATCAGTTCGGTATGCATATCGGCATTTTATTGTGTATTCCGCCCCCCCCCCCCCCCCAACAATGCAGCTATGCAATATCCACCTTTACAATTCCAGCCCCCTCAGAAATAAAATCTGTGTACGCCAGTGAGTCGATCGATATTATTCAGCTACTTTTAAGCCGAATTCTCTTTCGTTTAATTCAATGTGTCTTTCTTTCTTTGTGAAAGTGAAAAACTTTCTATGGAGTTCGTTAAGGGTGAAAATGAGTGCATCAGTGTTACGTTAAATAAATTATAAAAGTATTGGTAAATTATTTGACCCTGCACATGCATTATCTTGAGTTTCCCCATACTGTTTTATCTAGCTTTTACTTTCAATGAGCAATTTAAACAGGACACAACAAAACCTCCTCTATCTTATCATAGCTCTAAGAAAACCACCCAGGCCGTAGCAATGGCCTTGAATATCACAAGTTGGCTTAAAGCTATGTAGAACGTAAAGTTCGAAAGAGATGACTTCACCTCAGTGATTACATTTCTTTTGTCAACAACCACCTTGAAAAGCTGAAAAGTGGAGAGACGAACTGCGGAACATGGGTTAAAGTTGACACTGGAGAAGACAAAAAAGAGAGACGAGTCTCAGTGACGTCAGAAGAAGGTAGGCAAATACATGATCTGTTAAAGCACTGCGTTAACAAAGGCGACGGTGTAAAGAGAATGCTTAAGGACTCGTGACAAATACTAAAAAAAAAGGAGAAAGAACGTGGGTGATGATCGTAGGTGTGTACGTGAAGAGAAAGCTAGATGGCGACACAGGTTGTACTAAGGGAAGGAAAGAAGGAAACTGGATTCTTCTGAACCGCTACCTTATGTACACACAAGCGGTTGTCGAGAATAAAATATGCCTCTACACCAGGTTGCACATTCGCATCTTGAGCGTGCACAATAATTTGTTCCCGATACCTACACAAGTTTGCTTGACAACCACCATAAGAGATAGTTATCGTGAACTTGAAGCGACATTTGTTTAGCCCACATGTTGGTCTTATTTAGCAGTCCCCTTTGGTTTAATCTGCATCTGAAATACGCTGTGGGCGTTGTGAATGCAATGTGCAATGTTTGTAATCTGCTAGCACTGTCTGATATTCACAAAATCATATTAATTTATTGTTGATTTATTGATTTAAATAATTTTACTTCTCTTTTCTGCCACTGTAGATAATTGCAAAGATGAGAATGAATGGTGATACCATGGAATTGCTAAAATGACAAACGCACATGGACAACACCATGGACGTCCGCAGGATTTTTTCCAGGGAGGGGCAAACGAAGGCAAATTTTCCCCAAAAATAGTGGTTCCCTAAGAAAACATTGCTTAAATTTGAATTTATGGTGTTCATGCAATAATTAACACATATTATTGTGGCTAAAATGAAATTATATTTGTGAATTACATATTTTTTGTGGTTGACTTTCATTTTCCAGGGGGGGGGGGCACGGCCCCCCTTGCCCCCCCTTCCGGACGCCCATGGACAGCACACAACACAGAACCCACAGAAGGCTATACTGGCTGAGAGTCCACACACCAGAGCCTCGTAAGTCTGCAAAATGTTATCCTGGGTGAACTACGTTGAAGAGGGGTTCACACTTCGGTGTCTTCCCAAAAGATCACTCCTTACACCTCATAGTATGCACTCGTTTTGCTTTACGGCAATCTACAATACATTTATTAGTATATTGACACAGTCAGTCCTGTGGAACTGATATTCAGTTTGCCAAAGTATCTCTAGGACAGGTATAGTTTTCTGCCAAGTTTATAATGGTTGCTTGATTTCTTGTATACATGAGATTTAAATGTTCTTTAGTTTCGCAGTAAGCAACATTGCATAGACAAGAAACTTTTGTGTGTGTGTGTGTGCGTGTGAGACAGAGAGAGAGAGAGAGAGAATTGTAACCACTGTAGTATCTCTTAAGTTAATTGCGATTATGAGAATTAATTAATTATATATGCCGGCCTACGTGGCGGAGTCGTCAGCGTAACGCATTACGAAGCCAGAACACTGGTTACTGCATAGATGTATGATTGTGTTTGCCCCGTCACCCATTAATTACTTCATCATTCATCATCGTCGTCGTGATTAACTAAGAAGTAAAAAAAAACGATGTAAAATAACCGAAATAGAACAAAAGAAAATTTATTATGGTAAACCCAATGTCCTGTCTGGGAATGGAATTTGAGAGGTGTGCCTTGAGTAGTGCATTACACGCGCGTGTAAATCAGTCAAAAAGTTCTGATCACATTCTACAAAAACCACCGAAGTTCCCGGCTTCGAGTTCCGACCTGGGCTTGGATTTCATTGTGAATGTCCCTTCATCAATTTCATCTAATCGCTCATCCCCATCGTCGCGATTAACCAAAAGTGGCGAAAGAGCGACGTTAAATAACAAAAATGCAAATACAAACATCAGATGAATGCACATTACGGAGAATCTCAAAATATTCTACTCTACAAAAGGTAAAACATTTCAAATTAGTCCTATCAACAATAATGATAATAATAAAATATTGATCATTGGACTTTGTCCTGATGTGTGCATATTCAAGTGACTTCGAGTCCCACTTTAATCTGACGGTCTCGACCTGATTAGTTTAGTTGAAAATTTAGAAAGTTTTGGGGGCACGTGTCCCCATTCTTCCCTTGACGAAGTCCCCACCTTTAGTTTTTTTCTGAACTGTGTTTGCAGTATTTCCTTGTATGACATCACAATCTGCACATGTTACAACTGACTTACATCAGTTGTTATCCGTGTTTGTAATACTTATTAGCAGGGGTAGAAAAATACAGGCTACCTGAAATTTTTCACCTGGAGCTTGATTTCTATATTAAGTTCTATAACAAAAACACATGTTTAATATTTCGAGTTTGCGTACGGAAATTTCTATTACCTTTTTTAAATAACAAGTACAGTATGTGTTTTTCTGTATCATTAAATCAGAATAATAAACATGCCATTCTAAGTTTTTGCACTGTTGCTAGTCCTAGTCGAATTTTAAAATTTACAGCGATATGGTAGAGTCGGCCACTTAGGGCCGGTTGTATAAACATCACTAACTGGAGATCAGATTTGACCTACGATCCGGGAATGAACTAAGTTCAAGCTTCTATCATGTTGTATAAAGCTAACTGTCGATTTGTCGATCTTAGATCAAATCCTGATCTTGGGTCAAAGAAATACGTTTCGCAACGTGGCAAATTCAGACATGTCGCTAGTGTACCTGTGATGTTGCCAATTGTCCAACACTGAACAGCAAACATTTTAAAGTCGGTTTCGGAAAATGCATGTATTTAATATTTGAATAAAGAATAAATCTGAGGTGCTGGACGTACTAAATATTCGAACATGTTGCAAATTTATTAAAATCACGTAAATTAGATACTAGACGGCTATTTATTGATTGTGTGAGTTCCACGTGGATGATTTGTCATTGACAACGAAAGCAACTATCGGTTCTCGGTTGCGAAGGGGAGAAAATATGCTTGCATAAATTGATTTTTTTTTAAAAAAATCTGTATTTCTTTTTAATGCTAAAAAGAGATATAACAACTTTCTTATACTCTGATTTGAAGCTATTGTTCATGTGAGATGTCTATTGTATTTATTTTGTGATTACACGATAACGTGTTACAGGTGGACCATTAGTTCCTGTAAGTAGTATACGGAATTTTCCTTGCACTTAATTGAGTAACCTACGTTGTGACTTACGAAATGTAAAATGTGTTTGCGTTTTCCCGAATGGAAAGAAATATTGAAACAACAATGGCGTTTGTCCTCTCGGATGTAAATTATGCCCTAAACAAATGATATTCGAAATAAAATAAGATATGTGTTATTTATATATCAGGAGGAGAGAAAGCTTTACCAACTAAAATGCAACGTGCTCGGTTCATAAAGCAGTAGATATATACACTACAGCCAAAGTTACATGCTCTGTTCCATTCTGCAGACAAAATTGAATTGCAATGACACTTGGCTGGATGCAGTAAAGCGAAATTGTAATATTTTTAACGTTCGTGAACTGCCCCCCTCTTCATTCCAACGCAAGTTTTACAATGACATCAACAAGAAAACGTAAGCGGGTCATATTTTCTGTTTGTATCAATCAACACTTGATTGTTCTCAAGTTACCATTCTCTGATCCTGAAATCAAACAATGTTACAATATGCTCTTGCAGTCATTTAAGGAGAATTTCAAGAAAAAAATACATGGTATTTCAAACAGTAAATAACAATGACACATGATATATGGAAAGAAAGAAAAATGGAAGAAATATTTATCATTGTTCACCTCGTTGTGCATGCTTCTTCTTTATTACTATTATGGAAACAGGATTTTATGAATTGATTCTCCCGTCTTGCCGCATACGTTCACTTGCAACACATTTTACAAGCAAATATTCGTTAGTTCAGCCATGTTACGACAGCTGAACTACGGTCAATGCTGCTGATCGGAGAAATATCGCCGGTCAACTTTGACCGCAGATCGCATGGACTTAATCTCAGTTCAACTTTTATACAACACAAAATCAGAGTTCAGCGTGACTGCAGATCAATTTTACTGGCTAATCGAGGATCAACTGCTTTATACAATCGGGCCTTACAGTATTAGAATGCATAGTTATACACGTTGTTACCAGTTGAGACTTCCTTAGGATGGGTCTCTCTAATGACGTATTGGTAACGTCGTCGCCTTGTAATCAAGGGGTCCCGGGTTCGATATCCAGTGGAGGCACATGGCACAGTGGTTCGGATCCCACTTTAAACTGTAGATCCAGTCCCCATTAGCCTTTCTGTGCATAAAGTAGACATTAAAAAACAATTCAATCAAATAATCCATTCTTTAGGATAGCCATTCCAACGCAAGAATTAATTAGTTTTAATATAATCTTGTATTAATTAATAAATGTTTTAAGATCACATTTCATAGCTTATCTTAATTGGATTCATGGCTTTCTTATCCCATATTTGAAAAAAAAAATCTTGCTCGAGAAAATGGGAGCCTTACTTATTGGTAGTTTTGTCTACTGCGTACAAGGACGTATTTAGGGTGGTCCAGGTGATCCAGGTGTTTAGAATTTTTTGTGCTATAATCGATGGTTTTTTACTTCCTCTGAAACTTGGAAGGCAAGAATTACGTTTTATATTGGGACCATACTGCTTTGAAGGATAGTATGAAAGAAGATTTATGCACACTACTACTATAATATGCGTAAAATATTAATCAGAAAATTTAGTTTTGGTCAACTTGTTATATTAAAAAAATATTCAATAATTTATATACTTGACATTAATTTCCTTCTTATTATACAAACTTCGCCTATCTTAGCTACACGTAAGCTAGATAACAAATATGTGTTGTTGTATCTCTGTTCTTATACTGTCTTCTTGCGTATTCATGTAATAATAAAAATGCAATATTAATACATTTACAGTGACTGATTGATTGAGTTGGTGTTTTTAAGTCCACTTTATGCACTGTAAGGCTAATCGGGACTGGACCTACAATAAATTTAAATGTTTTAATTAATATGATTTTTATACAGAGTTAGAACAGGTCTTTGATAAATTTTCTCAGTATGATATGAAAATTCTGTTAGGTGACTGTAATGCACAGATTGGCAAAGAAGAGACATTTAAACCCACGATTGGTAAAGAAAGTCTTCATGAATTAAGTAATGATAATGGTATAAGATTGATTACTTTTGCAACCTCAAAGAATTTAATTGTGAAAAGTACCACTTTTAAACATAAAGATATCCATAAATAGACCTGGTCTTCTCCAGATGGTAAAAAACATAATCAGATAGATCATATTCTCATTGATAAGAGAAGGCATACTAGTATAATTGACGTTCGTACACATAGAGGTGCTGACTGTGCCAGTGACCATTATTTAGTAATTGCTAAATTAATAGAAAGACTCTCAGTGATAAATCATAAGCAACAAAATCTAAAAGTTCTAAAATTTGATACAGGAAAGTTTACTGATGAAAGAATTAAGAAAGATTACCAAATTAAACTGTCAAATAGATTTGATGTTTTGCAGGATTTAAATGATGATGAAAATATAAATGAAAGAGACGTAAATAAGAATTGGGAGCACATACGTAATGCAATAGAATCAGCAGCTAAAGAAAGTATAGGATACCATAAACCGAGAAAAAGTAAGCCATGGTTTGATAATGAATGTCATAATCTAATAGAAATAAGAAATCAGGCTAGACTTAGGTGGTTAAATAACTCTGATGATAAAAATCTAAACAATTATAATATAATAAAGCGAGAAGTTAACCGCACGTTTAGAAGTAAAAAAAGAGATTACTTGAAAAGTAAAATTAACGAAATTGAAACAAACAGCAAAAATAAAAATATCAGAGATTTATATAAAGGTGTAAATGAGTTTAGAAAGGGGTGGCAACCTAAAGTAAACTTGATAAAAGATAAAGACGGTGATTTTCTAGCTGACCCAAGCGATATTCTAAATAGATGGAAGAACTACTTTAATGACCTTTTAAATGTTCATGTAGGAGATAAATCAGAAGTAAATGAAGTCCACACAGCAGAACCTTTAGTTCCAGAACCTAACTTGACTGAAGTTAAAGATGCTATTAGAAGGCTAAAGAATAACAAAGCACCTGGCATTGATTTAATACCAGCTGAGTTAATTAAATATGGTGGAAATTCATTAATATGTCAAATTCATAAATTAATTTGTTTAATATGGAATAAAGAAGAAATCCCTCAACAGTGGAAAGAATCCATAATTGTTCCTGTGTTTAAAAAAGGTGATAAAATGAACTGCAATAATTACCGTGGAATTTATCTACTCTCAACGACATATAAAATATTATCTAACATTCTTTTAACAAGACTAACCCCATATGCTAATGAAATTATAGGTGATTATCAATGTGGATTTAAACGTAACAGATCAACTACAGATCAAATTTTTCACATCAGACAGACACTTGAAAAAAAGTGGGAATATAATCAAAATGTCCATCAGCTATTCATTGATTTCAAAAAAGCATATGATTCGGTCAAAAGAGATAAATTATATAATATATTAGTAGAGTTTGGAATACCTAAGAAGCTTGTTAGTATGATAAAAATATGCACCAGTGAAACAGAAAGTAAAATTCGTGTGGGTATTAATATGTCTGACAAATTTACAATTCATGATGGGTTAAAACAAGGAGATGCATTATCTCCTTTGCTCTTTAATTTTGCCTTAGAATATGCTGTTAGGAAGGTAAAAGAAACTAACGAAGGACTAAAATTAAATGGTGTGACTCAGTTGTTAGCATATGCAGATGATGTAGACTTACTGGGGGATGATGTGAATACAATTAAGAATAATGCTAAAATATTTTTCAAAACTGCTAAAGAGATAGGTTTGGAAGTTAACAAAGAGAAAACTAAATATATGCTTACAGGCCGAAAACAAGTGTTAGGTGATAATCAAGATCTAATTATTGATAACAACTCGTTTGAATCAGTTTCCAAATTCAAATACTTAGGAGTAATATTAACAAATGAAAATTATATTAAAGAGGAAATAAAAAGTAGGCTTAATTCAGGAAATGCATGTTACTTCTCTCTTCATAAACTTTTGTCTTCTCGTTTAATATCTAAGAAACTAAAAGTTAAAATATACAAGACAGTAATTTTGCCTGTAGTATTATATGGATGTGAAACTTGGTCCCTTACATTGAAAGAGGAACATAAATTGAGAGTATTTGAAAATAAGATCCTTAGGAAAATATTTGTACCTAAAAGGGATGAGGAGACAGGTGAGTGGAGAAGGTTACATAATTTAGAACTACATAATTTGTATTCATGTCCAGATATTATTAGAATAATTAAATCAAGAAGACTTAGGTGGGCAGGCCATGTGGCACGAATGGGAGAGGAAAGAGGAGTTTACAGGATTCTTGTTGGGAAACCTGATGGTAAGAGACCTGTAGGAAGGCCAAGACGAAGATGGAGGGACAACGTTGAGATGGACCTAAGGGAAATCGGTAGGGATGGAAAAGAGTATATAGAACTTGCTCAAGATAGGGAAAGATGGAAGGCCTGTGTTGCTGCAGCCATGAACCTTCGGGTTTAAGAAGGCTAGGGAGTTAGTTAGTTAATATGTAATTAAATTATTTTACTTTAAACATTTTTATTATTATTTCTGAGACACTTGGTTCGAACCCTCCCCTCCCAAAATAGTGCCTGCCTGCTTATTAGAGATTCAGATTTTTTTTAAAAGAGTTTCGCATCCTTTCAAAACATTAAAATACTGCTACTGCACAGTACAAGACAGTATCTACAGATATGAAGATTTCATCTGAATAGATCCTGGGGACAAGGCGTCAACTTTCCAGGCTGACTCTGCAGACCACTATCGCAGTCCGCAAGAAATGAAGGTTGGTCAAGTGGGCGAGCAAGCTCTCAGCCACACCCTCTGGGCACGTGGAAGAGGCGGACTAGACACAAGATTTGCTCACCCCATTCCCATCTTAGTTCATTACCCTCTCTCCACACCTGCCCACATCTGCTTTTCTTCCTTTTCGGAGTATGTGCTCATCGTGGGAGGATATGAATGAACACACATGGTTCATAAGTACGCTCAAACGACTCCTGAAACAATTTATGATCGTAAATTCTTTCTCCCACTCGTCGAGGTTTCATCAACATAAATGTGGAGAAACCTAGAAATACCGAGAAAGGAATTCGTAGAAAAAACTGGATGTCTGAAGAAATAGTGCGATCTCACTACGCTAGGTCTGTAGCTAATATTGCCCCCAGGATGAATTACGGATTGTAAGAAACGACAGAAAATAAAATAAGAATATGTATGTGTTCAATTTTGCTCAATTAAAATTACATGAAAATATAATAATAGAGTATATATTGTTTTCAATATCTGAAAAAAAAAGACGAAACGTCACCGAGGGGCAAGGGGCATCTCGTCTCATCTCATCTCACATCTTACTCTTGATTGAAGTGTCACTTACGAGGATAATTCATTGTTCTCGTAAGGGGTCCCGGGTTCGATACCCGGTGGAGGCACATAGTGGTTCGGATCCCACTTTAAACTGTAGGTCCAGTCCCGATTAGCCTTACTGTGCATAAAGTGGACTTAAAACACCAAATCAACCAACCAATCATTGTTCTCTTAGTCGTATATGAATAAATAGCCGAAGTGCTTTCTTTCATTTATAACTGAATCAGAGGCGTGTCCAAAGAAGGGTGGGGGTCATAACCCCACCCCCTTTTAACCCTGTATTTCTAAAAAAAAAGAAACATAACCCCGCCTCCTTTTCGAAAATTATGGACACGCCACTGCACTAAATGAATAGCGTAAGTGTGATTTTCGTTTATCACTGTATAACTAGCCTAAGTGCGTTCTTTCACCTATTATTGAATAAAGAGCCTAAGTGCGCCATTTTATTTGTCGCTGAATTAATAGCCTATAAGAGCATTATTTCGTTTATCACTGAATGAACAGATTAAGTGCGTTATTTCGTTTAACACTGAGAAGTGTATTCTTTCATCACTGAATAAACCGCCTAAGTGCGTTATTTAATTTATCATTGAATAAATAGCATGCGCCT
This sequence comes from Lepisma saccharinum, assembly GCF_977018435.1. Lineage (NCBI taxonomy): Eukaryota > Metazoa > Arthropoda > Insecta > Zygentoma > Lepismatidae > Lepisma > Lepisma saccharinum. The sequence goes on along the minus strand of NC_139230.1, from coordinate 19,927,473 downwards.
TCTGATAAAAAGAAAGAATACACTCTATAGCTATGGTGGTTCGCAAACTTTATTGAATCGTGACCCCTTCACATACTTTGAGAATTACTGAGGACACTAATTGAGAACCATGGGTTGTGCAATGGTGCCAGAATCAGTTTAAAATCATCTGCACGAGTTTAAAGTTCCACATACATGCTCTTAAATTCTGAAATAATTAGCTTCATATTGTCTCCCACCCCCTACAAATTGAACAACACAGCTTCAACCACAGTAGGCATCAACAGATTGGAATGAACGTATTCTAGGTAGCATTCATGTGGTTGGTAGTGTAATCATTTGCGTCCGACTGTGAGAATCCATTAGTTTTATTAATATATATGGAGCAAAAAGTTGCCAAAGAGACAAAGTTTCCCTGAACCTCAATTTTTGAAATTAAATGCGATGCTGTAACTTTATTCAATCTTCTGAGTGAACAATCTAAAATTGTAATTTGGATAAAAATTCAACTATTATACATAATTAAGTAAGAAGGTAAAGATATTTTACATATTGTTCGTTTATTTTAACTTTTTGATTTACTTTTGTTTTGTATTGTGTCCCACTCGTGACACCAAGAAACAATTAATTTCTCCTTTAAACAGGGTGCGAAATCCTGGGGGGACGGGGGGATTTCCCCCCACCAACAATCTTAGCCTCAAAAATCCCCCCACCAAAAATTTCCGAGGGGGAGAGTTTTTGTTACAACAAACAAAAGATAAGCAATTACATTTAATTTCAAATAAATTGTACTAAGAATAATATCGAATACATACACAAATTAGTGTAGTTGTAAGTGTTCAATGCTTTTTCTCTCTCAAGAGATCATTAACAAATCTACATCAATAAAAGTAAAACAAGAATGCAAAACAATAATAACTATGAAATCTAATTGATTTATATTAGCATAAAGCAAAAACTTAATAAAACTTACACATAATAAAACCACTTCGACTATTTCATAATTTATTAACATCTTTAACCAGTTAGTAAAGGAAGTAGTTTGCTACTTTATAATATCTGATATATATATAAAAGTAACAATTTTTTTTTGTGTAATTAATAATAATTATAATATATTTTTAATTTAGTAATTTATTTTTACTTTTAATAACATTATAAATATGTATATCGTATAATTTATATGTGTGTTTGTGGGGGAGGGGGTTTGTTGATTAAAATCTTTCTCCCCCCACCAATCTTAATGATTTCGCACCCTGCCTTTAACTGTCACATTTCCCCTCCAACTCCACTAGAATATTCAAAAGTCAATTCCTTCTTTCTTTGTCTTAAGTAATGTATTTTTCACAATTTTAAAATTCACAGAAATTATAATAAATTTCTTATTAATTAAGGAGGCAGTGTTTTTTTCTGTCCCACAAAATAATTCACTTGTAGGTATAAATCTGGGAAAGTATTTTAAGGGTAGTTATGATTTATCAACGGTGCTTAGTTCCAAAATTCATTGCACGGGAACTGTAAGAAAAATGTTGCTTAGCTATCAGTAGAATAGTTACTTTAATATCAAAAATATAGTATAGGCACCGTGACATATTACATATTAGCCTTGTTATATGTATTTTATAAGGAACAGTTCTACACTGGCTATTTCGTGTTTCGTAGATGTATCTTACTGAATCTGAGATAGTGATTATCCCAGACGCTTAAGGCTATGCATTTTTTTTCACTGTCTTCTGAGGAATTAGACCCAAGTCTTTAGGACAGGGGGGGGGGGGTGCGTCAACAGTTTCTCTAGAAATGAGCACCTCTGAACAGCATACAGAAAGATACTCTTCTTGTGAATATTTTTTTGGTGCGTTTGTGTTACCTCCAACTGGGCGGACCACATGGTGTAATTGTATCCTTAACTGCTACGAAGTGGAGAATAGAAAAAAATCTGAAGAAAAGACAGAGGAAACGAAAAAAAATCTTTGGTTTCAACCTGCAACTTATAAATCTTCTCTGTGGCCATGCTCGCGACAGGGGTCTCAAGAACAGGCTTCCAGAATTACATGTCGGTCGAAATGGAACTTCCTACACGAATGCTGTGAAGACAAGATACGGTTTACTCTTAGCATAATGGAATTCGACGAGTTAGTAATTTATTACGACATTGTAATTACTGTTTTAAGGATGGAAATGCTATCGGACCAGCTCACTCTGTAATCTGAGTAATATTCATCATATTGCCGACCCTACTGCTGCTCTTAATTACATATATAAATATTGATTTTGAAATCCTACATATCTGTCCACTCTACAATTAAGCAATTTTTTAAAACTTTTGTTTTATTCTTTCGTAATGTGCCCATCACCGACAACTGCTCAAATTGCGTTCTGTGATGTACTTAGTACCAGTGGCGCAGGAACGGGTTGGGGGGTAGAGGGGTACATTGTACCCCCTAAATTTTTGAAGGGGGGTACTGTACCCCCCTAAATCCGTAAATCTCATTGTACTCCCTGTACCCCCTTAGATAATTTGACAGACGCAAGATGCTACTGTTAAAATAACCTATTTTCAATTAGCTCAATAAAAAAAATTAAATTGTTTATAACTTATAAGCATTATCTTCCGTACCACAGAAATTCAAACCATTGTAAACTTATTCTACTATACACGTATTGTGCTTGCTACGATTTAGTTCATTGACCTGTGTTCTTGGAAACTTTTTTAAGGAGATGAAAATTGTTCAAAATGTGTGTGGAACAGAGGAATAAGGTAAAGTTTAGTCTACTCTCAGAAAATCACTCTCCAGGCGAATGCTCTTTTACGTAAGGGGGTACAAATTTCTTAAGAAACGGTCGCGTCGATTCGAAGATAAGACACAAATCTTCGTCAGAAGAGTATATGACTGAATTTCTATTTTCAATTTTTCAAATGGAATTTTCCGAACCGAAATACTTACACAAACGAGACTAGATACGACAGACCAACTTGGGGGGGGGGGGGGGGGTACTATACTATATATTAAGAGATTTGTTAAAAATAGAGATGTTACTAAGACAAGAAAAGTGTCTCCTCTCGAAATTTCAAAACGAGAATGAAATAAATCACTAGAAAATCAAAGCGAGCCGATACTTAATGTTCGTGACGATCTCGTTGGAAACTCTGGTTATCATATTTGAAGATATTGCTTAAAATAAATTTAAAATACTATGTCTTGTTCAGACATATCAAGTGTATATATCATTGATTTTTCAAATTAGAAGCATATTTTATTTATTGTAATTCCAAAGTAAATCCAGTAGTGACAATTACGAGCCTGTGCTGCCCGATTTAATCTTTTCAGGATAAAATTCCGTATTTCGACGGTTCGCAGTGTCGAAATGGGATGTAAAGCAGACAAACGTTATTAAGAAAAGTTATTGCTTTAATTACATATTGTAATTTGTGAGAGTGGAGACACAATGTACATATTGCTTATACTAAACATTTCGTGGGTCAGGACGAGATATGCCGCCCCCGTGGCGGAGTGGTTAGCACATCGCGCTACGACGCCAGGTTCCCGGGTTCGAATCCCGGCCTGGGCGTGGATGTTTGTGAGTGTCCATTTATCAATTTCATCATATCATCACGCATCCCCATCTTAGCAAAATTAGCCAAAAGTGGCACAAAAATCGAAGTAAAATAAAGCAAGACGAGATATCTCGCCTTGTAATTGACTGGTCCCACATGCACAGTGCTTTGAATTCCACTTTAAACTGTAGATCCAGTCCCGATTAGCCTATCTCAGCATGAAGTGAATCTAGAAAAAGTTTTAATAACTTCTGATCCGAAACCGAGACAAGAATAAGCACAAACAAGAACGAGAAGGACCTCACCACACAGGAGACGATATGAGGCTGTAACAATTCTCGACTCGTCTCATCGCAATATCATTCCTAGGTGAAATGAAATGTTTCCTAGTCATTAAAATATAGTGCGATTTGTGATTTTATCAGAGGGAGGAGAACTTATTTTTACCTATGTGTTAGGTATACTTATAATTAAGACATTAGTTGCTTAAAATCTAATTTGATATCGAATGAAACAAAAACACAACGCCATTTTAAGTTAAACCCTAAAGTCAAACTGTAAAAAAATCAGATGAATGCACAAGATAAATGAGATTCAGTGCAGGTTCTATGGTTTGCCAGTTGGCTTGTCAAGGGCACTGTGATGCTTAGACTTAATCCAATTTCTTGCATTTTTTTCTGCATGGAAACAATGCACTGTGGTTCTATTTATTAAAAGGAAGAGTAGGTTTAAAACTTCTAAATGATTTCTGTAATGTTAAGGTTAGGTTTATTGCATTGAACCCGCTTTCACATTCAATTTTAGATATTGGTAGTTTTTGGATTAGATTTACAAGGTTTTTGAGTGAGATGAGAATGTTTGATTGATTGATTTGGTTCATTTTACTTCGCATTTCTGCCACTTTTAGCTAATCGAGAAGATGAGGATAAGTGATGATATGATGAAATTGATGAAGGGACACTCACAAACACCCATGCCCAGGCCGAGATTCAAACCCGGAACCTCTGCCATCGTAGCACGCTACGCTAACCACTCCGCCACGGAGGACGAGGTATTGACTTGTCACCCTAAAACACACTCATGTTTCTACATTTAATGCTACTACATGCGAAAATAAACATTGGCTGGCTTTTCATATTGTCCACCAAAGATAGAAAAGAAAGAAACTTTTGAGCGTATGGTTTTCCTTGCTTTGCTCTGAGACATGACGGATTTCGGTTTTGGTATGTATAATAATAGTACTTTCAGCGCTTGAAGAGCGTCATTGAGTACAGATAATTAATTATACTACAAATAAATGCTTTGCCATGAATTTTTTAAAGATATTTTTTATATGTAGGCATGGGACTTTAAAATTAAAATGAACTAAACTGAAGTGGAACTCCTATAAGTATGATATATTCAATGATATGGTTTCTATATCCAGTAGTAGGTGGGAGATAATTATTCCTGGTTGGGATGGCTCAAGATAGAGGGGTGGGGTGGGAATCCTTCTCACACCCTTTAAATCGGAACCTGCATTAAAATGAATATAGATGTATCTTTGTTCGCAATTTTCACATTTCGAACTCCTGATTTTCCATTCTATTAAATTCAAAATTAGCCCAGAACAAGGTTCAGAGCTTTATATGTTTCGGCATTATTATCTGGTCTTAAAATCTGTTTTTAAAATAATCATAAATTCTAAAGAAAAACAAAGAAATATAAATTATTTGTGCAAATGTTGCAATAAATAACAAGAAATTTTATATATATATATATATATATATATATATACACACATACATACAGGGTGTCATTTTAATGGCGCCCACGGACCACAGATTCGTATAAGGGACATCAAAACAAACAACATTTCTCAGTAACATTTTTCTCGTTGGTGCGTCGATTCGACGCTACAGCCGTTCAAAAAAGACCGTTTTGCCGCCTGGATGCTGGCAACCCAACACAACATTTCATCGTATCTGTGACGTCATTTCCTGCAGCGAAACAGCACACGGCAGGGTTGCAAGTAACACGCAAATTTTGTGAAAAATGACAAACTACCAACCACATTATTAGCTGTAAAACGAAGCGAGAAACGCCTCCAGTAGACCGAACATCATAGCCTACCAGCCAGAAGATCAGAAGTCATCTCAGGGGAAGGGGGAAGTAAACCAACGATATGAGAATGGTAAAAAAACGTATTCAAAATGAAGTGTCAATATCGGATTTTGTCTCAGCCTACATATCAAATATCAACAACAATAGATTTTATTGCACTTACAGCTTACATGTGGCTGTTTACGCCCAGCTACATGTCAAATATTTGCAAATCTCGTTGCAAGGTTGATATCTACAGGTTTGTGTCCAGTTGCCTTGTGGTACTTTTGTGCTGATAACGGAAGTATTCGAGGTTCACATTGTTACATTACTGCTAAAACACGTACAACCACAGTAGCAATGTAATTATGAATCAGTAGCGAATATACTGTCCTGTTCACAGTTGCAAACTAATACATGTGTATCCTGTGCATAGATAAACACAGTTGCCGGAGAGCTTGTATTACTACTACTTATATCCCTGTATTTTCAAACATTTTTGCGCCACTTGCTTCATAATGCCCTGAATATACATTATATTAACCTATGTGTTACCTTTGGAATTTTGAGTTCTTTCATTTCTATTTTGTTATTTGTTCAGTGTGTCACAGACAATTAGTATCAGAAGGACGAAGTGGATAAGACTAAATTGTAGATGCCAAATTGGTAACTAGATTTGCAAATATTTGACATGTAAGCTGACACAAAATTCGATATGACCACTTCCACTTGAATTCTATTTTCTTTCTACCATTTTTCGTATCGTTTGTTTACTTCCTGTTAGGTTAAAGAACGTGCTTTCATGTTTTGTGTTACGGTACATAATGTGGCTGATTGTAGCTATGTCATTTTTCACGGAATATGTGTGTTCCAGCCAACCCTGGAACGCATCGCTTCACGACGGGATATGACGTCACAAATGCAATCATATGTTGTGTGTGGTTGCCAGCATTCAGGCGGCAAAACGGACTTTTTTGAACGACTGTAGCGCCGAAACGATGCACCAACGAGAAAAATGTTACTGAGAAAAGTTGTTTGTTTTCGTGGTCCGTGGGCGCCATTAAAATGACACCCTGTATATATATATATATATATATAATATGGGAGGCTGAATTTTGTACCCCCCAAACGAAAAACGTTCCTGCGTCTCGAATTTTAAATGCCTGGGTCGTCTCGGTCTAAATGCCTGTCTCGTTTGCGGCCTCATCTAAAATTGTGAACATCTGCCTCGTTCTCTCCTCGGTCCGTCCCCAATCTGGAAATATATAACATAAACAAGTAATTCAGCGTGTCACCGCACAATCTTTCACAGTATATAGAGGTCGTTAAGAAAACAGATTTTCTTTAATAAAGTTTATCTTATTTGTCGCTTCGATTTGACGCTGCGAGCCCTCGAAAAGAGGAAATTTAATCCTGAGTATATATGCAACTGCGCATCACAGGCTCATAATTGCCACAAATGGACTGACTTGATAATTACTACAAACAAAATACATGACTTGTCTATAAATAAGGTAGATACCCGCTTGCTATGTCTGAAGAAGTCGCAAAGTACCGTAAAGTAAATTTAGTTTAAGTAAAATTTTCAATATCATACCAAATCTCGGTCTCGTCTCGATTCTACAGAGGTTTGTCACGTTTTCGGTGTCGTTCTCGTCTCGGTTTTTGCAAGACCGTCTCGAAAACATTCCTAGCAAACAGGTTAAAGTAAACATCTGTTTGATTTTAATTTCATTTTTGATATTTAGCGTCACTTTTATGTCACTTTTGGATAATCGCGACGATGAGGATGATATAATGAAATTGATGAAGGGACACTGATCACATTCCAACTATGGCCGAGCCGAGATCAAGAATATGTGAAGCTCTACCTCCACATCATTCCATATGCCTTCATGGCATGTGTGCACAATCACATGCACAACACACAAATGCCCAGACCGGGATTCTCTGTTTTAGTAATATGCTAGTTATTGTGTGGCAGTCCTTAACAGGCTTATGGAACATATCTGAACGGATTATATTGGCCTTTAAGCAGCAACTTCCCATCAAAATACTTATTTAAACTTGCCTACGTTACCCCAGTGAGATCTGTATGACTGTAGGTGTGTTTGTGTATGTGTAGCTACAAATGTTTTCTAAATTGAGTGTGTGAAAAAACAGGGATACTTTCTTACCCGTTCACCGTAAAATAAGATCTGAAGAGCATCCATAGCATTGGCAGGCACGTAGAAATCAACTAACGCTGTAGTCTTATGCCCAGGAATTTCGTAGATTGATATGGCCTTAATATTTATCGGACGGGACCTCTTTCCGCCTAGGCTCTCGGTATGTTTTTTTTTTTTTTTAAAGCATGCAGTGCTGTAAAATTGATTGATTGATTTACTTTATATTACGTCGCTTTTGTGCCACTTTTGGCTAATTTGCGAAGATGGGGATGAGTGATGATATGATGAAATTGATGAATGGACACTCACAAACAGTGCTGTGAAAGAAAACCATGGAAGGAAAACTGTTTACCGTAGACACTTGGGATTGGTCTTTTGTGTCTGTCTGTCTCTCTCTCTCTCTCTCTCTCTCTCTCTCTCTCTCTCTCTCTCTCTCTCTCTCTCAAAGAATCGTTCTCTTATGGGCCGACTACAGTGGCGGAGTGGTTAGCACAGCGCGCTGCAATGCCAGGGGTCCCGGGTTCGAATCCCGATTCGGATATGGATGCTTGTGTCTGTCCAAATAAGAATGCTGAGAATATAGAGAAAATTGACAAAAGTGAAAATGTGAAAAACGGGGAATACTGCCGATTAGGGGTATTCCTTTTTACCAAAAAAAGAGTGGTTAGCACAGCGCGCTACGACGCCAGTGGTCCCGGGTTCGAATCCCGAACTTGGGCATGAGTATTCTTTGTGAGTGTCCCTTCATCAGTTTTGTCATATCATCACTCATCTTCATCGTCGCGATTAGACAAAAATGGAAGAAAAGCGTTGTAAAATAATTTAATCAATCTATCAATTCAACGTTCTCCTATGGGAAGGACAATTTTGTATCCTGTTCCCAAACAATGCAGTTATTTAAATTTTACACAAAAAATCCTATTTGTAGAGCCCCTGTGGCCTCCGCAGTAAATCGAAGTGAAAAATTTCTAACCTATAGTACTGTTAAGGTCCAACAACCATGAAAAGTTGTGTTGATAATCGTTCCATAGCTCATTGAAAAAAAATGTAAGGCACAAAACTAAAAAAAGTTGCCGATAATTACCCTGGTGTAGTATTGTTCATATTGTTTTCTTGTTGGTTCTGCCGACCTCTGTGGCATGGTGGTTAGCACAGCGCGGTACGACTCCATGGGTACCGGGTTCGAATCCCGGCTTGGGCATGGATGTTCTTTGTGAGTGTCACTTCATCAATGTCATCATATCATCATTCATCCTCATCTTCGCGATTAGCCAAAAGTGGCAGAAAAGCAAAGTAAAATATACCAACTCATTCAATGAATGAAAATTGATTGATTTGTTTTATTTTACTTCGCTTCTTGTGCCACTTTTGGCTAATTTGCGAAGGGGATGAGTGATGATATGATGAAATAGATGAATGGACACTCACAAAAATCCATGCCCAGGCCAGGATTCGAACCCAGGACCCCTGGCATCGTAGCGCGATGTGCTAACCACTCCGCCACGGGGGGCGGCTCAATCAATTAAAAGACAGCAACATAAAATCGTGGATTGCGACGATTGCCTTTTTCCGAACATTCTAGAATTGATTGATTGAGTTGGTATTTTAAGTCCACTTTGTGCACAGTGAGGCTAATTGGGACTGGGCCTACATTTGTTAGTAGGATCCGAACCACTATGCGCCTCCACCGGGTATCGATCCCAGGACCCCTTGATTACAAGGCGACGACGATACCACTGCGCCATTGTGGAAGCCCCATTAGAATTAATAATTATTATTATGAATGGACCTGTTAATCATATTAACGTTTTAATTATGAACATTTATAATGTTATTATTTCTGAGACACTTTCTTCGGACCCCTTCCGAAATAGATTCTGGTCCCTTCCTATTATTGTTCATCTCTTTCTCTCACACTGCATGGTACCATTTACGTCACTCCCTGTATACCCTGTTCCAGTCATCTCTGGAGCAAGGCCGCGCATAGCGGCAGAGAAGGGGGAGGAATCGAGTAGGCAGAGCGAAGCAGTACACTCTGCTTGGAAGGCTCGTAACTGCAGTCACTTTCCCCCTCCACTCAATACCGTTCCCTCTCACGTGTTCATTGGTGGAGGCGTCTCGCGTCACTACTTGCGCAGAGACTTGTTTACGTTCGCCTGCTCCAGAGATACCCGGGACAGAGTGTGCATATGTGTGTTCGTAAGCGTGCCTTTCGGAAATGAGGGAATCGGGAGAGGGAGGGGGTCAGCAGAGACAGCCCAAGAGGGCATGGAAAGCTAGACATAACAACCGAGGATAACATGAACATGAGTAGCAGTCGAAAGCACGTGACCATTGAACGTGAGAGTTCGAAGGATCAACGTCTGTTACCATTTACGGAAATCAGTAGCCCCAGTGGCAGAGAAGAATGTGAACCATTGAAGAAAGCAATTCGATGCGTCATTTTGTGTATTCTAGAATCTTATCTTGTATATTTGGATATTGATTTGGGAACGATAGAGGCTTGGGTGAACTGACCGATATACTTGTATTGCACGGTAGCAAGAGAAACAGTACTCCTGTGTAGGCAGCTTATACTCAGGGGCGGCTAAAGATGAATTTTTTGCCCGGGCGAGGTGGATTTTTGAGCCCCCTTCACTACACCGTGGTCCTATATTCTATCCGGAGAATCTGTGGAGCAAGGCCGCGCAGTGAGGGGAAGAGAAAAAGGTATACCTTCAATAAACAACGTGACCATGTTACATATTTACTTCTTTTATGAAGAAAAAAATAGGTCCCGGGTTTGATACCCGGTTGAGGCACATTGCACAGTGATTCAGTCCCACTTTAAACTGTAAATCAAGTCCCGGCTAGCCCATCTGTGCATAAAGTTGACTTAAATCAACAAGTCAAGCAAACAATTTCAAACGAAAAATAAAAACCTTATTTTCAAAATACTTTAGACTTTAAGTGTTACAATTAAAGAACACATTTATTGTAGGCATTTGTTTATTTAATACCCACATACCGATATGAATGTAAGTGTAATCTCTTAAATCTCTTAAAGCTTAAATTTCTACATAATTTTGAAAATATATTTATTATGTTATGTAGCAGTAACTTCAGTTAATTCTTGTCACCAATAAATGCAACTATTTTTAAGACATATAACCAAGCACCCGGTAGAGGCACGTAGTGGTTCGGATCCCACTTTAAACTCTAGGTCCAGTCACGATTAGCCTTTCTGTGCAGAAAGTGGACTTGTCAAGGAAACAAAAGATAGCCACGCTTATACAATCAGAAATGTTTTTGACGTTATTCAAGCGACTGCCCGGGTCGGGCCTTCAGCTTCCCCTGCTTTTATGATACTTCTATGTACTATGATAGCTTCAATAGCTGGAAATTACTGTAATACAACGTGGTTTCAATGAAACCAAAGTAACGCCTAGACGAGGCCACCGTTTTAGTTGCGACGAGAGCGAGACAGACTGTGAAGGCGAGACAACTAAAACTCCATGAGGCCTGAGGCTGTGTCCAAAAGGTACAAAGTACATACTTGAAGTACAGTCTTGACGGAAGTGACGTCATCTAGTGCAGTTCGAAAGCGCCAAGCAAACGAGTGTACAAGACCATAGCACGCAGCACACGAGCGGTGCACACTTGCGATCTGTGCTTGCTTTTCATTTGTTAAAAAAATGGACGTCTGAAGTCAATCAGCTGGTAGTTGTAGCATAGAATAGTTAGGGTTGTAGTTCTTCCATTGTGTGGAAATGTAAGAAAACAAGTTTTTCAAATACTATGTAATTTTATTTATTGGTTTCATTCATATATGCGTGGTTTCTTTCTTCTATAGTGAGAAGGTGTTTAAAAGTGAGAAAACAATTTATTTTCCCGCGATCGTAAACCATGTTGCGGAATGTGTGAAAATTAATTTGAAAGAGCAAATTTCTTTCATATTTCTATAATTAATAACGTGCTGCGTTATATAAACTGCACGCCGAGTCATGTGTGTGTTGTTCACGGAAAACAAGAGTGGCACATACAGTCGATGTTTGATAATTTTAGTTTCGAAGCAACTTTTGTTGCATTCCTCACTTGTGTTGGCGCTGCAGTCGAAGTGCAGTTCGAAAGCTTTCCGCTTCCAGGCTTCAAGACCGCACTGCGAGTATGCTCTCGAAGTATGCTCGCTTCAAGTATGGTCTTGCAGCTTTCGGACACAGCCTTAGAAAGATCGCTTCGCGGGCTTGCAGCAGACGACAATATGGGGGGGTGTCTGCGAGAACCAATCAGGTCCGCAAATGAGCGAGCCCGGTTGCCACAGCTAGCTCGCTGCACCCTTCTGGAAGGGTGAGTGACCTCTGCCTCTTGCTACCTCGGCCTGTTTGTTCGGCTGAGGAGCAGACGACACGAGAGTATCGGCAACATTGTGCGAGCGACGTCTGCTGTTAGCCCGCGAAGCGCTCTTCCTAAGGCCTCGTGCAGTATAGAGTACATGTGTTATTCAAGTAATAAATATTTTCATTCATGCAGGCCTGTAGACAGAATTTGGGGCGGGGTTCATCTGTTATCAGCAGCCGCCAACTAAAAGGGGAGGGGGGGGGTAGAAGCCCTGAAGATAAATTTCTCAGCATGTTACAATTTATTATACAAGATGCTTAATCCTTCTAAGGAAGTATAATAAAGTATGTAATGTATTTAAATAAAAAAGTAAAGTGCTCCCCTGTGCTTTGCACTACACCATGAAGGCGTATAGGGTGTGTGGAGTTGATCTCGGCCGAGCTGGGGGTGATGTGATCAGCACCACGCCCCTGGCCGCCTTTACCCCCAGAGTTTCCTCCAGGTACCCACTTTATACGACGCTGGGTGGGTGCCGGAGCCGCTTGAACGAAGTACAATTAATTATTACCATTATACACTATTAAAATTAGATATTCGTAGGTTTTCGGAAGTGGGGATCAGCTTCCGAGCCCTCTCCCTGGCTACGTGCCTGCATTCATGATACTTTTGATTGATTTAATTTGTTTTACATCGCTTTTCTGACACTTTTGGCTAATTGCGGCGATTGTTGGAATCGACCTCCGTGGCGGAGTGGTTAGCTCTACGCTACGACAGGGGTCGCAGGTTTGAATCCCGACCTGGGCGTGGGTGTTCTTCGTGCATGTCCCTTCATCAATTTCATCATCTCACTCATCCTCGTCTTCGCGATTAGCCAAAAGTGGCAGAAAAGCGAAGTAAAATAAACCAAATCTATCAATCTATGAGACGGTTGAAGGGACTATCACACACATATATGGACAACACAACACGAACCCCACAGTGGATTATGGTCGTGAATCCAGGCGCCAGAGCCGCGCTGACCTCCAAAATTGCAGTTACTGGGATGTACAGTCACGGACACTCCTGGGTTGTAACGATATCATTGACTTTCAATTCAGGTGTTACAACCCAGAAGTGTCCGTGACTGTACGTGGAAGTGAGATTGACTTTTGGGTGCCTTTCTCAGGGGATCTGGTGCGGGACACATCTAGCTGTTAACAGTCACTAAAACTAATTTGCTAAGAGCTCTAACCTCCTAAGCGCTCCTAACCTGCAATTCCTCTTGGTTCTAATAATGTGGTTAGATTAGAAGGGTCAGGTTTAGCAATTCGTTTTAGTGACTGTTAGTACCTGGATGTGCCCGCACCTGACTCCCTTCCCTCAGATCAGCCCCCATGATACTTTATAAAGTTTGGCAGTTCCGTTTAATATCACGTGGATGCAAATCCAATCTTTCTATGCGGATGGTTGGGTAATGATTTATAGGCGTCTGGACTTGAAATATGGCAAAGTCTTCAAGGAGTATTGTATTCGAGGCGCCTTGCACCCTAAAACCGAACTTCTTGCGATGCAGTTAATTTTTGCAGCGCCATAAGTCGAAATTAACAGCTGCGTTTGTGATTGCTTTTATAACGAGAGTTATGTCTACGCATGTTTCTGCTTGGTTTCCTGAGCTCCCCTCTGCGCTCACCCATATCGCATTTCCTCTGGTAGCACGTGCTTGGAGCAGTTGACCAAATTCAAATATCAAGCTGTAATTGCTAAGCTAAATTTAGCCCATTCGCATTTTTTAAACGTGATTTCCAATTGGCAAGACCCATTGCCGATTGCGTTGTAACGTGTAACCCTTCTTGGTGCTTTCAGTTCTTTCGCTGACTCCTGTTGAGGTTGCTGACGGCTTACATCGTGTGAGTAATTTTCCTTAATTTTTTACTAATTTTTGGCAACTTTCAAAGCTGGATATAGTTATCTAGGTTTTCCTGTGTAACTAGTTATAGTGAAGAATGTCTCGAAGAGTTGAGTAGTATCAGGTTAAATTTGTGACTTTGCCGGCCTGTGTGGTGGTGTGTTCAATCCTGAACTGGGTATGGATATTCTTTGTGAGTGTCCCTTCATCAATTTCATGACATAAACACTCAGCCTCATCTTCGCGATTAGCCAAAAGTGGAAGAAATGCGAAGTAAAATAAACCAATCAATATTCTAATTGTACTCTATACCGTACATAAATGAATATCGGAGTTTTAAACTTGCATATTTTCTATGCTAAACACATTACAAATATGAACCATATATGAAATGAAAGGGTAACTCACCAAGTTTCGATTCTACGCATGCACAAAATGTGTTTCCTAACTCTGCCGCTTGGCGGAGCCATTCATAAAGATGGCGACTCCCGAGCTGAAGTTTTTTTGTGTGTTGGAACTCGCCAGGTCTAATTCAGTTGTTACAGTTCAACGGGCGTATCGGCAAAGATTTGGAAGTGACCTCCCGTCTGTGTGTTATGCGTGTTCACTTTTCCACTTAGATGAAATGTGGATTCATCGCTGAAAATCACACGACTAAGAAACTCGTCATCTTCTTGATTAAGAATTTTTGTGCAGAAGTTCCTACGAGCCAAATGATCTGCAGGCTTTAGGGCCTGTAACAGCTGCAGACGGTACTGTCTCATTTGGGGTATTTTCCTTAACACTTTCCACACTGTCATTGTTGGCATTGCTAGTTCTTGACTTGCCCGCCGCACAGATTTTCCACGACTGCGAGTGAAAGCTGTTCTGACGCTTTCCACCTTCTCGCCTGATACACGCGGCCATCCGGAACTTTTACCTTTACACAAGCATCCTGTCGTCTTAAACTGGTTATTATGTTGGATTATTACTAGTGCGTAATTAGAGATCGGTTAGTTCATCGAACTCTCCAGCCTAACTATTGCCTATTTTTGTGGGAGCAGGAAAAGGTTTATTATCCATTTTGCCTTGACTCATCTCACTCAACAGGTCGCTAGGTGCCGTGGCTTGCCGCGAGTTGATAGCTTCCTGGAGATGAGGCCTTGCTCGAAAAGGTTTATTATCCATTATCTTAAACTGGTTATACCACCTACGGATGTTGTTGTCAGACGCGGGGGGGGGGGGGGTCATTTCCAAATCTTCTTCGATATGCCCGTTGAACTGTAACAACTGAATTAGACCAAGCGAGTTACAACACACAAAAAGACTTAAGCTCGGGAGTCGCCATCTTTATGAAAGGCGCCGCCAAGCGGCAGTTAGGAAACAAATTTTGCGCATACATAGAATCGAAACTTGGTGAGTTACTCCTTCATTTCATATAAGGTTCATATTTGTAATGTGTATAGCATAGAAAATATACAAGTTTAAAACTCCGATATTCATTTGTGTACACCCTGTACTTTATATGGGGCGTGGTGGTTGTCTCACTTCCATGTAACTACACACTGCCGATAATGTTCAACAAATATAATTCTTGATTATTTCACTTTTGCCCCCGCACTATGCTAAACCTTATCTACCAATGGAAAGTAAACTGTCCTTGCCCCCCCCCCCCCCCCGAGTTTTGGAAGCCAAGCGCCGCCACTGGTAGCGTATAAACTACAATTTTATTTCGGAGTTTCTTTTTCAGCCGTGCAAATACATAGCTACAGGGTGCAAACTCCAAGATTTGCTTGTACTGTTCTTAGGACATTCATAATATAGCCTATGTGGGTGCCACTTTCAAATCAGGAATTTTAAGTTGTCAGTAATATTAGTAGTCAATGGCGTACGCCGATTTTTTTTCGGGATGGTCTGGAATTGTAGTAAAGGTGGATAATACATAGCTTCGTTCTGGGGTGGCGGTACACAATAAAATATTTCGTATATTTCGAGGTTTTCACTATTGAAATTGCTCTCGAAATAAAAAAAAATGATAATCGGAGTTCATTATAAGGGGGGTAGTGGATTGCATTTATACCTTTCGTTTTCTCGAGATTGGAAATTTAGGGGTTGTAGCCCCAACAGCCCCCACCCCTTCCTGCGTACGCCAGTGGAAGTAGTAGTGTCATAACACTCACACACACACTCCACAGGGACCTAGCTATACCTAAATATAATGTGAAGGCATGAGAAATTCTCCATTTTAGAACAGCTCACACGAATTTCTATATTCTAATGCAAAATTTGCATAAATGATTTTTATTTCTTTGCTTTTCTTAGAATTTATGGTTATTAAAAAAACAGATTTTAAGACCCGATAACAATTCCGAAACACATAAAGCTCTGGACCTTCTTCTGCGCCCATCTTGAATTTAATGGATAGGAAAATCAAGAGTCCGAAATGTGAAAATTGCGAACAATAATACGTTATTCATTTTAGTGCAGTGTGAGATTAATGGGGGTAAGGAGATACATCCCAACCATTAATAATCATCTCTCACCCACTGGATATACAAACCATATTATTGAATATATCATACTTATATACTTATCGAGTTCCACTTCAGTTCAGTTCATTTTAATTTTAATGTTCCATAGCTACATATAAAAATATCTTTAAGCAATTTATGGCAGATGTGTACAACATCCAATGCTTTTTAAAAGCCATATATTCGGTATTTTCTCAGATATGTAGAGGGTGTTGTGTCTAAAAAATTCTAGGTTGAGATGGTTCCCGATCTGCTCGTTAGAGGTCACACTTTGGAACATTTGTAAAACATTTGACAAAGCATTTCTTGTACGAGTTCGTAATATAATTAGCTGACCCTAATGACGCTCTTCAAGCTCGGAGCAAGCAAGGAAAACTATACGCTCGAAAGTTGTTTTTTCTTTCCTTTCAATCTTTGGTGGACAATTTGAAGAGCCAGCCAAGGTTTCTTTTCGTATGTAGTGGTATTAAATGCAGATACATGAGTGTGTTTTAGGGTGACATGTCAATTTCTCGTTTATGTGAAAAAGTGAACTTTAAATTAAGCAAAAGCATGTGCGCGTCATAGCTAAAGATTTATACATCTACAAAGAAAATCCAAAACACATTCTCATTTCGACGGCCTCCGTGGCGGAGTAGTTAGCATATCGCGCTACGACGCCAGAGGTCACGGGTTCGAATCCCGGCTTGGCAATAGGTGTTATTTTTCAATGTCCCTTCATCAATTTCATAATATCATCACTCATCAACATCCTCGCGATTAGCTTTGTGGAAGAAATGCGAAATAAAATTAACTAAACCAATGAATCAAACATTCCCATCTCGCTCAAAGACCTTGTGAATCCAATCCAAAATTGACCAATATCTACAGCTCAATGTGGAAGCGGGTTCAATGCCATAAACCTCGTCTTAAATGATTAGAGAAATCCTTTAGAAGTTTTAAACCTACTTTTCCTTTCCTTAGACCCCCAGTGCATTGCTTTCATGCAGAAAAATTTGTAATAAATTGGATCAAGTGTAAGTATCACAGTGCCCATGACAAGCCAACTGGCAAACCATAGAACCTGCAGTGAGTCTAATTTATCTCGTGCTTTTATCTGACTAATGTAATTCTCTTACAGTTTGACTTTAGAGTTTAACTAAAAATAACGTTTGTGTTACATTCGATATCAAAATTAGATTTTAAGCAATTAATGTCCAATTCTAAGTATACCTAATACAAGGTAATAGAATCACAAATTGCACCCTGTTTTAATATCTAGGAAACATTTCATTTCACGTAGGAATGATATCGCGATGCGACGAGTCAAGAATTGTCACAGCCTCATCTCGTCTCCTGTGTGGTTGGTGAGGTCCTCATCGCTCTTGTTTGTGCTTATTTTTGTTTCGTTGTCCACTCAGGCGTTGTTAAAGCTTATTCTAGATTCACATTATGCTCAGATAGGCTAATCGGGAATGAATTTACAGTTTAAAGTGCAGTTTAAAGTTCCAAAAGCACTGTGCATGTGGAACCCCTTGATTACAAGGCGAAATATCTCGTCCTGACCCCCGAAATGTTTAGTATAAGCAACACGTACATTGTGTCCCCACTCAACGTTTTACAACGTATATATATATAACGTTTTTCTGCTTTACATCTTGTTTCGACGATGCTGCGAACCGTCGAAATACGGAATTGTATCCTGAATAGATGAAACCGGGCATCATAGGCTCGCAATTGTCACTAATGGATTAACTTTGCAATTACGGTAAACAAAATATACAAATTACTTTAAAAAATCAATATGATATACGCTTGGTATGTCTGGATAAGTCATATAGTAATTTAAATTCATTTTAAGCAAATATTAAGTTATAAACAATATAAATATTTTAATTGAGCGACTTGAAAATATGTTCTCTTAACAGTAGCACCTTGCGTCTGTCAAATAATCGAAGGGGGGTACAATGGGATTTACGGATTTAGGGGGTACAATGTACCCCTGTACCCCCCCCTCCCCCCGTTCCTGCGCCACAATCACAGAATCAATTTAATGATGGATTTTCGCTTTTATTCAGGTTCTGTTGTGTCTTTTTTCAGGCCGACAACAGATGATTGACATCTACTTAATCTTGAAGAAAGTAACTTTTACAAATTTTATTACTTTTTATACCCCGGTGCTTGAAATTTTCTTTGAATACCATTGAAAACACTTTTCCTTGCTATCACTCACTTTATCAAGCAGCTCTACAATAGCGTATCACACTCGACCGAGAAGAAAAGGCCCCTGTTCAAAATCAGGATCACGTGCGGTGCAACACTTTGTAACAAAAATACCGTTGGATGCACAAAAGGAAGAGGAGGGAACAGCGGTGTTTAGGAACTGTTTTTTATTCAAAAGAAGCATGCGTTTTTAGTTTTGTTCGGAGACGCTTTGAAAGAGGGTTCAAGGCCTTCTGCGCGCAGGTTGGGCAGGTAGGGGGAGCTAAAGTCCTTCGTCCTTCTTTTCTTCTGCCCGATTCTTCAAACGAGACCTCTCCTCTCTCCCCTTCCTCTCCTAACCTTCCCCCCTCCCACAAGGTTTTTTAGTCTCGGAGACAGAGTGAAAGTGTGGAGGGAGGTAGTACCACTTCTGTCCGCTTCGCGAGTTTGGCGTCCCGCGCGTAGTTGAAGTAGAGACTGTGTGCAGAAAGGCGGTGTGATTATTGTGATGTGACGATCAACACTTGTTTTGTGCTTTTTTTCCCCTCCCCCAAGCTTTGTGAAGGTGCGGTGAAATGTCGTGGTTACTGGTTTGCAGGTGGTAGCAAGAAAGGTGATGGCTCGGAACATTCCAAATCTGAATTACGGAAATGGCTTCGGAAGCAGGTGAGTCGAGAAACAATACAATTCTTCTCTAAGGCAAGCATCACTTCTTTCATAACATCGACTGAACTTCAACAAGGTGGGAGGGAGACAAAAGTTCGTTATCTTGTTTTACGTTGAAGCTTTCGCTTGTTACACAGTGTCGTTGATGCTGGTAGATGTTAGCAACAGAACGGTTTGTTAGATCAATGTGACAGGTGGCATTCAGTTTATATATTCTTACTACAGCAGTACCACGTAATTACGAACTAACCTAATTTATATTTTCTCCCATAAAAGTGTGTGCTATGAAACAACTACAACAGTATCATCTTGAATGTAAAGAGAACTGAAAAGTGCTACTCTGTTCAAGTTATTTTGCACAGTTTACGCCAGAAAACAAGTATAAAAATGTGTCCGTTGAGGTGTTATGAAAGAATTCCAAGAATTTTTGCGCAGGGGTGGCTAAAATTTTACCCGCGTCACGTGAAGGTAACTGCTGTGAGGTTGGGCCTCCCTTCTTTTGAACATGTGAAATGTTAGAAAGGAATGGTGGTGTCGGGGTGACGAGAAGTAATTGCGTTTCTGACGGTGGGCGTGAAAAAAATGGGCCGCGGGGGATAGTTTTTACCGCCCACTGGCAATTCCTCGAATTTTAACAATTTTCTCAATTAGTGAGCAATACACGTAGCGCATTTGGTTGTTATGTTGATACGTTGAGTGTACTTTATGCACAGGTAGGCCAATCGGAACTTGACCTAAGTTTAAAGTTGGATCTGAATCACTATGTGCCCCACCGGGTATCGAACCCGGGACACCTTGCTTGCAGACAACGTTACCACTACGCCATCGGGGAAGCCCTAAGGGAGCTTTCAGACCAAAGTGACACGGTTGTTTCACACTGAAATGATATTCGACACGGGCACTTCCAGTCTGTAGAAAAGCATTTACTGGCCATGCGCGATCGCCAGGCCGAAGCGACACTGTACGGGAAACTGCCCTGTCCGAGCGACAAGCGGCAGGTGCAGCCTGCCGTGTTACCTCTGCACGTAAGGTTTGCATTTATTTCTGAAGGTCGGTTTCAAAGTGAACGTGTCGCATGTCGCTTAGATTTGAAAGCTCCCTAACCTTGTAGTCACATTGGTTTCGGTTTCTATAAAACGTTTACTCTGCCGTGTTCTGCCTGAGTTTGACTGACGAGCATTCTGGTGGTTTAGTAGCCGCATTGCATCCGGAAAATCTTCATTGTGCTGGTTGGGGGAATTCACACCTAATCGACAGGCGACAAGTCTCTTGAGGATTTCACCAATGGAACGCAGGCTTGTGCGGCCTGTCATGTTGCTACGATGTGAAATATTGTTGCTTTTTGTGTAGTTCCCAAGCGGCATGTGTCTCGTGTTGCTTGATGCAGAGAATCGAAATGGTACTTTTTGGAAACCTTTTATTGATAAAAATATATTCTAAAGGGGGAACGGATTGGGTTAATGAGAGTTTGAATATTTTTTGTTATTTGTGCGTATTTTTTATGGATCTCGAACAGTTGGGGAATTCTATATGACCGTGTATAAAGTGGCTAATTCTCGATGTTTTGTACACTGAGTGCCAGAAATGTAATTCGAGATTTTTCAGTGTCGGGAAATATGGAACATTTCCAGTCCAGAAAATTTCCCGACTTGGTCTGAAAATGACAAATTTTTAGCCGTCCCGAACGTCTGAATTTTAAAAATTTCACGTTCATATCCCGTCCCCCACACCCTCAGTATTTTTAATAACGAAAATTAATTTTAAGTCGCAGTTTCCTATCTCCCGATTGTGACAGTTCTTGAGTGATGTGTCCCTAATCGTTTACGTTCATAAACCAAGACATTAACTTTTTAAATTTTACCAAAACAATGCATGAACTCGACTATAAATAGCACTACACTTCTCGACTATAAATAGCACTACACTTCTGGCGAATTCGGTCGAAAGAAACAAGATAATTTGATTCGAATCTGAGGCCGGCAAAAAAAGGCGGGCACGCCAGAGTAGATTGGTTCGAATGTGACCACCCACGCCTATGTATATGGTGTTGTTTGTTCTACCGTTACCTGCCGTATACGCCATTGTAGAAGTTTGGATCCAGTGTGATCATACCGTAACATAAGAACATTACCTCCAATTATTCATTTCGTTGTGATATGTCAACATACACTTGCCATTTCATCACTTTGGAGCAGTTTATTTCAGAGTTCGTGCAAAATGTTAAATGTGATGAGCCAGTGGTGAGATAGAACACCTCGGTTACGCTACTCACAGCACGAGAAGTCCACCGAATGGGTGGCCGAAGCTCGTTGAGCGCTCGACTCACAATCTCGTTATCGAAGGTCCCGAGTTCGAGTCATCTTTCTTCATTACCTTCATCTTATCGTCGTAATTAACTTAAAGAGCCAGTAAAACGATACTTGTGAGGAGGACAAGTCCCATAACATCAAAGAAATACTGAGAAGATTTCTGGAAGTAAAATAACTCGGTTCTTTATTAAAACTAATCATATACAGAAAATGCCCCCCCCCCCCCATCTTTTGGACCTGCATTTCTAAAATGTAATAACTCGTGGCGCAACTGACCTCACTCCCACATGCCTCAATAGAGGTGGGCGATCATCAACCAGTTACGGTGATGTGTGGTCAGCACGACGAATCCCCTGTCGTTGTTGTGGGTTTCCGGCAGCGAGTTACGCTACTCATTCTAGCTCCCCAGTTTCCTCACGGTGGTGGGTGGCTACTAGACCCATACACTGGCCGAAATCTCAGGAGAAAAGTTGTTACGCTCCCCCCCCCCCCCCCCAGGAGACTCTAACAAGCACACGTCCCGTAGCTCGACCCCAAAGCCTGAAGACCATGATACGGGACGCATAAAACGCCAAATACTGGAAAAGACACGATGATAACTGTATATGACTGACACATTTAATAAAAAATAACCCCACCCCCCTCCCCCCTTGCGATGGAATATCCTTGCACGCCACTGTACAGAATTTGAAATGCCCATTATTATGAAATGGTACACCCAACGGCGAATGAAACAGTAGGCGAATTGTCCACCACCATTTTAATTCGGTCTGTATTACACATTGTGATGACAGTGAATTGAAATAATGACGTCAGTTAACAGAGAATAATGCCTGCTTCGAACCAACATAGTTTCATTCCTTAAAACAACACAGAATGTAGAATAAAAAAGTAATTAAAATAGCTTTGGACAATTTGCCTACCATTATCTTTGCCGTTGAGTGTACACAGAACGCCACAGAAGATTGGCCTGGCTGTTGTGGTTCCAGGCGCCCAGAGTAACTTTGCCCTACAATAATGCAGTTCCCAGGATATGGAGTGGTTATAACTGTAAGCTACGACGCCAGGAGTCCCGGGTTCGAATTCCGGCCTGGGCATGGGTGTTCTTTGTGAGTGTCCCTTAATCATTTTTAAAGTATCATTACTCATCCTCATCTTCGCGATTAGCCAGAAGTGGCAGAAACGCGAAGTAAAATAAACCAAATGAATCAACTAAGAACGACATTCCATAATTCTGGCATTTGTGGTGATATTTAAATATTATTGTATTCATTTTGAATAAAGGTAACTTTGAGGATATATCTGATATGAGCCTGGTTTGATCCCATGAAATGGAATAAAAATACAAAAAGTAGAAGTTTGCAGGTCTCAATAGTACAAGCACATGCTTTTTCGAATTGAGCGATAATCGTTTGATTCTATTATAGCAGTGTTTAGCAACTCCACTCGCGGGGTTAAAGAGTAGTGAGAAAAGACAAATATCTTTGAAGTGTGCAGCTGCAGAAAACGAAAAACTGTACTGCTGACGACACATGAACAAATATTTTTTAACGGCTACAGCCGGATTGCGCACACTTTTCCGGTTTTATCAGTGGTATCTGATAAGCCGTTGACAAGCTGTCACAATGTACAGGATTGCGCACAAAAAAATGAGGCGATTTTGTCAGATGTAAAATGTTCTCAAGCCGTTCTCACTTCTGTTCTGTTTGTTTATGTGTGTGTGTGGACTTACACGTGTTTTTGCTGGAAGGGTAGCATTAGATAGGCATAGAGGATGAACCTGATTGGTGGACTTGAATGCAATGGTCGGTGTATCTCCGTATTTCTACCGAACGTCACGAGCTTCGATTGACAGAAGTTTTTTGTATCTGGTCTTGGTTGTGTTGTGATTGCCTTCTGACAACCTAACCTAACCTAACCTAAAGAAGAAAACAGTTTTGCGCACAGACTTTAAAGCTATCAAAGTGGCAACGTTGGATCAAAATCTGTGCGCAATTCGGTTGCGGCGTTTTTAACAGTATCGTAAAGTGTTTACGATTATTATTCATGTAACCACGAAGAATTATCCTGTTGTCTGTTCTTCCATATAGAGTGAATGCCAGTTTTATCGTTTCTGACAAATTATTTTGCTTTTAATGTAGTGGGATAGATCAACTCTGTGTAAACGTAAGACAGCGTTAACAAATTATATTAATGTCTCCTAGTGTGCCAGAAACGACGAAAAACAAATAGACAAAACACGATGTGAAATGTGCATACGCCTATGATCGAAAAAAGCATTCTACTCATTAGAAATGCTATCACGTCGCATTGTGGAGATGAAACGTCCAGAGAGGAACTGTTCTTGTTGAACAATGAAACCACGTGATTAATTTGCTTGACAGCGGCTTTCGGTAAAATGATCAAATAACAATACAGAATTTCTGCTTACACAGCTGCAATAGCACGGTAGCGCAAGGGGGGGGGGGGGGCAAGCAAGGTGTTTTTTTTTCCAGGGGGTGCAAAGGAGGCACATTTTCCCCCATAATAGTGATGCCCCCTGAAAAAAAAAAACACTGCTTCAGTCTGAAATTATTATGTTCCTTCAACATCCTTATAATAATTAACATAAATTACTATGACTGAAATAAAATTGTGTGAAATATATACTTTTTATGTGGATAATCATTTTCCGGGGGGGCGTGGCCCCCTCTTGTCCCTCCCCCTTTCAGACGTCCAAGGGTATACGGACCTGAGTATCGCTTGCATGGACATCTACAGTGGGGAAGGCATTTCCCCCCCCCCCCAAAAACACAACTTCAATTTGAAGTTATTACGTTTCTGTGACGATCTGTACCTGTCTTACTTTCAATTAACAATCCCTTATAATAATTAACACAAATTTCGGTGGCTGAAATATATAATTTTAGTCAGACAGCCGCGTTAGCTAAGTTGGTAGAGCACTCGGAAGATCCGGGTTCGAGGCTCTGAGGCCCACCCAGCCTCTTATAATGGCCTGGGGCAACCCTGTAGGGTAAAGGAGGCCGGGCATGATGCTGATCACATCATCCCAACTATCAAGAATATGTGGAGCTATATACTTCCACATCACCATGGTATGTGTGCACACGCACATGGGTACCTTTAGCTTACACTGACATTCCGGGTGCCCGTGATCGCAGGGCGATCGGTTTCTTGCTTCCAACTATAGTGCGCATCAAATCTCCTGCACATGGCGATAGCCAATAGCAGCGCACTGCAGCGGTGCCATGTCGAAATCTCACACGGAAAACAGACAGCGTAGTTGAGCGAAACGCCTTGTCACGGAACTAGGCAACGCCGCACGTCTGTGATTCGCTGGTGCTGTTCAGCCGTTGAAGGCCATATGCAGGAGATTTGACGCGCACTCTAGATTTAGTTCACTAATACATACGCTGCATGTAGGGATGAGAAATAATGAGAAACAGCATGTGCATGATGGTGTCTCAATCAAAACTCTTACGTAAGGCTCGGCTGGACCTTTGGCAGACGCTAGGGCATTTGTTTTCGAATTTTCCTCACCTTTCAAGAAACCAGTATGATATTAAAAAATCTGGAAAAATCGCATATGAGTCATTCCATGCCAAATCAACACAGATATGTGCAATTTTTAACCTGACCATCTCCGATTTTCATGAAATTTGGGGAGTTGAAACTATGCATAGAACTTAGTAGCTATGAAAATTTTTAGTCTCGTGCGTCTTGTAATTGTTAAATTATTCAAGGTCAAAGTTTGCAGAAATTTCCTTTTTTGAGCACGCTTAGCTATACTAAATGTGTTGTAACTCCGCCACTATTTTGCCTAGGAAGCTCAAATAAAGCTTATTGTACAGGGAATTGAACAAGCTTTCCAGTGATATATAACAAGCATACCTTTGGATAAAAATATAATTTTGTCACGTGACCTTGACTTTTGACCTTGAATATCTCAAAACATGTCATCACCAAAAATCGTGAAAAAAATATATTTGGTCCCTCATACCATACTCTAAAACATACCAAAAAATAATTCTGGGACTGCAATGGGATCAGAAGATACAAAATAATATGTGTAACTATGTGACTGATCAAAGTCCCATTACATGAACTATAACGAGTCAAAAGTCCCTTAACACTCCATACAAAATGTGAAGGAGTTATCCTGGGTATAATTGGTCATAAAATAAATAGGTTAGGCACAGGGAGATCCCTAGCAGTGTGTGTCAAGCGCAGGTCCGGCAAATTGTTGACCGCCATATTGAATTCAACGCAAAAATTTCAAAGGAAAGGGGGTAATGTGATATATCAAATCAGGCTAGAATTTCACGAGAAATGAAGTGACGAAGGTTTATCCAACATATATTTAACCAGCAAAAATTTATTACTGCATGCTTGTAACCATTTTCTCCTTTTCGAGGTATTAAAAACAAAGCATTGGAATGCTCCTAACGTGTTAGGAACTCATCGAGATCACGCTGACATCTTGGGAGAGAAAGAAGTATATGCACCATTGCATATGATTTTAATCAGCTACATTCACCAAATAGTTGTGTCACGGTATCTAGTGACATGTAAAACGCAGTTCGATAAAAATTATTTTTTTGTTTATTGATTCATTTTATGCACCAACTTGAAAGTGTGAGGTTGTTTATTTTGTGAATAAACTTGTATCCGAGCCGGACGTCGGGAGTTGAGAGATGGGGTTTTTCTTGAGTGACAGCGGAACTGTCTTTTCGGCTTAGGACATGACATATTTGCACCAGCGCGAAGATAAGGAAAGATTGTTTTCGCCGCTACCGAGCTTGAGTCGCAGCAGGCGTCCGAACCCATGTTCACGGATGACCAGAGATCCCAGCTGGACCCCAAGCCTGCAAGGATCGACGACGCGCACTTGACCGCGTTTCAAGACAATGGAGAGAGGTCATTTCCACCCCCTCAGAAAGAGAAGCGAAGCCAACTTAGCGTCATTCCCAACGGACGAATTTGAATCTCTCTTAAATACGCGGTGCTACCATCCCAGAGACAGTTTTTACCCGGATTTCATAGAGAGAGCATCTCCGCGCTACACTCTCGCGTGATTATTGTTTTGTGTCCGTGGACTTTGTTTCCTTACGTACCGTGAGTGAACCGCAGATAGAGCGTTACCAGTGTGCGCCTTATTTTGGTGAAGATTACGCGGTGATTTGTTTTTTGCCAAGCGTGGACTACATAAGGATGGAGGGCTAAAGAAGATAGAGAAGGGAGTCTGTCGACTTCCCTGACCCCGCAACGATGCTTCGCCATCTTCCGATGAAGCCAGTCAGCCAACGCCAAAGACGACACCAAAACCAAACACTGCCCAAAGCCCGAAGGACGCTTTCAGATCGACGTCCCAACCAAAGCCCGAAGGACGCTTTCAGATCGACGTCCCAACCAAAGCCCGAAGGACGTCTTCAGAACGACGCCGATCGAAGCCAGAGGGAGAGATTGAAGGACGACTCCAGAACGACCCTTCCTGAACGACGCCGGATCGAAGCCGTCACCAGAGAGATTCCGAACCGACGCGTGACCACGTACACCCGACGCTAGTGACGAGATGAACGCCCGAAGTTCTGAGGAGGTGCAAGTACAACAGATCGTCGCAATTATTCTTCGTCGCGATCGACCTTGGAGGACAATTTCGCCACAAAGGAACCGTGTGCAAGTCCCGCGTCCAGGAGAGATGAATGACCACGCCATGTAGCAGAGTCTGGTACAGTATACTTCAGAGGGTCTCATGTACATGTAAACGTGCGTCGTTAGTATCAACACCGTACAGTTAACGCCGAAGTCTCTCTTATTCGCAAAGTTACTCAGGAAAAACCTAAACCTAACCCCGCGTCTGATAATTTTTGGTATTATTGTAAAAAAGGGGTTATTTCATGTTCAGATATTCTAATTTAATTGTCTGCATTCAGCGTTACAAGCTCCATTTCATTTCTTTAATGTTTAGTGTAAATTGTCAAAAGGTGTGCTCCATTTTTTGTGTAACCGACCGCCCCGTCGCGCCATTTAATTTGTCGATAGTTGACTGGTGAGTCCCTTTTAATTGTGGAAAGCGTAGTTGTTTTTATTGCAAGGTCGTGTGCGTGAAATAGTGTTATTTGTTGCATAGTGGTTTTTAAGGTAATTTTTGCTCGCGCCGACGATTGATTAGTGTATTCCGGCAGCTGGAGCCAATTAAGTTTTTGCATCATTATGTAATTGAGTAGTTGTTCTCATGGGACGAGAGAGGCTTGTGTGTAATGCCCCCGTCCGGGAAACTTGTATAATGTCGAGCTTGCGACTCGATGCATACGTTCATTCGAACGAAAGGTTTAACCACGCCGACCCAATTGTCTTAGTTAACCGCTTTCCGAGGGCTGGCACTTAAGTTAATTTAAAAGAGCACAGGAGCTGGCAGACAAATGCCCTAAATTCACATAAAGGTTTAAAAATTAAAAGGAATGATATGTTAATGAGATCCATGATTTGTATCCATACTTCACATGTAAAAATACCTCATGTGTGTGAAAGAGAGATAGAATGAATGTTGTGAGAGTGAGGAGGATTTGTAAACAGTTGTCGATTGCAATATTTTATTTGTTGTTACAATATATATTCACTTTTTTACCGTTCGTCAGTGTTGTTATTTGACGTTTTTCAGGTACCAGATACTATGCTATTAGTGTTTTATGATTGTTCGAATCTACATATCAAAGGTAAACAAAAGTGTAACATTTCAAGGTATTAATCTCCGCCTCGCAATAGTATGACAATAAACGACCGTCTCAGTACCGAACTTGATAACTGGACCGTGAGTCACGACCGGTTTCCCGTACACATAACGACGTTTGGCCCCGTGCCGGGGTATGATTGACACGTCATTTCGGGGGCCGTGAGTGCACTTGTTACATTTGACGCCGCGAACATGGGACGGCAACTTTGTCATGTCTTTCCAGGAAAGCCAGGTTGCGAGAGCGGTAGAAATTTCATTGTTGTATACGTCATGCATAAAATTCTTGTGTTAGGTTCCTGATGATTTGTGTGTTTTTCGTTTTGTATGTCGAGGGTTATTTTCATGTATTTGTCGTAGGTTCACGTGTAAGGACACGTTATTGGGCATAATTGGTAACAATAGGGCAGATATTTTTTTTCGGCGAAAGCAGCAAGGGCAGCTGCATAGGGCATTTTTTATGTACTTTTTGTGTATTTTTTTTGGTTTTTGGCGTAATTTATGGCATCAGGCTGAGTTGCGGGATAAGGGATTCCCGACGGACCTCCTTTTTCTTTTTATGTATCGATTTGTAATTCACATTTTGTGTGAGCTCGCGTAAGTTTGCGTAACTGTTCCAAAGTGCGACAGAAGATTGAGCAGATAATTAAGGAAAGGCCTTCATGAGATTAAGTAATCGTCGCATAGACTGTTTGAACAAGAGTGACGTCATGATGGTTTGCAAGGTTTGTGGACAGGAATTTTATGATTTCGAAGTCGACAGCGAGGGAGATTCCGGACCGGTTTGTCTCCAGTGCAAGAGCCCGTTGGAAATGGAAAGGGAGATACCAAGTGCCCAAGGGGGTACATCACATGCGGACAGCGACCACAGCAAGGAACAAGATGACGTAGGAAGTGGCAGTGGTGCCAACCACTTTCAGCTAATCCTCCAGACGCTTCGAGAAGTACAAACCATCGTCGAGGGGATGCTGCAGACCGAGATGCAGACCGACGTACGAAGAATGGAAGAATGCCTCCAAGGAACAGTTCGCGCCTCCGGAGAAGAAATGACGCAACAACTCCTCCCAACGATGAAAGAATCCGAGGCTCAAATCAAACCCAGGACCGAGGAGACCGACGCTCGCATCATGGATCAAGGAGCCAAGGTGGCAACACTGGCGCAGAGCGTACGTGAACGAGAAGGAGCCTTGCAACACATCGGCCAGCAAAGTACACAGCTGGAGTTCCTTTGCAATCGGAGCAACGATGCCCTCGAGCGACAAGTGCGGCGAGCAGCGAACCCAGCGGAAGGGAATTCCGAGAAGATAAAGGGAATCGAGGAAAAACTGCAACAATTGAACGTAGCCGATGTCCCGGGATCACCGCGAGAGCCGGCAGCTATGACGTCATCGCAGCCAGCTGAAGTTCCTTCGCCTTCAAGAAGCGCGAGTGACGCAAGGCCGACTACAGGTGTCAACCGAGGAAGCGAAGTGGAATCGAGACTACATCTTCCATCGTCGCGACCGTTCGAAGCCCAAACTTCAAGCCGGGACGACATATGGTCTAAACCACCGTCGGCGAGAGCTTCGTACCCGTCCGAATGTAAGAAAAACTTCAAGAAGTTCTCCGGGGACGACCGGATATCGCCGTCTGCCCTCGTCGAGGAATTCGAAGCAACAGCCCGGGAGTTAGGACTGACGGATGGAGAGCGATTGCTTGTACTGAAAGGCTGGATGCAAGGTCGAGCAAAGAACTGGCTGGATCAGAATGAAAGACACTTTCATTCGTACTCGGCGTTTAGGGAAGCCTTCCTGACGCACTTTCCACGCTCTATGCAAGTGAAGGGAAAGATCAAGAAGCCGTTTTTCATGTACGACGGGCCGTATTTTTGCAGAGAAATGCAAAAGGTGGAACTGCTCCGACGAAAAGCGCCAAGAGTGGTTAGCGCGATATAAAAGCACGAGCGAGTCTTTGGATTGAATTCTGATTAGGATGTGAGGTACATTTATCCTATTTTTGTGTAAATTATTGAGTGTATAATATGCATATTTATTATGAAAATTGGAGGTATCATTTATATCATGTGTTTTGTGTTATCGAACTGTTGACTTTTCTTGTACAGGGTGTTAAAAAATTTGTAGTCAAAAATTTCGTACCCCTGAGTAGTAAAAAATTTTATTCGCCTACAGAATTTTTTGATCGGAAGGAGGGCGAGATGTCACGGTATCTAGTGACATGTAAAACGCAGTTCGATAAAAATTATTTTTTTGTTTATTGATTCATTTTATGCACCAACTTGAAAGTGTGAGGTTGTTTATTTTGTGAATAAACTTGTATCCGAGCCGGACGTCGGGAGTTGAGAGATGGGGTTTTTCTTGAGTGACAGCGGAACTGTCTTTTCGGCTTAGGACATGACATATTTGCACCAGCGCGAAGATAAGGAAAGATTGTTTTCGCCGCTACCGAGCTTGAGTCGCAGCAGGCGTCCGAACCCATGTTCACGGATGACCAGAGATCCCAGCTGGACCCCAAGCCTGCAAGGATCGACGACGCGCACTTGACCGCGTTTCAAGACAATGGAGAGAGGTCATTTCCACCCCCTCAGAAAGAGAAGCGAAGCCAACTTAGCGTCATTCCCAACGGACGAATTTGAATCTCTCTTAAATACGCGGTGCTACCATCCCAGAGACAGTTTTTACCCGGATTTCATAGAGAGAGCATCTCCGCGCTACACTCTCGCGTGATTATTGTTTTGTGTCCGTGGACTTTGTTTCCTTACGTACCGTGAGTGAACCGCAGATAGAGCGTTACCAGTGTGCGCCTTATTTTGGTGAAGATTACGCGGTGATTTGTTTTTTGCCAAGCGTGGACTACATAAGGATGGAGGGCTAAAGAAGATAGAGAAGGGAGTCTGTCGACTTCCCTGACCCCGCAACGATGCTTCGCCATCTTCCGATGAAGCCAGTCAGCCAACGCCAAAGACGACACCAAAACCAAACACTGCCCAAAGCCCGAAGGACGCTTTCAGATCGACGTCCCAACCAAAGCCCGAAGGACGCTTTCAGATCGACGTCCCAACCAAAGCCCGAAGGACGTCTTCAGAACGACGCCGATCGAAGCCAGAGGGAGAGATTGAAGGACGACTCCAGAACGACCCTTCCTGAACGACGCCGGATCGAAGCCGTCACCAGAGAGATTCCGAACCGACGCGTGACCACGTACACCCGACGCTAGTGACGAGATGAACGCCCGAAGTTCTGAGGAGGTGCAAGTACAACAGATCGTCGCAATTATTCTTCGTCGCGATCGACCTTGGAGGACAATTTCGCCACAAAGGAACCGTGTGCAAGTCCCGCGTCCAGAAGAGATGAATGACCACGCCATGTAGCAGAGTCTGGTACAGTATACTTCAGAGGGTCTCATGTACATGTAAACGTGCGTCGTTAGTATCAACACCGTACAGTTAACGCCGAAGTCTCTCTTATTCGCAAAGTTACTCAGGAAAAACCTAAACCTAACCCCGCGTCTGATAATTTTTGGTATTATTGTAAAAAAGGGGTTATTTCATGTTCAGATATTCTAATTTAATTGTCTGCATTCAGCGTTACAAGCTCCATTTCATTTCTTTAATGTTTAGTGTAAATTGTCAAAAGGTGTGCTCCATTTTTTGTGTAACCGACCGCCCCGTCGCGCCATTTAATTTGTCGATAGTTGACTGGTGAGTCCCTTTTAATTGTGGAAAGCGTAGTTGTTTTTATTGCAAGGTCGTGTGCGTGAAATAGTGTTATTTGTTGCATAGTGGTTTTTAAGGTAATTTTTGCTCGCGCCGACGATTGATTAGTGTATTCCGGCAGCTGGAGCCAATTAAGTTTTTGCATCATTATGTAATTGAGTAGTTGTTCTCATGGGACGAGAGAGGCTTGTGTGTAATGCCCCCGTCCGGGAAACTTGTATAATGTCGAGCTTGCGACTCGATGCATACGTTCATTCGAACGAAAGGTTTAACCACGCCGACCCAATTGTCTTAGTTAACCGCTTTCCGAGGGCTGGCACTTAAGTTAATTTAAAAGAGCACAGGAGCTGGCAGACAAATGCCCTAAATTCACATAAAGGTTTAAAAATTAAAAGGAATGATATGTTAATGAGATCCATGATTTGTATCCATACTTCACATGTAAAAATACCTCATGTGTGTGAAAGAGAGATAGAATGAATGTTGTGAGAGTGAGGAGGATTTGTAAACAGTTGTCGATTGCAATATTTTATTTGTTGTTACAATATATATTCACTTTTTTACCGTTCGTCAGTGTTGTTATTTGACGTTTTTCAGGTACCAGATACTATGCTATTAGTGTTTTATGATTGTTCGAATCTACATATCAAAGGTAAACAAAAGTGTAACATTTCAAGGTATTAATCTCCGCCTCGCAATAGTATGACAATAAACGACCGTCTCAGTACCGAACTTGATAACTGGACCGTGAGTCACGACCGGTTTCCCGTACACATAACGACGTTTGGCCCCGTGCCGGGGTATGATTGACACGTCATTTCGGGGGCCGTGAGTGCACTTGTTACAGTTGAATAGTGAAGAATATTGGGAAAAGTATCTCAAACAATTACGTGACACTTCCTTTGGAATGAAAAATTCTTCAGAGACGAGGCAATTTTTTATGTTCACGGTGAAGTTAATAAAAATAATATGCAATACCTGTGATTTGCTCAGTCGAATGGTTGTTGCTGGTAAGCTAATTATGTGGTATAATGTATGGCGAACGGAAATGGTTGGTCCATATTCAACAACGGAACCTTAAATGGTGAGGGCTACTTGGATTTGTTAAGTGAACAGGTTTTTTCACCCTTGCTTACGGGATATGGCACTTTTCGAGAGTTTTGAAACAGGACAGAGTGTGACCACACTATGTGGACATTTTCGCAATTTCTTCATGGTAATTTTCTAGGTAGATTGATGGGCACACGGGGATCTATTAAAAGGCCTGCACATTCCCCAGATCTAACATCTTAGGACTTTTACCTTCAGAAACATTTGAAGAGAATGGTGTATGCACTAAAAGTCCCTGATATTGACCATCTGAGAGAAGGCATAGTTGCTGCTTGCGATGTTATTGCACATGCTACATTGCCAAATGTTCTATGCGAGTGTGAGGGACGTCAACGAGTGTGCTCACAGGAACATTGACAACATTATAATGTGCATATATCGTAAGTGAAAGATATGTGTATAACTTTTTGCTGGCGTAAGATACGTTGGAAAATCCTTCGTCACTTCATTTCTCGTGAAATTCTAGCCTCATTTGATATATCACATTACCCCCTTTCCTTTGAATTTTTTGCGTTGAATTCAATATGGCGGTCAACAATATGCCGGACCTGCGCTTGATACACACGGCTAGGGATCTCCCTGTGCCTAACCTATTTCTTTCATGACCAATTATACCCAGGATAACTCCTTCACATTTTGTAGGGGGTGTTAAGGGACATTTGACTCTTCATAGTTCATGTAATGGGGCTTTTATCAGTCACATAGTTACACATATTATTTTGTATCTTCTGATCCCATTGCAGTATCAGAATGATTTTTTGGTATGTTTTATAGTATGGTATGACGGACCAAATATATTTTTTTCACGATTTTTGGTGATGACATGTTTTGAGATATTCAAGGTCAAAAGTCAAGGTCACGTGACAAAATTATATTTTTATCCAAAGGTATGCTTGTTATATATCACTGGAAAGCTTGTTCAATTCCCTGTACAATAAGCTTTATTTGAGCTTCCTAGGCAAAATAGTGGCGGAGTTACAACACATTTAGTATAGCTAAGCGTGCTCAAAAAGGGCAATTTCTGCAAACTTTGACCTTGAATAATTTAACAATTACAAGACGCACGAAACAAAAAAAAATTATACTTACTAAGTTCCATGCATAGTTTCAACTCCCCAAATTTCATGAAAATCGGAGATGGTCAGGTCAAAGGCTGTGTTGATTTCGCATGGAATGACTCATATGCTTAGAATTTCTTCTAGAGCATTCATGTGAATTTTCGTGTGGCTTGCTTTCGATATTCTCAATAGTTTAACAGGCTTACGTATCCACGAAACTATTGATAATATCTGGGCAAAAGCAAAAGCAAACCACATGAAGATTCACGTGAATCATAAGCGTAACTTAGCAGGGGCAAGGGGTGCACTCCCCCCCCAAAAAAAATCAGGGGGGTACTTTTGTTAACTTCCTGGGACCTGAGAAGCATAGTAATAGAGAGTAATATTTCTGATTTCGCAAATGTAAGTTATTTAGGAAATAATCCTGGACGCTATTTTTATGAGATGGAAAACTTATGGAGTCCGCCCCCCTTTCAAGTTCGAGTCCGCTTTCTCAAAATTAGGCTTCAAGTTACGCCCATGACGTGAATGCTCTAGGAGAAGTCCTAAGCATATGTAATTTTTCAGATTTTTGAATATCATAGCTGTTTTTCTGAAGGAGAGGAACATTGCATTGGCCCTGGCGTCGGCCAGAGATCCAGCCGAACCTTCACCACATTTATGGAAAGAAGCAAATAGCTGTCAAGCCCTGTAGGGCGAGCGAAGACACTCGGTCAATTTCATCGCTTCTCCTCTAAACCAACGGGTATTGAATACTTTGGCAGAGCAACGTAAATCTGAAAACAGACCGTCCTTTGTTGGGAGAAAATTTAAAGCGTAATCGTGCTTACATATCTCTGCTAGCAGGCGAAAGGGTCATGAAGTCACAGTGCCGATGTAGCTGCAACTCGAATATTTATTTAAGACAGTCCATTGAGGCACATATCTAGAAATATATCCAGAGGAGGAGGGGAGGGCCGGCGAACCAAGTATCTCAGAAATATAATTTGTTCAAAAACAACTATCCTGGCAAGGTAATTAATGTCAAAATGATAAAGATTTGAATATGTATTCATTCAAGAATTGGTCTGTCTCTCATACAGAAAGGCAGTCATAGTGTTGAAGGCAGTTGGAATAATGTCGTTCATGTGCTAATGATATTCATATTCAGCTGTAATCAATTTAAGTATACATTTCTTTTCTTTCTCTCCCCTCACTCTCGTATTCTGCTGCCCAAAACCGAGAATAAACAGTGCATTTATCTGCATGAAAACCGTCGTTATTTGTATCTCAATGTTACATATTGGTAGATGCTGCCACAATGAGACATGACAAAACATAACATCATTTTTCGTCAGCTGTTAATTATGCTCATCCTATTTTTTATCTCTTCTCGATTCTCTGGAAAAAAAAAATTGACGACACATTCACAACTTTGAATGCACTCAGCGAAGTGTAAATTGATGAAGGCACTAAAGCTACACTAAAGCTCAGGAGATCCACACCACATTTGGGTCAACATTTAATCTTAGTCGTGTTAAAATGGTGCTTTCAACCATTTATCAGTGTCGTTTTAACACCATTTGCGGACCTCCATGGCGAATCGGTTATCACAGCGCGCTACGATGGCAGGGGTCCCGTGTTCGAATCTCGGCCTGGGCATGGGTGTTCGTTGTGAGTGACCCTTAATCGATTTCATTATATCGTCGCTCATTCTCATCTTCGCGATTAGCCAAAGTGGCAGAAAAGCGAAGTAAAATAAACCAAGTCACTCAGCCAATTTAACAGCAGTATAGAAAGTGTTGACACAATTTGACCATATAAATACTCTGGATAAGCCGTCATCTCGACGTTCCTGTTCTGTAGCGTTCTCGGTAGTCTCGGTTTGGTCTTGATTTACGACCCGTGATCCATCTCGATATCGAACCAGAATCGAGATTAGCAGTGGCGTGCCCAAGATTTTCGAAAGGGGTTGGTTACTTTTCTTTAGTAGTATTCAGCCCTGCCTTTGCCGTTTTTTTAGTATACCAGGCCAATGTGGGGTTTTGATCCCCACCAACCCCCCTTGGGCACGCCACTGGAGACTAGTGACGGTGTCGTTTCTTATTTCAGCAGGCATTGATTGGAATAAATGCTGAGTGCGATCCTGAAGGAAATAGTTCCGCTAAAATCGTTACGGTTCGCAGTGATGAAATGTATCAATGAAGTATTGCTGATTTTATGCATGCACTAAAATCGCATTGTTATTGCAAACGACATGAACCCTTTGGCCTTCTTCAAGAGGAAAGCTGGACCTTGTTCAGAGTCAACGAATTGGAAGCAAGCCATAAAGTTAATAGCCAATATCTATCTGTACCTTGAAGTGTATGATAACTTGTCTTTGGTGCAGAGTTTTATGGTGAATTCTATGGTGCGAGGGTGTGGGGGAGCTTGAGGTTGGCGTCATCTAGTCTCCATTGTAATCTCTTGAAGCGAACGCGCTGTTGTTCTTTCATTTTTCTTCTCTTCCTTTCTTAGCCTATTTTTATTTTGCCTACGTGTAGACACTCCATTGGTTGGTTCCGACTTTAGCGAGAAGCAGATGTTTGCCACAAAAACAGTGAAGAACAGTAATTCTTCATACGGAACTCTGAAAGTTGGTAAAGAAACAAACGTGAGGTGGCGCTTTATATGCACGAGTATTCTTAGTTAAATTTTCTCAAATATCTGTTTGTTCTCACCAGTGGCATTGTTGAGCTTTCTAATATTTTCAGATTACCACAGGGAAGTTAATTTTTTAACGCTAAAACTAAAGGGGTCCTCCTCCGTAGTCGAGCGGGTTTAGGCGTTCACTCGTCTTGAGATCGTTCGCTGCGGGACGGCGTAGGTTCGAATCCGGCTCTGGTCGGAATTTATTCGGCCTACGTATAGGGCCGGTGGCAACCCACCATCGTGAGGAAATTGGGGAGCTCCGAGTGAGTGAGCGTAATCCGGTCTATACGACCTACTATAACGGCTGGGGATACGTCGGGCCGACCCCCCGACTATTCCAATACTGGTTGAAGATCTCCACGCTTAGAGGTGACGAGAGAAAGTGTGGGAGGGAGACCGGCAGTCGGTAGGTAAGCCAAGGCCCTTCATGGGCTGTCGCGCTAAGGATTATTATTATATAAAACTAAAGGGGGTGCTTCGGTGGCCAAGTGCGTTGAGTTATCGACTCTCAATCTCGCGTACCGAAGGTTCTAGGTTCAAATCCCAGCCAGGATGAGAATGTTGTACAGTGTTTGCTCGGCTGCCAAATAATTATCGTTCGTACCTTTTGTACACTTCGCAACATCTTATTTGACCGCCCCGAAAGAATTCTAAGTCCCGAAATCGTAAACTTAGCAACATTGCACTTCAGCTCCAGGTGAGAGTAGCCAACTTTGAGTAGGTCCTTCCACTAGACGATAAACTCTGCGGTGATAAGTTTTCAATTTAACACTTTCCATGAACTTAGAAACTATAAACCGCGATTATAATACACAATCAAACAGATATAATAAATTGGAAAAAGAACCTTGAAGGATATTTACGATTCTGCTTGCTCGACTTGAAATTTGGGGGGTTTGAAACACTGAATAGAGTATTTCTCCACCTGGAGGAAATTGCCATCAAGTTTGTGCAGAAAGAAGCAAATTTGTGAGGAGTTTATGCGACATTTTATTTACAATACCTTGCATAATATCGAACAGTTCTCAAAAACATATATTTTACACGACTTGTCGAGAAAATGTGCTTGAAACACAGGAAGGTGGGAGTCTTCATAAACGTCAACATGTTTTTAAGGATATAACGTCATGAAGTTAACGTAGAGCAGTTGGTTAGGTGCTGCTATCCTTATTTTTCATCAAGCGTGAAAGGTCGCGGGTTCAAATCCCACCCTCTCCTCTTTCTTTTTTTTTTGTTTGCTGAACAGATACCGTTGATATTAGAATATTTGAAAAAAATGCATCCGATGCACACTTGAGGGACGTCCCTTCTGCGCATATTTCCCCTTAGAAGTTGGAGATTTTCATTATTTAATGTTAAAACTTTTCTTTTTAGTTATTGTTCATATGTTGTGTTAACACACACATCATGATTAATTCACAAATCACATATATGTATTCAGGATGCAAAATGTAATGTTATTTAAGTTATGAATTGTTTGTTCTTCACTGACACCTAAAATATTGATTATTTGATTTGGATATACTAAAAAAAGATATACAGTTATGTTAAGTAGTGATGTAGTGCAGTACTGAAACGAAGGAGAGCGTTTAATGAGTTCAAATTGCTAAGATTAGTAATTTTATGTCCGTTCCTTCGTAATGACTGTTGTCAATCCCCTCACCACCATCTTATCATGCGTCCAAAACTAATAGTAAATCGCTAATTAACATAATAAATTGTTATTGCGACGAAGGCCGACTCGATAAGAAACTACTAATAAGTATTTATATAGTGAGTGACAAACATAAAATTCAAAACCTCATAATGATCGTTAATTCCTCACTGCTTTATATCTAAAATGTTTGTCTTCTTTGAACAGAAAGTACGAGTATCAGATATAACAAACTTTCCGCACTAACTTTGCAATATTGGAAACCACCATTACAGACTTAGCTCTATGTAACTTGATTCTGCGCATTCCAAATGGCATGTGACTTCCTCCTATCATCGAAATAACTTTCTCTTACTATTTCCTTTCCTCTCGTGAAATACAGAGACCAATGTTAACTTCTTAGCACGGTGGATAAACTTTACACCCAACGATATACTCCTGAAAAAAATCCTGCCTAGGTGGAGAATCGAACCTACGACCTCCCCCGTAAGAATCAAGCACGCTACCTCTTCTCCAGGTAGCTCATGTTAAAATTTGCTACCAGTTTGAAGAAACCAATTCACACATAATGTCATATCTATAATTTCCTCATGGCAATTTTCATGAGAAACGAATTCAGATAAAATCGAGAAACGCTGAAAGGGAAAAATGATGAACATGTCTATTGGCGTTTTGTCATATTTTGTAAATTGTGTAAAAATTCCGTGTTTTGAACAAGCAATCGTTTAGTTACGAAGTATTTTGTTGTTTGTTTAAAGTAGGAACAGGAGAGCGAAAAGGAGTCATTTGAACCAGACTCCGTTTGACAAGAAACTTCAGCTTTTTTCCAAAGACTGTATGAAAATAGAGAGGAACGTATGAAATATAAAATATGTGTGAAATTAAAACAATGGAAAGCTTGAAAGATAATACTAACGAACTTCAAACTATGAAAAACATATTTTCGTGCTGGAAAACTCTAAGTCATTTTCGAAATATGAACTTGATCTTTTTCTTTATTATGAAGTGGAGATATGGGACGATACGATCCCTCAGCAAGAAAATTTTAAGTAAGCTACCTCCAACTTTTTCAATGGTCATAATTACTAATTAGGGTCCGAAAGTTGATGAATAATCAACTTTTTTTTTCTGACCCTTAAAAACAATGCTAAACCTGATATCATGTCCTTTTCCCTTCAGTTAGAGCCAGAAAACACTTTATATTTTACATTTTTTTTTTGCATTTTTCGGCCTTTTTTTGGCTTTTAGTTTATTTCTCAGTATTTTTAACAGTTTTGGTTGCATTTTTATTTATTCTTGAGGTTTATTTTTCTCCTCCCCTGTTGTTTCGTGCATTCTAAATGCATTTACTAGTAAAACTTACATATTTAGATTTCTTCACATGGTCCTCTTATCAAATTCACCATGAATCGAAAATACGGTCAATGGAAAATCATAATATTATTCTTAACTGAAATGTTTGGCAATGGATTAAAATACTTTGTGTGAAGATCTACTTTGAGGATCTTTTTCTGGACACTATTATCGCTTTAATCTGTAGTTTTAAAGTAAAATTATTCACAATATTAAATGCAATTACACTCTGGTATACGCGAAGCAGAACTGTATTTTCGGATGCTGGCCGACTACAGTATCATAGAAGGCTCACTCTGAAAGGAGATGAATTGGTTGATTTGGTGTTTTAAGTCAACTTTATGCATAGTAAGGCTAATCGGGACTGGGCCTACAGTTTAAAGTGGAATCCGAACCGAGTGCATAAAATAATGTGAACCGTGTGGTGTAGGGGGATCGTTTGCTTATGGAATGGAAGGTCATGGGTTCAAACCTACTTTTTGCCGAAATCTTTTTCGGGAAGTAAACGGCTTTGGACGAGAATACTTATCTACGTTTCTTGGATATTTCCGTTGTTATTTATGCGATTTATGTCCAGCATTTCCGGATGCAAAAAGTTGACATGTAAGTTCTTAATATGTGTTAACTTATAACAGCTGAATGAAAGGAAAATTATTTCCTAAAATCCTGCCAATCACTGAAAGATTAAAAACATTAGTAGAGACATTACTTGAGGCATGCACAGAGGCGACGATTATGGAGTGTGGAGGGGCAGATGACCCAGCACTATACTAAACATTACCTACCAAGGGAAAGAAACTGTCCTTGCCCTTTCCCCACCTTGCCCCATCAGTTTTGAAACCCAATCGCCGCCACTGAGCATGCATCGCATAAATATTTACAGTAATATCATATAATATTATATTACGTTATTAGAACACTTCGTACTCGGTAAATAAAAAGGAAAAAATAATAAGGAAAGGGTGGGATTTGAACCTACGATGTTTCGATCTTGACGAAAACAGTAAAAAAAAGAAAGAAAGTGCTGTCATCTAACCAACTACTCCAGGAGATTGCCAATAGAAAGCTCAGTAAATCACGTTAATCTCAGCTGAAGCAACATTGTGCCGGAGTTTCGAACCATTTTTCGCCAAGAACCAAGGAAAAGACACACTTTGCAGAATCGTTTGGTGTTGTGCAAGGTATCTTTACTAAACATTTCGCATAAAATCATCATAAATTTGCCTTCTTGCATTCAAATGTGACCGTAATTCTTTCCAGATGGATGAGAACCTGTTCAGTGTTTCACAATGCACATACATTTTCCTATTTTCAAATTCAGAACTAAGAATCTTGAAATATTTTCAACATTCGTATTTCTACTTAACATTTTTTTGTCTACTCATATATTTTATTACTGCTTTAGGGTATCTTTACTTTATGGAATGTGAAAGAATGAAAAAGAAATCACGAGCGTTTTCATTCAGGAAAAATAAATGTTGCAAAGTTGGCTACTCTTAGTTTGCTCTGAAGCGCTATGCTGCCAAATTTACGAATTCCGGACTTTGAAATTTTTCAGGGCGGTCAAATAAGATGTTGCGAAGTGTACGAGCGGACCCAGGTTCGATTCTCGTTGGGATCCCCCGAATTTCTGTGTTAACCCTTCGTGAAGACACGATTGTGGGAACTACTCCAAAAGAAGTACCGGACTCCGTTTTATGACGCCAGGTAACAGCGGCGATGGGAATTGGTGCGCTGACCAGGCATCACCCATCGACAAGCCGTGTGGAAGTTTTTAGCTCTCAGAGGACTGTTGTCCCACGAATGTTCTTTCATCCATTTCATATAATCATCATTAATCTTTTTCGTCGCAATTAACCTACAGATGTAAGAAACCGACATTAAATAACCGTATAACCAGTGGCGCAACAGCCGTTGAGGGCCAAGGCCTACCTACTGACTGCCGCCTCGATCCTCAGCAGAGGTGGACAATCATCCAACTAGTTATGAGGTAACGTGCGGTCAGCACGACGAACCCTCAGTCGTTGTTGTAGGTTTCCATGACCGAAATAATAGAAACATAAAAAGGAAAACGACTGACAGTCGGGACGCGCCCAAGAACTGAATTGACTCTGTCGAATGACACACGTGATATAGAAAACACACATGCATTGAAAAACAACATACTGCAGGTCTACTCGTTAGTTTTTTTTAAAAAAAGTAATGGAAATTTCCATAAACGAACTTGAAATATTAAAAAATATATGTTTTTTTACAGCATAATTTGGAAAATTAGGCGCCATGGCGATACTATTTGTAATATGTGTAATTCTATATTCAGGTTGAGAACGAGATAGGTATTTACAACTCTAGGCGACCTCGACCTTATCTATTTGAAAAGGAACAACAGATCAGTTATCCAAATATTTATATCTAGCTATTTATAAACCCGAAGAGAGAAACTCAATGTAGAGAAATTTAAAAGGCATTGAATAACGCATTGAATGTATGTTTCCATTGTGGATAGATGCATGTTGCTGCCAGATTATTTACACTGTTATCGACATATGTTGCCGTAAGAGACTGGTAGAGATTCATAGAATAACTTATTATTGCTGAAGTTCTGTACACGAACGTAAAGAGTTTCGTACTTGATACGTGCAGAATTATTAAAACAAAAGTCATAAACTTATCGGAAAGATAAAGTAGAAACATTATGTAAGCATTTTACAATACGACTGAATTGCGAGCTGCCGCATAAGAAATTTCCTTTGAGTTGTTCGAACCCTTTAGTTCATTCGGAAGTTATTGGGTTCTCATAAAGCCGAGCTTGAGTGTTTTAATGTGCGTTTATTGCGCGTAAATTTAATCGTTACCGGTCAAATGATCGTTGGGTTGAAACATTGGTAATAATAAATTGAGATTTATAGCGTCCGTAGTTGTAAAGATGTGCAAAAGTGTGTGAAGCTGGTGTTGAACTGTTACGTGAATCAAAGGTTGAGGAGAGGACCTATTCTCCTGTGAAAATGTTGATAATATGCATTTGCGTTATATCATCGTTAAATTGATCATCTTCAGTGACCATTTTAAT
Organism: Lepisma saccharinum; assembly: GCF_977018435.1. NCBI lineage: Eukaryota > Metazoa > Arthropoda > Insecta > Zygentoma > Lepismatidae > Lepisma > Lepisma saccharinum. Next base: position 19,884,463 of record NC_139230.1, on the reverse strand, counting down.
GTTCTCGGAGGAAATAATTATTTTTTTATTATGGGAGAGCCCAATTTCGCCGATGACGTCAACCATTCTGTGGCGTGTAGGGTATTGTCAGGAAAAGTTAAATTAGCAGCACATAATTTTTGAGGGGGAAATATTCCATATCGAAATCTCCCCCTCCTCTCTGTGTACACACATACGGGCAATTTCATGAAAACAGGAATCATATTTGAGTGAAATTTATTTGGGAACTGGTAACATTGTAATGAACACATACCATGTTTGTGACACAGTCTTTATACTGTTTACCGCGATAGTGGCGTAGGAAATGTGCTTGCTTCGTAGAATCGGCCTCCCCGATGGTGCATGCAGTGGTAGCGTCGTTGTCTTGTAATCAAGGGGTCCCGGAATCGAACTCGGTGGAAGCACATAGTGGTTCTGATCCCACTTTAAACTGTCGGTCCAGTTCCGATTAGCTTTACTGTGCATAAAGTGGACTTTAAACACCAAATCAACGAGCCAAGATGTGCTTCGTAGAATCTGTAGTGATCAACATGTTTTGAAAACTTTAGAAAAACAAACGAGCTTGGAATCATCTAGATGTTGTTGCTATAACATATACAATTTACACTTTGAAAAATGGAGAAACGGGACAGAAATTTCTTACTGCGAGTAAAGTATTGTCCCATTATCGATTTTGGTGGAACGTAAGCATTAAACATAAATATGAATTTTAAAATATTCACCTCCACCTTATTTACTGATATGAAATATTTAACCTGCCTTGGTATTCTATTCTGATGAACCTCGTATAAGCTTGGAAGTGTGATGTCACTAAGATTATCTACTGAACGAACAGATGCTTTAGAAATAGAAAATTGACTAATGTTTTTAAGATACAGGGTGAGTCAAAAGTCAGGAACCATAAGATTAATGTGTGACTAAGGGAGGGCACTTTACCGAAGTTTCCGGGGAGGTGGATAGATTGGTGTGGCTCCGTTGAGTGGTCCGCGAGGTTCCCTTACCTCACACCAATGTAACACCAATGGACTTACTACCTATGGGATCACCTGAAGGCAATGGTTTATTCCAACCAGATTTGCGACCTACGTCATCTGCAAGGGAGGATAACTGAATGTGCCGCGCAAATACAGCCTGCCACAATCCTCAGTGTCCTGAAAAACTGGGAGCGTCGTCTGAACATGTGCCTTGCTGAAGAGGGTCAACATATTGACCATATCATATAGATAATATAAGCTGAAGTGAATAACACTATGGTTCCTAACTTCTGATTCACCCTGTAGTATATTCTATGTACATTTAAATTAACAATTGGTAACAGAGCGGATCCGGGGGGGGGGGGGGGGCAAGAAGTACTCTGTTACCCTTTAAGGAGCAGAAAATGCCCAATTACGTATAAATGCAGAATTACTTGTAGCACCTTGAATATAATTTGTCTCTAGGCGTCCTTTCGTCGTCAGGTACATATCAAACCAGTTTTCGTTGTAAAATAATGGCACTTGGCACAACGAAAGCCCGGTTTGGAATGCTCACTACCAAGTAAAAATGCATTAATAGAACTTGGTAGGCCTTACCCGTATACTGCTATTATGCATGTAGATTACACCGTGAAGAGCCAATTTCAAATTGAATGGCAAAGTTCGTTACGTGGTGAAGTTCGAAGGTCAAAACTTGAAAAATTGGCCGAGTCAGTGAATAGCTTCATTCTTTGGGAAAAGTGATTCTGGGGCTGCGAATGGAAAACGGAGATCTGGGCGGTCATTAATCGTTCTGCTGTGACGTTCATCCGATTGTTTTGTCTTCAAAAAACGTAAACCGGAAGTTTTCTGTGTGTGTTGGCGGGGGTCAATTGATTTGCATTCATTTATCAAACTCTATAGTTTTGACATGACAGTGTGTGCATCAGTCGATTTGTACACTCACCCCAATTAGTACTCCGGCAGTTTGTTTCTTTATACATCATATTTGCAGAAGATACAATTCAATCTACAGGTGTATCAATATATGCTGTATAAAACACACCTTATTACTAACTTCGTTGACCCTGTACTCTCGACATTTGGTGCTGTCAACTAAAAATTAGAATAGCACCTACAATACACACACAAGCTTCTTAATAATTTGAAGTTTTGTTTTTGTAAAAAGTTTAAATCATATTCGACATTAGTTTCTACTATGTTCATTCTCTACCTAAAATAGTACAGGGCTTTTGGTTCACCTGCATTCGTCCCTATGATGTTGAATGAAGCGTTTAAAAACAGTTGTTGTTAAGAGCAACTTTAACTTTTGAAATCTATTTAATTTCCAACTTTTGAGCTTCTTCTTGGAGATGCAAGGTTCAATGTGAAGTGATGCTTGCTTATTTGTTTAAAAATCATTACTGAGATGTGTGTATTATTGTTACCACTACTACACCTGTGTTGAGTACATAATCATAAACCAAAAATAAAACGAACTATTATTTATTTTATCTTTATGTCAGTGTTTAATATTTGAAGGTAGTAAGTATATGAAATAGGTAAATGCTTATCGTGCGTATTTCCTTTATACGATCTACGAAGTGCGTGTGACACCGATGTTTGTGATTGTTGGGACAGCTTACTGTATATATTTTAAAAAGAAATATGTACTTTCTAATTTCGCAACGTGCACTTTTTCTGTTTACAGAACGGGTATAAACGATCTCAGACTCAGCCGTTAGAATTATATATGGACATGTTGAAAGCAACAAGTTTTTCTCTGGCTACTTTTTTTATTAGTATTTTTTGCAGCAACTGCAGTGCTGAATATTTCGGACACTTCGAGGAGACGCTGGTGACTGAACTTAAGTGAAAGCATTGTGCTTACTCTTAATAAGTGTGACCACTTTACAACCCCTTTTTTCGGCTCCCAACAAGCCAGGACTTTTGACAGTTTAAAGAAATGATAAGGAACGCTAGAGAAAGTGGGTCTCTCATGTTGTGCAACGGGTTAATAGTTTGATATATATATTGGGTTCTTCGTATACGCATGCCTTTTGCTATATAATGACTTTTAACTTTCTGATTTGTGCCTGTTCTTTGTTCATTATTCTTACAGTCTTCTATTTTCGGGTTCTTCAGTCATTATATTTACTGAATATTCACGTGAACGTATATTTTCTTGAGAAAGACAATCCTTTCATTTAGAATATGAATCGTTATTTTATCTAAAATATATTGTGGTTATCACTACATACATAGATATACAGTGCGGTATTTGAAAGTTTTCCAGGGGAGTAGGAATTGTAGTAAATACCCTTGAAGATTCGAGATATTATACATACATATATAATTCTTACTTTTGTTTCATAGTGTAATAGTTTTGTTTTATTTCTGGAACACCAATTAACACAATGTAATGCGGGAAACTTTTTACTCTAATTATATTATACCTTTTTGCATGTTGTGCGTAAATCTGAAGTGATCATTGTGCATTGGATTATTCGTCTACAAGAATGTAGTATTAAATTATCTTAAATTACAAAATGTATTTCCTCTGTAATCCTTGCAAAGAAGATAAACATAAAGACTATTCTCTACACAGACTGGGTTGATAAAATCTAAGTTTGGTGTGCAAAATTTCCTTTACATCGGGATAGTCGAGTTATATTTGGCTGTCTGCTTCTCCTACTAATACATGTCTCCGTCTAGTCTAGAACATTTTTCTTAGGTTGTTTTTTTGCTCTGTATAATGGAAGTCTTGAGTGCGTAATCAAAATGAAAGTATGAAACGTTGAAAACACGACGGAACTAACGAATAATGTAGTTCCAAGGAAAAAATGTTAAGTACTTTGTAGAGTGCTAGAAAGTGATGAATGAGCTAACTTCTTGAGGGGTTCATTGTCGTTCCAAGCGGAAACGTAGCTTGATGTTTTTCCTAAAGCTTGAGACCCTGCAAATGTCATCTTTCTCTCCGAGTGTTTTTATTCCCGAGTGTCTGGATAGAGCAGGAGTGTTAGCTACCTACCATGCAGGAAGACAGCAGTTTGCTCGTTTGAAATGATGTTTCACATCCTTTAATTGTTATATGAGGGTAGCGGAAATAACAAAACTGAGGAAATATATAGCGTGCGTGAGAGTCAGCATGTAACGTTGAACTACTTTGAATAATAACAATATTCCCTGTTATTATTGTTATTATTTTTGTTATTATTGTTATAACACTTTGTGTAATCTGTTCTGTAAAACCCAGGGATTTAAAATATTTTTCCATTTTTGTTCTTACCAAGTTGGAAATACTTTACCTTCATAAGTTCATGTACCGATGGATGATACACACACACACATTAGCGAAAAGTTCACCGACAAAAAATCCTATCTTATGTCATTCACCCCTCAAATCGTCTCCCACAAGGCAGTCAGATGCTTCAGCACGAAAAGGATATTTCCAAACTTTAAAACTTCCCTCAGAGACCAAGCCCCAACACATTCAATTATAACGGAAAGGTGGATATTATTCTAAAATGATAAAGTGTGAGAATTTTCACGATAATTCATATAAAAGATGATCAATGAAATACAAATTTTCGTGATAAAGTCATATATATATATATATATATATAATAACCCACAGCTCTACAGCACCTTGAAGGGCCTTGGCTTACCTACCGACTGCTGGTCTCTCTCCCACACTGTTCCGCCGTCACCTTGTTGGAGCGTGGAGTTCTTAGACCAGTAAAGGGGGACGGGTGATCAGCCCGACGAACCCCCAGCCGTTTACTGTAGGTCTTCTCGACCGGGTTACGCTCACTCACTCGGAGCTTCCCAATTTCCTCACGATGGTGGGTTGCCACCGGCCCTATACGTAGGCCGAATAAATTCCGACCAGAGCCGGATTCGAACCTACGCCGTCCCGCAGCGAACGATCTCAAGACGAGTGAACGCCTTAACCCGCTCGACTACGGAGGAGGAATATATATATATATATATATATATATATATATATATATATATATATATATATATATATATATATATATATATATATATATATATATATATATATATATATATATATATATATATATATATATATATATATATTTTTTTTTTCTGGTTCTGAAGATACTCGTGTTCGTACTCATGCTCCCCCCTTCTCTCTTACCTGTTCACACATGACGAATACATATAATGTTTTCACAGTTGCATTTTAACTCATATTGCTACATCATCTTATAATGCAGACCAATATATACGTACCTGCATACACAACACATAGGCCTAAATACCAATGAAAAAGTTATTCCGCTTGACATTCATTGACATTTTATGCTGTACCTGCTTTTCATAAGTAATATCCAATATGAAAAGCTACATATGAAAAATTTTAAAAATGATTTAATTAAAATTTCGCAGTTGTCTTAAATATTTTCACACAAATGTTTCTTTTTTAGAAAATAATAATAATATTGTTTTTAAAATGGAACAAATGTTCTAGTTTCCTAATTTCGCTCGCTAAATCACCACCACTGAATGAGAAACAGCACGGTAAGGCTTGGCAGGCATTGGCCCTTAAAACGTCGGTTAGGCCACGGAGTTTTGTTTGAAATTTTAGCATAACCTAGTAATAGATAAGAAGGAATGCAACCAACTTTTTGTTACCTTGGACGAATAAGTAGAGGAGTAAAAAATCTGTTGACTTCTTTGAAAGTTATATTTAGTTTTAGCAGAAACTATTCAAAGTGCGCTGATTGGGGTTTGCGGGCCCCCATGATCCCAGCCCCGGCTGCTTTCTCACCGATAACACAATATAATAGAACTAGAAGCGGCGATTCACCTCGTCATGTTAACAAGCAAATAAGAAATACACTGGCAGTTTAGTGAGGGCTATATATTTAGTTCCCTTCAATCATGTTGTGCAGGTACACTGGCCGATAATTCTTAACGTTTGTACATGCTGACCTGTTTGTTTGCCGATACGAACTTCAGGGCGGTAACAGGCGTGGGAATGTCCTCCGTCACGTTCTGTCGGCGATTCACACGACGAAGAGATGCCTGTGACTCACATGACCATAAATTCTTCGAAGTGTTTGGAAGAAAATGTATGCATACTAGTACTAGACCTCCTGATAATAACATATCCTTTTTGCAGCAACTTTAACACACGTTCAAATAGTGTAGTATAGTAATCAGAACATCAGTATATTTGTCATAAAGTAATGAATTTTGATGGTCTTTGGGTCAAGGTCGAACGTGTTTAAAGTTTGATTTGAAGTTTCTTTTGAGATCCCTTTATGCAAAAATAGGCTAATAGGGACTGGACCTACAGTTTAAAGTGGAATTCGAATCAGTATCAGGGTGTCTACTAGTCAAAAAGTCATGAAAAAAGCAAAGAAATCAACAAGTAGGTCAAGATGTCAATAAAAAAGTCAAGAAAATTTACTTGCGGTCAATATTTTTTTCTATCACAATGACTGGTTTACTTTATTTTACTTCACTTTTCTGCCTCAAGGCTCATCGCGAAGATGACGATGAATGGTGGTAAGATAAGATGGATGAAGGGACAATCAGAAATACATAGGGACAACAACACGAGCCTCAGACGAAATTATACTGGATGTGATTGCAGAGCTTCGCTAGTCTGCCAAATGCAGTCCAGGATGCATTAATAGATAAAGCAAGTCTAATTCTCTTATTAAAGTTTTTGTTTTCATCTTAAGTAGCCTTTTGGTAGGGGGCTCTCATTAAATAAATATTTATTTTCTTAATTACCTAAGTATAAATGAAGGTTAAGAAAACGGAAAAAAGGTCAAGAATTTCAGATTTGTTATTTTGGTAGACACCCTGACTGACTATGCGCATCCACCTCTACAAGGCGACAACGTTACCGCCATGCAGCAGGGAAGGCCTTAAAGTCGAATAAGGAGCATGGTTTGAAGTACGTGAGTTTCATCACTGTAATTACATATTACGTTACAACTAATATGAATGGATTGAAATCGAAAGAAAACCTAATGTATTACATTACCTTTGCATTTACCGAGAGATGCAATAACCCTTTACCGAGAGATGCAATAACCCTTTATGTTGATGTTACGTATTATTTCATTGCACGACGTATTTGATGTTTTGGACGGAACCGAGAATCTCGGGCACCAAATCTCGTTCTCGTCTCGACAAGTCTCGAAGGGCCTGTTCTCGTTCTCGGTACCATCTGGAAGTCGGTGCCTTATCAGGGTGGCGACAGACCTGGAAAACCTGGAAAACCGGGAAAAGTCAGGGAATTTGAGGTGTCAAAAAAAGTCAGGGAAATGTCAGGGAATTTCGTCTTGATTGACTTTTTTTATTTTTTTTATTTATTTATTTATTTATTTATTTATTTAAAGATATCGTTATGGAACTCTGCATGGGAACAGGAAATCTCGTTCGTAAGATTCGGCCTCAGAGAGAGAGAGAGAGAGAGAGAGAGAGAGAAATTTCTCTCGTTCTGGCTTCTCGGCGGGAATTTTAAATACGAACACTCTTTGTAGGAAAATTGTTAAAACTCTGGCACTATGGGAGCAATCTACTTCGGATAACTTTTGTTTTGCAGCTAAAACATCAGCGCATGTGTACAATTCAGAACGCCGAACCGAGAAAGGGGGTTTGGGGGGGCGCGAACCTCGAATTTCAATGGGAAAAAAACATAATAATCTGGAGTTTGCCCATCTTCTCCCACTATTTTGGAGAGAAGCCGCGAACTTCAGTATTCTCTTCAAAGAATGGATATTTCTCAAGAGAATGAAACATGTTTCATGTTCTTGGGTGCCATACAAGTTGAATAATAAGCCAAAATGTGATTTTTACGAAAAATAGGTAATTTGCATTTTTGGAGGAAAATTGTTATAACTCTGACACTATGGGAGCAATCTACTTCGGATCAGTTTTGTTTTTCAGCTAAAACATCATAGCATGCAACCGTGTACAATTCAGAACGCCGGACCGAGGAAGGGGTTTGGGGGCACAACCCCCGAATTTCAATGAAAAAAACAAAAATCTGGAGTTTGCCCCTTCTTCCCCCGCTATTTTGGGGAGAGGGCGTGAACTTTAGTTTTATTTTCAAAGAATGGGCATTTCTCAAGAGATCTTAACATCTTTCATGTTCTTGGGTGCCATACAAGTTGAATAATAAGCCAAAATGGGATTTTTTTTTACGAAAAATAGTAATTTCCATTTTCGAGGAAACTTGTTATAACTCTGGTACTATGGGAGCAATCTACTTCGGATAAGTTTTGTTTTGCAGCTAGAACATCAGAGCATGCAACCGTGTACAATTCAGAACGCCGGACCAAGGAAGAGGGGCTTGGGGGGCGACCCCCGAATTTCAATGAAAAACCCACAAAAATCTGGAGTTTGACCCCTCTTCTCCCGCTATTTTGGGGAGAAGGCGTAAACCTTAGTATTCTCTTCAAAGAATGGACGTTTCCAAATAGAATGAAACATGTTTTATGTTCCTGGGTGCCATACAAGTTGAATAATGAGCCAAAATGTGAAACTCTGTTCGGAAATGTGGCATGGATATGTTGCGGAGAGGGAGGAGGTTGGTCATCAATATGAATTTCCCAGGTTTGCTCCAGACCTGTGTCAGACCGTATGGGAGTAGTAAGGGGACTTGTAAACAGATGGAGGGGATACGAGCGGGTGGGGCCGTCCGATAGTTGTCGGAAGTCGTAGTAAGGCATTTTGTTGATCAAACTGAATGAACATGGAAACAAATAGGTTCCATTGATACATACGATTTTTGTCGAATATCGCCACCCGACAAAGTACCTCACTACAACATGCGACAGAAATTGCATGGACTGCAACATCCAAAAAAAATCGCATGCATAAACAAGAATAGCTTTAGACTGCAAATATGCTGCTCGAATTTTGTTACTCTTCTGGCTCACTTCACGTTATGTAATGTAGCAGTGCTTATGAAGGTTTTCTTTCATCATCCTGACGTATTACTGGTTTCGCACAAGTTAACATATGTTTACAATGACATTGCACTATTCTTAGGTAACAAAAAGAATCCAACCAAATGGGATATATATTGAATAGCCATGAAAAAGTGAAACATAAATCTGCATTGTTGAACGTTATAAAAATTGGCAAGTGCATGCTCCCAACCTCAAATTTACTGCAACACTAGTATTGCAATGAAATTAACGCCACACTCTGTCCTATCTGTTTAAACTCATGAGAGATGGTCATTAATCTCTCACTGAGTAAGGTTAATGTCCAATATTATGAAATAAAATACTAATAATAAATATGTAAATATTTTAATATCATATTTACTCAAATCATTCAATCATAAAAGCAAATCACTTTCTTCAAGAATTGACTTTTCTCTTCCAGCCCTGCTAAATTTTCACTTTCCATCTACTGATTTATACGAGGGGTGACCAAAAAGTAATTTCCAATTAGTAGGGACATTGATTTTTCGCAAACGCCCAAACCGTGAAAAATGGTGATTTTTCGCCCGTTCGAAATATCGAAATAATACGAATTTGGCATAAAATGCAAATTATTGGCGTTTTTAGCATTTTTTTTAAAAAGAAATGTCCTAAAACAACGAAAAATTCCATGAAATCCAACATTCTTGTCTTTTCTAGGCCATGTTTGTGTACATAGAACATGCAAGTTTTCCAACATTTTACTCAAGAGTAAACTATAGAGTTATACGTACATGGAATAATTCCAACAGCCACATTAAATCATGTATTTCCCACGATTTTTTCAACTTCTATCAAAACCATTTGCATCACAGAGCAAAGTGGCAGGGTTCTAACAGGAGATCGAGTGCGTATCTATCTTCACACGGGAGCCACATCTTCGTATTTGTTGCACGAGATATGTTTTGAATTACCAAGCTAAGTGCGCACATCGGCATTTGTCGAGCGAGTAATAATGGAGCTCAGTCATTAGGGCGTCTGACTACTATGCGAGAGACCCGGGGTCGATCCCCTGTGGGGGAGAACCGGGATGTTTTCCACCTATTCAAACTGTTCCGGCGCCCATCCAGCATCATATGAAGCTGGTACCTTGAGGAAACTTGGAGGGATAAATGTAGCCAGGAGCGTGGTGCTGATCACATCACCCCTACCTTCAGCCGTGATCAAGAAAGTGTGGGGCTCTAACTCCACACCCCTACTATACACCTTCATGGAAAAGTGCAGGGGAGCACTTTACTTTTACTTCCTCAAAAATCGGTTCCAACATATCAAACCGTCACAAAAATACGTAGACCATGTGACCTACAATTTAAAATAATAGTTTAAAACCACAATGGAGTATTACGTTTCGGTATATTTGGCAGATAAATGTTCTAAAACATATATATATTTTTTTTCTGGTTCTGAAGATACTCGTGTTCGTACTCATGCTCCCCCCTTCTCTCTTACCTGTTCACACATGACGAATACATATAATGTTTTCACAGTTGCATTTTAACTCATATTGCTACATCATCTTATAATGCAGACCAATATATACGTACCTGCATACACAACACATAGGCCTAAATACCAATGAAAAAGTTATTCCGCTTGACATTCATTGACATTTTATGCTGTACCTGCTTTTCATAAGTAATATCCAATATGAAAAGCTACATATGAAAAATTTTAAAAATGATTTAATTAAAATTTCGCAGTTGTCTTAAATATTTTCACACAAATGTTTCTTTTTTAGAAAATAATAATAATATTGTTTTTAAAATGGAACAAATGTTCTAGTTTCCTAATTTCGCTCGCTAAATCACCACCACTGAATGAGAAACAGCACGGTAAGGCTTGGCAGGCATTGGCCCTTAAAACGTCGGTTAGGCCACGGAGTTTTGTTTGAAATTTTAGCATAACCTAGTAATAGATAAGAAGGAATGCAACCAACTTTTTGTTACCTTGGACGAATAAGTAGAGGAGTAAAAAATCTGTTGACTTCTTTGAAAGTTATATTTAGTTTTAGCAGAAACTATTCAAAGTGCGCTGATTGGGGTTTGCGGGCCCCCATGATCCCAGCCCCGGCTGCTTTCTCACCGATAACACAATATAATAGAACTAGAAGCGGCGATTCACCTCGTCATGTTAACAAGCAAATAAGAAATACACTGGCAGTTTAGTGAGGGCTATATATTTAGTTCCCTTCAATCATGTTGTGCAGGTACACTGGCCGATAATTCTTAACGTTTGTACATGCTGACCTGTTTGTTTGCCGATACGAACTTCAGGGCGGTAACAGGCGTGGGAATGTCCTCCGTCACGTTCTGTCGGCGATTCACACGACGAAGAGATGCCTGTGACTCACATGACCATAAATTCTTCGAAGTGTTTGGAAGAAAATGTATGCATACTAGTACTAGACCTCCTGATAATAACATATCCTTTTTGCAGCAACTTTAACACACGTTCAAATAGTGTAGTATAGTAATCAGAACATCAGTATATTTGTCATAAAGTAATGAATTTTGATGGTCTTTGGGTCAAGGTCGAACGTGTTTAAAGTTTGATTTGAAGTTTCTTTTGAGATCCCTTTATGCAAAAATAGGCTAATAGGGACTGGACCTACAGTTTAAAGTGGAATTCGAATCAGTATCAGGGTGTCTACTAGTCAAAAAGTCATGAAAAAAGCAAAGAAATCAACAAGTAGGTCAAGATGTCAATAAAAAAGTCAAGAAAATTTACTTGCGGTCAATATTTTTTTCTATCACAATGACTGGTTTACTTTATTTTACTTCACTTTTCTGCCTCAAGGCTCATCGCGAAGATGACGATGAATGGTGGTAAGATAAGATGGATGAAGGGACAATCAGAAATACATAGGGACAACAACACGAGCCTCAGACGAAATTATACTGGATGTGATTGCAGAGCTTCGCTAGTCTGCCAAATGCAGTCCAGGATGCATTAATAGATAAAGCAAGTCTAATTCTCTTATTAAAGTTTTTGTTTTCATCTTAAGTAGCCTTTTGGTAGGGGGCTCTCATTAAATAAATATTTATTTTCTTAATTACCTAAGTATAAATGAAGGTTAAGAAAACGGAAAAAAGGTCAAGAATTTCAGATTTGTTATTTTGGTAGACACCCTGACTGACTATGCGCATCCACCTCTACAAGGCGACAACGTTACCGCCATGCAGCAGGGAAGGCCTTAAAGTCGAATAAGGAGCATGGTTTGAAGTACGTGAGTTTCATCACTGTAATTACATATTACGTTACAACTAATATGAATGGATTGAAATCGAAAGAAAACCTAATGTATTACATTACCTTTGCATTTACCGAGAGATGCAATAACCCTTTACCGAGAGATGCAATAACCCTTTATGTTGATGTTACGTATTATTTCATTGCACGACGTATTTGATGTTTTGGACGGAACCGAGAATCTCGGGCACCAAATCTCGTTCTCGTCTCGACAAGTCTCGAAGGGCCTGTTCTCGTTCTCGGTACCATCTGGAAGTCGGTGCCTTATCAGGGTGGCGACAGACCTGGAAAACCTGGAAAACCGGGAAAAGTCAGGGAATTTGAGGTGTCAAAAAAAGTCAGGGAAATGTCAGGGAATTTCGTCTTGATTGACTTTTTTTATTTTTTTTATTTATTTATTTATTTATTTATTTATTTAAAGATATCGTTATGGAACTCTGCATGGGAACAGGAAATCTCGTTCGTAAGATTCGGCCTCAGAGAGAGAGAGAGAGAGAGAGAGAGAGAGAAATTTCTCTCGTTCTGGCTTCTCGGCGGGAATTTTAAATACGAACACTCTTTGTAGGAAAATTGTTAAAACTCTGGCACTATGGGAGCAATCTACTTCGGATAACTTTTGTTTTGCAGCTAAAACATCAGCGCATGTGTACAATTCAGAACGCCGAACCGAGAAAGGGGGTTTGGGGGGGCGCGAACCTCGAATTTCAATGGGAAAAAAACATAATAATCTGGAGTTTGCCCATCTTCTCCCACTATTTTGGAGAGAAGCCGCGAACTTCAGTATTCTCTTCAAAGAATGGATATTTCTCAAGAGAATGAAACATGTTTCATGTTCTTGGGTGCCATACAAGTTGAATAATAAGCCAAAATGTGATTTTTACGAAAAATAGGTAATTTGCATTTTTGGAGGAAAATTGTTATAACTCTGACACTATGGGAGCAATCTACTTCGGATCAGTTTTGTTTTTCAGCTAAAACATCATAGCATGCAACCGTGTACAATTCAGAACGCCGGACCGAGGAAGGGGTTTGGGGGCACAACCCCCGAATTTCAATGAAAAAAACAAAAATCTGGAGTTTGCCCCTTCTTCCCCCGCTATTTTGGGGAGAGGGCGTGAACTTTAGTTTTATTTTCAAAGAATGGGCATTTCTCAAGAGATCTTAACATCTTTCATGTTCTTGGGTGCCATACAAGTTGAATAATAAGCCAAAATGGGATTTTTTTTTACGAAAAATAGTAATTTCCATTTTCGAGGAAACTTGTTATAACTCTGGTACTATGGGAGCAATCTACTTCGGATAAGTTTTGTTTTGCAGCTAGAACATCAGAGCATGCAACCGTGTACAATTCAGAACGCCGGACCAAGGAAGAGGGGCTTGGGGGGCGACCCCCGAATTTCAATGAAAAACCCACAAAAATCTGGAGTTTGACCCCTCTTCTCCCGCTATTTTGGGGAGAAGGCGTAAACCTTAGTATTCTCTTCAAAGAATGGACGTTTCCAAATAGAATGAAACATGTTTTATGTTCCTGGGTGCCATACAAGTTGAATAATGAGCCAAAATGTGAAACTCTGTTCGGAAATGTGGCATGGATATGTTGCGGAGAGGGAGGAGGTTGGTCATCAATATGAATTTCCCAGGTTTGCTCCAGACCTGTGTCAGACCGTATGGGAGTAGTAAGGGGACTTGTAAACAGATGGAGGGGATACGAGCGGGTGGGGCCGTCCGATAGTTGTCGGAAGTCGTAGTAAGGCATTTTGTTGATCAAACTGAATGAACATGGAAACAAATAGGTTCCATTGATACATACGATTTTTGTCGAATATCGCCACCCGACAAAGTACCTCACTACAACATGCGACAGAAATTGCATGGACTGCAACATCCAAAAAAAATCGCATGCATAAACAAGAATAGCTTTAGACTGCAAATATGCTGCTCGAATTTTGTTACTCTTCTGGCTCACTTCACGTTATGTAATGTAGCAGTGCTTATGAAGGTTTTCTTTCATCATCCTGACGTATTACTGGTTTCGCACAAGTTAACATATGTTTACAATGACATTGCACTATTCTTAGGTAACAAAAAGAATCCAACCAAATGGGATATATATTGAATAGCCATGAAAAAGTGAAACATAAATCTGCATTGTTGAACGTTATAAAAATTGGCAAGTGCATGCTCCCAACCTCAAATTTACTGCAACACTAGTATTGCAATGAAATTAACGCCACACTCTGTCCTATCTGTTTAAACTCATGAGAGATGGTCATTAATCTCTCACTGAGTAAGGTTAATGTCCAATATTATGAAATAAAATACTAATAATAAATATGTAAATATTTTAATATCATATTTACTCAAATCATTCAATCATAAAAGCAAATCACTTTCTTCAAGAATTGACTTTTCTCTTCCAGCCCTGCTAAATTTTCACTTTCCATCTACTGATTTATACGAGGGGTGACCAAAAAGTAATTTCCAATTAGTAGGGACATTGATTTTTCGCAAACGCCCAAACCGTGAAAAATGGTGATTTTTCGCCCGTTCGAAATATCGAAATAATACGAATTTGGCATAAAATGCAAATTATTGGCGTTTTTAGCATTTTTTTTAAAAAGAAATGTCCTAAAACAACGAAAAATTCCATGAAATCCAACATTCTTGTCTTTTCTAGGCCATGTTTGTGTACATAGAACATGCAAGTTTTCCAACATTTTACTCAAGAGTAAACTATAGAGTTATACGTACATGGAATAATTCCAACAGCCACATTAAATCATGTATTTCCCACGATTTTTTCAACTTCTATCAAAACCATTTGCATCACAGAGCAAAGTGGCAGGGTTCTAACAGGAGATCGAGTGCGTATCTATCTTCACACGGGAGCCACATCTTCGTATTTGTTGCACGAGATATGTTTTGAATTACCAAGCTAAGTGCGCACATCGGCATTTGTCGAGCGAGTAATAATGGAGCTCAGTCATTAGGGCGTCTGACTACTATGCGAGAGACCCGGGGTCGATCCCCTGTGGGGGAGAACCGGGATGTTTTCCACCTATTCAAACTGTTCCGGCGCCCATCCAGCATCATATGAAGCTGGTACCTTGAGGAAACTTGGAGGGATAAATGTAGCCAGGAGCGTGGTGCTGATCACATCACCCCTACCTTCAGCCGTGATCAAGAAAGTGTGGGGCTCTAACTCCACACCCCTACTATACACCTTCATGGAAAAGTGCAGGGGAGCACTTTACTTTTACTTCCTCAAAAATCGGTTCCAACATATCAAACCGTCACAAAAATACGTAGACCATGTGACCTACAATTTAAAATAATAGTTTAAAACCACAATGGAGTATTACGTTTCGGTATATTTGGCAGATAAATGTTCTAAAACAAAAACGCGAATTTTGAAAAACGTAACACTAACAAGTCAAAAAAAAGATAATGCCAATTTTTGGTGCCATAATATATCGGTATCTGTCACTTGAGATTGATTGATTTTAATTTTTTGGGTGCGTCGCCACTTATGGTCATTATACACCCTTAAGTATAAACGGGGAGAATTCCATTATCTAAAATCCTTACCTTAAAATTAAAAAAGGAGTATGGGAAATAAATTTCCCAAAATAACTTTCAAGATATCAAACTCTCACGAAGAGGCATAAGCCATGTGACTTACAATTTGAAACCGTAGTTTAAAAACACCATGAAGGTATAATTTCAGATATTTGCCAGAAAATGCGCTAAAATGAAAATGTGACTTTTTGGAAAAATAACACCGTATAGTAAAAAATAAAAAATAAGAAAATAAACCAATTTTTTAAAAAAATAACAAAATATCAAGGTCCCTACCGATTAGGCATAAATAAAACAAGAATATCAGTTGTAATTTATTGCATTAGTAACAGTGAGTCCCTAACCTAATTTTCGGCATAATCACCACCGTTGTTCTGGCATGTGTCGTAGCATGGCACTAACTTTTGTATGCCCATGGTATATGTGTCTGACAGCAAAGACTGGAACTATCTCTACTGCAATGTAGCTGTCAAATCCTTGCCCTGCCAGAAACCTCTTCAGTTAAGCAAAGAGATGAAAGTCGGTACATTCAAGGCCAGGACTGTACAGGGAGTGGTCCAAGATCTCTCACCTGAAGTGATGCAAAGGGCCCGTGAGTACTCAGCTGTATGGGGTTGTGCAAATTCGATTGGCCTTCAGTGAATTGTCTGCATCATCGTCTGACCATACTATAACTCACGACGTCCGGTCTGCACACCTCACACGATTGCTGGTGGCTCTGTGCCAAATTCTGAGCGTGCAATATAGGCTACATCGCAGTCGGTGGGAGACTGTATGAGAGCTGCAATCTTCAACCTAGAACTGTCCTAAAACGGCTGCATTGCAACTGTACCAGATTACAGTTACATGCCACTTCTTCCTGCCTGCATGTGTGTGTGTCGCTGTCCGACCACTAGTGCTGCGTATAGGCACCATTGGAGCTTTTTTCAGGATTCCCCTCGTATATGAACTTTCAGAAGCTTTTATTATTAGAGTGTTCCTGTTTTAATGTGTGGTTAGCTAAATCAGATACCTATACAATGTAATTCTATAAATTCCTTGCGTTAAATTTCTAATACCTACATACTCTTTTCGTCAGCAATAATGGTATAACTGCATGTTGTCAGTTTCACAGTACTTCACTTGGATATACCGTACTGAAGCAGAAATCCCATTGATAATGTAAGGAAATATGACACTTTATTTTGTTCGATTCAATTGTTTCACTTATATGCAAGAGTTAAGTTGTTTGCTTTACAGAGAAGAGAGAAGTAGCTTTATGCATTAAAAAATGAATCCGCACTCATGGTTCTTGCAAGCAGAGGGTTCCAAACCTCAGTGGAAATATCAACATATAATACCGAGAATGTATAAGGAGACTGATAAATTACAAATTGTATTTCTTAACCATTCACTCTTATCCCATTTAGTTGTAACTTTAAAAATAATCAAGTATTTTATTTTAAACTTACTGCGTATGACAAAATTCCGTAATCCTTCCCACTGCTTGTGAAATTGTAATAATTTTCCAAATTCACTATTTTGCAGTTTGAATTCAAATCATAGAGAATAGAGAAATTAAGTCAATTTCATAGAAGATAATATTGGTACTTAACAAAACCATACGTGGATCTGTGTGAGTTTATTATTTCTATTTGCAAAAACATCGATTTAGTTTAGTTTGTAATTGTCAGGGAAAAATGTAAATTTTTTCCTGGAAAACCTGGAAAAGTCAGGGAATTTCATTTCTGCTTATTTGTAGCCACCCTGCTTATGCAATTTTATAAGCACAACTGTATAAACTGCTGTTGCTACTCTTTTAAAAACTTGGCTTCCAGATGGCGTACCGGTAGCGTCGTCATCTTGGAGTCAAGGGATTCTGGTTTCGATACCTTTGCGACGCACATAGTGGTTAAATTTTATGTCCAATCCCGATTAGCCTATCTGTGCATGAAGTGGACTCAAACTCTTTTAAAAACTCTGCATGAAATGAAAACACGTATAGTCGGTACCTTAATTATTGTGATAAAAACTCATGGTTATCGAAGCTCAGATCAAACAACAATTGTAACACGACTCCAGGAATATATGCAATTTTTCAATCGAATCATTTCATTTCTCTGTTTACAACTTTGTATACAAAGTCGCAGTCAGTTACTTATACATTATGTATTAGCATAGTTTAAGCTTGTCTCTTGTGGTTATTGCTCCACACAGCTATTTCTGACCGTTCAAGACGCATCGAATGTTAATGAGTCTCTAATATATGCATCCGTACACATGTAGTGCCAACCACATACAAGCGTGAAACGTACAGGTTACTGATAAAGAACTCGTTCTTCGGTCTTTGAATTTAGGAATAAATAAGTGGTTGTAAATGAGTATATACTTCAGCACTGGTGGGGGGCATATTCTATTGTTTTGCAGGAAGAAAATATTCTGAGTTCATGATTGAGATCCTTGAAAGGTTTGATTCTCAGTACGTGAGGGCTGATTGAATGCTGGGATTCTGAGTCAAGACACGATGCTTGCAAAAGCACGCATGGCTGAGACACTAAAGTGCTTCCCTTGGATCAGCATGCTGAATATTACTTGTGTGACTCATCTCTCTAATGAACGTCTGCAGGATCTGTTCTCTTCCGTCGTTCCGAAACTGTCTCCTCACACACCACTGTCGCAAGAGTTCACAATCAGTATGGATAGGAAACTGACAAGTTCTGTCCGAATAGCGTATTGTTTGTTCTGGTGGTGGGCGTTCGAAACTACTTTTTCATCAGATACGTGCTCAACTTGGTAGGAAATTTGAAAAAAAAGAACATACAAGAAATGAAACTGAACACAGTGTTGCCACGCAACACTGGCAGACTTACATTTGGGAAGTCACATATGTAAAATGGCAAAATTTGTAACTGTTTTATCATATTTAAAAATTGAAGCTTAAAATCTTACTGTCAGCAAAGAACTACACTGAAAGAATATTTGAAACACTTCAATATCAAGAAGATAGTGATATTACCATTCGTTGATTTATGAAATGATACCATGATATAAAAATGTAGAAGAGATACGGAGGATACAGTCACGGATACTTCTTTTTTTGTATTGATACCATTGAAAACAATGAAGTAGTTACAAGACAGTAGTGCTAGTTGCTCTACAAGACGAGTGAAGTCGAAAGGAGACAGAAACGACCTTGTAAAAACAGACGAGAATGAGACCAGATCCTTCGTATCATATTTGACAAACGTACCTAAAGTGAATTTATTTTACTATGCCACTTCTTCAGACATACCAAGCAGATAACTACTTGATTACTTATAGAAAGT
This sequence comes from Lepisma saccharinum, assembly GCF_977018435.1. Taxonomy (NCBI): domain Eukaryota; kingdom Metazoa; phylum Arthropoda; class Insecta; order Zygentoma; family Lepismatidae; genus Lepisma; species Lepisma saccharinum. The sequence continues at coordinate 19,865,392 of NC_139230.1, read as the reverse complement.
CATACTTATATTTTGTTATAGTAATTGCAGTCTCAATCAATTCTATAAATTGTGAATCTGTGTTGCATGCATTCAGGATAACATTGCGTTTCTCGAGGTTGCGTAGCGTTGAAACGAAACGGCATACGAAAAAAACGTTAGTTAAAAAAGTTGTTTCTTAATAGCATCTATACGCTGTGAAAGTTTGTGAGTTGACACGCTGTAAAGGTTGTACAGTGTGTCTCAAAAGTTTTAGGACAACGACATTTTAAACTAGGCAACCAAAATTACGTAAGGCGCTGGTGGGTTGCGTGTATTGTTAGGCTCAATTTTAGGGTTACCATATGCACAATAGATATTTATGAAATACTCGAAAGAAATAAAACTAAGTATGATTGTATAAAACTCTAAAAATATATCAGTATTACATTTGTCGCAAATAAGAAATACTTTCTGAAAGAAAATCGATTTTCTAGTATTTCATCGCTGGTGAGTCTAAACAAAGCAAAGAGGAGAGAGGAAACGAAAAGGAACAGCAAATGAGAGGAGACAAGAGAGAGCGAAAGGTAGGACAGATGTGGATAGGATAAGTAACGAGGAGAAAGGGAAAAGATGCGAGGAGATATGAGGAAAATGGAGCAAACAGGAGAATAGAAGAGAGAAAGAGATGAGAGGAGAGGAAGAGAGGAGAAGAGGGGAGTTGAGAGTAGAGTAAAAGAGAGAACATGAGAAGAACGAAAAGAAGAGGAGAAGAGTGCAGTGGAGTCGGAAATCTAAGACAGGAGAGGAAATAAAAGGAGTGGAGAAGAATGGGATGTAGACAAGAGACGAGAACAGGAGGCAAGGTGATATGACATATAAGCAGAAGAGAAGAAGGAAGGAAGAGAAAGGAGACGAGAGGAGAGATGAGGTATTTGTAGAAAATATCGTCTCAGCGTCAAGAATTAATGCATTGATCAAAATATCGACATGAAACATTCAATAATATTTTAAAATGAATTAGAGAATGTATTAGATCGGTGCGAAATGTCTTTTGGCTGAGTACAGAGCGAGATAAAATCTGCTACGTAAGATCTTTGATTCTACCTGCGATTATACCAGTAAAAACGTGAATGTAATTTTCATATTTATAAGAATTATCCAATTTTTCTCCACTTCTCAGTTCGTTGAAATGGAGGTTTTGTTATTTACCTTTCTCCTCCCCCTATCGTTAATTCCCAACAGAATCATTCCGTTTTACACTGCATGGACAATAAACACAATGCCACCGGAGGGTTTTTTACCTACGACCATCAGGTTGACAATATACAACGGTAACCACTACCCTACAAACTTTCGTTCTTGTCTGTAGCTAGGAGGAGTTGACCAGTGTGAAATGTAGCTGCAACTCTCCTCCTACATGTAATGTGCAAAGAATACTTGTTTGTAACAAAGAAAACGAAGGCAGTACGAACCAGTGCAAACATTTTATGAAGAATTGCACATGATGAAAACTTTTCATTCGATATTTGCGGAGTTATCCTTGCCTTGAACTGGAGTGGGTAAAGGGGTAAAATTAGTTTGTCCTGAATTACCACAAATATAAATAGTTATTTCATTAATATTTGTCAATGTGTTTGAAGCAGTACACAATTATCGTTAGAGTATCATAATTCACGATCTTATACATAAAAATACTGATTTAACTGTTTCAATCTGTCATTATTTTAGAAAGTGTGTTAAAAGAACAAATTTGTAAGAAAAAAAATGTCAGCAGAAAGTGATGAGTGAAAATTACCTTGAAGCACGTATACGTTGTTATAGTTTTGAGCACTAAAAATGTTTCTGTAAGAAGATGAAAGTTGGACATATTTATAGTAAAAGCATCAGCTTATAAAGCGTGACGATGGTAACCATTTCTTGACTAACTTTCCTATGTTTTTTAAATTGTATTATTATTTACAAAAAACCGGAGATATTTGGAAAGTGGGTAAAGGATAAGCAATCAAAACTCGGGCATGCATCATGTCAAGAACTAGACTTTTTGTAACAGTGTTATTTGAACATAAGCTTAGGTTTAATTTCCAGAATGGATGTGCAATTGTATTATTCAAGTGTCTCACATGTAATGATAATAATAATAATAATAATAATAACGTTTATAATCGATAGGTTAAGAAGATTAAAAAATATTAAATAGGTAAATTAATAATAATAATAATTATTATTATTATTGAATGAACAGATAAAAAGAAGCATTATCTGCCTTGTGTAGTTAAGATCTCTAAGATCTGTATAAAAACAGCTGTCGTACCAATGAAATTAATGTCTAAATATTTGTAATGGAATATTTATTGAATAACAAAAAGGTTGTTAGGCCCAGCTGCTGAATAGTCCATGATGATTACTTTTACTGTATTATTAGTGGCGTAGTGGATACATTTTCACAGGTACTGTTAACGCCAAGCTGTATATTCACAATTTAATCCTTACCCCTGTGTAAGTTGTGGGGAAATAAATGAACTTCGTGTTATACAGCATCAGCAAGTGTTTTACTTATTTAGTTTTGGACTGGGGGGGGGGGGCATGGACCCCCATAAATACGTCCTTGGTGCATTCGTATCGTAACGGATGTAGGCCGCTATGTGTGCGTGTCATAAACATCATCTCATGTTCGCTAATTACATGCAATTTTCACCGTGGAGACATTCCGACTCCTAAGAAGAGAGCTTCCTCGATTCAAGGCAGGCAGTTTCCTTCCGCCTGAAAACTTGCAGCGCAACATTGTTTCATAAAATGCACCTCTTAACACTACGTCAGAGCGTGGGCGTGTTATGTGTGTTGGAAGGAGGAGAGTGTCTGCGATTTCCTGTTATGACACGCAGTTAACTTGTGGTGCTTTATTGCATAATGGCCCGCTGTTCTCTTTCTTCACAAACCTGCCCCGCAGACGTGATCATCCAAATGCTTGCTTTGACTTGCTCTTCAGCATGCCAAAACCCATTGTTTCCACTGCTCGTTGAGGTTTTGTAATGATATAATTTGAAACTCACGTTCTGCATTGCACCATATGCGAAATTACCATAAAAGACCTACATTTCTCGTGAGGGCAGACACCTACCCGCGAATACACGTCCTTATTTAACCTTGCTTTCTTCGGCAAGGAGAACAGCACGCTTCGTGAAAGTGGTAAGGGAAGAATGACCTCGGCAGCGAGGGAATACAGACGACTTCCAGGGCCACCTGTTTTGCAAAATAACTTGAAAACCATCTACTTGTAAGGCTTTGGGAGATCTTCATTGATATTTTAGCAACCTTCCCTGTGAAGGACGGTCGCAGAGCGCACGCATGTCACTTAGGACCGGTTACGCACAGGTTTTGCCATTTTGTTTCCAGTAACGACGTGGGCGTGAATGATTTCCACATTTCATGTTCCAAACGCAGCCGCGATAAGTACGGTCTGCTTTGAGCGTTCCTTCTTTTAACACGTTGAACATTTTAGTGCTCTGTATTTCTATTCTCCATCCCTGTTTCATATCTAACTTTGAGCCAGTAGCCGACATGTAATAATATATACTTGTAACTTTAATTATACTGCATCCCAAATAAGTAATCAAGTGGATGTATTTGTACTGAAATCATGCTAATGTTATATGTAACATATGACGTGCTCTATACTGCTGCAGATAGAAATATCTACAATGTAGTCAACAGAACAAGAATAAATTACAATTCTTCATGTTACCGCACCGACCTCCGTGGCGGAGTGATTAGCACACCGAGCTACGATGCCAGGGGTCCCTGGTTCGAATCCCGGAATGGCATGGGTGTTTTGTGTGTGTATATTCATCAATTTCAGCATATTATCAATCATACTCACCTTAGCGATTAGCCTAAAGTGGCAGAAAAGCTTAGGAATATAAACCAAATCAGTCAATCCATGTTATCGCGTTTACCGCTGGTAAACCAACTTTTCTCACATATATTTTTATACATTAAGCTTTAATATATGGTAAATCGCTCATTATATTTTATACAAGCTATTAAAACAAGTCTTTAAACCGGCATTATTTAAAGAACTTAAAGACTGGTTTATGTACGCCACTGGTCGTTGTCCATCGCACCCTTCTGAGGACCGGGTTTCCTCCCCGATTGTACACAGGGATGGCAAGAGAGCCGAAGAAAGGTATGCGGGTGGTTATTTAAAATCACATTGTCTGCGTAGTCAGTTCAACCACTGGAAACGGCGTTGGCGGGAGAAAACTGCTTGTTCCTTTCTGTTTCTGTATTGCGCTTGGCAGAGGCAGTGTTGCCAAATGAAGGGAAATTTCCCTTGCTGGAAGGAAATCCAGGCAAAATTTTCTGTGGAAAGGGAAAATTTATGAACAAAAATATCGATATTGTTGGAAAATTTGAAAATATATAAAATAAGAATTGTTGCAGAAAACCAGGTCGAATTTTCAGGATAAATCACTGACTTTTGCGTTGTTAATCCGTCATATTGCATGGATTGCACCAATTTATTTCCTTGTTACCGAAAGGCCTCCCCGATGCCGTAGTTGCAACGCTGTTGGATTGTAATCAAAGGGCCGTGGTGGAGGCACAATACTCAGTGGTTCGAATCCCAAATTAGACAGCAGGTTGTCCTGATTACCCTTCTGAGCATAGCACTTAAACTTTAACTAACTAACTCTCTAGCCTTCTTAAACCCGAAGGTTCATGGCTGCAGCAACACAGGCCTTCCATCTGTCCCTATCTTGTGCAAGATCTATATACTCTTTTCCATCCCTACCGATTTCCCTTAGGTCCATCTCGACGTTGTCCCTCCATCTTCGTCTTGGCCTTCCTACAGGTCTCTTACCATCAGGTTTCCCAACAAGAATCCTGTAAACTCCTCTTTCCTCTCCCATTCGTGCCACATGGCCTGCCCACCTAAGTCTTCTTGATTTAATTATTCTAATAAGATCTGGACATGAATACAAATTATGTAGTTCTAAATTATGTAACCTTCTCCACTCACCTGTCTCCTCATCCCTTTTAGGTCCAAATATTTTCCTAAGGATCCTATTTTCAAATACTCTCAATTTATGTTCCTCTTTCAATGTAAGGGACCAAGTTTCACACCCATATAATACTACAGGCAAAATTACTGTTTTGTATATTTTAACTTTTAGTTTCTTAGATATTAAACGAGAAGAAAAAAGTTTATGAAGAGAGAAGTATCATGCATTTCCTGAATTAAGCCTACTTTTTATTTCCTCTTTAATATCATTTTCATTTGTTAATATTACTCCTAAGTATTTGAATTTGGAAACTGGTACAAACGAGTTGTTATCAATAATTAGATTTTGATTATTACCTAACACTTCGTTTCGGCCTGTAAGCATATATTTAGTTTTCTCTTTGTTAACTTCCAAACCTATCTCTTTAGCAGTTTTGAAAAATATTTTAGCATTATTCTTAATTGTATTCACATCATCCCCCAGTAAGTCTACATCATCGGCATATGCTAACAACTGAGTCACACCATTTAATTTTAGTCCTTCTTTAGTTTCGTTTACCTTCCTAACAGCATATTCTAACGCAAAATTAAAGAGCAATGGAGATAATGCATCTCCTTGTTTTAACCCATCATGAATTGTAAATTTGTCAGACATATTAATACCCACACGAATTTTACTTTCTGTTTCACTGGTGCATATTTTTATCATACTAACAAGCTTCTTAGGTATTCCAAACTCTACTAATATATTATATAATTTATCTCTTTTGACCGAATCATATGCTTTTTTGAAATCAATGAATAGCTGATGGACATTTTGATTATATTCCCACTTTTTTTCAAGTGTCTGTCTGATGTGAAAAATTTGATCTGTAGTTGATCTGTTGCGTTTAAATCCACATTGATAATCACCTATAATTTCATTAGCATATGGAGTTAGTCTTGTTAAAATAATGTTAGATAATATTTTATATGTTGTTGAGAGTAGAGAAATTCCACGGTAATTATTGCAGTTCATTTTATCACCTTTTTTAAACACAGGAACAATTATGGATTCTTTCCACTGTTGAGGGATTTCTTCTTTATTCCATATTAAACAAATTAATTTATGAATTTGACATATTAATGAATTTCCACCATATTTAATTAACTCAGCTGGTATTAAATCAATGCCAGGTGCTTTGTTATTCTTTAGCCTTTTAATAGCATCTTTAACTTCAGTCAAGTTAGGTTCTGGAACTAAAGGTTCTGCTGTGTGGACTTCATTCACTTCTGATTTATCTCCTACATGGACATTTAAAAGGTCATTAAAGTAGTTCTTCCATCTATTTAGAATATCGCTTGGGTCAGCTAGAAAATCACCGTCTTTATCTTTTATCAAGTTTACTTTAGGTTGCCATCCCTTTCTAAACTCATTTACACCTTTATATAAATCTCTGATATTTTTATTTTTGCTGTTTGTTTCAATTTCGTTAATTTTGCTTTTCAAGTAATCTCTTTTTTTACTTCTAAACGTGCGGTTAACTTCTCGCTTTATTATATTATAATTGTTTAGATTTGTATCATCAGAGTTATTTAACCACCTAAGTCTAGCCTGATTTCTTATTTCTATTAGATTATGACATTCCTTATCAAACCATGGCTTACTTTTTCTCGGTTTATGGTATCCTATACTTTCTTTAGCTGCTGATTCTATTGCATTACGTATGTGCTCCCAATTCTTATTTACGTCTGTTTCATTTATATTTTCATCATCATTTAAATCCTGCAAAACATCAAATCTATTTGACAGTTTAATTTGGTAATCTTTCTTAAGTCTTTTATCAGTAAACTTTCCTGTACCAAATTTTATAACTTTTAGATTTTGTTGCTTATGATTTATCACCGAGAGTCTCTCTCTTAATTTAGCAATTACTAAATAATGGTCACTGGCACAGTCAGCACCTCTATGTGTACGAACGTCAATTATACTAGTATGCCTTCTCTTATCAATGAGAATATGATCTATCTGATTATGAGTTTTGCCATCTGGAGAAGACCAGGTATATTTATGGATATCTTTATGTTTAAAAGTGGTACTTTTCACAATTAAATTCTTTGAGGTTGCAAAAGTAATCAATCTTATACCATTATCATTACTTAATTCATGAAGACTTTCTTTACCAATTGTGGGTTTAAATGTCTCTTCTTTGCCAATCTGTGCATTACAGTCACCTAACAGAATTTTCATATCATACTGAGAAAATTTATCAAAGACCTGTTCTAACTCTGTATAAAAATCATCTTTAGTATTATCATCTTTATCTTCCGTTGGTGCATGTATGTTTATTAAAATAATTTTACACCACCTACCCTGTAAAACTGCATATGATATCCTATCATTAATAAATTCTACTGTTTTAAGAGCTGAGATAATTCTATTATTTATGAAAAAGCCTGTTCCAAAATTATGATTTTCAGTACCACCATAGAAAAAAGTATAATTTTTAGTTTTACAATTCCCTTCTCCTGGCCACCTAACTTCCTGGACAGCTACTACATCTAATTTATACTTAACTATCTCATTAACTGTACATTGAAATGCCCCAGGCCGGTAAAGGCTCAGAACATTCCAGGTGCCTAATTTGATATCCTTATTCCTAACGTAGATCTTATCCTTAGTCCAGGGACCTCCCAAAGTAGTCCCCACCCGGAGATCCGAACGGGGGACTATTTTACCTCCGGAATATTTTACCTTGGGAACATCCATGGCCTTATATTGCTGATTCTTGACATGGCTTTTTACAGTGCAGAGTTGTCAGCTCTACGCCTAACCCCCAATATGAATGGAGGAACTACTACAGAAGACAAACACAAACACATTAGACAGCGTAACTACTACACAAGACATACACAAACACATCACAACTATAACACAATATAAAGACAAACACACCACAACTACTACACAAGACAAACAATGATATATATATATATATATTAGATCCCCATTCTCGCAGCACTTAAACTTTCTTCTTTAGTAACTTAGTAACACTTTCTGCTTGTAGTCAATTCGGGGGTTTTAATAACTGTAAGTTGATTAATTGATTGAAATGCGTCACATCATACTGGTCTGGTTCAAGCCCCTTACCGTAACTAATAATCAAATCGTGTCTCGGAGGACTAATATCTACTTCCCCAGGTTAAAAACAGAGGCTATAATATCTACTTCCCCAGGTTAAAAACAGAGGCTATAACGGGGCGTTCAGCACATATATGGACAAAACACAGGACATAACACAATTCTACAGATGATTATACTATATATTTGTGACTATCTTTGGTTGCAACGATAGCTTGTTCCACTTGTGATTTTTCTTGATTCTTTTTCTCCATATAGTACGGCGGATATGGGTAAAATCGTGCATTTTAGTAATAAAAGTGTGAAACTTGGAATGTAGTTTAATATCAGTCTTAATATCATTTTAAAGATTGGAGGCATTTAAAATACCCTGTTGATTAGTAATGACGGACGTTTTCAAAATGGCGGCCGATATTTTAGTAGTATATCTTTTGACACAAGCGGTGTAAATGAACTTTTATTGGTCCTGTTTGAAGATTTATATCTGTTATTGGTCAAAGGGAAGGAAAACTTTCCAATAAGGTCGACAAAAACATTCTAAATGCGTATGAATGACGAAATGTAGTTTGGTTGCGTATGTTTAAGGGGTGCGTTTTTCAAGATTGTTTATAATAGCATGTTGCTGTTCAAACCGCTTCAGTTTTGAAGTCTGAAGTGTAATCGTTAATTATCAGCACTTTAGTTACTAATTTTCATATTGCACGGATGTGGATATATGATTGATTAAATTGGTGTTTTAAGTCCGCTTTTTGCACAGAAAGGCTAATTGGGACTGGACCTACAGTTTAAAGTGGGATCCGAACCACTATGTGCCTACACCGGGTACCGAACCCGGGACCCCTTGACTACAAGGCGACGGCGCTACCACTAGGCCATCGGGGAGGCGGATGTGGATATATGAGTTGTACAAATTCCAAGGGCAAAAAGACAACCATTTATAGTCGGACCAACATGCGCAGATATTTGCTGAATTGTTCATTTTTGTGATAAAAGCATGAGATAAAAGCATGAAAATTGGTCAATAAATTAGTAATATCATATCAAACGGTCGTTTTGAAGGTTGGTGGCACTGATCATACCCCATAAGAGGGGGTGAGGGAGCATTTTCAAAATGGCCGTCATAGGGATCCTCAATACATCATTTGGGCTAAATTTTGATACTATTGTCACTTATTTTATATTGTTGTAACGGAAAATAGTGTAGGAGACTCTGTAAAAGTAATTATTACATTATAGCAAAGATGTCTGATAAAAGGTAAATGCTGATTGACTAAATTGCAGGGGCGATTCTTGAACATTAATACCCTATGATTTGCCTGCATCATACAACAGTTATATCTGCATAGTTGAAATTTTAAAAATAAATGAAAGGTTCTATTACGCCACTTCCATTGAGGTTGCTTCAGTGATGGACCCTATAGAAAAATAATAACGTTATAATCAAACAGCAATATAAAACCTGCACATTCTTGTCTTGATGTCATCGATACTAATAACGCCTTTATAGTATCACATTGAGAGTAATAGATGGCATTACCAAATCTAATGCCTGGTGAGCTCTATACTAATAGCATTAATTGCATCTGCTTTGAATCATTTTGAAATCGAAGCCATTATATTTGTTTAACGTTTTATTATTCAGCGAGAAAATGACTACACGCTTTGACAGAACCCACACCTTTTGTACAATATACGATTTACAGACTTCTAATATATATATTTTCCTGGTTCTCTGTCGAAGGAGGAGTTAATCCACCCACAGACTTGGTACTTCGACAAACGAACAAGTGTGGCTTAAGAGACAGTACCTTACAGAAAAGCGACGCGACACTCTCGGAAACAGAACATTAAAAGTGACGCAGAGTGCAAATACTTGCAAATAGAATTGTTGAACTCTCGCGCGTGTATGGGAGAGGCAGGGTAGAGCATGTTTCCCCGTAGGCCGAGCTGAAGGGATGGAGGGGATGATGCGCGAAGGCTTCTGGCCTAGAGGGCTCACGAGCAAAACAATATGTTAGTTAAAGGGACTGGAGGATTGACTGAGAACCCAGCGCAACTACTTCTACTCTGTCTCAAGAGTCTGTGGAGCCAGCGAATGAAAACTAGTCCTCTGCACAAGTAGTGACTTGAGAGGGTTCGACCAACGAATCGACCAACGAACTTGTGAGAGGGAAAGATATTACAGGGGAACCAGCAGAAGTTTGCAGCAGCAACAAGCACTGCTAGCTCCACCCACTCGTTTTCTTCCCTTCTCTACCGTTGTTCCCCAGATTTCTCAGACGTAGTATAGGTGGATGTTACTGGACCGGAAATAGCGTCGGTCGTCGAACAATTCCTCGCTGCAATCAAGGTACCTGAACTGAAGAAACCGAGAAGAATCTACACCACGAAGATTAATCCAGCAAACAAGCATCTTTTGTGAAGCATGTCAAATCCCACGTGTCGCCTACGAGAGGACTTGGAAACCCGACACACGAATAGTGGCAGATGCAGCTGCTGCTCAGTCTGCAAGAGGCATCCAGGAACTCGGACGGAATAAATGCAGTAATTTCTTCCAAGAGTATCTAATATATCGAACAGTGCGTTCGATAATTTACTTTAGAAAACAATGTTCTCATCTTCAGTTGTCCTCCTGCGAAAACAAAATTGCGCGAAGAGGAACAGCTCGTCCCCGTAAAATATGATAGAAACTTGACCTCGGTTATGTATATTGCTTGCCAAGTGACGAATGGCCTCCTTTGTCGGTAAATGGATGCAGGTTGGGAGCTAAGTTGCCATGTCTAGATGAATTGCTAGAAGAAATTTACTTACCACCCTGAAATACGAGTAGATATGCTTGCCATAGATGATGCGGCAGTTTGTTTGCATCTGACATGCATCATAGTTCAAGTCAGTTGAACTAGTAGACGTGGTTTTTGACATGTATCGCACCACGAGCCTCACAACAGCAAAAGAATCAAGACAATTTGAAGGAGTGTAGGCGAACAAAGGAATGTTCTCCAAAATTTGCTTCGGTTCCTTCGTGTGGATGAGGAAAAGGAAGAAATTTTCTCTCAACTTCCTCGTAAGCGTCAGTCTCGTCGAATCGTTGTACGTATCTACCACGCAGATTCGGAGAAGGCCACTGTGGACCCAATCACTGATTGGCTTTCACCGTGCTCTCAGGAACAGCAGACACACTAATATTCCTGCACGCATTATATGGTGTTGCCTGCATATTCTAGAACGGTGCACTCCGAACGATGGACACAGTAGTGATCAGCCTTACCATCAGTTTCGCTTAGAAGCTTGGATGTGAATGTTTGATAGTGGCAAAGGAACTAGCAAGAATTTCGTATCTGGATGCCATTTAAGTAGTTGTATTGACTGTATTACCAGCTCGATAAATGATGAGCCCCCCTCTGGCAGATTTGCTTACACATAAAACTAGCTCAACATGAGCATATGAGCTTTTTGCTCAAGTGTGGAACCCTGTCTAATCCAAGATTTTTGTAAAAATGCCCTCTGGAATTTCCTGTGAAATGATGAGCCCCCTCAGATTGATTTGCCTATACTTAAAACAATGCCAAGAGGGGCTTATACCCCACTTCTTCAGGTGTGATATGCTCTGATTTTTTAAGAATTTTGAATTCTAGTGTAGAAAGGGAGAAGCCCCTCAGACAGATTTGCCTATACTTAAAAGAATGCCAAGTTCCCATATGATCTTATTGTTTATAGTGTGTTTTTTCTGTCAAAATCCCAGGAATCTTGAATTGATATAAAGCTCATAAGTACTGGGTCTTAGAACCTAGTGGAGTGTGGTGCATAGCCCCATGGCTTTTATTGCCTTGTAATCGGGAGGCTCGGGTTTGAATCCTGGTAAAATGTGAAACCTCCCCTGATGGCAAAATGTTAATATTATTGCTTTGTAAGCAAAAGGCTCGGGTTTGAATCCTGATAAAATATGAAACCTCCTCTGATTGCAAAGTGTTAATATTATTGTCTTGCAAAATTATTTTATATTGGGAATCACCCAAGCCTAGTTATTGCTGTTGTTTGGGTATAAAAGTACCAGCTCAGCCATTAACTGCTGTTATATTTTTATGCAGGCAAAATTGCCTGATCAATACAATGGGAGAGGGGCGAACAAACATAATTAATTGCTTCCATGTTCTTTATAATCTTTTGATCAGTCCCATGTTTTGGCCAGCAATAAATTATTGCATGCCTGGGAGATTATGTTTCTTGTATGCCAGCAGATATAATCTATATTGTGTCTTTTCAGAGAGAAATAACATATTATCCATCATCAAAGAGAAATTAGTAAAATGAATATTGCCTTCTTTCTGTATGCCTGGGAGATTATATCTGTTGGCATAACCTGCACTGTGCCTTTTCCGAGGGAAATTACATGTTATTTGTCATGGGACTCAAAGAGAAATTCTTATCTACACTGTGCCCCTTTCAGGGAAAATTACTTGCCATCCATCATATTGAGGAAATTCCTAGTTGTCATGCAAACTGAATTGCATTTAGGTTTGGTCTTGTCGCAATAATATAGGCCCAAGTCTGTAACTTACAGAATAATCATTGCTTCCTGCCACGGGCAGATGTGCTGTTAAATTTGGGTAGGTAATATATATAAAAGCTTTTCTGCCACGAGCAGAGGTGCTATAAAATTTGGGTAAGTAATATATAAAAATTTTCCTGACGGCAAAATGTTGGTATCATTGTTTTATAATCAAAGGGCTTCTATGTTTGAATCGGCCCTCTAGAATTGCTCCGTGACTCTCTCATTTCTTACATCATAAACATATGATTTTTTTCCTATGAGAATAACACTACATATGGTGTCATCAGGTAATGCCTCATGGAATTCACAGATAATTTTAATGTTTGTCCTGTCATTCACCACAACTTGTTTTCTTTTTGAGGTGTTAATTACAAACATTGGTCTCTGTGTTTTGAATTCATCTGGTGTGTAATACATGTCAGTATTGCCTGTAGTGACTCTTTTGAAAGCCGAAAATGCCTCATATAATTTGAGGAAATCATTCTTGGACATGTCTAAATTGTAATTTTCTCTAGGAAATACCTCATTTCTGCCATTTTTAAGATATATGTTCTTGATGTTGCAGTTATCAAATTTACTTGAATTTTTTTCCTGATTGTTGTGTCTTCCAGTCTGAAACAATACCACTACAAAATCAGGCATGTCGTATTGTATGCTGGAGAATGAATTTGTAGCATCAAATTCATAATATGCACCAGTTGCGGGCTTCTGTACACATTGATATGTATAAAATTGTAGAGGAACCTGTGGATTTTTTATTATATCAGCTTTGTATTTAAGAGCATAACTGGCCTCATATTCAACAACCGGGATTCTTAACTCCATAGTCTGAATAATGCATTTGCCTGCATCTGGTAGGGTATTAGGCAGAGCTTCCCCTGTAGAGTTTATTGCACTGTACCTCATCAAAGCATTGTTATCATTTGCAGCTCTTCTAAATGTGATTCTTAAACCACCCTTCCACATAATATCTTTGTAATCTGAGAAGAATCCTGGCAACAGGCGCATCGGGAACAGCACTGTGTGGTTTTTAGATAATATCTTATCACCAGCCTCAAATCCACCTATTTTGTAGTAAGAAGCCTCGGTTTTGGATAATTTTAATGTGGCCAAAGCTGTGGAGGTAATGCCGGGATAATCTACTCTGTTTATAACAACGCCATGCTTTCTGATCTCAATTTCAGAGAATAGATGTGGCACAAAATTATCAACCAATCTTATATTTGAATTTGCCGGATAATCTGTTCCATCGAGCTTTACAACATCAAATTTGATGTATAGATCTGCTCTGTGGGGGTGTATAAATCCATCCCCTACATCAAGATCAACCTCAATCTCTGTGTTGGGTTGATTTAAATTTGCAAATGTCCTCCTGTTTGGAGGGAATGATTGTAGCTCATAACTCTCAATATTTTCCATTTTCTTCTTGTATGTATTTTTATTTAAATATTAATCTCTATGATTGCAGTTGTTGTGGCTCCAGCAAAATCAACTAATTCTTCTTTTTCATTAGTGACCATCAATTCAATATAATCTATTCTATTATGGCACACAGGAAAATATAATGTTGGGGATGGATTGTAGATGATGGGCTCCATAAATTCAGAATTAGGTTTAAATGTTGCAATGATGCCGGTTTGTTTGTGAGTGCCTATGCCATTTGATTTGGTGATCATACCCTCAGCCACATTACAGTGAATATTCAGAGTTTCTATGGCTAAGAATTTGGGTATATTAATAGCAGTGTGTTTGATGCCTGGTTCAAGTTTTGTGTTGTTCTCAAAGCCTAACAGCTCTCCTATAGTACCCAGATCCACTGTTTCTGTAGCAGATACAATCTCTACTCTGTGAGTGACAGAATTTTGACTTAACACTACACCTCTGGGTAATTGAGCATTTAGAGTGGACAGATTATATTGCCCTGGAGTAATGACAATTTTTTCATCCCCTACTGCAATTTTGTTGTTGTGGTGTGTAATATTAGGGATTAAGTACATGCCATAAAATGCTCTGAGAGCTATTGTTTTGGGATACACTATGTCATCATGCAATTTGAGTTTCAATATTGAATTTTGGCTGGTGAGATGGAATACCCCCATGATGTTTTAAATACCACAAGGCTTTTTGAAAATCTTCAATTGATGGTTTATTTATTTGAGACATATATCTAAGAACAGATAAACACAAATGTCCGCAATTAACATCTTTGAAATTTTGAACACGGGCATTATTGTAATAAAGATTAGCTGAATTTAGATATTTTATTAAATTTTCAGGTGGAACACCTCCAAATGAATCAAACACAAATGCCTCATTTTTTAAATATTTAAGATAACAGATCCAGTGAGTGCCTTGATTTTTGTACTTATCCAAATTAACAATGCCACACTCTTTGTTGAGTGGTTGCTCTGGTAAAGAATCAGACATGTACACACCTCTAAAATGTTTGATGCCCAGTGGCTTGATTAAAGCTTCAATATCTTGGTTTGTAAGCGGCTCTTGTTTTTTTAAACTTATTCATGGCTCTCTTAACACCTTTGCCTTGTTTCTCCATGACCAGGTTATGGCGCCTCTGCTCATCTAATTCTGCCCTATTCTTCTTGGCATCTATTACTGTTTTTGCTATGGCGGCTGATCCCCCGGCCAAGCTCCCCACAGCCCCGAGAGCAGCTAAGATGGCAGGGATGGTAAATATAAATCCCCCCACATGTGATTTTTTTCTTGATTGCTGTAATTTTTTTAATTGGGGGGTACTAAGCAACAATTTCATACCATGTCCCTTTGCAAGACAAGAATTTTTTTTCTTGCGCTGCTTTTTGGTCAAAAGGCTATCAATAGGCCCAAGAGATTTGAGACCTGCATAAGGTATTTGATACATAACACCCTTGGCCTTCATTGTAGGTTTATTATATACATATTCACAACCCCCACCCCAGTTTTTGTTTGGTGCTCATAGCTATGGTGGTTCCCAATGCTGCTATTTTTTCACTTAAAGAAGCATCTTTGCTTACAAATCTACCAAATGCAGCCTCTTCTAATTTCTTGTCTGCAACATGTCTCTTGTCAAGATCAGAATGTGTGTTGTATGCTATGTCATGGTCTCTACAAGCAGCATCTAGGGGATTAACACCAGGATCCCCTCTGTTTAATCTATGATCCAATTTTGTGCCTGGACCACAATACTGATAGCCTGGAATGTGTAGTTCAAATGGCAGCTTGTTTATAATATCATTAACAAGGCCCCGACCCTCAGAAATATTCCAAAATTTAGGTGGTAGAGTATTAATAATTTTTATAAGATATCCAATCCCCTTAGTGTCATTCACTATAAAATTAGACAATTTTGTGCTTATCATGTCCATAATTCCAACCTTTTCATTGTAAAAATTGTGGTTCCCAGCATTTTCCTCCCCAGCTATCACCAATAACCTATCTACAAGTTTCCTGACATCATCAACCCACACAAATTCTTTGGGCAGGGTGTTGTATTGTTTGATTCCACTGCCAGTCTTGATTTGTGACCATATGGGCTTGATTAAATTATTGTATTTTGCTCCACTGCTAGACTTGACTCTTTTTTGTGTGGGATCATTGTTCTGGTATAGAGCATATGATTTTATTAATATTTCTTTGTAATATTCATAATCTTGATCTGTATAGCTGCCAGGCCTTTTCCTAGTCATCAGTTCCCACAATCCAGGTGTGCCGGGGTACTTAACAAAAGCACCTTTTTCTCCGAGACGAGATTCTGAATAAACAATTATATCATCTCCCATAAATGTTACTCTGAAATTGCCAATTCTATGTATGATGCTACCATCAAGCTCTGTGTCAGCATATAAGCCAAACACCTCATCTTTATTGTCTTTAGGTGTGGTTAAATATTTTTGAGCAAGAAGACCCAATTCAATAGGATCCTGAGTAGCTTCAATTCTTCTAGGAGCAATAGGACTAGGTGTATGAATACTGGAAAGTGGGGTGAATGGATAATCTAATATGTTCCTAGCAGCTACAGGTACAAGCTCTGTGATCAAATTTTGATTTTGCTCTGTAACAGTTTTGATATTTTTACCTAATTCACCAATAGCATCAATTATGGGCTGTTCTGTTGTTTGTGTTTTTCATAAATTCCTCGGTTCTCTGATTTCCATCCTTTAAATCTTTTTACAAGATAATCTCTTAATTTAAGATCATCAATGATTGGCCTTTTCATGTTTATTTATTTATGTTTCAATGTCTAGAAAATTGTTGATTTTATTTCTGTATTTGCCACTATTGGGTGTTCTTGTCATATCAATTGTGACAAACCCATAACTCTCCTGGTTCCAGCACCTGCTGCAAAACTTAGAAAAATCATTGTAGCTCAAGTCCCCACCTACATATTCATCATGTATGTGTTTGAGGTTGGTATGATCCTGATGAAACACACATATAAAATTGCTGTTGTCTCGGATCAGTTGCTTGGGTATTTTTGAAAAAGTCTGTGCCAGGTAGAAGCAATATATGTTTTTGTGCCGCCCCTGTGTAAAGAAATTCCTAACCTTGTTTTGATTATCCAGTATAATGTCATCAAACACAACAACAGAATTATCGAGACATTCATGAAGTGGCTTAACATCTGGTTCAAAAGTGGCAATATCCAATCCATCATATAGCTTCATCAGCTGCTGATATTTTAATTGTTCCAAGCTCTTAGAGAAGATATACAAGTGCCTGTTTTGCCAGTCTAACCAGTTGGGTGCCAATAAAAAATTATCAACCATTAGTGTAGTTTTACCACAAGCAGATGGCCCAACAATAAGACACCTAATATTTTCAGGCAGCAAGTTGCCATTTCTCTTATTATGCTGTTCAGGTTCTGGCAGCCTCTTTATAACATCCCAGGTGCTCATATTATTATTTTGTTTGCATCGATCCAGCTGTGTTCTGGAAGTCCTAGCCATTTGACAAGTAACTTGTTGCCTTTTCTGCGGATAATTTTTTCTATGAGATATGTGTCAGGCTGTTTAGTTTTGCTGAGCTCTTGTTCATAGAACCTGCCTTTGAGAATTTCTCCTCGGTGATCCTTTATTATATATGTGTTAAGGGTCCCAGGTTTAACTTGAACCACTGTAAATAATTCAGTGCTCCAGTTTCTTGTAAAGCCTCTTTTGAATAAGTGCTTATATTTGCTGATTCTTACTTGATCCCCCACCTTGTATTTGGCCTTTCTTATTGTTGGCTGATATCTAGGATAATAAACAGTGCTGATCAATTTTTGCTCATCAGATGAAGTTACTTCAGAGGGTTTCATGTTGATTGTGGAATGGACCGAGTTGTTATATTTTTGTAGAAGTTCTGGAAGAATATTAATCCATTTATAATTACCTTGAAGTGTAAATTGTTTATACATAAGATTTTTTAAGGTTCTGTTGAATCTCTCTACAATTGAGGCCTTGAGATCACTGTAACTCGAATAATGTTGTATTGCCTGGCTTTTAATAAATTGTTGGAACACAGGATTATAAAATTCTTTGCCATTATCTGTTTGCAAATAGCGCGGTGATCTTCCACTCTGATTGATGATTGTTCTGATGGCTTCTGTAACACATTTTCCAGTCTTGGATTTGAGTGGCACAGCCCAGGCAAATTTTGAAAATGTATCTATTACAGTGAGTAGATACTTGTAGCCCTTGTTGATTTTGTCTAAGTTTTTCAGCTGTCCACTTGCCATCTCAATCAAGTCGCTCTGCCATAAATCATTTATGCCCTTTGTGACTACTGGCAGTCTCTTATAATTATGTCGGGCTTGTCTGTGTAATTCATCAACAATAATTTGTCTAGACATAATATGTAAACAAGAATATTGCAACTATGGGGTGTTCAGCAGCTGATACTACAGGATTTTCTAAATATAATTTGTCCCCTATTTGTATTTTAAATTCCAGAGAGCCATCATCTTCAACATATGCTGTTTCCAATGTATTGGGATCTGTAAAATCCTCCAATTCTACACTGGTGATTTTCACTTTGTTATCAGCATTTGTTATTGATAAGGTGGGGTAGTGGTGTGCCTGTGGTTGAAGCCAATATTTGATCTTGATAGGTCTCAATGTGCCCCCAACAAAAAACTGGTAATAAAATTGTGCAGGGGACAGCATATATATTTTGCCACCTGGTGTAAATGGAGAATCATATTCTTTGTTGGGGATGCTGTACAATTCAAGAATTACTGTATGTTTAGGATTTTCAATTATGCCTGTTATTTCTTTTTCTGCTGTGAGCAATCTGCTTGTTACAGATTCAAGGTGCTCATTGATGGTCATGCTTGTTACAGATTCAAGGTGCTCATTGATGGTCCTAACAACATCATCATGGCCCGGCTTGATTTTTATGTCCACAACAAGTTTTTTGTATTGTTGCACAATTTCTTGGAGCTGGGTGGCAAAAACAGACAGAGCATTTGCTTGATTAGATTCCATGGTCCCTAGCTGTTGCTTGATATTAGCTACAATTTGTTGCAAATTTTCAACAACTGCCAATTTTGAATTTTGAGCAGTAAGATCATGGACCTGTCTTCTGATATCCTCAAACAGGGCATGCAGTTCATTAATATGTTGATTTGTTGGTAGAGTGGCCACTGTCTGTGTGAGTTGTTTGATCTCTGCTTGGATATTCTTGATATCTTCTGATTTCAATATGCGATTCACTGCTCTCTTAATATTTTTAAGTTCCTGTGATGTAGGAAGATTTGACACAGTATTTTGTAAAAATTCAAGTGCCAATTTTACATTGTTTAATTCAGAAGCATCAGCCACATTTTGCATAGCATCTTGGAGCAGGGCTATATCAGCCTGAGAGGGTGTGGATTGTTGTAAAATTTCAAGTTTTGTTTGGATATCATCGATCAAATGATGAAAATGGGATATCTCAGATTCAGTGTTGAGGTTTTCAAGCTTTGTGATTTGTTGCTGGACACTGACAAGGGTATCTACAATCCCAGGCAATCGGGATTCTAGTACATTTGCCAAATCATTTTGCACTGCTGCTATTGTACCTTCAAGATGGGTTATGGAACTTTGAATTTTTCCAAAATCTTCATATGTTTCAAGTTGCAGCTTAATATTTGCTACACTCCGAGTTATTGCATTCAAAGCATCAGAAGATGGCAAATTGTTCATAAAATTTTCAAGTGTCTCAATTTTTTCTTTAACCTCGGCTATGGCATTGTTCAGAGGATCCAGATTAGGTATTTGGAGTGACTGAATCTGTTCCTTTAGAGTGGAAATCACGAGATCAAAATCTTCTTGTGATTTTATGCTTTTGACAATTGTTGTATGCCTGGACATTATTTATTTGCTCTTCCAATTGTTGTTTCAATTGCTCAGAATTGGTGGCCTGGGTCTTAAATCTGGCTTGAAGAGCTGCTACAGCCTCTTCTAAACTTTGAAAATTATCCAATGTGGCCAAATCAGTATATTTCTGAAGCAGCAATTTGAGTTCAGAATCAATTTTAAGAAGAGGGTCCATGCATTGTGATTGCAAATTTGTAATTTCTAATTGAAGGCTGGCATTGAGTGTGGTTTGTAAAGCTTGTAAATCACTTCTTAATTTCTTGACTCTGACATCAAGCATCAGAATCTCATCAATGTGATCTTCATGTCTTGTATGGCCAAAAATATCATTAGGCATTTTTGTTTTAGCGGTTATTTATTATTGAATATCTGATTCTTAATTCTATAAAAAAGGGTATAAGGTTGTCATAAGATCCAGGGACCTCAATATATAAGCAGTCACCAGCAGAAACAGTATAAACAGTGCCAGAAATCATGTTTGAGTGCTTAATTCTGTAAATATTTCTCCCTACTGAAATTTTAACATTGCCCTCAGGAGTTGTAATAAATTGCAATTGCCCACCTACAGGTAATTGGTAATGATTTAAATTATTGTTAAATGTGTACAATATTTTGCCTGTTTTATCATCAACATCTGTAAGTATGCTGTTCAGATGAATAATTAACAAGGCACTCACTTTAGATATCATATCAGGAGAGGCTTGTGGTGCTGGCAGATCCATAATAGCTTGTTTTTTGAACCCAAATAAGTTCATAGGCATGTTTATTTATTTCAAATCATGCTCTGTGCTTGGGCATTGTTTGCCATTTTTCAAATCACAATGACCCCATGGTAGAGTATGTATTCCACATGACAAAATGCATCTCTTATCATCATGTGGGTCCAGAGCCACTTTTCTTACAATATTGCTAGTCAATAAGTGATCCACACTCTGGATTCTGGATTCTGATGTTCTGATGGTACTACATGATTTGAGCCAATTTTTGTAATCCTCAAATTCAAGCTCTTTTTCAACAGTTACTCTGCCAATGCCCTTGGCCTTTATGGCAACAGCACCACTACATGTCTCAAAACTGTACATCTTGGCCCTTAACCCAGCAAATGCCACAATAACATCACCAAGTGTCTCATCTTTTAACTTGCCAGGCACCTTTTTGTTGTGGGGTTGAATTCTTGTATGTTCACTGGTATCAAAATATTCAAGCAATTCAGGCTGGGACATATCTTTATAAACATCTTCTATTTGAATATCAAAAACAAAACTATCCGTGTCCATGTACATCAATTTTACACAATCACCATAAAAAGGTTTCAACACATCATAATACAATGTTAACATATGTGATTTGGCCAATTCCAATATCACAGCCCCTACATAAATAGGTTTATCAAACTTAATTTTTGTTTTTTTCATGTTGAAAAGTGCCATATTTTCATCATAAATTCTTCTATAATTGAAATTAGGCTTTGCAACCAATTTTTTGCTCAGGCTGGGGTCAGTAATTATTTTAACATCGGTATGTTTTCTGACATTTTCAATTGTTTTGCCATATACAGAATTGACCATCAATTTAAACAAGGCCTTATCAAATTGGCTTTTTGCAGATGTTCGAAGCTCTGTGTTTGTATTAATGTATGATTTCAACCATCTTGAGTGCCTGAACCTCAAAACTTTGCCAATTTTGGTCACTTGGACACCATGATGCATCAGGAACTGGAGGTTCTTGTAATATATGACATAGCCCTGTTTTGGCTCCAGTGTCATCATGAGCTTCTTCTGTTTAGAGCCAGGTGAGCACTTAACCTCAGGAATTGGGGGCAGATCAGAAAATGTATTGTGTAAATTATCAGGAATTGTCAGATCAACCTCTAAGAAGAGGCCATAGTTACTATCATCAAAGTCCTGAAGATCTTCAATATTGAAATCTTCAACCCATTCAAGCCCTGCATATGGCAGTTTATCCATCATGGCATAACCATACAGGCTGTTTGCATCCACATACAAGATATAATTTGATGGCCGTGCTGGATCATAATCAGGCATATATTTGTTATTTGCCCTGGCATATCTCTGAGAGCATTGCACCATGCCTCCTCTTATACATTGCTCCATAAACAAGTACATATCTTGATCTTGGATTAGATCCAATTGCTTTTTAGTATTTAAAAACATTGCAGCCCATGCTAGGCCTGGGGCACTGTAAAAATACACTGGGTCCAGCTCATAATTTTGCATTGATGATTTTCTGAATGCCTGCAATATATCAGCTAAGAGGGTCACATCAAGTTTTAAATATGCCATGTGATAATCACCAAATGTCTGGCATTTTAAATTGTTCCACATGAACTGGGCATGGTGATAATCATCATCACTGATTCCAGATCCTCTGATTTTGCTGTAAAACTCTTCTTGTGGTGGCAGAGCACACTCATCAAATTTAAAAAAATCTGTAACATAATCATATGGATATACACCCTTCCGCCTAATTAATTTCAGGTCCTGATTTGGAAACAAGGCACATGTGATTTTGAATTGATCATCAGATAATTGAGTGGCCAGTGTAGCCAGGCTAGCCGATAAAATTCTGTAAGAATCAAGAAATCTTATGTGAATAGGAACACCATTAACTTTAATTATTTTGCTAATAGCAATATATTTTTCATCATTTTCAGCTAAAATATTTAAATTCTGCTTCTCAAACCCCTCATATCTGATCAGATGATGAAAATCATAATTGGATGCTCCATGGCAAAATATAGGGATAAATTTTGGTCTCTTGATCTTAATATTACAGCTATTACACAGGGCCATTTTGAATTTACCATCTGTATGAGAATGGTGTTTCACCTTGATATTTGTATCTGAAAATTCAGAATCACATACCGGGCATTTTTCTGCATTGTTGAAATCTTCAATCTGTTTCTCTGTTAAAGGCAACATGGGTTTTGATTTTAATAAAATATTAGATGCTATGTCATGGCACTCATTTTCTATTCTATGTGCAAATTTTTTGATGGCATCTGGTCCCATGTATGAATTTTTTTTAGTAACAACACCATCCTGTACAACAACATAATAAAAACTAGAAGGTTCATGTAGCTGGTACGGTGTAATTGAAGATTCTTCAGGATCTGGATTGCAGAATGCAAGAGGTTTGAGGTTTGATTCAAAATCACAGACAATATATGCTGGGTGTTCCAACCGGGCTTCAAATTTTTTGAATTTGCAATTTTCACTTGGCATTGGCATCACCATATGAACAGGTTTATGATTTTTACAGTATTTTAAATGCTCAATTAACTTATTTTTTGCAATTTCTGCACTCTCTTCACGAACCCCTTTCACCATTTTTTGACCATAAAATACAGTTAAGCATCTTCTGCACAACTTGAATATTGTATTGGATTTGTCTAGTTGTGTTCTCACTAAAGCTTCAAGATTATGTATCAGAGTATAATGATATATGCCATCCCCTTCAATTAAGAGCAGATCAATCGGGACAGCAGAATCATCATCAATTGTACTGATTCTGAGAGGTGCTATCAAGCAATTGCCACGGCCAGTGGAACAAATAAATACATTAATAGATAATTGTTTGCCATTGATATTCCTGGCCTTTTTTTCAAATTTATCAATATTCTGAACAGACATTGGATATTCTAAACCCTCCATTGCATCATCAAATTTGTGTTCATGTTGTTTGTAATAAGTTATTCTCTCAGGATTCCTTGAAACTGGATACAAAGCAGCTAAAATACACCACAAAAAGCATTTCTCATCATTATTTTTTATATTAACCACGGCTTGTTTGTTTTTAATATTGGCAGGTAATGGCAGATATGTAGATCCTTGTAATGGGCTGAATTCAGAAATATTAACATATAACTTGTGTGGAGAGCCGCATAGGCTCCATCCAGACTCTTTTCCAGCAAATTCAGAGTGTTTAATGTTCAATTGATCCATCAAACTGCTTATTATTTTGTCTGAATTTGCATTTGAATATACAGGTACAGTTTCTGTTATGTGGGGCTGTGTAAATTTTGTGCCATTTGGTTTCTTATATTGTGTATACAATTTGAGGGACAGCTTATAAGAGCCATTTTGTGCATTAAGAATTGCCTGCACATCAGAATTTATACTGTTCAAAAAATTCTTAATGCCACATCTTGGCTCTGATACAAACCGATAATCCCTAAGTTGGGCATTAAAACTGCTATGGATAGGTGCATAGCATGGCTGCTTTGCAGGTCCAGCATTAACAGGTGCTTCATGCTTTCTTTTCAGACCAGATGTAGATGGTTGTGAGGGCAATGTTGATGACTGTACAGAGCAAGTATCTTTATGTTTATATGTGAAATATTCCATGCTATATTTTCTATTGCATTTGGGGCATATTTTTGTGGGAGTTCTGTATTTGTCTGGGTTACAATTCCTTTGGTGTCTGGCCCAATTGGGGCTGGATATATTCTTATTGCATTGATTACAATATTGTTGATTCGGCATTTTTGTTGTTGTTTATTATATACAATTTCCTGGGATTCAAATCAAAATTCTATGCTTAATAAAAAATATCAGTTGGGTTCAGCTGTGTGATTTGTATATTTTTGTGTGTATGTGTGTGTGTGTGTGTGTGTGTTAATATTTTTGGCTTTGGTATTTATATAAAATTTCCTGGGGTTCAAATCAAAATTCTATGCTTTTTATGACAGGTTGTAAAGCTAATAGCCTACAAGTGGAAAAAGAATAAATATTCATTCACACTGACCTAGCACAAATACCTGCACAGACATGCATGTCTAGAATAGCAATGACCTTGTTATGTATTGATTTTTGTATAACAGGCTGGGGCAGATATAAGCCTGAATCTAAATAAGAGTGGATTACAACAAATATCAGGCAAAATATTGTTCAATATACCAGAAATATATTTAATATGAATTAAACCAAACAGGCCTGTAAGTATGAGAAGCACTGTAACAACACATCTGTTCTCCTCAGCCACTCTCACAATACTGGCTGATGCAATTTTGTTTGCACGCAAAGCTTCAATACTCGGGAATTTCTGCAGAGGAGAACCACTTGAAACATGCAAAGCAAAAATCAATACTACCGTGTCGGGAATTGTACACACTGACACAAAGGAGATAAACAAATTAAAGCTGGTATCCAATTAAACTTAAACCGGAAGTAAATATGTGCGGGTGGGTATGGGTTTTAGCTTAATTTCAGGTGTAGCCAAAAAAATATCAATTTTTGACAAGTTTATGGACAAAAATCTGGCTGATGCAACTTTTGTAAGTATGGGCAAATCAATCTGAGGGGGCTCATCATTTCACAGGAAATTCCAGAGGGCATTTTTACAAAAATCTTGGATTAGACAGGGTTCCACACTTGAGCAAAAAGCTCATATGCTCATGTTGAGCTAGTTTTAAGTGTAAGCAAATCTGCCAGAGGGGGGCTCATCATTTATCGAGCTGGTAATACAGTCAATACAACTACTCATTTAAATGGACTAACCTAGAGGTCAGCAAAGTGCAATAATATCTCAGCTCTCCATGCCATAAGTGGGCGCAACACCAGTTTTAGCTAGCGTGGCTCACGAGAGAGGACCTTCGTCTTTCTAATTTCATTTCGTCTCGTGAAAATGCTGTCTAGTCCCGAAAATAGTCGCTCATCTCGTCTAGAATACCTTTTGAAGAACTGGCACATACGTTTCAGTTCTTGCTAATGGCACCACTTGCTGAGAAAACTCTCCATGTATCAATGGAGACTCGAGGGGAACCTCAACGAAGCCCCAAGAGTTAAAAAGGAAAATAACTTGAACATATTTTCTCTACAAGAGATGCTCTGCACTAACCTCATGTTCGAGTGGTCTACCAGGCTGGCCAAGTATGGGGTCGAGCCTTTCAAAAGTCTCCAGAACTACCCAGGCTTGTTAAAGACGGTGAATGGAAGCCGAAATGGCTAACACTGCCACGAGAGAGGAAGGCATGTAGTCTATGGACATTTTGAAGTGCGGCTAGTTGGATAAATGTGCAAGTGATTTCCCAGCAAGGACCTGATCCTCACGGCGTTCGAGCTCAGTTGTGAGCTCCGTACTCTGAGCTTTATGGAGTTTAAGAGCGAGTAGTCGATTCCTTGATGCAACTTGTCCTCCTAGTCTTTCAAGCTTCACAAAGAGATCAATTCTATCATTTTCCTAATGATTCCCCGTAAACCTTCCGTGTACCCAAGTATGCTGTGACGAAGGACAAGACACCCTTTGAAGATGTCAATTATGATTTCGTGATGTATTGATTGTATTCATATTTTCTCAGGTACTGATTATAAGCAATAATTTGAAAATTAAAACAATTTGATTAATGGATAACATTTAATACCGTTGTTGGTTGATGTGCAAGAGACTCTTTCAAGTAGCATTAAATGGTGCAGTCTTTGATTGTGTTTTTTGCCCTGGAATTTATACAAACCATATACACACATCCGTGAAATATGATAATTAGTAACTAAAGTGCTGATAATTAACGATTACACTTCAGACTTCAAAACTGAAGCAGTTTGAACAGCAACATGTTATTATAAACAATCTTGAAAAACGCGCCCCTTAAACATAGGCAATCAAGGTATATTTCTTCATTAATACGCATTTAGAATGTTTTTGTAGGCCTTATTGGAAAGTTTTCCTTCCCTTTGACCAATAACAGATATAAATCTTCAAACAGGACCAATAAAAGTTCATTTACACCGCTTGTATCAAAATATAGCTATACTAATATATCGGCCGCCATTTTGAAAACGTCCGTCATTACTGACCAACAGGGTATTTTAAATGCCTCCAATCTTTAAAATGATATTAAGACTGATATTAAACTACATTCCAAGTTTCATGCTTTTATCACAAAAATGCACAATTCAGCAAAATATCTGCACATATCGGTCGGACTAATATGTGCCATTAGGTACAGGGCTCGATTGTTTATTTCCGTACAAAATGTTGTTCACTTATTACATAAAATGTTATACAGAACTTTTCAATGGATGTGGATGCGCCCTCCGAATCCGTGGTTGCTAGAAACCAGTCACGATGTAACATGAATATCCTTCATTATAAAGGTCCACCTGTGGTCAATTTTTAATTTGTAGCTGCAATATAGAAATAAGCCGTAACCTTGGATGTGGGGTAGATTCTACCCCAGCCTTTTCATATTCTTCATTAATTCCGCTATTCGTCATCCATCAAAGGAACGCTAGTGAGTACCTTCCTGTCAGTTGATTTCACTGTTACACGTGATGGTTCTGTTCTTGGAATTGAGTAAGCATAACATAAACTGCTGTAATTTCGGGCTGTGGTAGATTGTTTGATTTGCTTTATTTTACTTTTGTGCCACTTTTGACTAATTTGCGAAGATGGGGATGAGTGATGACATTATGAAATTAATGAATGGACACTCACAAACATCCTTCATCAATTTCATCATATCATCACTCATCCTCATTTTCGCAATAACCAAATGTGGCAGAAAAGCGAAGTAAAATAAACCAATCCAACAACAATATGAACGCGCGTTCTCTTCCCCAAATAAATACATCCGTATTTATGACTGTTAGAGGCCAAGAGTAGTATATTTAAATAAAACACCACTAAAAGGAGAGTGAGAGAGAGCCCGAGCACATATTTGTAATTTAATCATTATATATTCCATACTTGAAAAAAAAAGAAAGAAAGCATAACATTATTGTCTGCATATAACACGTTCCCATTTCATAAATAATAAAACTACATCCCATATTATACATACATATTGTACAACGTGTAAAATGTTGTGTAAATACAGAGAACTGGAGAAAATTTTACCCTGAGTTCTTTAGAGGATTTACAAAAAAATCTATGAGAAACCAATCCCCTATCTGTCCTGAGAGGGGGCAAGGGAGGTAGAGGTAAAAATCTTCCTATTTCCTTCAGGCGACCGTTTCTACCTGGAAACTGGTCAGGCGGAAGAAGAGCGAGCTAGGGTATCCAGCCAGCTTTGCCCGCTGAGAACACCGATGGACGAGAAGAGCGTGGAAAAAAAGGTGTTGCATATGAGCTGTGGTGGCTTTAACAAGACAATAAATATTGTGATTTGAATATAATTCCAGATGTGAGATTGATTGATCTATCTCTGCTAGACTAGCTACTCCTCAGTGCACGTCACTGTTCATTATTATCTTGTGTGTTTCAATTTTGTATTTATTAACATAATGTAGACCCGTGTTCAGGAATTTCCTAAAGTACAAATTTGTTGCCAGTAGTAGCTCTCCTTTTCACTAAAAGAAATAACTTCTATGCTTTTAATCATGAAATATTATCACACGTGTTGTCCAAGGAAGCGTGACAAGAAATATATGTCGCAAGTTAGGGGTTAACATCATCAACCAAAATATTTACAATCTTGTTTTGTGCGTTTGGATATTTGTTGCACTGAATAACCTCACAGAAAAGAAAGCAAATCAAGTCCTTTATGCGGATTTCTCCAAGTGCAACTAGCTTCTTCTGATGTAACTCAAACATATAAATCTGCTACTCAACAATGTGAAGGGAACTTGATAGCCTGAAATTCATTTTGCAGTGGACTGCAGTTAACGGAGCAGGCATAGTTTTGTCGAAAAGAACACCTACTTCAATTAAAATCAAGCACGGATATAAAACACTGGCAGGAATTTCCATTTGCGAGATGACAATTTCTCGCATGCATATTGAAGGTCATGTTTTGCTTCATAGAATAAATCAAAACAATGACGGTAGAAAGATCGCTTGTGTTTTATTGCCGCGATGGAAGAAGACGTCTGGAGCGTAAAATCGACAAGAGTCATACGCCAATATGAGCTCGTAACTTATTCCAAGCACTTGAGTGGTTTGCTCAAGCAGCAGTATGGTTGAGTATTCGAAAAAAATATTGCAGGACAGAGCAACGATGAATCAATCATGAACCTGACAAGTGTACATGCAAAACTTTTGTCGTTCCTTGTAGGTACTTTAATGAAGACAAGAAACCTTTTTTTTTCATTTATTCTTTCATCATTCAATATACAATATCGTAGCCTTTTCTCCACTGATTATTTATATTATATCTTAAATTAATTAATAGGATGGGCAATGTCAATAAGTACATATTTGGGGCCATATGATATCGTCATTATGACGATTCTTAGTTTGGTGATCCTCAGTTGAAAATTTCAGATATCAGTGAAATGTTAGTAGAATTTACCATCAATTTCCAGGTGCTCTGCGATATTGGGAAATTCGCTTGCTGATAAACTTAACTCTAAACGACAACTTATGTGGCAACATGCAAAATAGTATTGAAATAAATAATTTGAATTTGAATATAAAATTTTGGGTGCGTCAGCACTAAGGCTATTTTGCACCCGTCACATTATACGGGGTCTAGTCCCTTATCGTTACACAGAACAACTCTAACATTGCATAACTAAAAGCATAAAATATTAAAATCTTCTGACTTTCGTTAAAAGCTGAGGCTGTAAAGGAGCACTCAGCACAAATAAGGACAAAACACAGGACAACACAAACAAAATTATACTGGCTATGGAACCAGTCGCC
Source organism: Lepisma saccharinum (assembly GCF_977018435.1). Lineage (NCBI taxonomy): Eukaryota > Metazoa > Arthropoda > Insecta > Zygentoma > Lepismatidae > Lepisma > Lepisma saccharinum. The sequence goes on along the minus strand of NC_139230.1, from coordinate 19,835,822 downwards.
AGAGCCTCGTTAGTCTGCAGTCCAGGGTGTACTACGTGGAAGTGAGGTTGACTATTGGGTGCACTACGTGGAAAGAGCACCCCCTTACACCCCTGAAATAAATAATCGAGTGTAAGTCTATTTTAGGCTGGGTTTGAAAAAAAAACAGTTTTTTTTAAAAAAAACACCTGATTTCGGGTTTAATCGGTTCTTTTAGGTTTAATTTTTTTTCGGGTTTAATAGGGTTTTATCGAGCTTTCATAAATAAAATGTGAATACATGTAAATAATTCACATTTGTAATTGCCTGTCAACCTACCCACTAAACTTCTCCCCCCAGCACACCAACTAGCAGACCACAACAAACTGCTAAACCATAGTAATGTTTATTTTTAATCCTTTATTCTTTTACGATTTCCTGGTTACCTCTGTGCCTCTGTGGATAGTAAGTTTGTATGTTTGAATTGATATTAGCATATGTTGTATCAATAATGGATACATTACGATATAAGATACATTACGACTTTTGTCAGAAACATCAAGAGATCAGTTGCAGGTGTGTACTATTATCTTCAGTCACAAGCATAATAAAATAGCGATAGTATACGTAGTATTCCCCGATATTAGATCGAAAGAAACGGACTTGAGATCTGAGTTCAGTGACTTTTATTTATTAGAATATATTTCATATGGTGACTGAAAGCAACATATTTTCAATCGCGTAGCTTTCTTCATTTAACAATTCACGCAAGCGCCTCAACGATATTAGTTACAGAGAAACTGACTTCAGATCTGAGTTCAGTGACTTTTATTTACAGCTTTACTTACAGCTTACATCTACAGCTTAATATAGGCCTATGTAATTTCTTAATAAAGATTAAACGTTTGTATTGGTGTTAAGCTCTGATATTTCGTTCTACTTCATATCAATATTACAAGTGTTGTGCATTTTAGATAGCAAAATTAATCTCGAGTTATAATGACAGTCGTGATTGCATTCTAAGAATCTGAAATGCAGTCTTCATTAGTATACAACTCTATGACATTCGTTCATTTCAGAAATAATTGAAATACCAAATGAAAAAAAAACACTGGGTTTTGAAATGTTTTTTTTTCAAGTGGGCCCAACCCTGATTTTAGGTGTCGTCGGGAATGTATATACATTATACACAGTATATATATTCTTTTGTTTTAGATTCCTATTTGAAAAATAAATTAAAATAACTTTTGCACAATAATAGCTTTTAGAATTTGTCCGGTGCAGTTCGACTTAATCTAAACAACGATAACCACATAATAAAACCTTCTGGGATGTGTCCTTCACGTGTATCTGAACGTATTCAGAAAGTTTCAAAGGTATCCCACTCCAGAATAACCCGCCGTTTTCATAAACGTCAGCCATGTTGAATGTTACTCAACATAAGAAGTTGGTATTTTTTTAATCCAAGTCAGAATTTTTCTCTCCAGTTGCAACTATTTTCTCATAATTTCAGAGTAAAATGAAAGAAATATTACAATTGAAATGAAATAATTATTTTCGTTTCACAATAACTTTCTATAGAGAGACAATATGAGAAAATGCCCAAACAAAAGCTATTGGAACTTTTATAAGCTTTAAAACTATATAATGTTATACGTGGCCTATCTTTATAAGTGATATAGGTCTACAATTTTATCCGTAATGTTAGCACAGTAATTTTAGAACGTGAACCAAACTTTCCCTTCCCCAGGGAATTTGTGACACCTCATTATAAACCATGCTATGTGATATTACAATATATGTCATATCATTATAAACCTTTCTACGTGACAAATGTAATCCAATTTGTTTGCCACTTATTGAGTTGGTGGAATGGGGAGGGGAGAATATGCTATTCACATAAACAATATTGATAATATTGATTGTGGGTCAACATAAGCCCCCATTTCTTCCCACGGGAAATATATCGTATGTATCGTATGCTCTTACTCTTTTCAGTCCTTTAATCGATTTCATCATATCATCACCCATCTTCTTCGCGATTAGCACAAAGTGGTACAAAAGCGAAGTAAATTAAACCAAATCAATCAATCAATCGATCACGTGTTCTTGACTGAACTACATAGTATATGTTAAAATTGTCTTTCTCCAGTGCGAATTAATTTAGCTGTTTTTTTCCTGCATTTAGTTAAAAGGTAAATAAGGTAGAGTTATCGAAACTTACATTAGGGTAGACCGGGGCTATATCGATCATTTCACATTGAACAGTACATAAAAAATTGAAAAAAACTATTCCTCCCAAAACTGTTAATTTATTCTGAAACACCATTCTTTTGGCTACAAAAGTGCACAATTTAAAATTATATGTTTATATTTCTGATAGTTGTAAAAATGGAAAAACTGAAACACTACACATTGCAAGATTTTCCTAAACTGCGGGGTAATTCTGATCATTGACGGGGCTATTCTGATCACTTGCAAAATCACATGTCTAGATACATTTTCCACAAATGAATTGTATCTTACCAAAGCCCCGTCACATATGTATTTCATGAAACCAAATGTTCCATCGTTGACCTCGTACCCACTCCCCTTTAACAGCACTTTCGTTGGAGTAGTACAACTGACCGCAAAAACCGCAAGGGATATTGTCTTCATCGTTACCGACATTCTTAATTTGCTGTAGTTTTTTTTTCATTTTCTTCCCTACAGGCGTATGCTCGTCAGATGGCATGCTCCCACTTTTCTTCTACATCGTTTTGTCTTTTCTGACTGTTTGGTGAGAGATCGGATTATTTCAGAGAATGGTGAAGTGGAAGAGGATCTTAATGATCGTAAAAGCCCCAAAAGCTGATATTTCTTTCATTGGTTGGCTACATTGCGCTATACAACTTTGGCGCCACGAACGTGTATGACTAACAACTAATATACCTACCCCATTGTTACATATATAGTTACCCACTTACTAATAATAATGTGGCTGGTACAGCTTACGTTCTAAAGCTTATCTATTTAACTATGCAGAAATGCACATGCAGAGTACATATCTTGTTTCCAAAACCAATTTTTTACAGGCACGTTAATTTACAAACAGCAGCAGTGTCGTGCGCGTCTCAACCGTGTAGGTTCTCCTTCTCCACTGATGCCATGCAGTTTGCCAACCCGAGCATTAACAATGCGCTAGGATCGAATATTCTTTCGTCGATCGGAATAGCCCCTAGGTCGAAATAGCCCCGCGCTACCCTATAGCAGAAGCATACTGGCGTGCTCGCATTACAGGGTTGTAGCAAGTTAGAATTTAGTGGAGAATCAACAGTTTAGAATAATGAAAAGAGTAAACACTTTTCATTCATATAAAAGCAGATTTCGCTCAGTGTAAAAAGAGATCAAAAATATTTATAATTGAATAGCAAGAGGCCTATTTATGTATTGAATACGAAGAAGCGTAATTAATTCAATAGCACGTTTTTTTTTCAGTTAGAGGAAATCCATAGCTTGTACACAGGAATGGTGTGGCCAATATGGAATTCATATTCCATCTACAGGTATCTCATGCATGCGCAATGACGCTGCCAGAATTTGTAAACGTTTCCCACGCATGACCTCAGTCTTCCCACAGTTTTCAGCAACTTCGTTATATGTCTGTTCACGCATAATGCCGAATAATCAGACAGAAATAATGCGTTAATGGAAAATGTGCGGCACAGAAAGTTGCTAGAAATTTTTTAATGTAATGAAAGTTATCGCGTTTTTTTTTTTGTTTTTTTTTTGTCGTGATGGAATATGAAGTTAGCATTTGCCCAGTACTCATGTCTGTTCGTGTTTATAGAGTATTCTTTTGTAATATACTTAAATGCTAAGTCAAATAGGAGTACGTACATGAAATTTCTAACAAAGCATCTACCTAACTAACTCTCTTTGTCTCTAGCTTTGTTAAACCCGAAGGTTTATGACTGCAGCAACACAAGCCTTCCATCCGTCCCTACCCTGGGCAAGATCAATCCAATCTTTTCCATCCTTACAGATTTCCTTTAGATCCATCTCAACATTACCCTCTATCTTCGTGTTGCCCTTCCTACAGGTCTCTTACCATCAGGTTTCCCAACGAGAATCCTGTAAACTCTTCTTTCCGGCCTGCCATTAGGCACGTATCTAGAAATATATTTCGGGGGGGAGTCCGAACCAAGTGTGTAATAATAATAATAATAATAATAATAATAAATGTTTAAATTGAAATAATTATAATTATATTAAATTAATTAAAATAGTAGTAATTAAAATGTTCAAAATTAATTAATATTATATTTTTATTACATGAATAGGTAAAAAGACTGTATAAGGATAGTGATATGACAGGCATGATGAATATTTATTGAATATCAAAAAAGGATATTACATCCAGTTGACGAAAAGTAACGTTCCTGGTAATATTTTATGCATATTATTGCTAAGTAGTAATACATCTTGTACAAATCCTCTTTGGTACTGTCATTCAAAGTCGTATGATCCCAATATAATCCTTATAATAATAAATAATAACCCATAGCTCTACAGCCCGTGAGGGCCTTGGCTTACCTACCGACTGCTGGTCTCCCTCCCACACTGTTCCTTCGTCACCTGTTATAGCGTGGAGATCTTAGACCAGTATTGGAGTGTCGGGGGATCAGCCCGACGAGCCCCCAGGCGTTGCAGGTCTTCTCGATCGGGTTACGCTCACTCACTCGGAGCTTCCCAATTTCCTCACGATGGTGGGTTGCCACCGGCCCTATACGTAGGCCGAATAAATTCCGACCAGAGCCGGATTCGAACCTACGCCGTCCCGCAGCGAACGATCTCAAGACGACAATATAATCCTTGCCTTTCAGTAAGTTCGGTGGAAATAAATAACCTCAATAAAGCAACAAGTATATTATCATTATTCAATTTTAGATATTTTATTATTTCATTATTTAATTTTAGTTATTCTATTACTTCATTATTTTCATGATTTAATTTTAGATATTTTATTAATGCATTATTTTCATTATTTAATTTTAGTAATTCGTAATCCTTTCGGGGGGGTCCGGATCCCATGGACCCCCCTTAAATACGTCCTTGCTGGACATAAATACATATTATGCAGTTCTAAATTATGTACCCTTCTCCACTCAACTAACACCCCATCCCTTTTAGGTCCAAATATTTTTCTAGGGACTTGATTTTCAAATACTCTTCTATTTATGTTCCTCTTTTAACAGGGTATTGGCTCCGGGAATTATGCGTGAATTCTGCTTGAATTTATCTCCGTAGACTTGTAAAATTACAACTTGTATTAATCCAAACCCTATTGAATTTATACATATTTATAAATGCCCTGAGGCGAGTTTTTCACAGTGTAGTTTCTATTTTTGATCCAGGAAGGAAAATAATGCTGTACGAAAAATAAAACGGAATTCTCTCGATCTGTTTACTTTGTTAGGTGTCCTTTGTAGAGCAATCTGACAGAAGGAAGATTATTGCAAGATAAGGTATATTGAAGATGATTAGGTAGATTTGAGTTTGAAATTCTTACGCAATTAACAATTTTTCGCAGATTAGAATATATACTGTAACATTTGTGACTTGTGTTTGTAGATGTATTTCGAGTCTTGAGTATGTGAAATGGCAAATGTAAACTACGGACCTCAAATTAAATGTTTTAAATGTACCGTTTATTTAAATTAAATTAGAATTTTTAGATAATCGGAATCGCACAGACCCTTTACATTGTTACTTTTTTGTGTATGTGTGTGGGTGTTGAGAGGCGGTAATACGTAAGGTTGAAATAAAGAAAACATCTGCTTGAAGCCTTGAATTTTTGGAAAATTCGCCTTCAAAACCGGGAATTATTGAATTTTATCATGGTCCTAGGGTAGCTACCCTGTTTAATGTGAGGGACCAAGTTTCACATCGATATTGTACTACAGGCAAAAATACAGTTTTGTATATTTTATAAATATTGTAACAAAGCATCAGGCTGCTGAATTGTTTCATTAGAACATTGTATCCGAATTTAGAGGGAATATTATATAAGGGTTAAAAACTAAAGCAACTTAGAAGTCGTCGAAATTCTTGTTTCTGTTGATCAGTCGGAATGTTGCATGAACGTTGTTGGTTGACAAACCGGCTCCTTCAGTCGTTCATGCATCATTTACTTTATGCTTAAGCGTGGGTTTGGCATTAATACCCAAGGTAGTTCTTTTCGGATGAATTTCCTAAATTGGAATGGCCGTTCTCGTAACCGGTAGCCTTTCAAACGTGGAATGCCGAATTCATTGTTCACCTAAATTTACTTTCATCTGAGAGCTCGCCTGCTAAATTGGTCAGGTGGTTGAGGATGCCTGACGTGACGAGCCTTTGTTGCCAGCATGAGGGCTTGTGCAGCTCGTGAAGAACAAATATTTCATTTCGCCTTGCATTGACAACCGTGTTTCATTGCTTTCCTCTGAAGCCGCAGGTGTGGTATTGCAGTGAAGATGTCCACACGCAGATGGCTTGATCCTTGCTCGTGACCAAACATCTCCTATTTGGGCCATGAGTTAGCTATGGCTAGACCGGTTCAAGACGGCTTCTATAATATGTCCGGATTCCTTGGACAGCTTCCAAACAGTTGATTTAAACAGCTGGCGTAAGCGGCCTCGAGGTCAAATTTTCCTGAGGGCGCAAGTCCCTAGTCATTGAGAGACCTGCAAAGAGAAATGATAATTGGCCATCATAGAAGTTGGGCCAGGAATTACTTTGGCTATTATCGGGATTCGCTATAATTTAGGCTCCTATATTACTGGCCATTAACTTTCTGATGCACCTAAGGAACAATATAGGCGGAAGATATTGCGCCTTTAACTTTTCTCTCACGGGCTCATGGTTACATCATCGGAATAATCTTACCTAACACCACAGCATGTTGACTTATCGACTTTCTCCAGAAAGTATTTGAACGACGAATGTGAATAGGAATGGCCGTGTTCGTGATCTGAAGGTCTAAAACTCTTTGTAATAGCCAAATATTGTTCTATGTTCGTTCGTATCACTTTTTTGTTTGCCATTACTTGACGAACATATTACAAAAAAGACACCCTTGGGAATTTTATGCAATTCCTGAAACTTAAACTGAGCAGTCTGATCATATTTCTCAGTTTACCTACCAATCATCTACTTCGTCCAATAAACTAGAAGATATCAAAATTTCTGCATTTTACAACTAATAAGCTACTTGCTTGTGTTTCGCACAAGTTAGCCAGGGAAATAAACTTTTAAATTCCTTTGGTTTACAGTAGTGCCAAAAGATAACTATTGGAACTTTTCTAAATGTGATAACCACTAGGTGTGTACGTATATCTGAGTCATTTGCAGAATCATTTCGATGCAATTCAAGCTATTAAAAATATAATTTTTTGCTGAGTAAGGATGCAAGTTCCATCACCAAAAACATATTAAGGCTCGGTTGGGCCTTTGGCCGACGTCAGGGCATTTGTTTTCGAATTTTCCTCTCCTTTCGAAAAACCGCTATGATATTCCAAAATCTAAAAATTAAATATACTTAGAATTCCTTCCAGATGATTCACGTGAATCTTCTCGTGGTTTGCCTAGATATTCTCAATAGACTCATGTAGCCACGAAACTAGTAGATTATCAGGCAACAGAGAAAGCAAACCATGTGAAGATTCACGTGAATGTTCTAGAAGGAATAAGCATATGTAATTTTTCAGATTTTAGAATATCATACAGTTTTTTTGGTTTTTTTTCTAAATGAAGGAAATATTCGAAAACAGCTGTCCTGGCGTCGGCCAAAGGTCCAGATGAGCCTCAACAAAAAGTGTCTGTGTATCACTTGCATTCAATTGCAGTCTCCATATTTCAGCTAAGACATGTGTTGATCTGTATTTATTATTTGGATTGGTATTTTTGATAAAATACAGCGCTTTTTCCCTACGCTAATGATTCGTGCACGCACGGTTATTAACTGTCAACTCCACCTTTCAGTACAATCATGCAACACCGAACAGCCAAAACGATAAATTCATTACATTAATAAGCACGGATGACAACACTTGGTTATATTAGACCTCGGATGTTAGGTTTTTAACCTAATTATTCCTTTGTAGGTAAATAAGAAATAAGTTATATCAGCGTTTAATTAAAACACGAAACAACTGACGAAGTTTTATAGTGCCTAAAATAACATATTTTGCTTGTTAGAACCTATTTTAGTTTTATGTGCCTAAAATAAACCTATTTTTAGGTTTTTATATTTTTTTAGATTTTACAGGATTTTTATATCTCACAGAGGTATTTACTAGGTTTGGTGGCGAAATAATTCAATGACTGGCGTGTTTGAAACATGTTTTCTGTCGATCTCCCTCCATCGAAGTGTATGATGTTTATCAGATCTTTAAACAAAACAAAAAAGTCTGACGTCACTTACCTGCAGACAGTGGCGGCGAAAGGGGACAGTTCCCCCTACTTTTTACCCCTGTACTAGACTCTGTATGCTAAGCCTTGCCTACTAAGATAAAGTAAACTGTCCTTACCCCCCCCCCTCCTCCTCCCCATTCTCAGTTTTGGCACTCAATCGTCTCTACTGCCTGCACAGTCCCAAGTGCAAACTTCTGATCTGTGCGGCCTTGCTCACTCTCGTGTCAGTTTCGTCCTTCTTCGCATCCACGCCTTGCGAAGCAATGTTTCAGCATTCAAATTTGCACTACTATGTTTCTGTTGAAATATAATCTTCAGCACATGAAATGATCCTCACAGACAAAAGGTGGAGTTTGATTGTGGATAACGCAAAAAGATTCATTGTGGTCACTAGGACCATGATAAAATTCAAGTATAATTCCTGGTTTTCAAGGATACAAACAGATGTTTTCTCTATTCCAACCTTACGTATTACCGACCCTCACCCTCCTTACCACACACAAAAATATTGACAATATAAAGGGTTTGTATGATTCCATTGTACCAAAAGAATTTACTAATCAACTTCAACGTATATTATTTTGTTCCGTCTGTCCGATAGATTGTTCTGTAAAAGACACTAACAAAATAAACTGATTGTGAACATTTTGTTTTAATTTCTATGTAGCTTTCTTTTTCTTCCTAAAAAAAGCTAAACTGAAAGAAACTTGCCTCAAGGCATTTATAAACATGTATAAATTTTTAATAGGATTTGGATTAATAAAAGTTGCAATTTTTCACGTCTACGGAGAAAAAATTGGAATTGAGAAAACATCCGCTTGTACCTTATATCACGTTTTGCCAAAATTCATGCATAATTTCCAAAGCCAATAATTCACGCATTATTTCCGGAGTCAATAATTAACGTGTAATTCCCGGAATTCAAGGAATTCCAAGTGAGTAGCAAAACTGATGTTGTGCAGCAAATTATACACACGTAATTCATTTTTCATATCAAGTAAATTTTTCTAACAGCACAAGTGCAGTATTATAATAATTTGTAGATAATTTTGAAAATGATATAAATAAATTAACATTTGTTTAGAAAATTAATATTTGGTTATTACGGTTCTTGTGATTTTCTTTTTATAACGATTGTATCTAATCAGTATTTTTCAGGAATTTTGTACCAAATTATGCCTTTTTGCAACGTATTTCAGGATTTCGAGCCTAATTTAAGGATTTTAGAACCTATTTTAGAATTTTTAGAACCTATTTTCGGATTTTTAGAGCCTATTTTAGGAAACTAAAAATCCGAGGTCTAGTTATAATAAGTATGCAACCCCGTAACCAATGACTGTACTGCGCCAACCGCTACACTCTATTTCCTGGGTCTTTTTCCTGTCTTTTTTTCCCCGTGCATTTTATGGCGTGACACACCAACACTCCTCAATAACGCCCCCGTTCAATACGCCTATGTACACGCCCAGTCAATCTTCACCGGACATGTTATAATTTACCAAATGCGCTTTGATTTTTCCAGTGAACACCAAATTTTTGTTCTACAAAACACGAAATAAGATTGCGCAACAATAATAATATTAACTTGCTCTCAGCCATATACTTTGTTTTCAGAATTCTCTCCGGAAGCACCAAGCAATTTATCCTATCTTCTCGGCAAGGACAATCGTGACGTCATACCTTGTCTTGCACATCTGTTGAGGCATGTGATGTGTAAATCAGTCATGCGTGTCAGACACATTGTGTTGTGCTACATGTAAACTTCAATGAATTAGCGCCAGAGATAGCACCTACTAGCCACATTAACTACATCGATACATTCAATGGTAACCTTTCTCGTTTGTCAGAGAGTATCGTCTCTGGTTACCATGTATATCAGTACCGAGTGACTTGCCAACCATATGATTTGGTAAATCACCATCATCATTATATACATTTCGGTGGAGGCACATGGTGGTTCGGATCCCACTTCAAACTGTTGGTCCAGTCTCGATTAGCCTATCTGTGCATAAAGTTGACTTAAAACACAAACTCATCTCATATACATCTGACTTCAGTGGCGGAGTGGTTGGCAAAGCTCGCTACGACACCAGGGTTCCTGGGTTCGAATCCCGAACTGGGCATGGGTGTTCTTTGTGAGTGGGGTCCAAACCATTGTGCAAAGTTGCATTGGGAATCGAACACGAATCATACATTACACATCTTAAGGCTGTAGAAGAATATAACCTTTCATATCCTACACGGACATTCCACTGAGTTCGTCAGGTATCAATGCCGTAAGCGCTGCCCGAAAGTTTTTAAGGAGTGGGGAGGTCAACTATCGAAAAAAATATTTTGAATGCTATTAATGGTAGGAAAATGCAGCTAAATAATAATATTGACCTAGTTTCTTCGAGAAAATTAAATTCAATAGGGCTGGGGGGTTCAGACCCCCATAACTCCCTTTCGGTGCGCCTATGATCAATGGCAATATATTTGTAATATTTAGAAAAAGGAAAATTCGCGTACTACAAGCAGAGGATACCTAGAAGTATCTGTGTTTTATGAGTAAATTATATTTATTAGGGGATCTTCTCATTATTCCCCTGGACGCTTGGAAATCCATTCTGCATAACCTGATTATTGTGCCATGAATATAAACAATCCTATTCAGCGGACTCGGAAGGTATATGTTTTAGCCGTGTGACGTGTAGAGACAAGAAGTTACATTACATTTTGCTAGGAATACTTAATATATGCACGTAAGCCTTGATGAAATAATATGAAAATCTGATCAGAGAGGCTGTACGTAAAAATGAAGTTACTAAATGCTCGTAACGAATATGGAGAGCGTTACACTCATTGTTATCTTTGTTATCTTATTTGCACAACTTATCAATAGCTCAACGGCAAACAATGGTGAAGAAAATGCTTAGATGAGAGTCCATACATAACATCTTTTGGAGCTCAAAGTCGTAGTTTATTAGACGCTCATGAGAGATACAGTTGTTGAATAGATGTGCTTCTATGGCCCCCTATGCTTGTTAGGTTGCCTCTTCTTATCTGGGTCCTAGGTTTGCTGTTCCCGGTGGTTCAGAGACTTACGTTCAGTCCGAATTAGCCTTTGTGTGCATAAAATTTACTTTTGTCGTAATAAATTGTATTTTACCTTGCTTTCTCTTAAGTAATCGGCACCTTCGTAAACGTATTAGAACGAGACTATAAAGAAAAAGTGTTCGGACATAGCTTTCTGTTTTTGTATTTAGGCTGACATCCGCTCGTGCACGAAAGCTGAATAAATCTCATTTTTGCGGATGTCCTTTTCAATCAAGTTGACAATCCAATCGGGAAGCCTGCCGGAAGTAGGATATATCTGCTCCAGTAATCCAGTTTAATTATCCACTAGCCGGGCGATAAAATACGTGATTATCAAAATCGGTACTTTGTCAGATGCTGCAGTCGTTATATTGTATTTTGACGCTACAGTCAAGATATTATATTGTATTTGTTCTCTCTACGTACAAATATTACATAGTGAAAAACTAGAACGAGGCATGAAAAAGAAAAGTATCCTTCCCATATAGTAGGGAACGGTGCAAGATCATCAATTGAAAATCGAGACGAACGAGTTCCAACCTTTCGAGACTGGCCGAGACGAGACGAGAACTTGATAAACGTCTGTAAAATCGAGACGTAACGGAGGCTTAGCAAATTAGAATGTAAAGCAGGGCCGCCAAACTGCTCGCGGGCCACATTAGGCAGTCATGACTTTTATATGGTCTGCCTTAGTACTTAGAAAACCTCTAATTTTATGTTGAGACATTAGCTTGATGTAATATGGCCTGCGACCAATTGGCCAAGCATTTACTGGCTCTGCATGCAACGAAGTTTTGGCGCTCCTGATGTAAAGTATATGAAAATTTTGTCTGAATGAAAATTGCTTTATTAATCGACTTATTCAGACCTACCGAGAGAGTGGCTGTTGTATTTATTGTTTAATGTGCGACAGCGCTTGTGTTTTCGAGACAATATTAGAGACTTCCCTGTGGGACGGACAGGAACTGAAGTTTAGGTATTGAAACAAGGAAGAGAAAAGCATCTGTGACGCCGGACGAGACATAGGTAGGTCCCCTGCCATAGCTTTTGCTTGATTTACTTATTTTACTTTTGCTTTTCTGCTAGTTTTGGCTAATCGTGAAGACGAGGATGAAAGGCGATGAGACGAAATTGATGAAAGGAAGGACAGTCACAATCACATATGGACAGCACATAACATAAGCCCCACAGAGGATTATACCGGCTGTAAGCCCAGACGCCAGAGCCTCGTTAGTCTGCAAAATGCAGTCCAGGAAAGTACTTCTAGTACTACGTGGAAGATTTCATTTTTGATTTGATTTGTTGTTTTACGTCCACTTTATGCACAGAACTACGTGGAAGAGAGGTTGACATTTGGGTGTCTTTTGAAAAGGTCATCCCATACACCCACAACAATAGGACCATTCCTACCATACAGCGCACCAAGCCACAGATGCATTGCAGTTACGTATATGAAAGATAACTGTGACATCGTTACATTCAAGAAACACGAATGTGCGTACATACACGTAATTGTGATGTATCTGTATCAGTTGCGCTATTTTGCTAGTGACTGTACAATATCATTAACTAGCACATAAAAACTACTTTAGAGACAAGAATACTTTGATTTGTCTTGCTTCCTGTCCCGGATTATTGATTAATGCCCTGGGAAGTAGGAATGCTGTTTTGTTTTAATGATTAAAGAGTAAGCTGAAGTCACCGGTTTCATGTTAATGGCTAAAATTTTGTTAAGTATGAAGACGAGTTCGGGTGTTGGTCACGTAAGATGTTCCATGATTAATAACACGAAAGCACATTAGCATAAAGTAAATAGCTTCCGTGATGACCATAATCCAAATTCAACGTCATGTCTGGAAAGTTAGTTTAACTCATGTGAAGTTTTTTGCCTTGTTTGTTAATAAGGATCAAAGTGTGGAATGCTTCTCTCTCTCTCTCTCTCTCTCTCTCTCTCTCTCTCCGAGCAGTAAATTAGTTCCCAGAATTAAACGTTTCATCAGCCATATCATCATTACGTATGATTGTTCATCAACTCGATTCATAAGAACATCGTAATCCATAATATTAAACCAAAATTGCTATTATTTTAAAATTCTCACATTCAGTCAAACCTGGCATGCTTTGATTGTATCTTTACCTCAAGCAAGAGTCCATACTATTCAGATACTGTTCGAAATCAGTGAAGGAAAGTCTTTGACATAATCATATTTTTATTGATACGATATCTAGAGGTAAATTAGAGGCGCAAAATTCATACACAATGAAAATACAAGGATCATTTTGAAAACTCGGAAAGTTTCATCTCGCGTTTTAAAAGTTCTTTCTCTAACTTGTTGAACCACACTTTCTCTTTCAACTTCAACCTCCTTAGCTTGTCAGCCAACTTTGTAGATGAGGTAATGGAGAGGCGTAGACTTGGATGGGAAATGAGAGAAGCGCATTGTCACTGTAACTTGAATCTTATAAAATGTCAGTAGAGTTCAATTACGAAGCGAACAATGGATGAGTGAAAAGGGCAAGTATTTTTTTTTTCAAATTATTCATTTCACAAATGAAGTAACGTATAATGTTGCCTGCATTCTAAAGGAGTTGGTGTTGGTTGAGTTGGTGTTTTTTTTAAAGTCCACTTTATGCACAGTAAGACTAATCTTGACTGGACCTATAGTTTAAAGTTGGATCCGAACCACTATGTGCCTCCACCGGGTATCGAGCCCACATTCTAAAGGAAACTTGCAGACAACTGATCGTGCACGCTCAGATAGGCTAATTGAACTGGACATATAGTTTAAAGTGGGATCAGAGCCACTGCTTAACGAGTTTTTTCTTAATGGGATCTGAACCACTATATGCCTCCACCAGGTATCGAACCCGGTACCTCTTAATTACAAGACCATAACGTTACCACTGCGCCATCGAGGAGGCCCGAGCCACTTTTTTACCCACTCATGAAATCGAACTCAGGACCCTTTATTTACAAGGCGAGAGCGTTTACCACTACACTGTCAGGGAGGTCTGATAACTGATCGTTTCAGTCACGGAAAGTGTATCGACAACTTGACCTTTGGGACAGGTAGAAAGGCGATGTAAAATGTCTACGCATTACAATTGCTCGCAGGCAGATTTGTATATATACAATCTGCCTGGGTGCCAAATGATTAGAAAGAACTGAACTATGCAACAGGCTTGGTTTTAATACGTGATCTGTTCACTAGAGTGCATATTAAGAGTAATCTAACTTCACTTGCTTCAGCATTTTCAGAGCAAATGCTTTCCAGTTCTTGACGAACGACCCAAATTATATTTGTCTGCATCCTTTGTGCTGGATTCGCATTAAATGCTGATTGCATTTCCATGTTACGGATCAGTATATGTCAACTTATTTCATTTTATCTTGTAGCCCCTATGAGCCATGCTATGCTTCACGAAAGTAGTTTTCGAGTGACCTCCGTCTATCTTGCTAACGAATGCGTAGTCACGGGACGCAAAGAAAACAAGTCTATTGTGTAAATGCGTCTGTGAAGAAAAGTACCTATATGGGGATGGACCTGTCTTGAACCAACACATTTTTTTTATTCTGCATTTTATGAGTGTGCTTGTTATGGAAAACCAAACGGGAAAGTAAATACTGCTAACAACACAAACCGTTAACTTGTCTACTGTTCCTTATGAACGTGAAAAGTGTGGTCTATTCCTCAGAGACCAAAAGGACGCACGAGAACTTAATGACATGCAGATATGCTCTGTGAAAAAGACTGGGTGTTCAGTTACGGTACTTAATTTGTTGCAAGATTTTTGGAGTTTTTCACCACAAAGTCCAGTCATTACTGCAGGTGTGCACTGGACTTTGACCAACAATACCTTATACTTATTGTTATTTGGGACACCTTGAATTGTAGTACTAATCGAAAAGAACATCATGTACTCTTCTTGAGTAAAGATATTCAATATAGAAAGAGCTAACTTTCAATGGTCCTGGGTAATCCATATTAAGTCATGGGCATTTGTGTGTGAAGTGTCATCATCCCATCACCCCTCTGCATCAACAAGTGAATTTGATGCTTTAAATATGCAACGAAATAAAAGCTTTAAATATGCAACGAAATAAAAGCTTTCGATCAAAGTTCATTAATTAATAGAACGTCACGTTTAATTCTACAGTTTGTAAAAGAATTTCCATGGGGAAAACATTTTGTTGCATGGTATTATTTATTTTTAGCGTTTTCCCGAAAAAGAAAACAATTCTAAATCCTAAATTCCTTACAGTAATAGAAAATACTTCCAAATAGTTTTTGGCTAATGCAAAATGTTTACAGATATGTAATAAACATTCAGTTAAATTTACGAATTGATCTATTTCCAAAATGAGATGTTATGAATTCAAAGTAAGTGGGATATTTTAATATATATATAA
This sequence comes from Lepisma saccharinum, assembly GCF_977018435.1. Classification (NCBI taxonomy): domain Eukaryota; kingdom Metazoa; phylum Arthropoda; class Insecta; order Zygentoma; family Lepismatidae; genus Lepisma; species Lepisma saccharinum. The sequence continues at coordinate 19,819,945 of NC_139230.1, read as the reverse complement.
ATACACCTCGTATATTTCACTTACCATTTTATCTATGCATGAATTGTGTCGACGATACTGGTTATCAAGTATTCAAATGGATGATATAACAAACAGAAACACACCTCTTTTGCTCCCGATTTTAAACCAGGACTCTGCTTTTCATCACGTTACAAAACGTGATGTACTGAGGTTGATACGTATAAAATACGTAGCAATCCCGTCGGGATTCGCATCAAAGATCTCTTGGCTACAAGCCTACAGCGTTATATATTGCTCTCTCGGTAATATCCGATTGTAAAGTTAATGTTGATACTGGGAAAGTGAAGTGATGGTGAATGATTGATGGATTTATCGATTTGGTATATTTTACTTCGCTTTTCTGCCACTTTTGGCTAACCGCGAAGATGGGGATGATTGATATGATGAAGTTGATGAAGCGACACTCACAAAAAAAAACACTCATGTCATGTCGTAGCGCGGTGTGCTAACCACTCCGCCACGGAGACCTGCAGACAGTGAATGACACGAAAGACGCAAACTAATATTGAAATTAGAATTTCTATTATTTATATTAAATATGATCAAAAATGATATTTGAATACGCATATTTCATAGCATTTTAAAATTTCTCTTCCTGTGTGCTGTGGACGTCCCTTTCAAGTCTCGCTATGTCTCCCTTGACATTAATATTTTTCGGTAAAGCCTCTGCACCGCAGGCCTGAAGATAAAGGTCACCAAATATTACGTCGCTTTAGAAGGTCACACTGACATCTAGAGTTGAGCGCCGTACAAATACTAACTAATAACTCGCAACGATTGGATAACGAGTTTAATGACATAATTGAAAGGGTACTCGTCCAGTAGGAATATTTGCAAACTTGTTTGGTAAAACCTTTACAGCGTTCCAACCCACGTAGGAAGTTAGATGTGACGTGAATGATGGATTAGTTAAGTTTGGGACAAGCTGTTATGACAAGAGTGCCACTACTAAGCGTACACCTTATACAAATTGATGTAACGGAAAGGAATGCAAAATTCTTATCTTCATAGTGCATAACAGATGGTGGTGTTTTTGCTTTTGTTCTTGAAATTGAGTCAGTTTCATGATGTATTTGTGTAAATATACCAGAGGGACACCAATTAAATTTACAGGAGATATGAAATAATTTATTATTATGTCCGACTCTTAGAAAGGAGTCAGTAAATTGGAAATAAGTCGATCTGACTCCAAATATAGCTCTTCAGAGGAATTATGAGTTGCTATGCTTGTGTTATGTGTAGATGGGAACGAGCCATATTGTATGTAGGCTATGCAAGTAGCACTTTCACACAGCTGTCGATGCTGTACATACACAAGTCGCAGTTTCCATACACCTTATGTGGATCTGCTTTTTCCACTAAAGAAAATCAATCAATTTTTTATTGAATTCATTGCATTTACGGCCTAAGAACAAACGAGGTAACACGCAAAAGGGAAAAAAGTAAAAATACGTACAACACTCAAAGACGCAGCCACAGTCACGTAATCATACTTCTGCAAAGGAGATAAGATGTGCCCCCCTTGTATTTTCAAAGAACATAAAACTGTTCTTTTGTATGTTTTGTTCGTCTGATTTTTGTGAGGGTGAGCCTGCTTATGTATATTGTACGTGAGTGTTGGAACCTTTTTGTAGGTACTGTACTGCAAAGGCTGTTAACTCGAAAGTAGCAGTTCGACGTGGGACTCTATGAAGTGGTGGGCGATACGTGATGTTCCGATGTATATTGCACTGTTGCCAGTACATTACGAACCATACAATGTGTGCTCGGAATCGACTCCCAAAGGAAAGTTAATTTACCGAGGCCCATAAAAGAAATACACCTGCTTCGAAATATGAACTGGGGACCGAACTTCATCCCTCGATTCATAATACTCCAGCTGTTTACTTTTTTTTTGTTCGGCAACAACGCAGGAATTGCTTCAGTGGGCGCGATAAGTTGCACTCGCCCACTTGGGCTGACGGTGGCACGACACTTCCGCCTCCACGCGGCAGCAACGGCAACTAACAGGAGTTGAAGCAGAAGGGCTTTCCCTTTTCCTTGAACACGAATTACAAAATGAAGAAGAAATGCAAACTCTTCTTCTTCGCAATTCCTCGGGAAGGAGTGCCGCTGCCTTGCTTTGCTGAGCTCTGTCATATTTCAAAATAACCGGATGTTAGCACAGCACACATTGGTCATTAGTGCGACTGCTTCGAGGTAGATGGAGCGATATTTTCAGAAATTACTAATTTTAGGCACACCTTAGGAAAGGAAATCAAATTTGAGGCACGTTTTATACGTTTCTGCTGGTATTGCGTAGCTTGGTCACTTCAAGGTTCTACACTTTGCATAATTTATTTTTAATCAAGTTCTCATGATGAAGGGAGATGATGTAATGAGCCTTGGTTTCACAGGGTTGAAGCATAGCTTATTCCTGGTTGAAATGTGACAATGACAATATAGGAGGCAGATACTGATTTACGTCCTTCTATTAATGTAAAATTTTGGCCTAATTTTCATTTGCAAAATAGTATTCCTTTCATTTTCAGGCAGAGTCAGGCCTGCTTTAGACGAAAGCATTTTCCTTATCATTTATGCCATGACCAAAATGCTACAATGTAAAGTGAAAATGTTATGGCATTTCAGATGCCATAGAATATGTCATGACATTTCTCAAGGATAGAATCGGACGTTAAAACCTTTTCGAGCAGATCTCATGTTGAAGAAGGTATCAAATCGGGGCAAGTCCCGGTACCTTCCGTAGGTACAAATCAATGGCGCTGCTTAAATACATTACTTTATCGCGTACTTTATCGCGTATACATAGGGCCTCCCCGATAACGCAGTGGTAGCGTCGTCGCCTTGTAATCAAGGGGTCCCAGGTTCGATACCTGGTGGAGGCACACAGTGGGTCGGATCCCACTTTAAACTGTAGGTCCAGTCCCGATTAGCCTTACTGTGCATAAAGTGGACTTAAAACACCAAATGAATTAATCAATCGCGTATACATTACACGTATGGAAGAATAAGTTAGTTGTTTCATTTGTAAACACCGGGCACTGGCTCATCTCGTAGGCCTTTCGTGCTGTATATAATATCTAACGTTTTCTGCACGCTTCGCATCGCAATCGCTAACCGGAATGTTACAGGAAATACTTCCATGTGTAAATAATCTATTTCTCATCTCGTCACCAATCTGACCAAAAATTGACCCCTCTTTTCACGGAAGAACTGCAAGTGCAAATGTCCTCTTTGCATGCTTTGTGGAGTGAGTTCACTGGGTTCTAATTACCCGGTTTTGGCACGCGATGAGGCCTTTCGGATTCCTTAAAGAAGGTGAAAGAGATGAATGGACAATTGCTAGTAATTCCTTGAAGTTTCCTAAGGATTCCCTGCAACTGAAGACCTCAGCTCGTACCTTTAACCATGTCAATAGTTTTTTCCCAGATCCAAATTTCTGGAACTATCTTTGACACTTCCGATCATCAGGGTATCCTGGGATATAAACGGCAATGTTTGGTGCTGCTGCTGCAGCCGTTGTATATCTCTTGATTGAACTCGTACAGAATGATTGACTTGATTGATGTTTTAAGTCCACTTTATACACAGTAATGCTAATCGGGACTGGACATACAGTTTAAAGTGGGATCCAAACCACTATGTTTGATTGACTTGGTTTTACTTCGCTGTTCTACCACTTTTGGCTAATTGAGAAGATGAGGATGAGTGATGAAATTAATGAAGGGGCATTCACAAATAGCACCCATGCCCAGGCCGGGATTTGAACCCAGAACCTCTGGCGTCGTAGAGAATAATGTTTCGAGGAGCGACAAATCTACATGAAGGGTATTGCTATTAGCATTTTATCAATACTGTGGGTACTTCATGATATGGTCCTCAGATGGTGGTGTTCTGTGGGGAAGGAAAAACTGCATTGTCTATGACACGACCTGATAAGAATTTTTTTCATTTTCTTCAAGTGCTTAAACCATCCCTAAAATACTCCCCACGTGGTGTTGCACCATAAAAGTAGCCAAAGTGTCCACAAATCCGCCTGAGGGAAGTACTGCTCCATATTTTCTCGCGCAATGGTGAAGTCACCAATGTAAGTTGCTTAGCATTGGAACCCAACTGAAGTTAACGTTCAAGTTAACCTCGAAATAAAACACCTGTTAACAGAGCAGGCAGATTAACGTACGTGAACCTTTAAAAATAAGTATGAACTCACTTCGCTTGTTTAGAGGCTCGGATTGGAGTACGCAATACGATCATGCTAGAAAGGGGCATTTATGTTCGCCACCTTGGCAGAGGTCCAGTTCCTGCCGAGGAATTTATTTCGGCATTAACAATTCGCTCTTCGTCTCTTCTGATTGCCGCTTGGTCCTGTTCTGGATAAGAACTACCAGCTGCGGTCCTTTTGAAGAAAGGACGCACTTTCGGCAGGAGAATGGAATTGCATGCGCTAACGGGTGACATTCCCATGCGAAGTTGAGGCCGCAATGCTCAGACTGCTCATGCCCCTCAATAAAAAGACATGAAAATTATGACAGGAGGTCGTATTTTCCTTCCTATGGAGCAGTACAATTAAGGCACCGCCACCATGTTAAAAGAAGGTTGTTTTTTTTATCATTAATTAATTGGTACAGGAACTGTGTGCGACGCAAATTTTATTTCGAAAAATCCTTGAAGCCTGTCGCGAAAACCGAACGGTTAAATATACCTAGTCTGGCCATAAATACTGTTACACACTGTTTTGTGAATAAATTGAATATGGTTTCAGATTTTTAAATGCTCTTTTAGTTCGTTACACTTACATATATTACACACAAATAGCACCAATCAGTTTTCAAAATGTACACTTTTCGCCCTCATGCAGGCTCGAAGTCTCCCTGGGCAGGTTTTGATGGGAAAGTCCGCCCCTGCTACTATCAAGGAGCGCTTTTAACTTTCAATTAGATCTTCTTGCAGACAGTCCCCTCTAGCTCTGGGCACAATTTGTAGTCCAAGGTACTGAGATCATGACTATCAGATGGCTAATCAAAAGTGGAGATGAAATCGAGTACACTGCTCTCCAGTCACCGTCGCGTCATCCTTGCCTTATGAGCGGAGGCAGAATATTTCTTGAACATCCAGGATTCAGTGTGAGATATTGTTTGGTTAAACGGTGTCACGAGAGGTTCAGGACACTTTCGCACGGCTTATAAGCCCTTTTCTAAAAAATGAGGCCTGGTGGAACTTTCATAGCTCACCCCCACCAAACCATGACTGAGGAGGGCTGGTGGCATCTATGATTTTTGGAAACTCTCTCACAAACTTCTCGAGAGTTTGAAGCATACATCCTCTCATTTTGGCGGTTAAAACTTTATTCAGTGGTGAACAAGCACACACCCTCTCATTTTGGCGGTTAAAACTTTATTCAGTGGTGAACAATTTCTTAGTGAAGAGAATCCTGCAATGCCCATTGGCAACGTACCGCTGCTGGAGCCATCTCGATTTCAGTTCCCTCTGCTTCTTCACTTGTGTCGTCAGGAAATTTCTCAGGTCTTCATTAAGTACCCTGAACATTGATTGTTGTGAAATGTTCAGCTCCTGTGCCATCATCACTTGCTTCCGGATGGGATTTCGGCGGATGCGAGCCATCACTGCTTTAACAGCCGCCGCTGTTCATACGGTGTGAAGTCGACCAACTCTTGGGCGATCTTTCATGCTACCAGTATCCGTGAATCTCTAGATTGTCTGATACACAAACCTTTTGCTCATCTTCGGGATTTTTAGGGGCTGGAAAATCTCAGTGAATGACTTCCCAACCATATGCAGAGCAATTACGGCTACTCTGTTTTCATATTCGCTCCACTCTATGCTAAGCACACGATGATACACGCCTGACTACCGGATGTACAGTCCAAGCCGAAAGTTTGTAACAGTATTTATGGCTAGACTAGGTATAAGTTTTGAATTCCTCAAAACTAGATATGTTCCTAGCAAACATATGCATCTATTTTTTTTTAAATCCTTCTGCAGAGGTATTCATGCTGCCGAGAGTTGCTGTCACGAGGGCAGACGTTACCCACACCATCCTGAAGACAAGTGAGGATGAGGGCATGTGAGGCTGGGTGGGACTCGCGATAGGAAGGCGAATGAGAGAGTAACCAAAAATGAACACCACTGAAAAGAAAGCACTAAATTTACAACAAATTATCAAGCGTAGAGCACTAAACGAAATGAGCATCGCAATTTGATGGTATGATAGAAATAAAAGTCAGTGAATTATACTATTAACTTGCCTTCTCTAGCTAGGAATTTTATGCAATATATATTTGTAGTAATAGAGAGGAAAGAAATCTCGTGTCGCAACTCGACTACTTGAAACGAATGTAATATAAAGGTATTAAACATAATCACACATATATATTCGTCTACACATATGTAGTGATACCATATTCTACGTAATTCATATCCCATTATAAATCACATATTTATATTTACCTGAATCTGGACGATTGCCATGATCCGTCCTGGGTTCAGTCCCTAGTAACAACCAGAAGAAAATTTCAATGTTGATTCAGAATTACTGGACGATTGGGGAGCTACTTGAAGAGTAGAAGTACCGGACTCCTGTCCAGAAAGCGAGATAACAGCGGCGATGGGACCGCATACGCTGGCACAAAGGGCTGTTGCGCCACGGAATTTGCACACACGCCTATCTCGTGTACTTTTCTCTGCGCGTCCTATATCACATATATTAAAAGTATGCTAATTCCTACATGTGTGTGTTATTATTTCTAGATTCTCTTTTTAATTATTATTTTTTTCAAAACAAAGATAATAATAATAATAATAACCCGTGGCTCTACAACCCATAAGGGCATTGGCCTATCTTCCTCCCGCAAACCTACCTAGAGGTGTGGTGACGTGAGGTCAGCACGTCGAACCCTCAGCGGTTATAGGAGATATCCGAGACCGGGTTACGCTACTCACTCGTAGCTCCCAAATTTCCTCACGATGGTGGGTTTACCGGTCCTATACGCAGACCGAGAACCCAGAGACTGAACCCAAGCGGACTCGAACCCATGCCGTCCCGCAGTCGGAGTCCAAAGCACAGCGCCTTAGACCGCACGGCCACGGAGGAGGACTATTACAAACCAAAATTACTAGGGATAGCCAAAAAAATCCGGATTCGAAAAATATACTATCCGGATTTGAGAGGGAATCCGGATTTCGGAGGCAAAACAGCTTCTGGAAGGATAACGGATTTTGGAGGGAAAACTGATTTTGATCCATATTTTTAATAATTGTCTCATGAATTTAACAATATACTCTAATCTACCAACCCAATGTCAGACTGTCTTCCACGTAGTACACCCTCGACTGCATTTAGCAGACTAAGGAGACTGTGACGTCTTGACTCACAGCCAGTGGAGCTTTTTTTGTGATTTTGTGATCTGCCCATGTGTATTTTTGATTGTCCCTTCGTCTGCTTCATCTTATCACAATTCATCCTCATCTTCGCGATTAGCCAAAAGTGGAAGAAAAGCGAAGTTAAATACAACAAATAAATCAAATTTCATGTAATATGTCGTTCAACTAATAAAGTGTGGGCTATGATAAATTCCTTCTTAATTTAAAGGGATAAGATAAAATATCCCCTGTACAGTCACGGACACTTCGAGAAGTGTCCATGACTCTACAAAGCAAAGTACGTACTGAGCAATTGAAGGGCATCAGGGAAGGGACACGTAAATGAGAGAAGTAGAGAGGCCATATCAAGATTCACACAGGAAAGATAGATTGATTGAGTTGGTGGTTTAAGTCCACTTTATGCACAGTAAGTCTAATCGGGACTGGACCTACAGTTTAAAGTGTGATCGAAAGATAGGAATGATAGCCAAGAGGTTTTACAACAGGTGACGACATCGGTAACTTTCGCTACTTTCTTGTAGACTGGAGGGGATAGAGAGAATTTTTATCGGAAGATTTGGTGAACGGATTACCCGTGAACGCAGATGTGTATTTTAAAACACAGAGAGAGGGGAGACGGGGGTAATACAAGCAGAGAAAAATGGTGGAAGGGAAAATAAGACGTACAATAACAATGAGAAAATGTGAAAGAAATACAAAAGAATTCGGGAGAGGGCAAGAGAATATCTGTGTGTGAAACTCAAACTTTATATCTGTCAACTCTAATTTTTCAGTATTTGTCTCATGCCCACCTAGTCAAAATTTTCTGGCGCCGCCCATGAAAGAAACCGACTGGGCTTAGTAATACAGTATATTTCCCTTCTTTTATGAAACGATTGCATTACGTTATGTTTTCCTTTTTGGCCATCAATAATTGGTACAGATTAACAAAATGTTGGTACAGTGTCTCTCAAAAGTTTTAGGACAATGACATTTTAAACTAGGCAACCCAATTTACACAAGGCGTTGGTGGGTTGCGTTCAGAGTTAGGCTCAGTTTCAGGGTCGCCACATGCACAATATATATTTATGAAATACGCGAAAGAAATAAATCTAAGTATTATTGTATAAAACTAGAAAAACATATCAGTATTACATTTGTTGCAAATGAGAAATACTTTCTGAAAGAAATAAAATCGATTTTCTAGTACACAAAGAAAAGAGGAGGAAGGAAACGAAAGGGGACAAAAGAGAGGAGAAGAGAGAAAGGGGAAGAAGGGAAGTAAAGGAGGGAAGAAAATAGAGGACAGAAGTGGATAGGAGAAGTAATGAGGAGAAAGGAAAAAGATTTGTGGAGAGATGAGGAAAATGGAGCAAGAGGAGACACAAGGAGGAAAACGAGATGAGACAAGAGGAGAAGAGAAGTTTGGAGAGGAGAGGAGGAGACGAGAAGAGGGGAGTAGAGTAAAAAAGAGAGAAGAAGAAGAACGAAAAGAAGAGGAGAAGAGTGCAGTGGAGTCGGAAATCGAAGAGAGGAGAGGAGATAAGAGGAGTGGAGAAGAGTGGGATGGAGACAATAGGCGAGAACAGGAGGGAAGGAGATATGAGATAAAAGCAGAGGAGAAGGAGGGGAGAGAAGAAGGAGAATAAGAAGAGAAGAAGGAAAATGAGAAGAGAAAAAGGAGAATGAGAAGAGAAGAACAGAAGGGACTGGAGACGAGAGGAGAGAAGAGGTATTTGCAGAAAATATCGTCTCAGCGTCAAGAATTGATGCATTAATCAAATTATCGACATAAAACATTCAATAACATTTTGAAATGTATTGGAGAATGTATTAGATCGGTGCGAAATGCCTTTTGGCTGAGTACAAATCAAGAAAAAAATCTTCCACCCAAGATCTTTGATTTTACCTGCGATTATATCACTAAAAGCGTGAACGTAATTTTAATATTTATAAGAATCATCCAATTTTTCTCCACTTCTCGGTTCGTTGAAATGCAGATTTTGTAATTTAATATTCCCCCCCCCCCCATCGTTAATTCTAAACTGAATCATTCCGTTTCACACGGCGTGGACAATGAACCAATGTCATATGTCTAAAACTTACGAAAATTTTCTGCCAGCGGAAGGGTTTGATCCTACGTCCATCAGCCCTGTAAATCCGTAACAGTAACCACTACTCTACAAGCTCTCGCTCCTGAAAGGAGGTAGAAGGAGCTAACCAATGTGAAATGTAGAGGCAACTCTCCTCGTACATGTAATGTGCAAAGAATACTTGTTTGTAACAAAGAAAACGAAGGAACGTGTAGTACGTATCGGCAAAAACATTTAATGGAGAATTGCACATGATTAAAACTTTTCAGTCGATATTTGTGGAGGTATCTTTGCATTGAACTCGAGTGGGAAAATGGATAAAGTTAGTATGTACTGAATTGCCACAAATATAAATAGTTATATTATTATTATTTGTCAATGTCTTTGAAGCAGTACACAATTATCGGTAGAGTACCATAATTCACGATCTTATACATGAAAAAATATCCCTTTGAACGTGTGTCAATTCATTGATATATATATAAATTCCAGATGCAGAACAATGTCACCACTTTACTCCGTTATTAAAAATAATGTCACCATGCTCTTCATTAATAAAAAGAGAATTAAAAAAAGAGAACACCTCGTTAGGAGAATCGAACCTGGGACCACTAGCAGCCCAATCGAGAACTCTAACCACTACACGACGCCCTTTCCTTCCGTTGAAACAACAACTTAAGTATTCTGTCCCTCCAATATTGTAAATGTCGTTGGGTATACATGTAGTTGAACTGTTACTTGTTTTGAATTTCTTTCTTGTAGTATAGCAGCTATCTGCGAGAAATAATTTTCGAAGTGATGTAGAAAAACGAGAATATTGGTAGTTTTGAAAATGCGACTTATTTCTTCTAACTTATTATTGTGATTAGACATTATTAATGGAAAATATCTAGAGGCTTGAACATTGCAGGACGATGGTCTCTTCCTGTGATACTGCAACAGACGAAATGCTTGTTTGCTGACATTGGGTAGCTCCTTCTACCTGCTTTCAGGAGCGAAAGCTTGTAAAGTAATGGTTACCGTTAAGGATTTACAAGCTGATGGTCTTAGGTTCAAACCCCTCAGCTAGCAGATAATTTTCGTAAGTTTTAGACATATCCCACTGTGTTCATTGTTCACGCCGTGGGAAAAGGCAATGATTCAGTTTGGAATTAACAATGTGGGGAGGGGAAATATTAAATTACAAAATCTGCATTTTAACGAACCGAGAAGTGGAGAAAAATTGGATAATTCTTATAAATATTAAAATTACATTCATGCTTTTAGTGATATAATCGCAGGTAAAATCAAAGATCTTACGTGGAAGATTTTTTCTTGCTCTGAACTCAGTCAAAAAAGGCATTTCGCACCGATCTAATACATTCTCCAATACATTTCAAAATGTTATTAAATTTGATCAATGCATCAATTTTTGACACCGAGACGATATTTTCTGCACCTACCTCTTCTCTCCTCTCGTCTCCAGTCCCCTCTGTTCTTATCTTCTCCTTCTCCTCTGCTTTTATCTCATATCGCCTTCCCTACTTTTCTCGCATCTTGTCTCTATCCCACTCTTCTCCACTCCCCTTATCTCCTCTTCTGTCTTCGATTTCCGACTCCACTGCACTCTTCTCCTCTTCTTTTCGTTCTTCTCTTTTTCTCTCTTTTACTCTACTCTCCACTCCCCTCTTCTCGTCTCCTCCCCTCCTCTCCTCTCTTGTCGTTTTCCTCCTCTCTTCTCTTCTTTCCTCCATTTTCCTCACCTCTCCTCGAATCTTTTTCCTTTCTTCTCACTACTTCTCTTCTCCTCGTGTATCCTCTCTTTCTTCTCCTCTACTTTTCCTCTTCTCCTCTCGCTTTCTCTTTCTCCTCTCCTTTGTGACCTTTCGTTTTCTCTCATCTCTTTTTCTTTCTGTAGACACATCAACAATGTAATACTAGAAAACCTATTTTTTTTCTTTCAGAAAGAATTTTGTCATTTGCGATATAATAGTGATATTTTTATAATTTTATACAATAATACTTGTTTTTATTTCTTTCGCGTATTTCATAAATATCTATTGTGCATATGGCAACCCTGAAATTGAGCCTAACTCTACACGCAACCCACCAACGCCTTGTGTAAATTGAGTTGCCTAGTTTAAAATGTCGTTGTCCTAAAACTTTTGAGAGACACTGTACATGAGATCAGTTCTGCAACAATCAGGTGTAATCTGAATATTTTTTGCACGTATGATACGAGATCAGCGGCGGCGCCAGTGTTAATCATGTAGGTGTGCTGAGGGGGTGTGGAATGAAATTTGGGGGGATGATGTTGAAAATAAAGAAAACGTGAAACATGCATGGATTACATCAAATACCAATGAACATTTAATAGACTTTTATGAAAATATGCCAATGAAACTGGAGACTACTAGTGACTTGTTTCAGTTTTGTTTGTTTTGGCTACTACAAGAGCATGTTTTGTAATTTGAAACGAACAAAGCTTGTTTATGCAGGCCAATCACCATATACTGAGTCTTAAAAAAGGAAAATACATTGTTAACAAAAAAAATAGTTATGGTGGAAGAAAGACAACAGCCACTAATAATTGTAGAGACCCCCCCTATAATAGAGGATAGCAAATGCGGGTTCTCTTCCAGATTACCATCGATGTCTGTTGTCTACAATGACAGCGGTGTTACTCCAATGTGACGACAAGGTATGCAAGTCATACATAACGTAACATGGCAGATGCGGAGGATTAAGGGGTGTTGAAAAACCCCTTCGCACCTTCTTCCCCGCCGAAATGCATGAGAGCAAGAAAAGTTTGGTCGAAAGCAGAAATAAATATATATGACATTTTGTGTTGTATAGGATTTCATTGTTTGAGCTCCGAAGCATGTAATCTCAGGAAGAAGATGCAAATTATTATATTCTTTCGGCGTCAGAAAGTGCTTCCGTATTAAACTGAAGCGCGAACTCGTTCAATCTATCAAAATATCGCTCTTGTGCAACTGCTACGACGGAGCCATCGAGCAATGTGGGCATGTTTGGCCGAAACAAAGAACTTTGTACAATACTACTGCGGCAACACTGATCACAAATACCTCCGAAATCCGGCTTCCCTCCGAAATCCGAATTTTATCCGAAATCCGGATTCTCTGTTTTTGCTATCCGGATTCCGGATTTTAAAAGAATTCTGATTTGTCATCCCTAAATATTACCCAAAATATGTCAAGTGACACGAATATGTTTTCTTCAGTAACACATTAAAGTGCATAAACTGCGAATGATGCACTTTTGTTGCAATAAAAATACACACAGAAATGCATAAAAGGGTACTTTTATAAACTCCTGTTCCGTCTGATGCACTGAAAATGCATCAGTTGAAAATATCAAGACACCACAATTAAAAAAAATGGACATTTAACTGTGTCCGTTGATGCATTTATAATTTGTGTGTAATTTATTAGGGAACGGAATAGACAATTGCAGGACCGAAAACCGGACTTGAATTTTTATAGGCCATTTCTGCAATATGAGGATGCAGAGAAAATAGCATTTGGTTATGGAAACCAACCTCTATAATCTAGGTTGAGAGCTGATCTGACATTCAGCCTTAAGGTTAACGCTGCAGACATCTGACCTCGATCAAAGGTTATCGTCGCTGGTGTTCGAAATTGAATAATGTGTCGTGGTGGGAGTGCAGTTGTTATCTGATTGAAACCGAACTTCGTGAATAGAGTGTGTGCAGCGTAACACAATAATTCTTGCACAACTGCAGAATACTCTTACTGATTGGAATATTGCTATGTGAAGAGTACAGAAGAAAAGCCTGATTGTCCAATTTTATCGATTTGCTGTTGTCGATCGCATTAAATAGCTTCGTCAGTGTAGTTTGGTTTGTTGCAACTGTACAGACGAAAAACTCCGTAAGTCATGACAAATGTGGAAGTTTAAAAATGGTATACAGGGGAAAATTAGCGAGTCTTGAAAGCTCGATTTTTTCTCTTGTAAAAACAAGAAAATGTAATTTATCAGGCTTTCCCCCCGGACTCTTTATAAAAATTAGAGCCTTTCCTTTACCTAGTTTGTCTCGTCAACCCACCACATCCTTGTTGAAATCAATGATGCAGCCCACCTCCTTGGTGGAGTGGTTATCGCAGCACACTACGATGCCAGGGATCCCGGGTTCGAATCCCGTCCTGGCCATGGGTGTTCTTTGTGAGTGTTCCTTCATCAATTTAATCATATCATCACTCATCCTCATCTTCGCGATTAGCCAAAAGTGGCGGAAAAGCGAAGTAAAATAAACCAATCAATCAATAAATAAAATTAATGGTGGAAACAGTGCTGTTTCAATTTCCGCCACATCCACGACACATTTCACCATCTTCAGAATCAAAATTTGGTGCATCTCTGTCATCCAATCAGTACGCTACACACTTTTAGCTGGCGGCGTGAAAATTCCCAACATGTAGCGCATGACAGACATCTGACAGCCTTATAGCGACGTGTGAGGTGTTGAGAGGTGAGATGTAATGTGAATATTGTGTGAAGAAAACTCTTTATTTCACTGTTTTTCAATGTTGAGCAAGAATGATGTATGATATCAATGATAATTACCATCACAGCTGGTACGGTGTACTGTATTAGGTTTTAAACCTAGTTATAAACATGTACACAAATTACGTTTATTTACCCTTTCTTATTTTAAGATAATAGAAACCCTCTATGAGCATTCATATTACAGAGAGTTAAATTTGGAAACAAAATCAGCCAAATCCTTATTTTTTTATCAGAATCCACATATCCAATCAGTATTTTCCTGTGGTTTGTTTGTTTATGGACTAAAACTCATGAAATACTGCAAAAATAATTACTTTCATGCATGGAAAATGAAGAATTAAAAACGATTCACCAACACTGTATACTTGAGTAATCCAGTTTTGATCCTAGGCGCCTCAAATGTATGCTACAATATCTCTCTGGCATTGCCTTCCAATTATCTAAATTCCTTAAACATCTACGAATAATTTATTCCTGGCTTCGCTTAAAAAGGATATCTCAACTTGTGAAGTATCTTATGTCGTAAGGTTTATTTGGGGAAACGACTTCTATCGCTGTTTTAAGTATAACGACGAGTAAAGGATAGCCAGAAAACAGAAGTTGGTGTGACACCGAGTAATATTTTGCTCGTTTTTGTTCAAAGTTCTGCACATACAAAATTATTAATTTACCCTTTCAGTGTGTTATTCTCGAGATTCACACTCACTCAGATATTATCAGGAAAAATCTCGGTAAAAATGTATCTGTTATTTCATTTCATTTCATACCTTCGATGTTCTGGAAGAACTACACCAAGCCCGAAGTTCACTTGCATTTAGTACGTATTGTCGTTCACAGATGGCGTTCAAAGCCACTCGCCTCCACCTGTCGCAGATTCTACCACATGAAACGAAGCTTCTGTGCCTGCCTGCGGTGATCAGAAAACAACAATCTCGTAAAAGCAACTTACAACTTATTCTGCTCCCACTTCACTACATTTGTGCTACTTTACATAACTATTATCAGCAAATTCATTTTTTCCTCTCATACGTTTCATTATGAATTCATAAATAAATATTCTTGTATCTTTTTGGGGTGAGTAAACGGGTAGGCAGAGAAATGACGCCGTCGTTGCCATCAATGTTAGAATGAGAATTAGAAATTGCTTTTCATTAGTAGAAAATATATTTAAGCTTTTGTTTCTCAAATGAACGACTGAACCTTTCGACTCTCAATACGCCCGTGGTTGTCAAATACAAAATCATCACCTCGGATGACTAGCACGAAGCATGTTGAGTGTTCGACTCACGATCTTACTTTCTTCTCATCTCCTGGGTATGAACATTCCTTAGTGAAATTCAGTTCATCACAATTTATCTTGGGGTGTAAGGGATGACATTTTGAGAAGGCACCCAAAAGTGAACCTCATTACCCGTAACTGCAATCTTACAGGCCAACGAGGCTCTGTCGCCAGTCTAATCCTCTGTGTGTGTCACCCATATGTGTTGATGAGTGTCCCTTCATCCACTTCCATCTTATCACCATTCATCCTCATCGTCGCGATTAGCCAACATTGAAAGAAATGCCACGTTAAATAACCTAAATCAAACACAATTTATCTTCATCGTCACGATTAGCCAAAAGTAAGAGAAGGGCGACGTAAGAAATTTAAAAACACAAAAGTCGTAGAATATTTAGTACATATACTACTTTTTCTGGGAAGAAATTTTCCGGTTCTCTCCAAGTTGGTTTGTTATTGTGTTCAATAGAACCTCTCTAAAAATATTGTGGTATGATGTTCAGGAATTATGACCTTGAAAAAAAGTCGGTACGGCGTACCGTTGCGTACCGCCAGAAAAAGAGCACTGTATACTACAGTG
Source organism: Lepisma saccharinum (assembly GCF_977018435.1). Classification (NCBI taxonomy): domain Eukaryota; kingdom Metazoa; phylum Arthropoda; class Insecta; order Zygentoma; family Lepismatidae; genus Lepisma; species Lepisma saccharinum. The sequence continues at coordinate 19,804,062 of NC_139230.1, read as the reverse complement.
CGTTCGTTTTGGCTCTGGGCCGAGATAGCACGTGAACAACTTTGAACAACTCTTATAAACACAGGTTAGTACCAGTGGCGTATGCTGGTTCTAAAGAGTGGGTAATCTCCCAACCTTGATCCTCAAACTCCAAAAGTTTCCGTGCAATTTATGTCGGGATCCATATTGGATTTAGGAATATTGTGTCGGAATGTTTGTCTTATTGCTACGACCACAATCAAATTAATTATCGTTATTGCAGTTTAATATATGTGTAGAATTTCAAATAATAAAACAAGACAGTATTATAAAGCTATAAAAAAAACAACCTGTGAAATATAAAATGAAAGACGTGCACTAGTGAAATAAAAACCCGCAATATTAATTTAAGTGCAAAATTCAACTTACTCCAGGACCCGATTACTTTTGCCGTACTACATCCAAAGCACGCTGTTTGTCCAGTTGCACGTTAATACGTGTCTGTGCGAAAGATTGCAGCTTAACAAAGGAAGTTATGTGACTTTTGGATTTTTCATGTTTGACACAAGCGTTGCAAAGATTACAGTATCCGCCACGCGTCCATACATTCTTTTCAGCCCCGAAAAGTAAGCACGGCCATCAAAAAAGCAAAGCTTATTAACACTTATACTTCCTGTCAACCATGGTGTTTTGTCATAATTTGCTTGCGAAAATGCCTCACATATTCCCGATCTTTGTCTTTGTGCTTAGAAATAAGTTCAAGCGATGACACTGGCCTGCTTGTATTAACAATTTGCAACTTCTCCTGAAAAGATCTTGTTCCAAAAGGTTTCACCAGCAAATCTTGTATCACATCCATTACCCTTTAACACAGCACTATCACGACAAACACTAACACCTAAATAAATAATAAACACGAAGCACAGCACGAAGCCAACGACTACACGCATTCAGTTTCACGCGCCAAACTTCTGTTGTTGTGTTCCTGGCTGAGAATGAAATTCCCTATGAATGATAAAAAAAAATCCCTTTCCGAGCTCGAAATGACAGGTTTTAAAAGTTCGAATCATTGCAGGCCAGAGCCAGAATTTTATTTCGGGATGGGGATCATCCCTTATTAGCAGCCGCCACATAAAGTTGAAACAGTGGGATTAGAAGAAGTCCTGAAGATGAATCTCAGATTATTACAACGTATTATGCAAGTTGTTTAATCCTGCTAATGAAGTAAAATTAATTACCACTATACACTTTTTAAATTAGATATTTGTAGGATTTCGGGGAGGGGGGTTTCAGCCCCGCGAGTCCTCTACCTGCCTACGTGCCTGATGTGTCTTTTTTTTTTTTCGTTTTATGTTTAATTCGTTCATCTTCATCACTATTAATCTAAAGAGGCGGAATATAGCAACTTAAATTAAAATTAATATAAAATTAAAATTATATATATAATTTATTTTTGATATCTTTCCCTTTAAAAAATATTCATTTCCGTGAAAGAAGTATTCTCCCTGCTTTTGAAGATTAGAGAAGAGAAACAATCACTATTTTTGTAAATACAAGGATGGGGGAGTCAGCATAAATTGCTTAAGCTTTGAATTTTAATTTAGTTTGCTTCATCTTCAATATTTAAGCTTTTTCCTTTTGATAAATTTATGTTCAAGTAACAGAAATCAGCAAGACAGAAGCAAATGTAAAGTAAAAATTAGCGTAGAATTGGTTTGCCCATGTTATTCAATTTTCCTGTTCTTCGCACTCTACCGGGTATGTTTTCCCTAGTTCAGCGGAGGGAACGGGAAAAGGCTCTGAAGGTTGAGAGTGCGACCGGTGGACTCTCATAAGAAGGAGCTTACCCGGTGTCCGGTAAAAATGGCAACGGAAAAAATGGCCAAGTAAAAATGGCAAACGGAAAAAATGGCAAAAGGTAAAAATGGCAAAAGTGAGAATGGCGAAAGTAAAAATGCCGACAAGAAGAAACAAAAAGCAAATGATAAATAATTGATATAATTAATTCACATGTAAATTGTAAAGAGTATTCATCAGGTTCTTAAGAATGCAATACCTGATACGTGTGAAATTAATTTATGATAATTTATACACTATATTACCGAATAAGGGTACCAATCCTAATAAAATGTTCGTGGTACACTTCGAAATCAATCTTACATGATTGCATGAACGTAACAAAGTATCAGAATACGACTACTACAGACTTATTCTTCTTCCTTTTTAGAATGCAAACGGCTGCATGTACCCACAAAGGCAAAAGTCATAGGCACGTATTCTGAAACTTTCACTTGGTTTACAGCAACAATTCTTATTTATTGTACAGTGGTTGTATCCAGTGGTTGCGTTTGGGTTCCAAAACTAGGGAAATATAAATAATTGTTATAAGCAAATCATATGTAATTCGGAAGGAAGAAAAACATTGATGCAGTATGTAACAAAGATAGTATATATTCACCATAGGTTTCGTCACTTTACAATTATTTAACTAACAATATGTATCACCATTGATTTCGTCATTTTACATGCATTGCAACTTTAGGTTATGTGAAACTCCTCGTAAGAAATCTTCCAATGTTCTTTTGTTAGCACTGTAATCAATGCACAAATTTCGCAGTCTGTGTTGCATGTCGGTATATATTCTCCTAGTTTTCTTCTTTGGAAGTTGTCCTCTCTCAGCCTGCAGAATAACCGCTTTCACTGCTGCATTTTCTTGTTGGATGCACCTGATTAACTTCCACACTGTAGGATGCTTGTAGCCCACCAAATGCGAAAACTTATTGTTCCATCCCTCGCAGATGTTATTTGTACGAGGGTTGTTTGTTAGCGTTGCCTCGTGAGTGTTCCAAGTATGAGGAGGGAAGCGTGGAGGGACGCTTCTGAGCCTCAACGAGTTGTCAACATGTGTTCCAACTCTTCTGAAACTTCCCGATACATAAGTCGCGTCAAAGTAGTCTACCAGTTCTTCGGCCTCAGAAGGAGCAATTTCTTTAAGGTACTTCAAGCCGGAGATCACATCTGGACATGGCAAAAAAGCCAGAGAATCAATTTGACAACAAAATAAAGAAAACTGCTCCTTCTCTTTATACATGGTCGAGAGCCCAAGTTCTTGTATTTTTCGCCAAGTACTCTGTCGCAAATGAAAGAAACACCCATTTATGGCAAAACTATGTCCAAACTTGTTGTGCACTGCATTGTGAACTGCAATTTCGAAATCACAGACAACGTTCACTGGGGAGAGATGGCAACCGAAGCTCTGACACTTGCTCAGTAAAGCCTGCAAAGAGAAAATAGTTGTGCTGTAAATTCCCTTACAATATTGTATTTGCTATTAAATTAATAAAATCAAGAAAACACATTTGCGATTTTTTTTTAAAAGAAACATAACAGATATTTTATGTTATAATCAAGAACATATTTTAAACAAAAAGAGCAAATTAATAAACTTTTTGAACATAATGCCAAGAAGACATATTTTCGATAGAAAAATGATTAATAAGGAATCTGTTAATCATCTAAGAAAGGACTGTGTTCCTAGTCATAAAGTAAACTCTTGACTAACTTCTGAAAATACCTATTTATGTTGACCTGACTACATTAAAATGGAATGAATGTTTACCTCAAATAGCTCCTCGTAAGTTGCCTGTGTTTTATTTTGCAGTAGTGCGTAGACAACAGAAACAGAACTCTCTCCCAATGGAACCAGTATAACATGCAGTTGGCTGAACAGTCGTGGTGCAACGGCGAAATTTCCATCCATGAACCAAGTGTCGGATTTTGAAAGAAGCTCCAGACATTCCCTCGTACCAAATATTAGGATCCGACTTTCATAGTCAGCACCATTATCGTAGATGAGAAATTGTTCATTACTTCCTCCGCTCGACAATTTCCACTCCTCTGAAAGAACAGAAGAAAATACGTTAAACCTCTGACTTTATATTCTAACAGACAAACCACATTAAAGAATGAAGAATTTAAACGGCATAATAATAATTTTTGGGAACATCAAATACAATTTATCTCTTCAAAGACAGTGTTAAGACATAAACATTATATTATATTTAATTACAAATGATTCAACGCTAGACATAATTTCTCAATTTTCACATAAAATCAGAATATATTGCATTTCCCATTTCTATTCTTGCCATTTCTACCGTTACCATTTTTTCCATTGCCATTTTTTCCTTTTGCCATTTTTACCTAAATTCGCTTACCCTGGCCACGGAATCACCGCGCCTGAAAAGCAGTGTTTCCTCTCCCTCTTTCTCTCTCCTCCCTCCTCGCCAAGGGTTGTAAGGGAAGAGGGAGAAATGACGTCAGGGTGAGATTCCCTGAAGTCATTCCACCGGCTGGAGAAAGGTTTCCGGACATTCAGCGGCAAACGGTTGGAAGCATTCGCGCGCTGGAAGCAAAGAAATGTATGCATGGAAAGTGGTTTGGAAGAATATTGCGAAGAAATGTATATATATATTTTTTCTTTTAAAAAAAAAAAGAAATATAGCCGGGTCATCTGCGATTACCTAGATGACCCAGAGTATACGCCGCTGGTTAGTACTCGTGATGCAATATAAATATAATTGTCTATATACTAAAGATATGTGCGTAAATAAGCGAGACGTTACGGGACGAAAATACCTACACACACACACACTATCTCGGCCCAGAGCCAAAATGAACGCACTGTACTATATGCCTATTTTATTATCACGTGTATATGCAAAGATTAACATCTTTTCTTTCTTCTTGTGCAGGTGAAACAGTGACGGACGTAGAACTTCTAACGTGAAATTCAACCAACCATGCCTCAACCTCGATTCGCTGACACGACAAAACTACTTCTAAACGGTGATGGTGCAGGTAAGGAAGACCTCTCGAACTTAAGCTAGAATGTTTTCTTTGGCATGCTACCTTGAAAATGCCACAGTATGCTCCTTTGTAAGCCTTCGTTCAGGATAGAAATTAATATACAGCTGCTAAAAGTGTAAGCAAACATCTTTTCCATATGGAAGGTGAATGGTGTTTTGCTGAATTTGAAGACAGAACTGAAGAGTACAGAGAATTGACACATTTCTGTTTTGTTTTCGTAACTTTCGTTCTTTTTTCCGAAGGCAAAAAGACACTGTTCACACAGCATGAAGAACAAAGGTTGAAAGTTAAGCAATAATAAAAAATAATAAAGAATTCTTCGTTGAGTTGTCATTATCGTGCGATTGTCACTTTAGAAAGTCAGGTCTTACAAATGACCCAATCATGTATACATTGTACGTACGACCTAGTACCTTTATCATGACATTACAGAAAATCTCTCTCTCTCTCTGCCAGGCGCGTATCTAGAGATATATTTCGTTCGGGGGGTCTGAACAGTCTCAGGAATAATAACAACTATATTAATAATGTATAAATTAAAATATTGAAGTAATTATATTAAATAAATACTAATTAAATATATAAATACATTAATATTATGTTATTACACGAATAGGTAAAAAGGCTGTATAAGAATATAGATATAACAGCACGTAATTCATTGTCTAGCTAACCTGTAGTTAAGATTTGTAGTTTGAATTTGTATAAAAACAAGTCCCCCGGCAAAGAAATTAATGTCAAATACAGTAGATGAAGAATTGAATATTTATTCAATAACAAAAAAGGATGTTAGATCCAGTTGGCGAAATGTAAAGTTCCTGATTAATATTTTGTACATATTATCATAAATAGTGTGCAAGCATAAATCTTTGGTACTGTCCTTAAGCCGTATGATCCCAATATAATCCTTGCCTTTTAATAAGTTCAGAGGAAATAACCATCGATTATACAACAAATGCTAAACAAGTATATTTTCATAATTTAATTTTAGTACTTGGTAAAGTCTTTTGTTGGTGGCGGTCCGTACCCCCTCGATCCCTATATACAACCTTGCTCTCTGTAACCACAGTTGCATTTACACGTAATTTATACTGTATTATATATAATAAAAACTTCATTACATTTTTCATTTGTTCCTTTTTATTGCTCTTTAATTAAGACAAGCAGTATGGATTCTCGTTTTCATTTTGTAATAACAAATTATGTACATGAATACAACAGTTCTTATCATAGCCGATCTCCATGACGGAGTGGTTTCTGACAAGACTTCGTACAATATTCACACTTTCATAAATTATAATATGTTTTACTTTTATGTAACCACACATATTTTAGGTCAGTACAATGTGATTCATCAACGGCATCCTAACACGAGAACGTTAACTTGCCGACTCACAACGTCACCAACAATGGTTCCAGTTTCGAATCCCGGCTGGGGCATGGTGTTATCTTCGTTAATTTTCTGTAATCATCGTTCACCTTCATCATCGCGATTAGCCTAAAGAGGCAGAAAGCGATATAAAACAAGAAAAATACAAACTGAAAATCCAGTTTATTTTTCAAACTTACTAAAGATCGAAATGTGCATTCATCTCCAATCTTAATATTCCCGGGTGTATTTTTTTCAGGTCTGTATATATAAAATCGCCTCATCCGCATGTGAATATATAATACACCGTCCTATTTCACCCTTTGGTGAAAATGTCAATCCATTAAATAATTAATGTTCATTTGGAAATATATAAGATGTTCCACTGTCCTAAGTGATATGAAGGTTCTACGGAACATATGATTAATCTTGGACATGGGCGAAGCGATGTGATTAGCACCACGACAATTTTCCCCTGTGAGTTACCCATCTGATTGGATATTTGATGAACTGTAGAATGAACTACCAATTGTCTACCGTGGTTATATGTGGCAACTCAGGGTCTCTCCGATGGAGTAGTGATAACGTCGTCGCCTTTTAATCAAGGGATCCCGGCTTCAATACCCGGTGGAGGCCAGGCGATCGCCCCTCCCAACTGCCACGCTTTTGAATGTATTATTATGACATAATACTTTCGAAGACTAATATTCTGTCTTTTATCACCAAGCTTAAAAAGGCTGTCTTTTATCACCAAGCTTAAACAGGCTCGAGAGACATTTAAAAAAAGTTGAATTAGCTTATGATGGGCTGATCGAAATTGAACCTACAGTTTAAATGTGGAACCGAACCACTGGGAAATACCTATGCCTGAAAAGGGAATCGAACCCGAGACAACTTGAGGCAATAGGTTTTTGACTCTGTTTATTCACCGTACTCCTCGTCTTATCGTTCAGTTTACCGTGTCAATGAGAGGAATTAGACAACGGCATACAATAATAACCAATCTATTCCTGCCCTGGACCCCTATTTTTGCAAGACAATACGCTAATCTGTAGAACATGGAGTAAGCTTAGACTGTGTCTGAAATGTACAAAGGCTCTGTCCGAAAGATACAAGTACAGACTTGAAGTATGGTCTTGACGGAAGTGACGTCACCTAGTACAGTTTGAAAGCGCCAAGAACAGAAGCATGCAAGTGTACAGCACGCAGTACAGGTGGTTGCTGACTAGGTCACGTGATTTCACTCGTTGTTCATTTGTTTAAAATCACGGAGGTAGAAGTTCAGCAACACAGGTTAAATATACGTTATGGGCCAGCAAGTTTTTGGTTAAAGTTCTTCTAATGTGTGGAAATGTATGTGTACGAACATTTTGAAAATGCTATGTGATTTCTATGGTGAAAAACAAGTGTTTAAAACGCGGGAAAATCAACGAGTACTCAGTTTTATCTACTGATCGTATTTGGCGCTGCAGTTGAAGTGCAATTCGAAAGACTTTCACTTCCAGTCCACGACTTGAAGACCGCACTCCAAGACCATACTCGGAGGATGCTCGCTTCAAGTATGGCCTTGCACCTTTCTGGCACGGCCAGAGTACAGACCAGCGGCGTATACTCTGGGTCACCTAGGTAATCGGAAATGACCCGACTATAATTTTTTAAAAAAGTTGCTTTATTTCTTTGCAATATTCTTCCGAACCAATCTTTGATTCGCATATTTCTTTACTTCCAGCGCGCGAATGTTTTTCAAACGTTTGCCGCTGAATGTCCGAGAGGCTTTCAGCCACTTTCTCCAGCTGGTAGAATCTGGTGACGTCAGGGTGAGATTCCACCGGCTCCCTTTAAATCCCTTGACGGGAGGGGAAGGAAACACTGCTTCTCAGGCGCGGTTATTCCGTGGCAAGGGTAAGCTCCTTCTGGAGAGAGTCCATCGGTCGCACTCTCCACCCCAGAGCCTTTGCCGTTCCCTCGGCTGGCAGTGGCACCCTTTTCTGCCATTCTTCCCCGGTGGCCTTTGTATCGTAGGAGCTGTGTTGTATACGACAGGGAAATTTCTCAGGAAACAGAATTCTGGGTTCCCAAATTACGTACTGAAAAGGAAAGTAGAGAAAATACATCTGAAAGTGCGCGAGAAACAGGGAAATATGAACAACATTTGCGAACCAATTCTATGTTAATTCTCATTTTACATTTGCTTCTGTCTTCCTGATATCTGCTATTTCAACAGATATTGTCATAGGAAAAGAAAGCTTTAATATTGAAGATGACGGTAATTAAATAAATTAAAATTTTAACTAGAAATTCAAGAAATTACACCGACCTCTGTGGCGGAGTGGTTGCCACAGCTCCCTACGACGTCAGAGCTCCAGGGTTCGAATACCGGGCTGGGCATGGGTGCTCTTTGTAAATGTCCCTTCATCAATTTCATATCATCACTCGTAGTGATTAGCCAAAAGTAGCAGAAAAGCGACGTCAAATAACAATTTAATAAATCGATTAATGAAGTAAGTAAACTATTTATATGCTTACTTTTATTCATTTTTGTATTTTAAAATGCGTGATTACTTTCTTTGTAGCCTTCAAAACCAGTGAGAGTATTTCTTTCACAGAAATGAATAATTTTTAAAAGGGAAAGCTATCAGAAATAAATTATATATATACGTACACATATATTAGGTAATTTAAGTTGCTTCTCCCCCCTCTCTAGATTAATAATGATCATAATGATAAAAGATGTTTGAATGTAAAATATATAAACAAAAAACGCAATGATTCCAACTTATAGAACCTCGCGCATCGCAGGGAAAATGAAGTCTGTGTCAAGCAGTAAGGAACCACAATAGAAGATTGGCGCAGGGAATTGAATGCGTGTTGTAGCGATTCGAGAATTTAATATTTGTTTAGCTGTTAGTGGTTTAGTATTTGTGCTAGTGCTGTGTTTAAAGTTAAAGGCAATGGATATAATATAATATTTTCGTAAAAAAACTAAATATGCTGACCAAGGCAGTAAAGAAGGTTGAAACGTTACGTTTAGTTTATGTTTTTAATAAAATAAATTACTGCCTTGGTCAGCATATTTAGTTTTTCATAATCATGGAAACAAGGCTTAATGGTGTTATAATATTTTCGTGTGAAAATATTTGGAACGGGATCTTTTCCGGAGAAATTGCAAATAGTTAATGTAGGTAGGCCAGTAGAATCTCTTGTACCACAGGTCTTGAACTCAAACTTCCGTGTATAAAAACAAAAATCAGGAATGCACGAGTAACTGGGTACTGGGGTAACTTGAATTTTACACTTCAATTAATATTGAGGGGTTTTATTTCACTACCGAATTCCTTTCATATTCTTTGTTACAGGTTTTTTCTTATAGATTTATTATATTATCTTGTTTTATTGTTTGAAATTCTAAACGTAGATTAACTGCAAGTGCAATCACAACAATTATTCGACAGTGGTCGCAACAATAAGGTAACATTTTTCATACATACATTCGTAAATCCTGTATGAATGTTGAGGTAAATTTAGGGTTACCAGACGTCCGGATTTTCCCGGACATGTCCTACATTTTAGCCTTATGTCCGGCGTCCGGGAGGAATTTGAAAAATATCATAAATGTCCTACATTTTGAGCGTCACATAATATTAATTAGGAAAGTAGGTAACAGGAAAAAATCATGCAAGTTACAAGTCTATGGACTGCGCTTCCAAACTCAATGGTGAAATTAATTTTGATTCGGTCATTGCCCAAAAAGAAATAGGTTTGTCCTGTTATTAAAAATACGGAAAAACGGAAGCACTTAATGAACAAAGTTTTGGGACCACTTTCTGATAACGTCCAATGCCTGAGCAGAATCTCTTGCCTTAGGGTTTATACTGATGGAACAAGGTCTTGCCCATTCTGATTCAATATAATTTGATTGTAAAGCAGGGGTATAGAGAACAAAGTTATTCAGGATGTCTACCAGTCAAGAAAGTCATGGTAGTCAAGAAAAAGTAAAGAAATCAACAAATAGGTCAAGAAATCAATACAAAGCCAATAAATTATTCTTGTGGTCAAGGATTTTTGCTACATATCATAATGACTGATTGGTTGATTTCGTTTATTTTACTTAACTTTTTTCTGTCCCTTTGGATAATCGCGAAAATGATAATGAATGGCGGCAATGTAAGATGGATGAAGGGACAGTCACAAACAAATAGGGACAACCGACTCAAGCCCCACATAAGATTATATTGGCTTGACTCCACACGCCAAAGCCTTGCTCATCTACCAAATACAGTTCAGGATGCATTAATACGAGAAAGCAGATCTAATTCTCTTCTTAAATTCAGCTTCAGTTTTCATCTTAACTGGCCCTTTGGTAGGGGTTTTCAATAAATAAATATTTATTTTCTTAATTACTAATTTCCAATTTTACCTAAGTAGGGGTCGGATAAATAAACGTTAAGAAAGACGGGAAAAAGATCTAGAAAAGTCCAGAAAAAGTCAAGAATTCTGGTAGACACCCTGTTATTGAAATAAAGACTACCCACGATGAAACTTCTCGAACTTCAAACTTCTCGAATTTTAAATTACGTTAATTACTGAATATTTGTTTAACATTACAGGTCATAATTCAAATGTTCAGAGAGTACTTTTATTACCATCAGCCCAACAGACTAACGAGAGAAATTATTTTTTCATAAAGTCTGTAAAATGTCTGTTACTAGTCCCTATAATTTCAAAGAGTTTGACTGAGTTTGACTAAACCTGAAATTTTGATAAAAATTGTCTCCTCAGAGAAGTACCAGGGGCTCCCCCATGGCGCAGTGGTGTCGAGTGGTTAACAGAGCGCGCTACAACACCAGGGGATCCGGGTTCGAGTCCCGTGTAAGGCATGGGTATTTGTCTTTGTCCAGATGATACGAAACTGAGAAACTGTAACAATTGAAAAGTGTAAAAGTGAGAAAAAGTGTAAATTGGGTGGGATACCTCCGTGTAGGGGGTATTTCCTTGTAAAGGGGTAGGTGAGACTCGATCTTTAAAGGTATCGCCCCGCAAAAAAAAAGTCGACCTCCGTGGCGAAGTGGTTAGCACAGCGCGCTGCAACGCCAGGGGTTCCGGGTTCGAGTCCCGGGTAAGGCATGGGTATTTGTGTTTGTCCAAACGTGATAAACTGAGAATACTGTAAAAATTGAAAAAGTTGAAAAGTGTGAATGAAGGGGGAATACCACCGCGTAGGGGTATTCCTTAAAAAAAAGAAAAAAAGTGGTAGCGTCATTGCCTTGTAATCAAGGGGTCCCGGGTTCGATACCCGGTGGAGGCACAAGTGGTTCGGATTCCACTTTAAACTGTAGGTCCAGTCCCGATTAGCCTTACTGTGCATAAAGTGGACTTAAAACACCAACTCAAACCAAACCAAACTCAGAGAAGTATCACTTAAATCATGTAGTAAGAGGTGCATTGATTAGTATGATTTCAAGTCTTGACATTTTGCATTTAAAAATTCATGAAGAATTATTTTTTTAAAACTGAAAAGTGTAATTTTTCAACTACTTTCTAACGTGCTCTATAGAAATATGTATTATTTATTGAGAATGTTTTGTGTCCTACATTTTGACTTAATGTCCTACATTTTGGGACAGCATGTCCTACATTTCCCTTACAGCGATCTGGTAACCCTAGGTAAATTTGCAGGGAGACTTCAGGAGTGGGTGGATGAATCAAGTGTCTGAGATTACCCACTAGTTAAAACCAGCATACGCCACTGGTACAGACTTGAAATATGGTCTTGACGGAAGTGACGTTACCTAGTACATTTCGAAAGCGCCAAGTACGTAAGCAATCCAGACCACATCTCTGAGCACAGATCGTTGCAGACTTGGTCACGTGATTTCTTAACTCGTTGTTCATTTGTTTGAAATCGCGGAGGTAGAAAGCAAGCAACACAGGTTACGTTAGGTTAGGTATATATCCCAATCATTCAAGAATAGTTACTGGAATACTCTCTGCAAAATTTTCAAATATCACACTGGTTGGTACCGACCTCCGTATCAGAGTGGTTAGCACAGCTTCTACGACGCCAGGGGTTGTGGGTTTGAATCCAGGCTGGCATGAGTGTTCTTTGTGAGTATATCTTCATCAATTTCTTTCATCATTTCATTTATTTCACTCATCCTCATCCTCTCGATTAGCCAAAGAGTGGCAGAAAGGCGAAGTAAAATAAACCAAATCAATCACACTGGCTGCTGCCACTCTGCAAGAAATCTAGAACTTTGCTTGTTAAATGCAAAATGTTTCTGTTCGTATTCCACGTTTAAATTGATAGGAGGCCTAACCGCCACTTAACGTTCTTTGCTTGAAATTGCCATTTTATAACATGATACGCCATCCTTTCAGATTCAATTATAAAATTATAATAATATAACCAGCATGATGTTTGGAAAATTTCGAAAGGGGGAAAAATTCTTGTTAACTGCTCTTGAAGCATTCGGATGCCAAAAATTAGCAACGAGAGAAGGGTACAGAAACCAAAGGGAATTTTCCCGCGTCCCCCTTCAAATAACACCTTGAATATAACAAACCACAAATTTAAAACAATGTATTGTATTTTTTTTTCTTTCCAGGTGACTTAAGGCCAAGCGATGGATGTCCATCGAGCGGCGGAGAAGGCAAAGGGCTGCCACCTTCTTCGCCAAAGCCATCCCAGAAGGCGCCCTGCCACTGCTGTCCTTATGGCTACCACATCGATTTGGACTTCGTTCGATACTGTGAATCTCTCGCCAAAGGGTCCACAGATTCACCAACCAAACAAATGCGCAGGGAACGACGTCGGCAACGCCAGTCCATGGAAGTGCTTTTGGGTCTCACAAGCCCTTCTGTATGGCATCTGGAGCAACAGTTGCCCAAGGTAGGTGCATGTTATCGTAGTTTTACGTAGAGGCACGACTGAACGCGTGCGATAAACCATTTGTACCAAAACGAACATTTTTGGCTCGTAGCGTGGTAATGTCAATTGTACTCAGTGTACAATCGCTGCAACGACGTATCTAGCGAACGCAGTTCGTCAAAAACAACTCATTCAAATATGAGTTTTCCAAGAATAACTCATGTGAATAAATGTTACAAATTACACTATGCTAATCAGAAATTATAAATTATATATGAACACGCTATAACTAAAAAGCATTATTGATTTGTCGGTCACGTTCATAATATCTGATTATTTTTTAAAATCTTCAAACCTCTTGTCATTGAGCCACTTCATTTAGAACAGTACCGTAGGCAACCAGTCCCATGTGAGTAGTTGCTCAGAGTTACCTCGGTATAGGGCAACCTTTATGCTCTATACAATGTTGCCTTAGGATTTGACTAGACATTACATCTTTTTCTGCAACAACTTCTCAAAATCAACCTGACTTTAAGAACCACACTGATATTCTGATTTTTTTTTTTTTAAAAAAACATCCTTTTTAGAATACCTTTCTAGAACATTCGAATTGTCTATTGTGTAGATATTGGTACAGAAGAGAGCGCCATGAAACTATTACAAATAACTATGGGCGTTAGTAGAGATTTTTAGGATGGGGTCAGGCAGAAAAATCATTTATCGACGTTTTGTATATGCGCTGATAAATCTTAGGATTCAGTATTTTCGCCTAGAAAATAGAGTGGGAATAGGTTACATAAATGAAGCATGTTGTTATATCTACAGAGCATTCCCTGACATTCGCTACGAGACTCGGCGGCAAGCGGCCCGGCATCAGGGCTTGTCTTTCCCGGTGAACAGGTCCGCGACAGTCGCTTATATTAAACCTCGTAAAAAAGTTTAGAGTAACAGAGTCAGTTCTGAACGAAAGTGGAAAGAAAAATGTGGAAATAAAGTATACAAAGACAATCCGCACACTATCCGTGAGTTAAAAGAGAGTATTGTACGAAAAATCAAGAGAATTACAGTAGACGAACTTGCACGTGTAAATGCCAATTTCCTTGGGAGATGCCAGGAATGTGTTGCAGCAGAGGGACATCATTTTCAACACCTTCTGTAGTCAAGGTTAGTACACAATATGAAAACTGTAGTTTTAATAGCCGACTCTGGCGACTGTCGCTGACCCGTTCACCGGGAAAGACAAGCGCTGATGCCGGGCACCTTGCCGCCGAGTCTCGTAGCGAATGTCAGGGAATGCTCTGTATAATTTACACCATCTTAACTTACTGCTTCCCCCCTTCTCTCTCTGTATGTGATTCAAGTGTGTATTTGTTACTTCCTCAGAAACACATTGCAAAATACGTTCCCGAGTCTATGATTCTGAGAAGCAATTTTTTTTCACTGAATATTTGCTTCCAGTTACATAATCAGCTACATTTCATTGGAATTTCCTACATATTGATAGACATACGGAATTCGAACATCCTAATCTTTTGGACAAATCTGTATTTCTTTCTATTCCGGTTATTCCATGTCGCTTTCCTACCTCGTATATTAATCGCGATTGTGCAACTTGTATATCAATGTCTGCATGACAATAACTAGAAGAGATTCAAATAAAATAGGGAGTTCAAACACCAGTCACGTCATATGCATATGAGCCCTTCAATTCTCCCTCAGCTGGCGCTGCAGTTTTTCTTCATTGCAGCACTGACATGCAATTAGTACTTGAATAAGTTGTAAAGACTTGTTCGCTGATGTTTTGCATGTGTGGCAAAGGGAAGAATTGACCACCACGTTAAAAACAGAAGACGAGATGTGATGAATAAGTAAATTACAACGCTTTGCCCGTTTCCCATGAGAAAAAAACTAATACAAAAAAGTTAAACAGTGAATATAAATATTCATATTTTGCGTGTGTTTAGTGTGCGTGCGATACAAATGGCCACTGTCAAAAGTTAATGTTGGTCCTTTTTGCATAGTAAGAAGTTATGCTGTTATATGCAGCTAGGGCAAAACTTGAGTTGCATATTTATTTATGTTTTATTTTCGACAGACATTTTATTTATACTTCCCCGCAATCAATGCATGTATAATTATTTATTTTGATTCATGTATAGGATTCGATACAGAATCCAGGAATAGCCAAGTTTCATGCGTTTTTTACATTAAAAAGAAGAGACAAATTGCACTAAACGTACAAACCAACTACATGTAATCAGAGGTGGTCATTTTCATTCAACCTCCCTCACGACTCGCCTTTCACCCTCACAAGTCTTAGGAGTCTGCCTTCATGAGGGTCACCTTCCAGAGGTTAACCATCTCTCCCTTTGTCATAAGAAGTTAACTGGGTTTTCAAATGTTCCTGTCCATCAAATGATCAGGTTCCCGTCAATCACCCCCACCTCTTCTCCTTATCAAATTGGAAAGTAGACGCATTTCCGAGAAACGCTCCAAACAAAGGAATCTGGTAAGGAAATACTCTATCGTTTCTGGAGACAAGTATCAAGTGTAAGGAATTCATACAGAAAGTTGAAAAGGTTCTTTCCTACAAGCGTGACAGCTCTTAAGTTGCTTCAAATGCATGCAGAGCTAAAACAAGATGCAAAAATGGCAGATTCGTGTGACTCCCCCTCCGGAGGGTGATCACCTCTTATATCACTCATGTAGTGAAGTTTGTCCTTACTTCATCTCTTTCAAGATTTGTTAATTGATCAGTAAGAATCAAGAATGATACTTCAAGAGTCCTAATTCCTTCTCTGCTATGTAGAAAACAGTGACCACCTCAAGATATTGCAATCCACGCATCTTGGAAACGGCATCTTGCAGCTGACGTGACTCTGGTTTACTTATTATTATTAGTATTACCTTGGGAAAGACTTCTACTTGACCCCCTACAGGAATGCAAATCCGACACAGCTGTTTTTCTTTTTTATATTTATTACATTTAATGTACTAATTGCATAGTTGTTTTATTTTGTTATTTACTTTTAAGCTCCTCGTTCAAGAAAAAAGCTTTGAAAGTAAGGAGAACATTTTGGTAATAAAGTTTACGTTTTGTAACCTCTTCCATCAAAACTCTTGTGTCAAAATCTTATTTTTGGAATTTTGAAAACCCGTGGATCCATTCAGAACTGGTTAAGTGGTGGGATATGAATGAAGCTCTTATCTGATTCATACATTTTACAATCAATTTTTCCATCTAACGCATTTGTTACCATCATTATTCTGGTGGAATCCTAATTAACTGGACTTTATTTCGGTTATCGACTATAATAATAATATTTATTTTTATTATTCCAATTTTAAATGAAGGATATAAATTTCCATGGGGCTCGACAGTTTCGATCTCCCCCTCCCGACGTCAATGGCAATGTGTTATCCCATGTCTTATCTAAAGTGCAAATATACATCCTTAGCTTGTATATTATAGGAGTGGGACTTCTAGTTCTTAGATATGTTTTACTTTTTTCGTGATAAAAACTTCGTTGTAGTCAATACATATCTTAATTAAGTTACGCAAATTGGCTTTTGTTACTTCTAAGTACGGTTCGGGCAAGAAGAGAAAAAAAACCCTTGAATTTATCGTCGAATTTTCAACCGTAAGCGAGCGGAAGAAGCGTAGACGATACAATCAGCTGCTTACCATGAAATCCTCTCCCTGCTTTCTTCAACACATCGTCATCAAGTGTTTTAATCATCACGAAGGGGAAAACAGCACACAACCAAAGCAGAGACGTAATGTATAACTTTGATTTTTGGGGGGAATGAAGCAAGATGGGGAAGCATATAGGCAACACGGGCGCACTCGGGCACAAGCGCAGAGAAAGCTAGAGAAAACAAGTGACTGTCCACTTTAATTCACGAGTTTTCCGAGGTTTTCTCGTCCTGGTAGAGCCGTAATTGTCTCCCTGATTTCGGTTCATAAATCCAAACGAGACCGAGAACAAAATAGAGCATATTCAACTCGAGACGAGACCGAGAACGAGACTTACCTCCTCACTCATTCACGAGACGAGAATGGACTGCCAAGTCTCGTCTCTTCTCGATATCATCCCATGAAATTAGGCGGCCGGACAGAATTGCGCTGGTGCCACGTGCCACATATGGGATAAACAAAGCGAGACAAAAGTCGCTTGTTCCCGCGCAGTGTGTGGCAACATCAACCGAATTTAGGTAAAAATGGCAAAGGAAAAAATGGCATTTCACAGTTTGCAATTAAAATTTAATATAATTTAATGTCTTTTAACATTCATTTGTATTTGAATGGAAACATTTTATTTGATGTTTGCAAAAATAATGCCCTTTATTTCTTTTAGCAGGAGTTACTGCCGCTATACAATCGCTTGCTAATGAAAGGTAACCTTTGTAAATAATTTGAAGCATGTGTGATTGATGAAACTTAAAGGGGGGGAGGTGCAGCATAGAATGGGTTTTCATATTGACTGGAAACAAGTTTACGCTTTGAGCGCACCTGCTGACCAGTCAGGCATGGTTGTAGTAGGACTTCAAGTCAGCCCTTATCTAACCCCCTCGCACTAAGAGGGACGAACTTGTTTACTTTTTTAAAATGAAAATTGTTAATCTGGGAAAGCTGGAGATAAGCTCTTCTTTCTACAACAGTCTGATCTGAAGAATGTTATAAGGTTGAGGAACAATTACCCCTATATGGGTTTCACTTGTCATTTGCTAATATGATCAAAGATACTCGTAGCCTGGCCCTAGATAGCAACAGGCGATTACAACAATGGCGTACAAATGGCCGTAACATTCTAGTAATAAACCTAGTGCTCTGTGATTATTTATGATGATGAATTTTCATATTAGTTAATAAGTAGAGGCACATATTTTTGGTAAATAAAAAAGCAAAATTTCGGTATAAAAACTGAGTCAATTTCGGGTTCAAAAGCGATAAATAAAATAACATATCGGTGTTATAGCGGTGAAAAATTGGATCAAAAGTGGTATATAAAAATACATTTTGGTTTTAAAAGTGTGAATATAATCCTAAATTTGATTTAAAAACTACACTTATTCCACAGAATTAACATTTCACTTCTAATAGCCCATTTATGTAGTTATCCGAGTATTAAGTTTATTTCTGTGTAAAGGAGTAAATTTTTGTTTCTCCAATATTAACAGCAGAATTAATCAATTTCCCGGGAATTGCATAACTCTCAGGATAATTCAGACCTCAGAAGGTGCCGCGTCGGTGAATAAACCCTAAATTTCGTGTTTAAGAGTTAATTTCGCTTTTTGCAGTTCATTTCGCATTATTTCGTGACAAAACATGGTCACAAAATGCATCTCACACCTTTCAAAAACATGAAAAATTAACACTAGAATGTGTTTTTTCAAATTTCGTTTTTTCGTCAAAAACGAAATATGCATGCCCCTATTAATAAGGAATATTATAGAGTTAGTGAACATCTAGATTGTAAATTATAGAAATTTTGTAACTATATTTTTTTATCTGAACTGTACTGAACCCTCCAAATACCAATGTATATGGTTTATATGGAGTAATGCAATTCAAATTCAAACATCCTACAGAGTAAAGACTGTAGGCTTTATTGTGGAAGCTAATCAGGTGCATCCAGCAAGAAAATGAAGCAGTGGTAGCGATCATTCTGCACGCTGAGGGAGGACAACTGCCAAAGAAGAAAATTTGCCATTTTCACTTTGGCCATTTTTTCCGTTGCCATTTTTACCGGACACCCATCAACCGGGCAGCGTTATCTAGTTCGAGCGTGAGACCGATCTCTCTCCGGGGCATACAATTGTCATCCCTGTCCTTTCGAGCAAATACTGTCAGTTTGTATCACATGGATTACAAATACCAACTCTACAACGAGATATTTCATTCCCTTAAACCTCCGAACACACGAGGTTGTGCTCCGATGTGACAACAGCACGAACTTCTGCCAGCCGCCTAATTTCATGGCCGTGCGTTTAGACTCAATAATTTTCCAGCATTTCTGTATAAACAGGGAACGATCCAGGAGACCTAAAAATAACATCTGCAAATTTCCTTTGGGTTCAACCATTCCTGTTGCAGATGACCTTTCGACTGTTTAACCCATATTTTAAATAATGAATTAAATATTAGAAATTATGTGCAAATTCAAGCGAATTGTATGCAGTATGCAAATTAGAACACATATGGAGCTTTTGTGGCATCTTGCGCCCATTATGCCAGGTCTCGGTGAGAAGAAATAGGAACATTCAGCCAGCTGTGTGATTACATTTTACTCTTGTATAAATAAATGGAGAAATTTTGTGTGCTGGTTACCGCTGAATGGAAAACACCTGGCTGTGAAGCACCTTAGATGGTGAACACCTGCAGCTTTTTTCTCACAATCATCACGCATATGCCTTGTGATGTAGACGTTACCCCTTTTGCGTGGCGGAGCTGTTTTTCCTGAGGTGAAGACATTGTTTTCAGTTGAGTTCCTGCAGAAAATAGCAAGACTGCAAGAATTACAACCTAACAAATGCGGGTTCAGGATGGCCAGTGTCCTTCGTTTCTTGCTTATATTTCGGTTGTTCAACTCAATATTTTCCCACGGTGAGAAAAATTCGAGCATTTGAAATAAAGATGTGACATGTTGCATGACAGTCTAACGAGTGGTTTTACTGCTACAGGAATAGAGAACTGAATCTGAAGAGAAATTACTTAAGGCTCATGTGATGTTTGAATTTCCAAAGATTATTTCATGAAACTTGTTGGTGTCGAGTTCCTTTTCAGTTTTAAAATATTATTGTAAAACCTTCATTGTGAAGTTGAATCACTATTTTTTTACTAGTTTTTTATGTGAGTTTGTAATCATGTCCATTTTGTCTACTGAAAGGCCAATTGTGACTGGACCAACAGTTTAAAATGGGATCCGAACCACTGCGTGCCTCCACTGGGTATCGAACTATATTATACTAACGATGTGTTCAAAACATATCTCCAGTTTTCATACATTGCATATACCTACATTTATATACTAGCAACATTATGAAGGTACAAATGAAAGTTTTCTCCTCCATTTGGCTGTAGATATCCTTGTTATACGCATAAATGATTTGCAAATATGCATTTTTATTAAAAATAATAAATCTGGAACAACTATCGGCGGATGCATTATCTTCTTCACAAGAATTACATCCTGGTCCCGGGTGCGAATCCCGCTCTGAACGTGGATGTTCATTGCGAGTGTCCCTTCATCAATTTCATCATGTCCTCATCTTAGCAGAAGATGGAGTAAGTAAAATAAATCAATCGATCAAGAATTACATTCTCATATTTTCTATATTTGTAACCAAGAAAGATAATTGCAATTCATCTACCTAATATATTTTTAAAAAAATCCTGTTCACAGAACCCATAGAATTTGTGTCAAAGTTAACTTCGTTTATAAGTCCTTTCTATGTTCAAATCGGGACTGGACGTACAGTTTAAACTGGGTTCCGAACTCCTGCAATGTGCAACCGCACGCAGGATCCATTGAATATAAATCCTTATCTGTGATATAAGGTTGCAGCATTAGCTACTCCGATACCGGGTAGCCCCATATAGAATGTTTATTTACTAATTAATTATCAATATTATACTGCCACAGAAGGTTTTGTATGTACAAATATTGCAGGAAATGTTCGTTATTGATTGATTATTTTACTTTCCTTTTCTGCCACTTTTGGCTAATCGCGAAAATGAGGATGAGTGATATGATGAAATTGATGAGACCCCTGATGTTGTAGCACGCTGTGCTAACCACTCCGCCTCTGAGGTTGGCTGTTTTCATTGTAGGGTATAAATTTTACAGCATTTTGGACGTACTGGCAAGACAGAAAATTTATCGTTAACTACAGCGCACCGCGCCCGCTCGGCAAACAGAAATCTTCGGTGCGCAAGAATTGGCAATAAATTTAAATATGAGACTTAAAATTGACGAAAAAACAAATTCATAATTAGTTTGACGGCAAAAGTCAGAACAAATGTTATTTTCATCTCTAGAAATACCAATAAATCATTAAATGTTGATTTTTCGTGTACAAGGTTCGTAATCTTGTTTTATTTATTATGTCAGAAATGAAGTTAAGGTCAAACAAACATCAAGTAATTAATCAAGCATTCATGCTATAAAACGATAAAAGGCAGCTATGTGAAAATGACATTTTAACACGTGTTATTAGATAACAAACAGATGGAGTCGAAGGGATTAGAACTTCCCCTTTAGCCCAGCTTTCCTAAGAAGAAAAGATAACCGGTCATTTCAACATAATTTCGATGAAGATTATGAGAATGCGAGGGTTCAGGTGCACAGGATTTCGAGGAAAACATTGTTTCATGCCATGAAGGTACTAACTTCAATACCACAGTGGATGCACAATGCACTGCGGTTCGTATCCTATTTAAACTGCAGGTCCGGGTCTCCCCGATAGCGTAGTGGTAACGCTGCCGCCTTGTAATCAAGTAGTCCTGGATTCGATACCCGGTGGAGGCACATACTAGTTCGGATCCCACTTTAAACTGTAGGTCTAGTCCCGATTAGCCTTTCTGTGCATAAAGTGGACTTTAACTCAACAAGAACTTGAGTACAAAGTGGATTTGAAACAACAGCTACTACGTTGAAGCGTTCAAATTTTGCTTACATTTGTAGTGTTCGGGTCAATATGACCAGAGTGACATATTTCTTATTTCTTTAAAGAAGTATGGCAACATTTGCTTTTCTTTTTAATTTTTGTTTCATGTTTTTATTAGTAATAACAATACATTAAAAGTTCATATAACGACTTCGGATCATATTGACCCAAACACACCACTAAGGGTATGTGGTGACAATAAAAAAATACTATATATATATATATATATATATATATATATATATATATATATATATATATATACAGGGTGTTGCAAAATACCTGTTACAACGCTTGGGAGGTGATTCGACAAGTAAAAACAAGGAAAAAATGCCATGTGAAAAAATGTCGAAATCGGCACCGTTTGCGAGTGACAGGCGTGCGAAAATCGCCTCACACCATGTGTAAAGCACAATAACTCAAGAAGGAAGAAAGATATCAATGTCGGATTAAAAGAATACAAAGAAAGTCGTGCCTGACGAATACAATGGTGCAGCAATTGAGGCCCAGTGTAAATTGCGCAAGGGGACTCTCAAAGAAAATGGGGAATCCCCTGATGGAAAATACAAGAAATTTACTACTATTTTCTACATAATGTTGAGATCGGAATGTAGGAAGTAAAAAATGACGACGTATGTCCACATGTCCCACTACTGCTGGGACACCGTCCCACACTCGGGAAATAGGAAATTCACTCGAAAATGACGCTATGCCGTCAAATTACGCTCAGATTGATTTCAGCTAATTGATACAGAAAGACCCACTAGAGGCGCTGTGAGCGTAGGTCAACTGTTACGTATTAGTGTTGGTGGATACTACGTAGAGAGTGTAGTCGACCGTTGTTTTTCCTGTCTTGTTCTGCGTCTCGCAGCGTAGAGTTTAGTCTGGCGTGTGTGTGTGGTTGAATTGCGCCAAGGAATATTGTACGTAGATTACGTATTCCCGTGTTCTTTCTCGGTTTGCAACAACTGCGTGGACACCTGTGTGACATTACGTGGGTGCTAATCACGGTAGTTCTGATCCGTCACTCGGAGGGAAAGTGCCCCTGTTGCTGGGCAGTTCTCGAACAGGACAATGGTGGAGTACTCTACCCACGAGCTTGCTGATATGCATCTCGTTTATGGAGAGGCAAACCGAAACAGCCGTGAAGCACGGCGTTCGTATCACGAACGTTTTCCCAATAGGCGGTTACCAACACATGCACTCTTTCAAAGACTTGATGCTCGACTGCGTGAAACTGGATCTCTACTACCCCGTTGGTGTGATTGTGGAAGACCCCGCACTGTGCGGACTGCAATTTGCAGACGAGTTGTTGGACGCGATACGAGACCGTCCTGACACCAGCACACGTGTCATTGCTCGTACTCAACAAACCCACCATAGCAATGTGTTCCGCGTTCTTCAGGAGGAGGGATTGCACCCATACAAATTGCATAAGGTGCACCACATACTGCCCACGGACTTTCCCCTACGCATGGATTTCTGCCAATGGTACGTGCAACAAACTCTTGCCATTCCAGATTTCCCAACAAGAGTTTTGTGGACCGATGAGGCAATATTCACCAGGGACGGCATGTTCAATAGCCACAACAGCCACGTCTTGGATATGGACAATCCGCATGCAATCATTGTGCGCCATCATCAACATAGGTTCGCAGTGAATGTGTGGTGTGGCGTAGTAGGTGACCACTTGATAGGCCCGTACATTTTGCCCTCTACTTTGTGTGGTGGAAATTATCGGGTGTTTCTACATGACGTATTACCTGAACTTTTGGAAAACGTGCCACTGGCAGGTAGACAACGTATTAGGTTTCACCACGACGGCGCCCCCGCACATTTCGACCGGGGAGCCAGAGTCTTACTCAACGATATTTTCGGCGATCGTTGGATTGGCAGGGGTGGACCTTTACCGTGTCCACCTCGTTCCCCCGACCTCACACCACTGGATTTCTTTGTGTGGGAACAAATGAAAAGGCTCGTGTATGAAACTCCTGTGGAAAGTGCTGAGGATCTCGTTGCTCGTGTTAGTGCCGCTGCTGGTACAATTGTTGACATGCCAGAGGTATTTGCGCGTACCAGACAATCAGTGCTTCGCCGATGCCATCTTTGTCTTGAAGTCAATGGCGGACATTTTCAACAACGTCTCTGAGTATACCGGTGTTTGTGATCCCCTATCAGCACCGCATAGTGTCCTTTAGTGAAAGGTGCGATTGAAGATGCTGGATATCGCTGTACTTCATACCGTTGATCTGCATGTGCGGAGGTTGTGCGCTTCTCAGTGGAATCCCTTCCAGATGTGCTGTGCCTGGAAATGTTACATGCCTTCGAGGATTACCCACTTTCTTTGGGGAGCTCTCTTGTAGTATATGTATATGTACAGCCTGACGACATTGTTTAACTTTTGTTTCTCGTACTGCAAAGTAGTGTGTCAACATTAAGGGATTGAAAACGTTTTTTTATGATTTTCCCGTATTTTTTTCCATTTGGGATGGTGTCCCAGCAGTAGTGAGACATGCGACAAATTGTTTTTTTTTCATCTTCGTACCGCAATGTGAACCGTGTACAACAGGAGATTTGCAGTTATTTTCCTATTTCCCGGGTGTGGGACGGTGTCCCAGCAGTAGTGGGACATGTGGACATACGTCGTCATTTTTTACTGACTACATTCCGATCTCAACATTATGTAGAAGATAGTAGTAAATTTCTTGTATTTTCCATCAGGGGATTCCCCACTGTCTTTGAGAGTCCCCTTGCGCAATTTACACTGGGCCTCAATTGATGCACCATTGTATTCGCCAGGTACGATTTTGTTTGTATTATTTTATTCCGACATTGATATCTTTCTTCCTTCTTGAGTTATTGTGTTTTAAACATGGTGTGAGGCGATTTTCGCACGCCTGTCACTCGAAAACGGTGCCGATTTCGACATTTTTTCACATGGCATTTTTTCCTTGTTTTTACTTGTCGAATCACCTCCCAAGCGTTGTAACAGGTATTTTGCAACACCCTGTATATATATATATATATATTCTTTTGAATATCCAAGCAACCCACAATAAACATAAAGTCACGGGAGTGCAGCTTTGTGCAAAATTTAATACAAGAATTATATACACATAAAATATAGTTTCGGGTCAATATGACCCGAACACAACAGCAGGGGGTTAAGCCCACTTTATGCACAGTAAGGCTAATGTGGACTGGCCCTAGAGTTTAAATTGGGATATGAATCGGGACTGGACCTACAGTTTAAAGTGGGATCCGAATCTCAGTGTGTCTCCACCATGTATCAACCCAGGACCCTTTGATTACAAGGCGATGAGGTTACAATTATGTCATCAGGGAGGCCCCAGCACCAGTTTTTCATTAGGTTTTTTTTTTTAACAAGTGTGCTTTTTCAGTCTTTAGTTCGAACACGAATCAGGGCGATCTTGTTGCTATCTATGCAATACTTTCATAGGTACCTGCAAGTAAAAACAGTTTTCTTGTGAATGGGTCTGTGCCCGCCTATACCCCCACTCCCCCCTCCGGCTACCCAGTCGACTTGTTCTACTGAAATCAGATAATTCCTTTACTGGATGCAAAGAAAAGAGCAGGAAAATAGCAATGGGCAATTTGCATCCAGTGCTCGAAGTGGGGAAAATCGGGAAGATGCCATCTTCCCCCTTCCTCCCCTCAAGCTGGGATAATTTGCAGAGGCATTCCCTCATCTGTTTCGTTGCCCTCAAGGTTCAAGGAAGCATTCCGTAGGGATTCCACTTCAAACCCTGTCTGCCTCACAATCTTTCATACTCCTTGTACTTGGAATTTGAAATGACAGGGTGATGCGCCGACGTCTGTATTACTAATGTCAGTGACAGGTGTCATGAACTTTGTAAACATACCTGAAGGCAAGGTCCATAGTCAAGGGATCTTGCCTGAGGGTAGGGAACAGGTTCTTCAAACTTCCTGAGAGGAGCACATAGGTTCTGTTCTCCTAACTTATACCTGAATCACTCAAGACTAGATTTCCTATTGGAATTTTCAGTTGGACTTGCACTAAAGTCCATTCTTTTCCACTACGAAGTGGATGTAAACAAAAGCACGTGTTCTAGAGAAAGCCAGTACAGCCCTATTAGTGGATTCTAGCAGTAGTCCCTCCGCAGACCTTTTGCACCCTGATAGTCGATTCAATACCGTGTGGTACTGGCTCAGCAGCTAGTTTTCGCCTAGCAAGCTAAGAAGATGCACGAACTATTTGAAGTACGTTGTAGGATGTTATTAACAATTATAAAAAATAAAGGGATTAAAAGAAAAGCATGGGCTAGAAATTGGATCGAAAGAAATCATGGTAATCAATGTGTACTCAACAAGCTTTTTAATGAACTCGGCTATTTATATTCAATATTCATATATGAGATTCACAGGATTCATTCATAAAAAATTCATTCAACTAAATATGTCAAACATTTAATGCACTGGCAATAATAAGTATTTTCGTTGTCGACTAATCACATTTGTTGTGTACAAATGTCGGTTGGGATAAACTCCTAAATATTAATGAACATGAATGCACATCATCTCTGTTACTTTTTCTTTCATTGAGCAGCGAACAAATACAACCAACACTCGGAAACCGCAGACAAAAAAACTTTCCCATGCCAAACTCTCAGATTATCTTCACATGACCAAACCTTTGCTCTGATTGGCAGTTCCACAGAATCTAGCATAGAAAGCCAGTTGCAATTAGGACACGGTTTAGTCGTCAAAACCAATCTAGCAGCCAGCCTGCCAGCCATCATTTCCAGTCAGATAGCCAGTCCATTGTCAACTAGGGCATTCCTACTGGAAATCCAGTTTCGTGTGATTCGGCTTTTATATTTAGTTCAGCGCTTGAGGTGGAAATTGTTAGGTTCACATATATGTGTGTGGGGGGATAGTGCAGCATTGATGTCTTACGCCTAAAATAGGGGTTTCTACTTGATGTGACGTATACAATACACGGAATAGGTAAAAACGTGTAAAATACTTTTTAAAAACTTGTAAAACACGCAAAAACTTGAAAATCCACAGATTTTTAGCCGTTTCAGAAAATTACAACGAGCGAACGGATTTATATGTAGTAAAAATGTGCTAAATAGGTAACTACATATTTAGTTATTTTCTCCAAAATATGGAGTTAAATATGGCCTTAAAATTGTAAAAAAAATACCTTTTCGGTAATAAAAGACACTATACGAAGTACATAAAATACAGTATGCTTACATTGACATTAATTGTAAAATAACACAAAATGTGTTTTCATTATCTGTTTCCAAAACAATGAATAACAAATTTTTGTTGCAAGTGTTCGAACGTGAATTTCTTTCTGTTGTATCTTAGGATATGGATTAATTTTGACTAAAACCACGTTCAATATTGCAAGAAGTAATGGGAGTATATTTCAAATTTGCCAGTTATTCGCAAGAAATTCACCCAACCCTTTTGGTCACACGGGGATATGTGGTTATTGCGCAAATATGGAGTATATGTTGAAAAATATTCTGAGATATGGAAATAATATGTAAACATAACTAAAATATGTGAAATATGAGCCAAAATCTAATATATGTACAAATGGAAAATAAAAACTTATTTTTGTTTCGAGTCTACATGCCATGATGTGCAACATATAAATCCGTTTCCTGATTATAACATGCACACAGTCCACAAATGCCATATTCTTCATTATTTGTTATTACATTTATGTATTATTTAACTTCCTGTCATAAAGGAAAACAGTTAACGAGACGTTTGGTGGTTGCATGAACACGAAATTCGATTTTCGTTTCTGTTGAGTCGATGGCTGATTGATAAAGGTATATTTATTATTTTTTCCTGGAGTTTCGGAATATGCTCATGGTCACTTTCAATCTACATTGTGCAAATTTCCCATTTTGAAAATCTATTTTTTTCTCTTGTCCAAAACAGGTTTTCCAAGAGCAGGCAGTGACCTCGAATCCTGACCCTTCTAAAACAAGTGCCATTGCCCGAGATGCTCTTCACAAGGCTGTGCAGGATTTCGAGGAAACTCTGGAACGCTCTCACAAGAAAAGGGATGGAGCCCTGCACTCGGATTCTTTGACGCCCCACAACGAAAGTCTAAATTCTACATCAAAAACTGGTAAGTTTTTCACTCCAAAATTTATCTTTGCCTTACCTTATTCTACTTTTTCCTGATAGTTCTTTTTTTTCTTTCTTTCAAAAATAGAGTTTAGTTTAATAGTTTTGGTTCGTGGTCCTTTCTGTTTTAAACTATCACATTTGTTGGATGAGATTTTTTTTAAAATCCTTGTTTACGGTACCTTAACTGTTACAACAGAAATGAAAATTGCCGAACTCCGTGGCAGAGTGGTTAGCACAGCGCGCTAGGACGCCAGGGGTCCAGCGTTCGAATTCCGGTCTGCGTATGGGGTGTTCTTTGTGAGTCCCCCCTTATCAATTCCATCATATCTTCGCGATGAGAAGTGTGAGTGTCAGAGAAGCGAAGTAAAATAAACACAAATCATTCAATCAATCAAACAGAAATGGAAGAAAGGTCAAATAAATCAGAGGACATAGGAATTGTAGCTTGCCTGGCGACGTGATTCGAATAAGTGTTTTTGGGTTACCGGCCAGGTTAAATCGGCGTTAGCGCTATAACTGGACAAGTTTAAAAACAAGACGCTGCAAATAGCTGTTGCGCAGCTCACACCACATTTCCCCACTCCATTCTCAGCAGCGACGTTGGTTCGCAGTGTTGCAGCCTGGAGGGAGGGGAATGGTCTGAGGATTTTCAACGAAATTTGTATTAGCTTTTTCCTGGGCAGTTTTCTACCTGTCGGAGTACAGAACTTCAGCTCACCTTTCGCCAACGACTCTTTTCCTTCTTTTAAAACTTGAACTCCCCGATGGCGCAGTGGTAGCGTCGTCGCCTTGTAATTTAAGGATCCCGGGTACGATTCCCGGTGGAGGCACATAGTGGTTCGGATCCCACTTTAAACTGTACGTCCAGTCCCGATTAGCCTTACTGTGCATAAAGTGGACTTATAAAAACAAATCAATTCAACCCAATTCTTTTAAAACTTGAGAAACAATCCATTTAGATACTCCCGTGGCGGCGCTTGTGGACTCGACAACATTATACTTAAGTTTATGTAACTACTTCTGATTTCGCAAATATGTTGCAACATTGTAAACAATTTCTCTGACCTGTTCTCTAAGGGGCTTTCCAGAGCAGATTGTGGATTTCGTTGGACCCGGCATGATTTGATTTTTGCATTTCAAAAATATGCAGCCAAGAGTAAAGAGCAAGAACATTTCAGTGCTTTAAAAAAAGAACACAGCAAGCGTGTTATCAGATTGCCTTCTCGTAGTGATTGTTGTACAATAAACAAAATAACCCCTACCCCACTCGGCTTTTTTTTAAAACACCAGGCCACTGCTCGATGTCGCATTCAGAAAATGAAGTCATTCGCCCAGTAGTTTCTCTTCGTTATAAACGTCAACGTGCGTGCGTAATACTACAGTTTACGAACCGCGCACCGCACGCATTTTCAAAGACCGGATTAAATCAAGTGAACCACTCATAAACTGATATGAGCCGGCACCGACAATCTACACATTAAAAATAGTTTGTCATATTTGTTTTAGCTTAACTCCACTCGTAGTCTCAAGGCCAGACCAGTATGTAGAAGAGCGGTGGGAAGGATGACGTAATAGGAAGTGCTCCGCAGTGATCTGCACATATCGGGACTTAACTTGTCAAGCTATAACACCAATTTAACCTGGCTGCGAACCCGAGAACATTTGTTCAAATCAGAGGACAGCAAACGTTTGATCGGCCTTTGTTGGTTTGGAGATTATGGTCACAAGCTTTTTAATCCTGGGTATTAGGTTCGAATCCGGGGCAAGACGTAATATATTTTTATTTCAGTGTTTACTTTGTCACCCACTTAATAATCTTAAGCCATAAAACAATAACAAAATAACTGTAATAAATACAAATATGAATAATTATAAAGCCCTATCCTTCAATCATCTTAGCACCAAAGACGCTTTTCGCCACTGTGTATTTATAAAAAGATGGTAATGATGTTTTTAAAGGCGTAAAAGAAAATGGAAACTTTGTTTACTAACAGTGATAACGTTGCCATGTAGATTTCTTTGTTAACAGTTATCACTGCTCTTTGAAATCTTATCGACGCCATTAAGCACCTGATTCTATCAGCACGTTGTGTAAGAATTCTAGATTACCTGGGTAAAATGTCCCGTGTAATTACATCGGTTATGCAAGGAAGATATAGGGGTTGTTAGAGTTAGTGTATTCTTAATTCTTCCGGTATTGGTTTCATGTTACTTGACATTATTGCTCGGGTGAACATCCGCTGTGATCAATATTGATATGAAGTGTGTCCTAGAGTGATCAACTGCTGTTGGCCCTTGTAGAAGTAGCAGATATGGGTAGTCACTTAGAAGGAGGTATGTTGTATTAATTTCTGCTTGTTACGGTCGTTTGTGTTTGAAATTGGTGCTTGATTTAGTCACTTAAATGAGAATTAACCACAACGTTGGCCAAATACTTGCTTTGCCACACTGTTTAAGGCTGAACTAGTCTGGTATTGGAATCGAGAGGAATGTTGGAATTTGATATCTGGCTAGATGAGTCTGATAGACGAGACAATAATAATTTAGAATCACTAGTGCGCACCCAGGAGACGAACGCACAAAATGTATCTTCGTAGAATGATATTAAGAGGTTCTTTCATACCTTACAAAGTCTCCTTTCATGTTGCTGGTGCTGGATTGTAAAGTTAAATAATTATTGTGTACGTTTTTTTTCCTTAATTTTTCGTGGTTTGTACTACGAATTGAGTCATTGTGTATTGAAAATAATTTGGTTTAAAATTTTTAAGACTGAAGATGCTAATTAATGTAATTGAAAGACTTAACGACTCTCTCATGGTATGAAGAATGTACTATTTTGTTATATATGTTTATGGAGCTTAATTTTAATTGAAGGTTTATAGTTAGTTTTAGTCGCCAATAGCAGACGAGCGCCCAACCCCTTTGATTAGACAGTGAATGATGGCCGCCGAATAATCGATCAACTTGTGAAACATGAATGAACAAACGTAGTGGACACGACACATCCATGCCTTACCCAATATTTATAGCGCTAACCACTCAGCCACTGAGGCCGAAACCTAGGGAATACGTCTTTACTATTTATAGCGATGGACGAATTCTAATCTCACGCGGATAATGAAGATTCGGATACCGAATCCAGGTTCAAGAGGTTCGGATACTCAATCTAGGATTCGGAGAATTCGAATTCGAACGCCCATCCCTATTCATGCACGTGGATGAGAGGTCATATGTCGGCCTTCTTGCCGGATTGGTCTCATAGTTCAAACCCTGATCAGGCATAGGTTTGTCATTATGTTTGTCCAATTAGCAATTTATGCAGTTCATCTTCCATCCTGCTAGGAGTCCCGGATTCAAATCCCGACCTGGACATGGATGTTCTTTGTGAGTGTCCTTTCATCAATTTCATCAATCATCTTTTAGCCATAAGTGGTAGAAAAATGATGTAAAATAACCAAATTCTATTAATCATCTTCCATTTTCATCGTTGCGATTACATCAAGAGGTAGAAAATTATGTAAAATAAACGAAATTAGAGATAAATCGAGGTGGACGGGACCCAGATTATCTGAAATTACAAAAACTCGGACTATAAGAAATAAGCTGTGGAAAATTGGAAGAGGCGAAAGAAAAACAACATAACAAAAACTACAGCATGTGAAAAATGGGATATACTGTATTATTGTGAATATTGTACTTACATTACTCAGTACAGTAGTAATAATGATGTTAGGAAAGATAGTTAAACAATATTGAATTGACACTTGAAAGCAATGGTCAAGTGTCTTCTGCTTCAGGATGTTGCATTGATTCCATTCACATACTCAGTTATCTGAGAACTTATCAGAAGAAAATTCAATTTTTTTGCCTCCGATTGTACAGACCATCCGATTATCAAGACTCGACTATATGTACTTGCTCCAGTTCTGTGAATTTGAAGTTTCTACTTTGAACTGGAACGCATATACATTTGTAAAACAACTCCTTTCATTTAGACTTTAGATTATGAAAGAACGCATAATAATATTATATAAAGAACGTGCTGAATATTCAGATGTTCTGAATAACAATAAAAAGGCAGTAAAAAGCTAATGAGGTAAACATGAGAATAGGATACGATGCTTCAGCGATTAACAAATTAGCTCTTCATTTTTTTCAAGGCATTTTCTCAATGCCAAGGACATTGAGAGCACATTAATGGCTCGTTTCAGCATTAATATTTTGATCGCCCTAAATTAAATCAATAACCGACCCAGTATGAATTCTGACAACCACTTTTCGAAGTGATCTTTACGTGAATGCATTAATACACTTCTGTTCATTCATTTATCCAGAATTTTTAATAATCAAGGTTCAGATATACATTTCTAGGGGAGGGGATACTGAATGTAAATTTAGTGTAAAAATAACCACAAATTATGCTTTTGTGAATAACTAAAGCGACGAAAAATTTAGGAGATGCTATTAGGGGCTGTTGATGGTATATGGATGATAAATCAATGCTTCTCTGCTATCATGTTGCTTTTCATACTGATGTTTAGAACAATGACTTCGAGTAAATTTTATTTGCTTTGATTTTTATTATTTAGCGTCGCTTTTATGCCACTTTTGGCTAATTGCGACGATGAGGAGTGATGATATGATGGAATTCAGGAAGGGACACTATGAAGGAACATCTTTGGCTAGGCCGGGATTCGAACCCTGAATCCCTGGTGTCGTACCGGAGAAAATATTGTATCGGGGTAACTACTACATTAATTTTATTATTTGATCAATATTTTTACTTTTATTGTATGCGTTCAAATGAGTTGGCTTCCATTGTCTAGTTTCTAGCGGAGCAGAGAACTTGAATTCAAATCCACCAGGAGGCATTAAACTCTGTTCCGGGAATCTGTGGAGCAAGGCCACGCATAATGGTAGAGAAGGGGAGAAAGAGAGTGGACGGAGCGAAGCAGTACGCGCTGCTGCTATCAGCTTGTAGCTGCAGCCGCATTTTCCTCTTCATGCACGCACTTTCCTTCTCACGCGTTCATTTGTCGAGCCCTCTTGAGTCACTACTTGCGCAGAGACATGTTTTCGTTCGCTTGCTCCAAAGATTCCTGAGATATAGTATACGTCATTAATCATTCATTTTGATAATCATGGTTAGACAACGGTAGAGGCCTCCCATCAGCCCCTCCCTTTGGTGTGTCCTTGTATAGGTGGGTTTCATGTGACGTCAGAATTCGCACCGCCGCCATGTTTACGGCCGAGTTGTTTGCCGTCTGCAAGGAAATACCCATCACGTAGGAGAATGGGATCCATTCTCTTTGCACATAGCGTTCGTTACACCTGCGCCAACTGTACGTTTGTTGTTAGTACTGTGTAAAATTTCGGTAACATTGCATACAATTAATGACAATGTTGTGCCATCTGGCGGTAATTTTTCTTGTTCAAGTTCTTTGCACAGTCGACACAAAAATATATGGAGAACAGGCGAAGTTTTGCGGTGTAGATCCATATGAACTGGACGATAACGAAATGAAAAAGGGCCTAAACCTTTGGCCAACTCTAGTTCACCCAGCTACCTGGAATCAATTCGTTTTCGTATTTATTAGTGGCTCGGATTCGGCTTGAAATATTTACATCCAGTACAGATTTGCTAATATTTTCAAGGCTTTGTCATTATCGTCTCTTGTTTCCTTTTAAGGTTTGTTCAAGCGCTGTAACTTAAAATGTTGAGTTGCTCAAAAACAGTAATGTCACTCCTTGCTTTAACAACTTTGGATATGCTGGCCTCCATGGCGGAGTGGTTAACACAGTGCGCTACGATGCCAGGTGTCCCGGGTTCGAATCCCGGCCTGGGCATGAGTTTTCTTTGTTAGTTTCCCTTAATCAATTTCATCATATCATCACCCTTGTCTTCATGATTAGCCAAAACTGGCAGAAAAGCGAAGCCAAATAAATTTGGGATACTTTGATGTATCATTAATATGTTTTAATCAAGCAGTGCTTTTTTCTCTGACAGTACACAAAGCCTACTACCGGCACATTTTCTCATGGATCGGTTAAATATAAATAATCAAGTACAAACGTAAAATTATCAATATGAATTTAACGTTGAATGTTATCATATTTATCGGAAGTATCAACAGCTTTCTAACAAACAAAAACGAAGAAACACTACTTGAAGAAACACTACTTGCAACACACCAGCTTGATCCATTTGTACTAAAAGTCACAGAGAAAGGTGATATATGAACTTACCTGAGAGGAAATGTTCACTCCACAGTCTGTAATGTTTGCTTTGTTCATTTATGTTGGCACAATTTATTCTCGCCAATCTTCAGATCAACAATTATCGAGTTCCTTGACGTGAAGCGCACTTTCTGTTCTTTCTCGGAAAATTGGAGGATAAACGTTTCTGTTAAAACAATCTAATACTGCCCAATGTACCATCGGACACAAGGGTCAAATCTCCCGCCCGCCCGCTTGAATTCCGTCATGTTGACAAGAACAGGCTTCAATCATGGCTGCTCGATCCCACAATGCAACAGTTTGTGACATAGATGAAACACCTATAGAACAATTAATTTCCTTCCAAAGTGCCTCCTCGATGAAGCAGGGGTAACGTTGTCACCTTGTGATCAAGGGATACCGGGTTCAATACCCGGCGGAGGCGCGTAGTGGTTCGGATCCCACTTTCTAAAGTCCCGATTAGCCTATCTGTGCCTTATATAGACTTATAACCCAAAAATTCGGGGCTCCCCGATGGCGCAGTGGTTCGGATACCACTTTAAACTGTAGGTTCAGTACCGATTAGTTTTACTGTGCATAAAGTGGACTTAAAACACCAACTCAACTCAAAAACTCATTTCCTTCTAATATTTGAGTACGTTCGTGGCAACCGTTTTTACTTTCAAGTCGTTCACACCTTTAAAAACATTCAGTGCAATCCATCGATCAAATCTTTTATTAGTAAGATCTTAAAGAGTTCAATCAAATGTAAAATCCTCCTCTTCCTGGAAACCAGAAGGGTTGAACAGGTCTCGACTCTTGAGCACAAGATCCGGTTCACCTACCACCCTCACACGACCAGGGAAAAAAGGAACTCGGCGTTACAAGTTCAATCATCAAATCATACACTTCCGTGAGTCAGGACTGTCTCAGGTGTTTTATCCTTGCAGTCTCCCTCAACCCTCCCCACCTTTCTGCTTGAGTAACTTGCACGTGCTTGGAGCTACCGTGCTACCAATTCACAAAGAATATAAAGCGGATTGGCACATCCTTCCGAATCACGTGGTACGTTTACACGAAAACTCGTTTTTTCCCCTGGTATTGCCCGGCTGCTCGGTCGCTCATGCACGCAATTCATTCGAAGACGTTCGTTGCTTGACAGCGTCTTTCGGTGCAGCAAACCTTGTTCGCAGTTATACACGTAGAGCGTCGTGGCGAGTTGGATCGCACTGTCGCAGTGGCGAAAACATTGCAATAAGACATTGTGG
The DNA here is from genome assembly GCF_977018435.1 of Lepisma saccharinum. Taxonomy (NCBI): domain Eukaryota; kingdom Metazoa; phylum Arthropoda; class Insecta; order Zygentoma; family Lepismatidae; genus Lepisma; species Lepisma saccharinum. Next base: position 19,768,700 of record NC_139230.1, on the reverse strand, counting down.
TGCTTTGTTGGTGTGGTGTAATTGACCTCAGGCATTTCTAAGGTAACTGTTTCACGCATTTCTCCTACAGATGGCACCCCAAATGCACTCCGGCGTACGGACTCCACATCGTCTGTATCGAGCATGTCCACTGTGTCTAGTCTTGTAGTAACTGTGCACCCAAGCATACATCACATTACGGATATTGCCATTGGACAAGATTCGGACGTTGCAAGTATCGGAAGTGCGGCTTCTGGACTGAGCACTGGAACATTACAGGTAAGGTTCTGTTGTTTATCAATTACATTGTGCTTTGTTTTATTTATCAGATACAGATACATTCGCGATAAATCAGTGCACTTAATATCCGTTGTTGTTATTGGAAACAATAATTACAGTTAGTGCTTTAGTTCGAGGAAGAGATATGTGTTGTAGCCAGGGTTGTTAAAGTTCCAGGAATTTTAAATAAATTCAATTCCGATCCAGGAGAGAAAATCAGCAAGCGTAAATGGGTTCTGGACCGTAAATAACTTTTCCATCTGTAAAGTATTTCAATTCGGTCCAGGAACCCTCTTTCCGAATCAATTTAAATACGGTCCAGAAACCTATTTTCAAAGAAACAATACGCAACTTGAACCGAATTTAAATTGTGCGAGATAAAATGTTCCGGTCCTTCTGCGGAATCCAATAGAACCCATTATAATTTATTGGTTCCTGGACATTTAACAACCCTGGTTGTAGCTACCAACTCTGATCCAGTCCAGACTTTCGTGTAGGTGTTGCGTGTAAGAAAGTAACTTGTTTTCGTCTTACAGTTTTCTGTCAATATTTATTTGTTGTCCAAGGTCTTTGTTGTTGCCGTAAGTAATAATCTTGCTTCCTGTAACTGACAAGATTTTTCAACTGATGAAGTTCCTGTATTGTGTAACTAATGTTGAAATCTTCGTATGATTTCAATTGTTATTGTTTTTCGCCTCTCATGCCCGCAACTTTAGCAGACTGTGATAAAAAAATGCTCTGGTTTTAAGGTTCAATGACTTTATAATGCCATCAAGAACTATGATGAGCCCTTAGGTGTCCTATCGCTGTTTTTTTTTTTTCAAAAGCAGCGTTTTTTTTTAGCGTTGCTCTTGTCAAATTTGACCGGGAAAAAATTAACATATTACGAATCTTGGTTGATTTGGTGTTTTAGGTCTACTTTATCCATAGTAAGGCTAATCGGAACTGGACCTAAGTTTAAAGTGGGATCCGAACCACTATGAGCCTCCACTGGGTATCGAACCCGGGACCCCTTGATTACACGGCGAACGAAGCATATCTAGCACCAAGTGGGGGAGTTATCTACACATGTTACTATTTTATATAAAAATAAAACTGCTTCCGATCATTAGACTTGCCCACCATAATGAATGCTGACTAGATTATATTAACGGAAGGGGTATACATAGACGCCAAGGCTAAAGCTTGAGCCCTGGACCATAGGTGGTAAAATCGCAAGTCGACTGGTCAGAGAGGCGGTAGTTTTGAAGCTTATTGTCACCCGAAATTTCTTATTAAATTTTATTTGCAACTTAGTATTTCTTTTGTTTGAATTGTTGTTTTAAATCCACTTTATTCACAGATAGGCTAATCGGGACTGGACCTACAGTTTAAAGTGGGATCTGAACCTCTGTGCAATTTGCCGACCGGGTATCAATCCCGGGACTGCTTCATGGGGCCGTTTACCCACTGTACCCCCTCGAGAATTACGTCGATTTTTTTTAATCGACAGATTTGAATGTTTTACGTAATATAAAAGCGGTTTCAGCTTTAGGAAAGCACAAATAACTGGAGATATTGGATCCCAAAGAATGGCCCACGTAAGTTAAACCTGTAATTTCAGAGTATTTTCTCCGCTTTTTGTTAGTATAAACTGTTTGTATGCATACTAAAATGGCGAGGGAACACGTCGAAAATAACTATCAGTACAAAACTTGCAATCCTAACCTAACTACGTAAAATTATAGCTGCTGTTGTGGAAAGTCGTTTTGGGTGCTATATTCACTTGCGCGAAGCATTCGGGCTACGCGGTAAAGTAACACCCCAAGATAATAGACGTACTTTACTTCACAATAACACATTTCCGAGAGCTAAAATCAACTGAAAACGTTGATAAACAACAAAATCTTCATAAACCTTTCAAAATATTTCACTTTCTCCAGGGGGTACAGAGGGTCAAGGGTACCCTGCTGGATTACAAAGCGACGACGTTATTAGTACGTCTTTCGTATTTTTTCTTTTGTCACTTTTCAGCTTCTTTAGACTAATCGTGACGATGAGGATGAATGTTGATTAGACGAAATTTTGAAGGGAAACTCTCAAAGAAATGCTCGTGTCCAGGCAGAGGCTCGAACGGGGAACCTTCGATATTTATGACTTAGAGAAATAAATGTAGCAGGATTGCTCTTTGGTGTGTAATTGTACTATGGAAAAATTGAAATTACCTTACTTATTTATCTAAACCGCCCCAAGTGGTTGTCTCATGTATCACCACCAAAAGGTCCTGTCGAGTCCTGTCCTTGAATTGATTACATGTACATTACATTGATTACATCTTCGTGATTGGCTTAAAAGAGAAGGAAATGCATTGTTGAAAAGGAAGCTACGATATATCTCAACCAAATATAACATGTCATGGAAATGTGACCAGAGGCTGTGGATTCATAAAATTATATTACATTTCTGAAATCAGTTCAAGTCGAGATGAGATTAATATTTATTTGCTGTTAAATTATCAGTACGCACTATCGCAGTCACTTGTAAAATACTGAAAAAGATAATGCAGATTAGTTTGTCAGATTCAAATCGTATTCGGAAAGTAATGAGAACGTATGTTCGAATTGCGGTACGGACGTTTCTCCTTTCCAGTTAAATTTTGAGTGGAAAGGGATACTACTAGTGATAAACCTAGGCCCCTCCTTAGCCTTTGCCTAGCAGCTAAGGTTTCTCGTTGCAATTAGAGACCCTTTTTGGAGTTTATCCAGTATTTACCACCAGGGGATTTCATTTTATTATTTTTTTTTCCAGATTTTGTTACTCGAAAGGGCTGATCTTTATCCTCATAGTATTTGCATTTGTATTTTTGTTATTTAGCATCGCTTTTCTGCCCCCTTTGACTAATCGTGACACTGAGGAATGATTAGATGAAATTAGTGAATGGATATTCACAAAGAGCATCCATGCCCAGCCCGAGATTTGAACCTGGAACCTTTGGTGGCGACATCGTGCGTTCACAACTCTACACGTTTTGCCACCGAGGCAGAAGGACCTCATGTTTGACACTATCACCTTGTAATCAAGGGTCCCGCGTGAGGCCTATGTACAGTCACGGACGCTGCCGGCTTGTAATGAATACATTGACTTTCAATGAAATCGTTACAAGCCGGCAGTGTCCGTGACTGTACAGTAATTTTATCTTACGCAGAACTCCAGATTCAGTTCCATTTAGCCTACCAGAGCATAACGTAGACTTGAAGAATCTCAAAATAAATAAATAATAAATATATGTAGTTCGACATTAGTCTGAAAAGGAGTCAGAGGTTAGACTAATATTAGTCGAACGACTACGTTGACTAATATCAGTCGAAAAAGTTGAACTAATTTCTTGACTAACGACTAATTAGTCGATGGTGTTCATGGCTAGTAAGAATATGACGGCATGCAGCTGACAATTCATAATTACTGCATTTGGAAGTTAATGTAAACTGTTCTTAACCACGTTCATCAATGATTACATTAGTGTAACGTTTTCTAGGAGGGAGATGGTGGCAGAGTTCTAATGGCGCGCAAGAGATAATTTGGGTGTGAGAAAGAAGTATCATTGGATAAGGGTGGTGGTCTTTCAATTAAGAAGCTCGAGTTAAAATCTCTGTAGAATTCTCAACCCACGTAGTAATAATGTTTGCATTCCTAGTCTTTCACAGTTGGATACGAGCAGGTATGGCAACATGTTTGGTTCAGTGCTACTATTTGTCTTGTCCTTGTCCGCCTCCACGAGACCTGGAAATATATAGCAATCTGACTACTATTTTTATCTGACTCAGTTCGAATCCCGGCATGGATGTTCTTTGTAGACTCAGTTCGAATCCCGGCGTGGGTGTTCTTTGTAAGTGTCCCTTCATCAATTTCATTCTAATCTTCGCGATTAGCTAAAAGTGGAAGAAATGCGGAGTAAAATAAACCAAATCAAAAGCTTATCTAACTCTTAATTTCTGAACATTACGTGAACTATAGTGTAAACTTTTGTTCTTGGCTAGTATTGTGAACTAGTTCGATAGCCGGTAAAGACGCACAGTGCTTCTATCCCACTTTAAACTGTAGGTCCAGTCCCGATTATCCTTACTTTGCATAAAGTGCACTTAAAACACGAACCAAAAACTTTTCTAAAAATCTGAAAATAAAGCTCAAGATTGAAAGATTCATCTTCTGTTTAGCTATATCGTTTACATTGTTATCCACATGTTTGACGAACTTTGTGCTTTGATTCATTGACTCGCTTATTTACTAAACGTACCGACGAGACAAAAGAGCAAAGAAGGATCATGTAATCTCACCTGTAGCAACATTTTCACATGTCGGGAACATAACTTGTGAATCATGGACCTTACCTGTAAGCAATTCCAACATAGCCACTAGAAGATCAAAAGCAGCAGGACGCGGTGTCAGTCCGTACTCTAAAGACAATCAAAAACATTTTTTTTTTGTTTCATTGGTTAGATTCCCTTTCCATCTTTCTCTTTGCCCCTGTTTAAATTCTTTGGTTTTTGTCGACGGAAGTTACAATTGAGTTCGAGGCGAAAGAAAGTTCAGAAAGTTCACAGAGACTTTTCCTGATGCTGCACAGCTGAGATTCATGAGGACAGAGAACAGTGTTTTACCTTGCTCCTCCCTCCATTGTTTTGGCCTCGGATCTTATTCTTAGGTTGCGTTTAGTTCCGCTGGCGAGGTAAGTAACACTGCTGCGTTCGTGTGTAATTTGTTTGCTCAGATTCCAAGATGCAAGCCATCATCTAATTGAAAATTTTTGTTTTTTCAGTACCGAAATATATAGAGATAAGAATTATCCGATATCCAGATAAGATCTTATTCGAGTCTGACTTGCTATTGCAATAAATAATTTTCACATAAGAAACGAGTGTGCAATAACAGTGATCAGGTCTCCAAGCTTGACATGGCGCCTATAACCACTCATTGACAATTTGTGCATTTTTTTTATTTTGTATTTTTTTTAGAAATATTCAAATGTTTTTAAATAATCCACGGCTACCAACCGCATAGTTTTGAATATGTTAATTAACGAACGCAAATAGTGTGTCATTGCCACAATGTTGAATAGTGGTAGTTTAAAAAAAATGTGTGAGGAGCAATCAGACCGTGAGGTTGGAGGAATAATGGATTCTTATAGGTGTTGTAATCTGAAAACCTGAATATGTCATTCATACATCATTTATAACTTCTTGCGTAACACGGTTTTTGCATAGCTTATGTAAGGAACTCGGAGCATGAAACGGCTTACTTTTGTTTAACGTAATGCATTTCCAATGGGTTAGTAGAATATACCGGGTGATCCGTTTGGGTATGGATAAAATAAAATTGATGTGGATTTTTCTTGGTCAAATGTAATTACCTGAAATATTGTATACAAAAAACTGAAAGGTGGGAGTTTTTATTTTTATACACTACTAACAGTTTGGTACAGTTTTCAGTTTTCTACATGGCCTCCATTGCGAACTATGTACAACTCATAACGGTGATTCAATTCATTCCACGTCTGGTGTAACATCTCTGGGGAGGGGGGATTCTGTCGAAAGCCTGTGTGATTTTGAGTTTCAAGTCATCAATGTCTGTGGGTTACTGTGAATATACAGTGCCTTTAAGAAGACGGGGGGGGGGTTATATTTGGGGAGTTGGGAGGCCAAGCAATTGATCCCCCACGGCTACACCAACGACGATTGAAATGTTAGTCAAGAAAATCACGAATCAGTTCAAACTTCATTGTTGCCAACACACTACAGCAAAACTCCCATGTTTCACCAACGAAAACACCAACACGAAAATTTTCCTACTATCACATTTACGTTTCTATTAATGTTTTATTTTATCCATACCCAAATGGATAACCCTGTACTTCAGATGCTCCGTCAGATAAATGCACATATTTATTATTGACGATGGCATGAGGAAAAAATTAAGATAAGGAAGGACTTTGTAATACTGATTCGTTTTCTCATATTAATTTTTTCCCCTGGTATTCGCTGTTCCTTTATCACTGATTTTTTTTGTTTCGTTGTTTATATTTACATTTTGAAAAAAAAAAACTTATTAGTCTAAGAAAGTTAGCTGTGTTTATGCTAATGTTTGAATTCCTCGAGCTCTATACAGGGTGGCGAAAAAGTTCGGAGACTTTGTTTTGAGCAATTGTTCTCGTATTTACTTTTTCTTTAATGTTCGCTGTGTTGTTTTGAATTCCTAGTTTAATTTTACACTAGAAAGTGTTATCGTGTTCACTTCCTCACTGATGAAATGAAACAAAAAGGATTGCCTCTGTTGGTCGCTGAGGATGGTCATCAGAAAGTTCATTTTTCTCGTGAGAAAATTTTCACCGTTGAGAGTGTGCACACTGCACAACCGTCAATTACTGTAGAACGGACAGAAGAATTCCACTGCTGCAATGTTGTTGCTTGCCTTCATTTTCCGGCGTCGGTGATGGTTTGGTATGATATTTGTGTGACGGGAGAAACGTCCTTGAAGTTCTTGAAAAGTTTGTGATTTAGATTTATCTATCTATAGAGCAGTTTTATGCTGTTCAAATATTTTTAAAAAGTCTCCAAACATTTTCGCCACCCTGCATGTAACCTTCCGGATTAATTTCCATCAACTCGTTCTTGTGCAAGTATTTATTGTATTATTGACGATACAACAATTTTCCTCTTGACCTGGCATTTTGACCTGGAACGACTTCAAAAGATTAAAAAGAAAAAGGATGTTGTGAAGCTATCATTACAAAACAAAGTATATATTTGCCCCCTTAGTGACCAGAATTTCCTCGATTTAATAATAATTCTACTTCTACTAGTAGTTTCCCCACTTCGCCTAAAATATGGGATTTAAATGAGGTATTAGATGAAATGGGAAGTCAGGATTGAGGGATTCTGCTTTGATTAGACGTTGAGCTGGATCAGCCAAACTATTGGAATGCGTGACTCGTTAATGGTAATTTGTTGCGTAATTTAAATACACGATGTTGTTGTATATATTGTTCTTACTATATTTATTTCTCTTTCCAGAACATACGTGAGCAGATGGCAGTTAGCCTGGAGAAGATGAAAGAGATGGAAGACAAAGTGAAACAAATTCCCATATTACAGGTAAGAACGTTATTTTTATTTTAATAGTTTCTCATTCATGTATTTAATTTTAATTTTGAAGGCATAGCAGTTAAGATTGACATTCATTTAGATAAGAAAATAAATGAAAATTTCATTGAATAGTATTTTTGTGCTTTTACTTTTTCAAAACCTGCCCATGATTTCGCTTTCATCGTGGGTGAGACAGTTTGCGTGGTTCTCTCATGTTATCTTATATTGTTCTTGTAGAATAACACTGTTATATGCTGTACATGCAGATGGATGGAGGTGCAGCGGTCTTGGCTTATCATTGCGTGATATTTTGTGCTCCACGAATCTTCAGGTGATAGACCTGCGAGCATTTGATTATTTTTTGGTTCTTCTAAAAAGAGAGCGTGATACGGTAAATAGCGTGGAAAAATTCCATAACGGAATTCAGAGTTATCATAAGAGCATTATAAATTTATCTGTGGTGTGTTGCATGTAATACTTTTCTTTGGTCTTTGAAACAAGGCACGTATTCTATAATGCTTCACTGAATTAAAGCTAAAATGGAGTTCCGCAAGTTGTCAGTATACTAAGACATGGAATCAAATCGAAAAACGCCGGCCCCTGTGGCGGAGTGGTTAGCACATCGCTCTACAACGCCAGAGGTCCCGGGTTCGAATTCTGCCCGGGGTATGCATATGTGTGAGTGTCCATTCATCAATTTCATCATATCATCACTCATCCCCATCTTCGCAAATTAGCCAAAAGTGGCACAAAATAGCGATGTAAAATAAAGCAAATCAAATCGAAAAACATGCTTTGCAAGCAGTATTTTTTTCGAAAAGTCCTTACCCGATAACTGCGTTACCATAGAATTTACAGCAATATTAATGAAAAACTTGACTATTGTATTATGTTCGTCGTTTCTGTAGTTTTAGTCCACACAAATCAATTTGGGAGAATCCGTCTAGTTTCTTTGATTGAATGATTGTTTTAAATAATATGGATTTCCAGAAGCAACTCATTAAACTGCAAGAATAGCAAGTGAGACCGTTGTTGTTTTAATATAAAGTGATAATTCTTAAATTACGATTGATTGTTTTAGTTTATTTTACTTTTGTGCCTCTTGGCTAATTTGCGAAGATGGGGATGAGTGATGAAATTGATGAATGGACATTCGCAAACAACCAAGCCCGAGCGGGATTCGAACCCGGAAAATTAAATTACGAAAGTAACAATTTCCGATGACAAATCTTGGCAAAAAGCGAGTATAAGTAACATACTAATGAAACGTTCATTGCATTGTTTCCTATACTCTGAATTTTGACAATCTTCTGGCAAAATTTACGGTAAACTGTTTTTGAATTGTTTTACGTCGCTTTTTCACCTCTAGGTCAATCACGATGATAGTGAATGAATGCTGGCCTCCGTGGCGGAGTGGTTAGCACAGCGCGCTACGACGCAAGGGGTCCCGGGTTCGAATCTTGGCATGGGTGTTCTTTGTGAGTGTCTATTCATGAATGTCGTCATATCTCCACCCATTCTCATCGTCACGATTACCAAAAGTGGCAGAAAAGCGACGCTAAGTAACAAAATTCAAATCAAGATGACAACGAATCAAGAATTTCCAACCAAGAGCCTTTGTTAATTGCATTGTGGGACTTATCGATACGCAGTCGGAATAGCCGGCCCCCGTGGCGGAGTGGTTAGCATATCGTGATACGACGCCAGGTGTCCTGGGTTGGAATCCTGGCCTGGGCATGAATGTTTGCGAGTGTGCGTTCATTAATTTCTTCGTATCGTTGCTCATCCCCATCTTCGTAAATTAGCCAAAAGTGGCACAAAAAGCGAAGTAAAATAAATCAAATCAAAAGCAGTCTGAATAAATTTACCGTCAGTATGTTACCGCTTGTAAGTTTTTATTTATTTTTTGACAGACAAAGCAGGTAATGATAAAATTCTAGAGACAATACACGGTGCTGCGTTATGTTTCAGGATAAGGTGCAAGTCAGCGTCATTTACAATATTTCCCTACCAACTGCAGTTTTTTCGTGACTACAGGATCCTACCAATATCCGCGCAAAGTGATGCAGTGCTCATGTCTACGGTGTCTGTTCAGCATAATGCAGCTGGCATATATGCCTCTAGGCTAAAAACCATTCGTCCTCCCATGCCAGGAGGTTAGACATATTTTAAAACCGTTTTTAAGTCCAGATTTCGAAACTCATTCTAAACTTTTTTTGACGTGTCTGGAAAGGTGGAATTTGACGATAACTATAAGGTTTTAAAGCACGCTTTATTAGTCTTCGAAGAGAAACATCTGTTTCCCCGAAGGATTATGCTTAGATTGCCTTTGTTGTATCACTTACCGCGGTGTCGTTTGCCACCTGTACAGCTGAACGTATAAAGTGTATGTACCGGAAGCCTTCCAGGTGAAAATAAAGTTGAGACAATTATATATATATATATGCTTCAACGTCTGCAGTAGTAGTCTCGTAAAGCGAGTAGTAACCACAATAGGTGCCAGCTGCTCTTAAAACAAAAATATGAAATTAAAGTCGCAGCTTGAGCCTGAATTGCATTCGCGATTAGTTGTAACCAAAAGCGTTCCGAGAGAGAGATTTCTGGAGGTTGTAACAACCCGCCCGAAATATCCTTGAAGTAGTTGTTGTATAGTACTTATATCGATCGCATTGTTTAAATCGCAATGCATTCCTCAGCCACTCGGGGGAGGGGGGGGGGCACATATATTATATGAAATATTTCATGGCAAAGCGTTGTAGTCTTGATATGTCTAGAGTCACTTTATGTCAATACAGTGAGGTTTAATTGCATCATGAAGAGATAGGCTGGCCTTGTGTTTGATAGGCTGCGCTTCTAGTGTTTGGCGTACCGTCCAAGTACATCCTCAGCCTGGCGGTTACTTTATGGGGGTTAGATAGATGAAACAATGCATTTCATAGCAAAGGGGTTGTTGTCCTATACAAGTATATTGATCCTAAGTACATTTCTCTGAATTTGAAGGGGTCGTTTAGAAATAGGCCGGGCCTTTATATATATTTTTTTCTCAAATCTTTCCCGTTCGGGCTAAGACAATACTCATCTTGTCGCATTCTGTGTTGTTTTTGGAGGGGTAGATAATGGTTTTGGATCATAATATATGTTTCTTATCAATCCGACCTGCGTAGTAACGTATGATCTATAGATTGAAGTTTTCATTATGATTCCATAATTTTAAAATAGGCTTCTAATATATTTTCTTTACTATGTTACTCTGTCTTGGTTTGGCATCATTACCACCAATTCAATTCTGAAACCTGATCCTATACCTTCATGTATAAGGGTAGTATTCTATTATCAGATACTGCATTACCTTGTTCTATAAATATATGTCCATCTTGATGATAGTGCCAATCGAACAAAAGGCCATGGAATGAACTTTCCTAGAAAAGCACAGCTTTTGTAATATTAAGTTCCCTGGGTTGCAGTGAAGGGTGTGTTAGTTGGCGACTTGCAAGACATCTTGCAGACAAGCTTACTGATAAGAGTGACAGCTGACATGGCTTGAGGCGCGCCATTTTCAAAGGGATACCTGCCCCAAATGCTAGACTTGTTCTAGTTTAGACCAATAATATCTTGATAATCAGTAGAAATCCACCCTTGGAACAAAGAAGGCATGCATTTCTTGGAAACCTTAATCCATTCTTCCTCCAAGCACATTGATGGCTAATTGAAGGAAATTTCCATCTCCTTAGGGAAAGATCCACAAAATTTGAAAGGATGGGGAGATAGATATTTGCATTCTCAGAACTATGAAAAGTGAGCGGGTTAAACATGCATTAACACTCTAGAAGCGTTTGGTTCTTTCTAACCTTATCCTAAATGTCTTGTTTACTTTTAAAAGCTGGAGCTGAGGTAGACGCTGGTTTAAAAAATTATCTTAGTGGTGTCTAATATCATATAACTCGGAATAAATTTATATACTCGTAGTTATTTATTTGCCTCTTATTTTTTGTGACGGAGAGTAAGGCTCATGCCTTTTCTTACACTCAACCACATACCAAAAGTTTATAATATAATTTGATTCATATATAAACATTGAAAATGTTTCACATCAAACCAGCCGCAGTAAAAATATTTAATTCAAAGAAATACATAAGACATATATATATATATATATATATATATATATAGACACACACATGTACACACGCACATACATAGGTCTATATACATAATAGACCACAACAAATATTTATTAAACATGTAATAATTACTTGACAAACAAAAATCGAACCAGGAATAAGAGTATATAACATCACTCCATAAAACTTTCTCATGGGCCGGTGGAAGCACATAGTGGTTCGAATCCTACTTTAAACTGTAGTCCGGATTAGCCTTTATGTGCACAAAGTGGACTTACAAATAAACTCGTACTTCTGGGTTCAAATCCTGCTCATCGTTGGACCTAGAGAGAGATGGAAAATTAACCAAAACTGTTAAAGACCAATGTTATCATGTCTTTGCCATATTTATTGTCGTAACCATAACCTCAACAAATCACGAGTACTACTTTGTAATTGTGCTTTCTGCAGTTTAAGCAAAGTATATAATTAAAAACTTCAACCCATATTTTAATCTTAAGTACATGTAAGTATTTGAATACTATCATTACAGAATATTTGTATTTGCGTATTTTGTTATTCTAAGTCGCTTTTCTTCCACTTTTGGCTAATCACCATGACGAGTGTGGGTGTTTAAGATGAAATTGATGAAGGTGCACTCATTACCGGATAGTTCATCAGGCCATAATATTTATCATTGTACCCAATGGAGAAGGACTTCAATCGACACTGGTTACATATATTGCATTTCGTTTATTTGAAGTAACTTTTGTACTCTGTATGTTAATCGTGTCGATGAAGATGGACGATGGCTGCATGGAACTAGAACCCTCTCAAGATTGCGAGATCAACCCTTAACCCCTCTTCCACTAGAGCATATAGTAAATACGGTAAGATGACTTTACCAGTAGAATTGAAAGGTACAAATTGAAAGGTACAACTTGTTTTTGTTTATATACACCTATATTACTTTCGAACGGGATATCGCCAGTGTAGTCTTCAATCTATGGAGCCTTACAGCTTTTCTGATCAATTATGGCTGTTTCTCTTATGCAGTAAAGAAACTAGGAAGGAGGTTAATGTCTCGTCCTTTGCTTAATGCGCAAAAAGAATTTCTCAGTTCACATATTAAAGTAATGATTCGAACGAAACTCAGATTCTTGCCAATTGGCTGAACACCATAATGGGCTTCAGTGAAACTGAACGAACGTCGGATGTAACGGTCCTTTGGTATATTGACTGTAGAACTTTCTACGAAGCCAAGCCACCCATTATTTGCGAAATGTTGTTCTCTGTAATAGTTGTCGAGTCAGGCCTTGTAACCAATAAGTGTTTTCATTCTGAGACAAGAGTTCCATAATTCGCATAACATTAAGCTGAACATCAATTTAGGAAATGTGCAAGATATAAAATAGCGGCGCTATCAAAACGTAAGTGGGGACAGAGGAGAAGTATTGATATTTTGGGAGGGGAGATGGGGCAATCCATGAATATCACATGTAACATACGAATTTGACTACTTTTTTTTCTTGTATGCAAACTTGAACAGAGAGTGAGTGGTCTGAATGATTGCTTTTCGCCACTTCTTGTGTGAACTATGAAAAACGAAGCGTATTTTTCATGTAAAATTCAGCATTACCTTTGTCTTTCCTGTCAACAAACGCAAGCAATACTAAAGAGCGCGCAGCAACCAAGAAATATTAGATTCGTCGTTGTCTGTACATTATAGGCAAAGTGGCATACTATGGAATAGACCAGTATTGTTTGTTCGTTTAAGACCACTTTATGTTCAGATAGGCTGGACCTACAGTTTAAAATGGTATATCTACAACTAAGTTTCCCCACAGTGAACCGAGGCTCGATAGCCTTTGATTATATTGATTGAATTGGGTTACTTTACGTCGTTTTTCTACCACTTTTGACTAATTGCGAAGATGAGGATGAGTGATAAGATGAAAGTGATGAAGGGGCACTCGCAATGATCATATCATCACTCATCCTCATCTTCGTAATTAGTCAGTGACAGAAAAGCGAAACCTGGAACCTCCTGGCCCTTGCTTAGAAAGCAGTAGTGTGCATATTCGCGGATTATTGGAGGACACTCTACTTAGTAACTAATTTCTGCCTATTTGATAATGCCATATCGTTATCAAGAATTCTGCCATGCTCCTCTATAAATTTCGATGGATATCGCCTCTTATGGCGGGAGAGGTGCAAGTTAGTAAATGGCATCTTGTAATTCTTGAATTTCAAGTTTCAGAGCTTCCGTCGATACAATCGTAAGGTTGAATCGTTATTTAAAAGTACAGTTACCTCTACACGTTGTAACATGCTTTGAAAACATACGTGGGGATGCGGAGGTAGGGGCCACAAACATTCACAACCTCGGCCATATGTGGACAACACCACGCTCAGGCTGCTTTATTATAGGCTGAACCGTTCCATGCAGGGGCATCGCTGGAAAAATGTCCACATGGCATCACCCACCCAGGGAATCGAACCCGGGTTTCCCTAATGGCATTCAGGCGCCCTACTGATTGAACTACCGCGGCTCTTTTAGAATCACTAATACCTTATTATTATATCGTGATAAAGGTCTATAAAACCGGTCATGTGGGTGAACAAGAAGCATAAATGCCAATAAATCCATTAATGGATGGGAAACTTCTCCCTTGCTTTCTAGCACACTATAAAATATGTCATTCGCCCTGTACTAAATTTTTATGGCTTCCATCTTTCGAAGAACACTTCTGATGTCACTTCCTTTCACTGCGTTCTTGGTAATTACTGTTATTGCCTTAGTAACATCACCCATTAGCCGTCTGGGTGGCTGAGCGTATTGAGTGATGATCCCGCCACCATAGGTTCTGGGTTCGAATCCTTGTCTCTGTATGGTTATTCCTTTGTGAGTGTTCCTTCGTCAGTTTCATCCTCATCGTCGTGATTATCCTAAGGGGAAGAAAAGCAACGTAGAGATATAAGGAAAACCCGACCTCCGTGACGGAGGGGTTAGCATAGCGAGCTACGACGCCAGAGGTTCCGGGTTCGAATCCTTTCCTGGGCATGGTGTTCTTTCTGAGTGTCCCTTCATCAATTTCATCATATCATCATCATCCATCCTCGTCTTCGCGATTAGCCAAAAGTGGCAGAAAAGCGAAGTAAAATAATCAATCAAGAAATAAGAAAAGGTATGAAAACATCAATTACTCTAATTGGGAGATGTGGAGTAACAACGGGCATGTCCGTTGTTAAATGTGCCATCCCGGTTTCAATATGGAATGACTGAGAAAGCTGCGAAAGCGTGCCAGGATTGAACCAGCGACTTCCGGAAAACGAGTCCATGAATTTAAGATATTTGACTAGATAGTCTATTGCCACTGCAACAGGACGGTGTTGGTCGGAAAGCGACATTTTCATTAAAATTGCATTATCGATAGAAGAGGTTATATGTTCATGAAAACACACCATATTATTAAATTGATTGAAAAATTGAAACTAATCGTATAGCATATTGCTTCCCTACCAATTGATTGATTTAGTTTATTTTTGCCACTTTTGGCTAATCGCGAAGATGGGAATGAGTGATCAAATTGATGAAGTACTTAACTTGATGGAGAACTTAACCGCCATGCTTAATATATATACAGTTAGCACTAACATATGATTTTACACACTCATGTAGTAATAATTACTATTTTTTCAGGTTCAACTCTCTGTGCTGAAAGAAGAAAAACGGCTTTTATTGCTTCAGTTGAAAGCCAATCAAACGAACAAAAAACAGATGATAATAACAGACATCGATGATGATGCAAACAAAGGATTGGAGAGTCTTGGCGAGACAGGCGTTGCCACTCCTAGAAACCAGAAGAAAACTGTGCGAATATGTCACCTTGATTCTTCACAGCCTACAATTAATAGTAAGCATTTTTCCTTGAATTCGTTTTTAATTTGTTCTTTTACTGAATAGAGAATACAGTATTTAGAATTGAAATTATATTATTGCAGGTCATGCTAAAGTAGCAGTACAGTAGAAGTCACTATTGAAATTTAATCAGACAAGTCACAATTTCTCTTGTAAACTTTTTTTTGTAATCCCTGTTATGCCTCACTTATCAAAAAAATAAAGAGTTTGTGTGAAATTCGTGCTGATAGAACGCATTTTTCTCAGGCTATCGTCCAGGTGAGTTGTGGGTAGGTTTCCAAACTTTCGAGAATTGACGTCACCCAACAGTGACAATTAGTTTGCCTCCAACACTCACCTGGGCGATAACCCGTAATAATCGCTTCATCATTCTTTGCTAGGAAGAAAGTTCTTATAAAATTGCGATTTGTATAAAAACGTAGTGCAAATATGCATTTGCTTAAGTAAGAGTAAAATACTGATTCTAGAACATTTCCGCTTTTCATGCACCGGTAGTCACTAAATGAAATGTACTTGTTTAGTGATAAGTGGCCTCGAAAGTGCTCTACAATGATATCAACTGTGTTGCAGCAAGCACTGCCGTTAGTAACACGTTGCCTAAATTACAACAATAACTCTTAACTTTTCGTTACCTTGATTCATTCAGAAGAGAAGGATTAATTTAAAAGGACACGACATGCTTTGTGTTATTTAAACTGTAAAGTTACATTATGAAAAGATGCATTTCAAAGAACAATTGTGATATGTGTAAAATGTTATGTCCTCATTGTATGGAAAATAACTGTAGCGGGTTACTTTTTTTGAAGCAAAGTAACTGTAATGCTTTACTTTTTCTGATTAACTTGCACAATTCTTGAGAAAAAGCTGATGAACAAGTAAGTTGCAAACCTCATTAGGAGGCCCTAGGGTAAGGCATGAAGGTACAATTGTTTTCCATAATCAACTTTATCAATCCATGATTTAGCCTTCGAAGCTAGAAAAGCGATGTAAAACAACGGCATTAGAAGAAACACCAATAAAAACTCACTTTTGGTCTCCTATGACCAATTGGGTACTGTTATATTTGGCGAAGAACTGTAGTATTGAAGTTAACAGCCTTCTCTTTTCCCTCTAACAACACTTGGGATATTTTTACCTGCAAGGAACAGTTAAGTTTCTTCTGTACTGTCTGTGCAAGGAAAGGAAACACCGGTACATCAGGAAGCCGTGAAATAACGGGATACAATTTGAGGAGAAAGTGGTGGGGGGAAGGATTTCCGCTTTCTCGGAGGTTTCGGAGCAAGATGAATGGAAGCATCACATTTTTTTGTCACGACATGCTCGAGCTGACGAAAAATGTGGAAATTGTCACACATGCCTTTCACCTCATCTTGTAAATGGCACAGTAATTGGAGAAATTGGTTTTGAATTGCCCTAGAACGCTTCTTTCCCTGTCATCTCCTGACGTACAGGTATTCGAAGCATTCGAATTAAGTGTATTAAGTGGGGTTAAGTGCATTTTATCCTCTGATGAACTATAGGGACCATAGGCGGTCATTGTACATCAACTTCCCTCACGACCTGATTTCGCTCTCACCCTCTCTGCTCACCTCTGCAATGTGTCTTGGTATTCTAGGAAAAATACCCCGATGGCGTAGTGGTAATGTCGTCACCTTGTAATCGAGGGGTCCCGGGTTCGATACACGGTGGAGGCATATAGTGGTTCGGATCCCACTTTAAGTTGTAGGTGTAGTCCCGATTAGACTTTTTGTGCATAAATTATACTTAAAACAAATCCGAACAAACAACAAGTGCAACAACTGAACCTGTAGCTGATGGAGAGTTTGAAGCGTCACTAGCTAAATGTGGTTCAGTGTCCTCCCATGAAGATTTTCTTTGTTACTTCCACAAGTTTCGCCCTCACGACTTGCCCTCCCTCACAACTCTTCAGGAAGGTGAGGTCGCCCTCAAATGGTGAACACCTCTGTTCCGGACTGGACCTAGTGACAAAAAAAAAAATAGTTGCCCAACTCAAACTCCTTTGAGTTTGGTGAGAAACTGAAAGAAATAAACAATTATAAAACAAGAAAATAACGCCGCCACTGAGAGAAGGGAGTGCAAATGTACCATTTCTAGTCAAGAAACGAAAGTTTTATACATGAATATGAATCTGTGTTCTCTTTTTGTTGTTGTTTTTCCACCGTCTGAAATTTAGGTAGAGAATATTTCCCACGACAAAACAATTTAACAAATTTATCCTTTCTATCTTTTCCCAGCGCAGTTAACCAAGCGGTATAATTAACTAATACTCGAGAGCATGTTGTCAACTCTTGAATAGGCTAATTCAGAATTAATTTTATGTGGGATGTGAATCTATTTTGAGGTGCATCATTACGAAAGCGGCAATATTCTGGGAGGGGGGAAGGTGGAATCGGAAGAATCCTCTCTTCCTGCATGCAGACAAGGAAAACATCTGATCTTAGGGTATGGAAGTTATGTAATATCTGTTGGCTCCTTGTTCATGAATGCAGTGTTGCCAACGGCAGAGATAAAACGCCTAGTCATTGTTTCATAATGTTTAGATGCAAGATAGCGACGCAGGAATAGGTTTTACTATAAGAGGCGTAACTTTTTTCTTTAATTATTAGTGTGTGTTTGGTTGTAATGGTGAGGAAATAATTTTTCAGCTAATTTGTACAGAATCGGCCAGAAGTGTGTCTCGGGATTTTTTTTTATCCCACTCATGAACGCATCAAAGTTTCCAATTAAGATTCAGACAAAAGTTTTTGAGAAGTAAATCTGTTGCGAATAACAAGTTTCAACGCTTGTGAATGTGTTTCCTGGCCAAAATACCCACGATTACCCTTTTAAGTAATATTTTACTATGAAAATACTTTATTTCGTTGTCTTCTTGATTGGAGATTCAATTTTAAAATTATTTTCATAAAATACTTTCACATTCATAGCAACTCATTATTTTCACATGCAAGAGTATTTACATTCACTTGACGTGATTTTTTGCAGTCACCTTATCTGAGGAAATCAGAAAGTGATTTGAGTCTTATTTGATGTTTGATATTTAGCGTCGCTTCTCTGCCGCTTCTGGCTAATCGCGATAAATGAGGATTGTTGATTAAAGTGTGAAAGTGATGAAGGGACACTCACAAAAAACACCCATTCTCAGGCCGGGTCCGAGCCCAGGACCCTTGGCAGTGTAGCCACTGGTAAGGTACCCAAAAGTAAACCCCACTCGATGTAGTACAACTACAATGTTGCAGGCCAACAAGGCTCTGTTGCCTGAACTCGCAGCCAGCATAATCCTATGTGGGAGTTCTGTCGGTCCATATATATTTGTAATTGTTCTTCATCCATTTTCATATTTTCGCCATTCGTCCCCATCGTCGCGATTTGCGAAAAGTGACAGAAATGCATATTAAATACACAAAATCAATCTTCAAGCAGGATCCCCTAATGGCAGGGATTAGATTGATTTATTTAATTTTTTTTTACTTCGAGTTTTGTGCTTCTTGGCTAATTTGCGAAGATGGGGATGAGTGATGAAATTGATGAATGGATATTCACAAACAACCAAGCCCGAGCGGGATTCGAACTCGGGACCCTTGGCGTCGCAGCGCGATGTGCTAACCACTCGGCCACAGGGTGCGGCAGGGTTTAGAATCGCTGTCATACAGGGACCTACCCAAGGAAGGTTGATTGACTGAATTAGATTATTTTACGTCGCTATTCTACCACTTTGGCTAATCGCGACGATGAGTGATATGATTAAATTGATGAAGACAAAATGATTAAATTGATGAAGACAATGAATACCCATGCCCAGACCAGGATTCAACGCTACGGAGATCGGCACCCAGGGGAGGGTTGTTTAAAGTTAAAAACACCCTTGGGACCCCGTTTTTCTAAAAATGAAAATACGTATACAAGAAAATGTAGTAAAATATATCATCTACTAAAAAATAAAAATAAATAAGCCTTAATTACTACCATATCCCCGGCCACAATGGCGAATTTCCTTGATGCCCGAGTGATGGTCTGTTCAGTCGATGCCCTCACTCGCTCTGAAATCAGCCACGGCGGAGACAAGAAAACGTCTTCCTTTTCCTGTGTGCGATAAGGAGCAGCCACCGAAGCGAATCCGTGCTGTCATAAAATCTCCTGTTTCCGACACCGAAATCCACGCTTGTGTGGGCAGCATGCATGTAAGTTAGCTAATGAAGAGAGTTTCCAGCAGTTCTGGGTGTGTTTCGGAAAGAGAAATTTCGATCTGTTAAGCTTATTCGGTGGGTAAGAAAGAGCAAAAGTCCATTGTGCTTTGATCAGCTAATGTATAGTTCGAGAAAATTTCACGGTCTAAGTTTCCGTTTGTTTTGCTTATTCATCCGTACAGCTTATCATGGTCTCTTCCCATATGTTATGCCAGATTTCACTTGCAACATAGCGAAAATGTCATGGATTTATCCGGTTCTAACACAACTCGCATGAACCGAAAGTCTCTCCGCGATAAATAACCTGGTGGCACACACTCAAGACCTAGTAAATTAAAATATAAAGTGTATGAAAATTTTGCCAAACTCAAATTTCCTGTACTATGCAACTTATTCAGATGATTGCCTGATATATAAAGTATGTGTTGCTTAAGATAATAAATCGCCTGTACCTGTTATGTTCAGTTCTTTAGTATAATTCCCACGATTGATGACCACTTAGCTTAGTATACTCCCTCCAGCTATATATTCATCAATATTCGAGTTTGAGTTGTAAGTCCACTTTATGCACGGAAGGCTAATCAGGACTGGACCTACAGTTTAAAGTTGGGATCCAAACCATTAATCGCCTCCACCGGGTATCAAACCTGGGGCCGCTTGATTACGGGACGATGACGTTACCTCTACGCCATCGGGGAGGCCCTCATCAATATTCGAATCGACAATGTGGTGTAAAGAAATTACAGATATAAAGTTTTAGTTTTGTCAATTTATGCACAGACAGGCTGTTCGGGACTGGACCTATAGTTTAAAGTAAGATCCGAACCACTATGTGCCTCCACCGGGCATCAAACCTGGGACTCCTTGATTACAAGGCGGCAGCGTTACCACTACGTCATCGTGGTGCAGTTCAGCGCATAGTTATACAACAAAGGATGACATTTCGAAACGAAAGGGGTCTTAATTCTTTCCTTTCCATCAGTGTAGATCACCACACAAATGCACGCTCTTCCGACTATTTCTGGTTTGCGTCAACAGAAGGTATTGCCTAAGCACACATTTTTTTGTGGTGATCTATATATAAAGTATTTAGCGTAATTTATTTTTTAGACAAGAATATCTTTAGTGTAGTGTATATTAATGTCATCTCTTCTTTCTCCGCAGATTCAGTAACTTTACGTTCCTTGGGAATCTCCAGCAACCATGGAGTTGATGGCAGAGCTCGGTCTGATTCATATTCAGAAGATCTAGCAGTGGATAAAGATCATCCCGTTCCAATAAATGGCAATCAGAAGAATGGAGTGATTATCGCAAGAAAAGTATCATCGAGAGATGTAGGTGTGGGATGTTCAGTCCTAACCCGTGACATAGGGATCACCCATTTAAGTCCAAAATTAAGATCTCTTGGAACAATGGTGGATCCGAAGTTAATAGATCCCCCTTCTGCATCGAAGTTCAGTGCAAAGAAACTTGAATTCAGTAGAGTTACGAGCGAATCCATCCCTGCAGATTCCTCCTTACAACCCCGCGATAATGCATATGCAGGTTTCGTAAAGTCATCCCCTGTTCTCGCTAGACTTAGTCAACCTCAAGCAGCTCCGCCTACTCTAACATTCGATAATTCCACCAATACGGAAAGCCCATCTCGTAGGCAGATTTGGACAAATACTGAACTTTGCATGGAGTCTGTCTATTCCCCTCAAGAACTGGAATGTAGTATTAGGCACGCCATCGCCTCTTATCAAAGATCTGTTGAACACTCGAGGCCCAAGCGATTAGATTTTGGTATTCAGGTTTCCATTCAGGACCAGAGCTTCCCTTCAATACCCGTGCTGCAGATAGTTGAGCGAAAGGACATTGGAATTCAGGCTGGTGCAGTTGAAATAGTGAAGCCAAAACGTGTGGACAATGGTGTGAACGTGAAGCCTAGGTGTAGTGATGTTGCCTCTGAAGCGAAAGCAAGAGTCAGAGACGTGGCAGCTGGGGAGTGCAGCATCAGTGATGTCCTATGCGACAAGTGCAACATCAAGAAAAGGACCGTTGGTGTAGGTTATCACAGCGTAAGATCTTCCTCAACAGAGTCTCTGTCGGTTCAGGCTCCTGGAATGACCAGGAGCAAGTCCTTCGAATATTCCAATTCGCCGATTAAAGTCAGAACGCGAACCGTTGGTTGCGGGACGGCTGGTTTCAGCAGAGGGCCCACGGCCAGTTCAAAATCTACCGATACGTCTGATCTTTCAAAGAAATTGAAAGACGTGAGTGTGAACACGATGAAAAGGAAGTTGGTCGATGCCGCAGTGGGTGAACACGTGAAAGTTAAGGATGCGGAAGTCATGGCGAAGGAGCCAGCAGTCGCGACGCGGCCATCAACTTTGAATGTTCCTCGTTCACCCACGGATCCCAATCTACGAGTAACAGTTTGTGACAAGTGTAACCGAGCAATTCAAACCATGGCGAAAGATATAATCAAGGGAAAATCTGAGGTGTCGCCAAGTCAGCTGCAGCCTTCGCGTATTCCTAGGCCGACGACGTCCACTTCACCAGGTACACCTCATTATCATGGTCCGTCTCATATTTCACACACCAAGTCGCCAGATGCGAGGCGTCAGTTCGTCCGGCAGGAAACTTACACGAAAATCTCTTCTGATGTGCTCGCCGAGGCCAGCCAGAAGAGCATACCGTAAGTACGGAATCCATTCCAGTTTTGTATTTTATGTTTCGTTTTAAGTATATTACCTACAGCATAATGTATAGGTGAAATGTGTTCCTCTATGACCAGATATAACAGAGCCTCCAGTTAGCACTTGGAAGATTCAACACAGATTTTCAATCAAATCTCAGTGTCACCAACCTCATTGATCGTTTCCGTTGTTCTCTTCTAATCTCAAAGAATATGTGACGAGACAAAAATTGTTAGGTTACATATTTCTTCATAATTTGTTTGTAATTGGTACGTATCATCGTTACATTTTTGCCAGGCATAGAGAAGGTATGCAGTTACTCAATACCTGAAAATAAGCAAAATCAAAGGAGTACGTACTTGATCATGTGCGCGCAAACCTATGTTCCCTTCAAATGGAACCCTTTTCCACATCCCTACGTTCAATATATGGTAATGTATCACTGAAACATTAATTGGGAATGCACTAGAAATTGAATAATTCCCACCCATGTATGTATATATTCGCTTCACAATGACGTCACAATAGGGGCTATCTGCTGGAAGGAAGTGTTTTCCTGCAGATTCCATAGTTTCAGCATGAAAACTACCGGTTCGTAGGCTCACAACTTGTTGCTAAAGGGAGTTAAGATTGTCATATAGGAAAGGAATTAATGGCCGTGTGACAGTAGGATGTAAATTGCGATCAGGTCCAAATAATCTTTCACTGTTATCTCTTCGTTCATTTCCTCGAGATCCAGGGCGCCGGAATAATTGGTTTCAAGCCATCGGGCTTGATAACTGGAAGCCGAAAAGCTGCAGTAACCACTACGGGTGGGGGGGGGGGGGTATTCCGAGAAGTCGGTATATGGAAAGGAAATATAAAATCTATCCCGACCCCTGACTTCGGGAAATGATTCTCCGACATTTCGGGATACCGCAAATTTGGGAAATTCCAAATGAAAGCGTTTTAAAGTGACTTATTCCCGGTGCTTTGTACACTATGAAACTAAAAGTACTTCCACTTCTAGTAACAGCCCTCTAAGGGGCAGGGCTTGCCAGAGCGGTTTTTTCATTGGGTGACGCGTGTGTGGTCAATGCATAGAGTCCCATCGCCGCTGGTTTATGACTTTCGGGAATCGAACCTGGGACCGCTCGCACGAAAGGCTAAAGCGCTAACCATTTGGCTACGCGGAGCCCGTTTTCTCCACTATAAGGGTAAGAAATTAGCATTTTTTATTCCAGAAATGCAAAAACAATCACGTGAGAGTAAAAAAGTGTAAATTCGATATTTTCAGTGTATGGAAATTCTGAACATTTCCTGCTCTGAAATTTTACCGATTTAGTCGGGAAATGACAATATTTTCCTGTCCCAATTGTCGGGATTATAAAAAATTTCTCGTCCTGATCCCGTCCCGACCAAAGGTTTTGTGTCCCGCACACCCCTAGAGGAGAATCCAGGTACAATTTAGGTAAAAAGGGAAATGTTATGAAAAATATCGAAATTGCCGCAAAATTTTGACGTTGTTAGACTCCTGTTATTGTTTTACGTGCATTGGTGTTTTAATCCTATTATGTCTAAAGAAGGTAGATGGGGTGTGGTGTATAATAAATACATAAAATAAATACGAATTGTTGCCGTACACCATATATTTTCAGAATACGCCACTGGTGTACATTCACGAAGTTATACATTATAGTTCTGGAAGAACGTATGAACTGTGATAAATTTTGTGCAACCTAGAAAACCAACTTGTGGTTTTATTATTAATATTTGTGATAATATCTACATCAATCGAGACGCCATTCGTGACGGAATGGTCAGCATAACGCGATACAAAGTCAGGTGTCCCAGATTTGAACCCTGGTCAGGCAGTGGTCTATCATTGTGTTTGTCGCGTCACTAATTTGCCGACCTCCGTGGCATAACGCGCTATGACGCCAGGTGACCCAGTTCGAATCCCGGTATGGGTGTTCATTGCGAGCGTCAGTTCATCATATTATCATCACTCATCCTCATCGTCGCGATTGGGGCCTCCCCGATGGCGTAGTGGTAACGTCGTCGCCTTGTCATCAAGGGCTCATGGGTTCGATGCTTGGTGGAGGCACATAGTGGTTCGGATCCCACTTTAAACTGTAGGTCCACTACCGATGAGCCTTTCGGTGCATAAAGTGGACTTGAAACAACAATTCAATCATCGTCGATATTAGCCAAATGTGGAAGCGATGTAAAATAATCTAATTCATTCATTGAATCAAAACCATCTATTTTTTTCCAGCTCATTGTTCATCCTCATCGTCGTGATTAACACAAGTGGTAGAAAATCGACGTAAAATAACAATGAGAAATCTGTATTTCTCCGTTCAAACGGGAACGAAGTGTACATTCGGAGGGGTGGTCGCCCCCCACCGTCTTCTATGTGCAACCCCGTGCTTTGTTTTAAGCCACGACCCATCCAGTTGTGGCTCAAGACTCGAGATCAGCGTCGCCAGAAATTTCTGTAGGTCAGTCCATTCATAAAACTTGACTAGAATTATAATAATAATAATAATCATCATAACCATGGTTATGATTATTATACAAGAAACTTATAAATTGATGAAAATACATCAATATTATTCCAGATATATTATTATTATTACATCCTTGGGGAGACCTTTCGACTCGATATACCTACGGATAAGTGAAGACTCAGCACAACTGTTCTTCGAGGGCCTGCCAGATGGTGCAGTGGTAGCATTGTCGCCTTGTAATCAAAGGGTCCCGGGTTCGATACCCGTTGGAGGCACATAGTGGTTCGGATCCCACTTTAAACTGTAGGTCAGTGGCGTATGCTGGGTTCAAAACCTGGGCTATCTCTTCTTATCATAATGTTCAAATGGGAGGATATTTTTCGTTCAATTTCTTGGATTTTAAGGTGCTGTGACATTGCGATTAAAATACATACATTACAATTTACTAATAATTATAAAAATATCACAATAAGGAAAACATTTCAAATATTTCATGGTTATTTATAAAATATTGAGGCCCATATTGTGAAATATTTATGTAGGCCTACGTGCGAGAATAAAATATACGCGTATAATAAACTTCTTACCTTGAATATGTAATTTGAACAGGAACTCCATTCTTCTCTTGGCAACCTCTGTGGTCAAATGGTTATTAGCACAGCGCACTACGACGCCAGGGGACCCGGGTTCTTTGTGAATGTCCCTTCATGAATTTCATCGTATCGTCACTCATCCTCATCGTCGCGATTAACTAAAGTGGCAGAAAAGCAACGCGAAATAACAAATCAAATCCATTATTCTCTTCTTTGCGATGCCAGAGGCCTGCATATCTGCACGATTTGAAGTTTATCCTCATGCAAAAGCCGAGTAAATTGTTTCGTCAATAGTTCGTTAATTATGTCACTCATTTTCGTTCACTATATGACGCAGCACAGATCATTCAAAACATATATACGTAATTCACTCACTCAATGCACTTAAGAAAATCCCGCAGTAACAAACCTAAATTTCTTAAACTTCCTTCAACGCGATTTCCCCTCGCAAAGTGCCCTTTGTCAACTCCGACCAGTCAGTCTACCCCAACCATCATAAATAAAGCAGCAGAGTGGTTGAAAACATCGTAAAGCGTGGTTAGTTGAAGGTCAGGCCTGGGAGTTCTGCATGTGTTCGATGGGACAGTGTTGTTTTGGCCTAGAGGACAAATTTTCTATCACATGCCAGCCACTTATTTCCCATTCCTGTAATAGTAGTTTAGTTTCAAAATTTCCCTTACCTTGGAAAAATCCCATGCTGGTTAGCGAATTGGCATCGCTGTAAGGTTTTATCGCCGTTGTAAAGTGAAGACTTCCCTGTCCACACTTGGGTTTGGAAGATACTAGAAATACGTCACCGAACGTCTCCAGGCGCTGGTTGGGGAAGAATTTAACCGCTGAAGGCTGGTGGTAGTTTTCAAGGAAATGAGTCCATCCCCATGTATAGAGCGAGCTCAAGGGAAACAAAACTTGGACGAAAAATCCCCGCGCATCCTTTAATTCTCCCGTTCAGCTCGGGACATAAGGAAGCATGGTCCACTCTCCCCCTCTCCTCCTCGCGGGAGTACGGTGGGCAGGAGTCGCGGGTTTTATACTATCGTTTTCTCTCGCGGTCGTTGTTTGAGAGTGAAGGATCAGTCACATTTGCTAGTCGATTATTTCCTGTATTTAACACATTGACTGCCGTGTGTATGATATGTCATACACATGGCTTCTTCCTTCTGGGCCACGTGTATGCTACTCCATACACAAACAAGAACCTGATTCTTGGCCGCATGTATGGAAACGCATACACAGTTCAAGCAAAACTATATGACTGTTAAACATCCGTGGCGTACAGCTAAGATGGGGCAGTAATAATTTTAATTTCTGTAATGTCTTACAAGAGTAAAAAAATCTTCAAAACTTTATTTACGCTTACGTATTCTTTTCACTAGTACAAATGTATTGACAACTAAAAAAGAAGGGTAAATGTGTAAATACATTTTTTTTTCTGGTTGGAATTCACCGCAAACGATTATACATTATGGAAACATTGCTAGTACATCATAATTCTTACAAAACCATTTGTTATATAATATTTTTTTTGTAAACTTATGTTCCTTGTAGATATATAGATATAAGGATGACATATTTTGTACCGAACACTTTGGAAGTTCAATGATTTTTGTTGAAACACTCCCGGCACATAAAAGGATTTTTGGGACATTTGTCACATACTGTCTTCACCCACCTGGCAAACTTCCTCCCTGTCGAGTCAGAATTTCCACTTCTGCCATAGATTTTGTAGCAACGTTCACAGCATCCTTGCTTCTTTCTTCCATTATCCCCTACTTTGTTTATCAAGTGACGAGTTTGAGTTTTTCTGCCTTGCTGCACAGGTAAAGTGAGTTTGCTGTCCAGGAGGTAATTGTTCAGAAAGAATATTTAGGATTACAAGTTTCCTGAATTCATTTATGTGTACGTTACTGGACTGGATGCAGTCACTGTAGAGAATGCAGGCATTCACGAGAGCCGTTCCCCATATAAATTCAATAATAACTTTCTTGTACCATTTTGTAGTCTTTCGCAGAGCGTTCCCATACGAAGCGAATTGATCACTTACGTCAATGAAGGACTTGCTATTAATGTAATCAATAATTGCGGTAGGCTTTCTAATTCATGAACCACGTCTTTCTGTTACAGTTCCCTCTTCAGCAGAGTGAGCTGTAGATAGGACTAACACATCTCTCTTATCTTTCCACTTGAGAATAGTCACACCTTCCTGAGTTTCCATTCCTACAATATCACCTTTCCTCAATTTATCCTGAACAACATCTGCTGGCAAATATTTACGGTTAGACCTAATTCTACCGATCAGATGGGTATTATTGTCAATGGCAAGGTAAGCAAGGGGAACGCTGGTGTAATAATTATCTGTGTAAAGACGCCGGCCTTCACCGAGAAGATCTCTTACTAGCTGTAACACAACAGTTTCAGGAACTGACATGTTACCGGCCGTTTATATTTCCAACGTAAAGAATAATGTTCCATGTATAGCCCCTGCTGGCACGCAACTTGAAAACTTTCACTCCGTATTTATTCTTTTTGGAAGGGATGTACTGCCGAAATGAAAGTCTTCCCCGCCATGGTATCATACTTTCGTCGACACAATTTTTTTCCCCTGGTGTGTATATTTCTTGGAATTGTGAAATGAGTTTGTTGGTGATGTTCGTAATTTTATGTAATCTATCGTTAGGGACAGCACGTGAATTGTCTTCAAAATGCCACATTCGTAGAAGCAGTTCAAATCTGTTTCTACATTATACTTCGGGGAAGAGGAAAATCAAACAAAGCACTAGTGCTCCAGTAGTCTGATAATTTTGGTACTTTGATCACCACAAAATTTTAAAACAGCGTGATATTCGGAAAGAACAAGAAAAAATGTGGTAACACAAAGCGAATAATTACGTGTATGAAATCATATACACGTGGCATACAACGTGAAATTGAAAACCTACGCCGTGTGTATAGAAATGTATACACACCACAAAAACCTCAACAATGGGCTTAATTTCAATTGTATTGAGATATTATGCATACACATTTCATTCACAGTCGGTCAGTAACCAGAAAATCGGATTGGCCCAGAAGAGATACATTTTCAGTTACACGGTGGCAGTCAATGTGTATCTGGGCTTCGGCGATAGCCTAGGTAGCCTAGAATATACGCGCCTGCTGTAGGTCCAGTCCCAATTAGCCTTTCTGTGCATAAAGTGGACTTAAAACGACAATTCAATCAATCAACAACTGTTCTTCGGCCTCCCCGATGGCGCAATGGTTGCGTCGTCGTCTTGTAATCAAGGGGTCCCGGGTTCGATACCCGGTGGAGGCATAAGTGGTTCGGATCCCACTTTAAACTATAGGTCCAGTCCCGATTAGCCTTACTGTGCATAAAGTGGACTTAAAACAGTAAATCAATAAATCAATCAACAACTGTTCTTCGTAATTTTTTACGTTCCGTACAGTTAGTGTCAGGCTCGTAGCCAGGGTTTTTTTGAAGGAGAGGCCAGGTCCAAAAATTTGCTTATATATACTATATAATGCATTGGCGGCCCCTCATAAGGACGATACCGACGCCACACTGCCGTGTGTAACCACAAGTGAACAGACATTCCATTAACATCTATTATCTGTATTGCAAATATTTCGTTCCTCACAGATCGTTGGGTAGTTGGTTTTGTATTATTTTTATCCCGCGATAGTTTTGAAGTTTGCAGGCCACTGTGCGGGCGGGAATGCGAAACTTGCAGCGAAAGAAATCTGGCGGGGCTCCACGCGCATGCGCTTTACAACATTCTCTGGCGAGCCCGGACGAGAGACGAGACAGCTGGGAAGAACAACGCGCATGGGAGGACGACGTCCCAAGCCCTAGCGGAAGGTGCCCTTTCTTCCCGGAGAAATTAAACAATGAAGGAAGAGTTAACCATAAGGAAAAATATTACCAACAGTTTGGGGAAAAAAAACAACTTATTCACTCATGTCGTTAGCGTAGAGTAATAAACAACGTAATTTTAAACGAGGAAGAAATACATTATCGGTAACTGAAAAGTACAGATTTGTTTGATTTTTGTTATTTCGCGTCGCTTTTCTTCCACTTTTGGCTAATCGCGACGATGAGGATGTGTGATGATATGATGAAATTGATGAAGGGACAAAGAAAACCCATGCCAAGGCCAGGATTCGAACCCAGGACCCCTGGCGTCGTAGCGTGTTGTTGTAATCACTCTACTGATTCTTGTTACTTGCAAAATTATCAATCACACATATGCGTCGCTTTTTTATTTTATGTGTGTTCAGTGGAAAGAGCATTTGGATTACAATGACCTGGGTACGGGCCTGGTTAGTGTATTGAAATGCATCTGTATTCTATTTTGTTATTAACTTTTACGTACCTCGTTCAAGAAAGTGGGTTTAAAATATAGGGCGAAATTTGAGTCCTAAGTATATATTTGATCTCTCGCATAAAACTCCAATTTTTGGAATTTTGAAAACTGTACTACCATTTATTCATTGCAAAAAGCATAACCTGGTTCCTGTATTTTACATTCATTTTTTTCATCCTAACGCAGTTTTCGCTTTGGTTATGCTGTTCGAATACTAACTAACAGAACGCTATTTCTGTTAACAATAAAAGTAGCAAGCTTTCTGCTGTTTGGTAACTTCAAATGAACGATGCCAATTTCCAAGATTAAGGGGACAAGTTGGCTGACCGGTTTGACTCCCCTCCCGACGTCCATGAGTAGTCCCTCCCTTTTCCCACTGAGCCTGGTTTATCATGGACAGTAGCGGCGATGGAGTGTCAAAACGGGAGGGGGCAAGGATAGTTTACTTTCTCTTGGTAGACCAGGCCTAGCATTAAGATGATGTAATGCCGGGGGGAAAAGTACCCCCTCCCCCAATCGCCGCCACTGTTCGTGGGCGATATTATATATACACGATATGTTGTTGGCAATACTGCCAAGTGCCAATTTAATTCGTCTGCTATCGGCGTCGTTCTTATGAGTTAGTTCTTTAGGGGTGTGCAGGATCCCGAAAAAGTCGGGACCGGGATCGGGAAAAAAAATTTCCCGCCCCGATCCCGACTTCGCGAAATTACTTCTCGACTTTTCGGGATCCCGAGAAGTCGGGAAATACCGAATGGTCATTTTAAAAAAGTTTTTAATTCTCGACGTTTTCTGCATTGCAAGTGTCTGAAACTTATCGGAAATTGTTTGTTTTTATTCCAGAAAGGAAAAAAAAGAAGTCGGGAAATGGCGAATTTTTCCTTTCGAATGTCGGGATTAAAAAAAAAATCCCGTCCCGAGCAAGAGAATTTTGTCCCGCATACCCTAGAGTTCTTAAATATTCACTTTCTTCAACACAACGTGATTCGTTTCCGCAACTCACCTGGTCGATAGCCCGAGAGAACCTTTTCATCGTTCGTCGCCAGGAAAGCTTCAAGACTTAAGCCCCTATCACACGGAACTGGATTTCTAGTAGGAATGCCTAGTTGTCGCTGAACTAACTTTCTAGGTAGCAATCATGGCCGCCTGGCTGACTGCTTGACTGGTTTTGAGGAATAGGACATGTTCTAATTGCTACTTGCTTTCCTCGACTGGATTCTGTGGAACAGCCAATCGGAGCAAAGTTTCGCCATGTGAAGATAATCTGTGAGTGTGCAAAGGAGCGCTTTTGTCTGTGGTTTCCGAGAGTTACTCCAGCAATGTATAACGTATACAGCATGAAAGGCGCGTTGAGTTACTCCATCTATGCTGATTGCACGGTGTTTACATTTGAAACAACTAAAATATTATTCCATACGTGTACAGTAAACGTTGCAAAGTATGTATTTAAGCAGCGCCATTGTTTTGTACCTAATAACGTTTTATACGAAACGTTATTCCTCTCGGTTGAATAGTTATCGGCTTTTAAAAATGTGAAGTGATACATTGTTTAAATCTCACGCGGCCGCCATTACAACTTCCCTCGTATGGGAACAAAAGTCTATCGACAAGTACGCTGATAAGTATCGTGTGAGGCGAAAAGTAGCAAATTGGTAGCCAGTACAGCGCCAACTAGGGCATACCTACTGGAAATCCAGTTCGTGTGATGCAGGCTTTACTTTAAATGAATTTCTGATATGCGTACGCAAGTATGATAGTACAGAAAATGCCTTCGTTCTCTATCTCAAACACACGGGGAAAACAAGTTGTTTACGAATTTCATAGAATTTAACAGAACAAGTTCATTTTCTAAATTTAGCCCAATTATATATTTACACACCATATCTATTAGTTTTGTCCAGTGGTGGCGATTGGGTTCTAAACCTGGGGGAGCTAGGTATGAAAACTGAAGGGGGCAAGGATAGTTTACTTTCCCCTTTATACAGAATGTTTAGCATAGTACGGCAGCAAAAGTAGCAAAAAGAGTGGAGCAACTGCCCCCTCACACGGCCCAATCGCAGCCACGGATTTTATCTCATACCACCTGCATAACATTTACGGTCTTTTTTTAAGTGCGTACCAAAAAGGGAAAACTATCATCCACAAATATTTTGAAAACAATCACCGAAATCGAACTTATCATATTTACTTTTGCATTTCATAAGCTACGACAACCAAAGTGACGTGTGTTCATTGACGTTGCCATAGGCATGCAGACGAAAAGACTACGAACGAATGCTGCGCCACTAAGCGTTATTTTCCTGAAGCTAGTATACTGGCTTGCTATTGGTCGAAACTCTAAGATATGGCATAGCTGTTTGTAAAAGAATTCTCGCTTCCGGGGATCAAATGAAGATCCCTTCTGCAATATTGTTGCTTGGAACCAGTGTTGCCACATGAAGGGAAATTTCCCCTTTTGCAGGGAAATTCGGACCGAAATTTTAATCAAAAGGGAAAATAAATTTCGATGAAAAATACCACAATTGCAGCGAAATTTTAAGGTCATCTGACTACATTATTACAGTTTGTGTTAATTTTGAATTCATATCAACATTCTTATGTTCTTTTTATCTTTTTTTCCTATTCCTACTTGTTTCTGCTCCTTTACGTTTATTGTACGTTGCTTTTATGCATCTTTGGATAAATAGTTACGATGAGGATTAACGATTAAATGGATTCCTGATCAGGATTCAAAGCTAGGACATCTGGTCAGGAAGTGATGAAACCGAAATGTATTTTTTTAAATATATATTTTATTCAAACGAATAACGAATTCAACTGAATACTTAATTACGTACTACTACTGCTTCCACCACCACCACTAATAATGCTGCTACTACCACTACTACTAATTATTATTATTATAGGGAAAAGATTATTATTATTATAGGGAAAAGGGAAAAATTGGTCCAAAAGGGAAATTTTGCTCGGTAAGGGAAATTGTGCCCTCATATTGTAGCAACACTGCTTGAAACGTACGCAGTTGGCAACGTTGGTTTGCAAGGAAAACAAGAGACTGGCGGATGCCGCATTGATAGTGAAGACGACCACAATTAAGCGTTATGTAGCATTGTGGAGTGGCTGATGGGCTTTAATTTTTTTGTAAATTGTGCTTTATTTGCTTGTGGAGGTCTTTGCAGGAACTTGTAGTGCCAATCTTGTTTTTCGCATTTGTTTAGACACGAATGTTGACAGCAAGTCATGGTTATATAAGCGTGGACTGTCAGGCAGTAAACATCGATGAAATTCGGGATAGTGGAGTTTGTCAGGCTACCTTATCTGATGGAAATGAAAGCGTATGTGGACAACCTAGATACAATTTAGTCCAGGATTCAAGAAATTCGGAAGCAATAAAAGAAACAAGGTGAGATTATACAAGACAACATAAAATTCACGTGTCATTCGTACACACAAGCATGAGTTTCGTTATCAAGCTATTGTCGAATTTATTTGACACTTGTGAATCTCAGGATATATAAAATCATGTCGATGTGCAAATATATCGTTGTGGGTTACATTTATTGTGTTGGTTTTTTTTTACCTCGCATATTTTACGATGATGTAAACAAACCAACAAGATGAGGAGGGAAAGCTGAGCTTTTTGTTCAATGAGGAATTAATTCGTCAATTTTAAGCATTTTATTGTTTAGATGTTCTAGAATCAATTATCTCTCAACAAACACTTGGTATTTACCCACAAAGTGAAGTGGGTGAAAACATGCCACCATCGATCACGGAATTTTTCAGTATAAACCGATATTCAAGTTTTTTTAGTTGAGTAAGTTATCTACAATTGATTTCCCCACTGTATTTCTTGGTAGTTTTGACAAAATTACATGGTAACAGTAGTATAAGCCGGAGACACATAAAACTCGGTTGTTTTCAAATAAAAATCATTGCTACTTACCTCATATGCATAGCGGAAGATTTTTCAAGCTGGCCATAACTTTTTTCCCATGAAAAACACGTTACTTTTAACATTATAATCATTTATTGGTCGTTGCTAATTCGGCGGGCAAATCTTGACTCACGTTGTCTATCGTCAGCTCACGTTGTCTATCGTCAGCTGATATGCAGTACCGTCAGCTGATGTGCAGTGTTTCCAAACTTATGAACCGATAAATGCCGCACAAACTATTCACAAAAGGTTTTTAAGCGAAAATTGAGGCTAGACTCTACTTTACGTCCTTATCTGCATGGTGATTGCTTCTTTGCGTTCGCGGTGCGCGATCGTGGTGCGGCACCCGGCATCTCTTCGGGTAAGTACCTTTTTCTTTTTACACTTTCTGTTCACGATAGCCCCACTATCCATTCACGGGGTCGAGGTATGTCTACGAGGTTAGGTTAGGCCTGTTAGGTTAGGTTCCATTAGCACTCACTTCACCCCTAAATATGTGCTTCATCATCTAAAAAATACCTCAGTACGTTCAATTGCGCATATCCGGACAACATCGGTTTTTCTCGATTTACTCCTTCAGGAAATTTTTGCTCGCTTTGAGATTTACGTTGTTGAATTCCTTATAAAATAAGCTTTCCAACGATATATGACACGTATTCCTTAGGAAAAGAACGTAAACTAGAATCTTACCTTTTATTGGGAAAAAAAACCGCTCACACGTCATCTTGTCAAACTTCCGCGTGGTTGCTACACTGTGAGGGGGTTACATAACCAAACGCACAGAACATTTGATTCACGTAGTCGACGGTAATGGAGGCACGAGCTATCGCACAACGGAGATGCATGATTGACGAAAAATACCTTATTTACAGGCAAAATACGTAGCACGATTATATAAAAAAAATATCTCCGGCTTCAGAAAGTCCTCAAGAACACAATTCCGTAAGTACTTTCTCGTCTTTTCTCCTGTAAATTTTAAGAAATCCGTCTCCGACTTATACTACTGTTACCAATTACATTTCATTTGTATCACTTCTCTTACGGTAATATTTATCTACACACAAGGGACTCCTCAACATTATACACTACATTTTTCCAAGATTTTCTTTAGTTTCCATGTAATGTCTATTAAACTCATTGATTTTTTGGTAACAGTATGGTATAGTGAAAACACATTTCACTAGTTTATTTCCTAATTATTTGCATTTGTACTTACCTGTTATGCATAGCAGAACATTTTTGAACGTGGGATTATGCTTTTTTCACTGACAAAAGCGTAATTTTTCACATTACAAGTATTTATTGTTCGTTGCTAATTCGCTTTCATTACACACAATATGGCGGGCAAATCTTGGCTCACATTGTCTATCGTCAGCTGATATGCAGTGTTTCCAAACTTATTAACTGAAAAATGCCGCACAGAAGGTTTT
The DNA here is from genome assembly GCF_977018435.1 of Lepisma saccharinum. NCBI lineage: Eukaryota > Metazoa > Arthropoda > Insecta > Zygentoma > Lepismatidae > Lepisma > Lepisma saccharinum. The sequence goes on along the minus strand of NC_139230.1, from coordinate 19,733,600 downwards.
TAAGTGAAAATTGATCCACAAACCATTCACGGAAGGTTAGGTTGGGTTCAGTTAGGTTAGGCAAACAGAAAATTAAATTGAAAAAAAAAAAACCTGCTCACACGTCATCTTGTAAAACTACCTCATGGTTTCTACACTAACAGGGGGTTACATAATCAAACGCACGAAACATTTGATTCACGTAGTCGACGGTAATGGTGGCTAGAGCTATCGTGCATTGGAGATACATTAATGTCGAAAAATAAATGATTTACTGGGCAAATAAGTTGAACGAAGGGAGAAAAACTTCCAAGAGCTTCCAAAAGTCTACAGAAACTGTTCCGTAAGTAGTTTTCCTGTAAATTTGAAGAAATGGGTTTTCACTTTAGCAAACTGTTACTGATTTTTTTTAGTGTCTTCCTTTGTATTTGCTATTTTTTGGCTCAAAGCTTGGGTAATCCCATGTGTCATGTGAAACATGGTGTCTTATGTTACAAGTTTTAGTGGACATAATTTCCTGTAACTTACTTCTTGCAAGAAGTTTACCAAGTTGTGTGATGGGAGAATTTCGCTGATATATATTTGATATATTGGAACAATGATCCTTATTTGTTTTTAACTTAAGCTTCACATACTCTTCATTTTTTGCAGTTGCAATGGGCATTGTTTTTATAATTAATGTTGAATTTTCACTGATTAAGCATTATTTTTCCAATGTTTTTCAAGTTAACTTTCATTTGGAGATGCTAAGTAATTTATTGTCTTGTAGGAATGAACAACCTGAAAAGAGGCCTGGGACTTCAGCTGCAAGGAAAAAATCTCCATCAGTTTCAAATCCACCATCAGATGCGGACTCGGATGAAGGTTCCTTTAATGGTCCTGCGGAACGAGCAGAACATTCAGATGATGAGCTTCCAAATTCCCATTCTTTGCCCCAAACTGCTTTGTTTCAACCCATCCATGAGGATACTCGTAAAAAGTGAGTTACTTAATGTTACTTTGGTACTACTTTACTATACTGGAGACACCTATCAATGATTTATTTCACAATTTTTTACATTGCTAACGTACTATTCTGTCTGCATTGTGGAACATTTCTTTAGGTGAAATAATGAATTTCTAACGAAAATAATGTCTATTTCTTACATTGAGTACTTACTGTTGTTCCTTATTTCCCACAAACCATCCACGGGTAGCCCCAAAAACCATTGATGTTAGTCCAAAAATTCACTATAGCCCCACGAACCATCACGGGGACGAGGTATGCCTACTAGGTTAGGTTAGGCCTGTTAGGTTAGGTTCCATTAGCACTCCTTTCATTCAATTTAGCATATACGGACAACATCGGTTTTTCTCGATGAAAGAAAATACATGGAATTCTTTTAATTTTAACCTTCCACGTCCTGCATTCCACTGCTTTCTTCAAGATTCCGTGTTGAATTACAAATTCCACGTCATCTTGTAGCAGCAGCAATAGCACGTATTGTGCTCTCATGCAGAAAGCAAATGGCGGCAGCAGCAATAGCACGTCGGAAATATATTTTCGTAGAAAACCACGTGCATTCACATTAAAATGGATCAAAACTACATTCCCGAACATCAACAATGCTACAGAAAATGATTTGCGTAAGTACTTTCTCCTGTAAATTTGAAGAAATCTGTCTCCGGTATAGTAAAGTGTTACTGTTACTTATTTTCTCAAGTTAATGCTGTCGCCCGGTCATTGCTGGGTAGTTTTGAGTTTTAAGCCCACTTTATGCACAGATAGGTAATGAGGATTGGACATACAGTTTAAAGTGGGATCGAAACTGACATGTGCCCCTCAGCAGGTATTGAACCGGACACCTTGATTACAAGGTGACAATATGGTAACTGTTCTGAATGTTTAATGATTTTTTTTTCTTCAGTTTCATAAGAGTAAGCTGAAGTATTTGAGAATTGTAGAATCCGTACTTCCCACCGACAAGGCTTTTTTGTTCATAGATGAAAGTGAGTGTGTCCCAGAATAGTGGAGTGGAAATCAATGTGAAAGTAAATTTGAAGCTTTCTGAAAGCACTGTTTGCAGTTCCGAAAAGTCATATTTATCAGCAAAAAGTAGTTGTAAAAGGTACCTTATGCAATATCCTCGCTTCTCATTGACAAGGCATTCCACAGACTACTGCCAATACAAGGCTCAAAGGGGTGTCGTGCTTGAGCTCAGCACCAACATGATGAGATGCTGAAAGCATTTAGGGTAATTAATTAACACTAAGAGCCCTAAAACTTGCCCACCTAACCTAACCACAAAAGCATTTAGATATGTTATTTGAATACAAAGAACCCTAACCTGACTTGCTTAACCTAACTACGAAACCCCTATGCGCCACACATGTAACCTACATGGCAGCAGCGGTCCAAAACCAAGACAACAGTAAACGAATGGATGGTTGGAACAGAATAATCATATAGGAGTATTCATAAGTGAAAAAAAAATAGTTTAAAGTAAATGTGCAGTAAGAAATCGCTGAAACTCCGAAGCATGTGTTAACAAATACATAGAAATCGAACCGTGAAACATATACCTGCGTACCATGATGAAATCTGAATTAAACAATCTGAACTTGGGCCTACAATATTACCATACACCATTGGGGAGTCCCCCAGTGCATTGCTCCATGGCATGCAGACACATAAGGGGTGTGGAGGTAGGGCCCAACACATTGATCTTGGCTGTGTTCTGACCACCCTTTCACCCACATGTCCCTTAATTAGAGGCTGAGCGAGCCCCAGAGGCACTTGCTTGGGGTCATTGGCAGAAAAATTCCACCCTGAGGGTAGTCACTCCAGGGATTTAAATTCGGGAGTCCCACGTTGCAGTGAGATACCTTTCTGACTGGACCATCGTGGCTCCCTAATATTACATAATGTGATGTTTGATTTTTGTTTTGGAGTTCATGAAACATCCACCTATGATTTTTATGTTTTAATTATTTTAAGAAGAATCTTTGTTTATCAGTAGCAACTTATGAAATATTTATGGTGTTGGAAATGTATAATTTTCACATTAGGAGGGGCATTGAAGATGCTAACTAAGCTAAGGTAAAATTTTATGTTAACGTACTTTGCTTTTCTTATTTCATGTAATTCTGTTAACAAAAACTGTGTAGTAAACCACACATAACCATACCATAAAAACCAATGTAAGAAATAGGAGCTATAAAAAAGTAATGAAAGTTTGTTAGTTCAATTGGACTGGACACATTGGATAATGAAGAGAAAATGTATAGTCATGTTTTGAATAAATTTTATGTAGATATTGCACTTTCCAGCAACGTAATTCTTATTCCTGAGTTAGTAAGCTGCACTAAAGTACTTCCCTCCCCTTCTTTGGTCAGTGGTATGTGTAAAAATGGAAATCTAAGTTAGATGGATGTATCATGTGGCAAGTTATTTTGTGTGACATTATTGTGCATTTGATTTGAAGTTGGTGGCAGGGATTTAATTTAAAGTGTTTCTTTTTTGCTTGGGGAACTTGATTTTCATATTCTTCTGCCGAATATTATGCTTTAGAAATAAAGAGTGAAAAAGTATTTTGCAGTTCATTCTAATTTGCTGTTATCAAGTTTATTGACACTGTTGCTTCAGTATTCTTAAGAAACTGTTTTTATGTATGTTGATTTTGCAGAGCGCAACCAACCAAGGAGATGAAAGCAGCTTTGAAGGTTCTGAACGATTCCCTGCAGAAGACGTCAACCAGAACTATTCAGTTGGACAGTGCAACAAACATAATTCAGAAAGAATGGTTCAAAGTAAGCGTTTCACTTTTTATCTCCCTATTCATTCATAAAGTGAGCTACAGTTCAACATGATTCATGTAATTCTATGGAGCCATATTGAAACAATGTAAATGTCAGGATATAGCAGTACATATTGTTTACAGATACTACTGCTGATACAACATTTACTGATTAATTAATTTTGATAGATAACAGGCGTTGATGTGAGAAGGTACTTTTGCCAGTGTTACTGCATGTTAGGTGGTGGGTAGGGTGACCAGACGTTCTCTTTTATCCGGACGTGTCCTCTTTTTTAGGTGTCTGTCTGGCATCCGGGCAAATTTTTTTAGAAAACAGTAAATGTCCTCCTTTTTGGAAAGAGTATAGGATCGACCGTGACAAATGTGTTGCATAGAGAATGCTTCCACATATAACTATAATCATATCACTTGGGGCACGTTAAGTATTCGAGCAATGCTCACCTAGCATATGAGCTAAACACGATAACTTTCCCTACTGAGTCATTAGTAAGGGTGTGTGGAATCCAGAAAAGTCGGTACCGGGATCAGTTAATAAAATCTGCCATCCCGATCCCGACTTCGGGAAATGATTTCCAGACTTTTCGGGATCCTTAGCAGTCCAGAACTTCCAAATGGTCATTTTAAAAAGTTTTCAATTCTTGATGTTTTCTGCATTGTAAGTGTCTTCACACTTCTCGGAAATTGTCTGCTGTTAATAATAATAACAATAATAATAATAAAACACCTTAAGAGAAAATTAAGTGTAAAATTTGTGATTTCCACAGCGTCAGAAATTTTTTTTTCCACCCCGAACGTCGGGATTTAATACAATTTCCCGTCCCGACCAAACAAATTTCTGTTCCACACAGCCATAGTCATTAGTACGTATTATTCTAACTTCGGTTGATTGATATCATTTATTTTAATTTGCTTTTCTGCCACTTTTGGCTAATCGCGAAGTTGAGGATGAGCGATGATATGATGATTTTGATGAAGGAACACTCACAAAGAACACCCATGCCCAGACTGGGATTCGAACCGGGGACCTCTGGCATTGTGGTGCGGTGTGCTAACCACTCCGCCAGAGGTCGGGGAGTTCATTTTCGAATCCTACAGTAACGTGTAGTGAGAATTTTGATTATTAAGTCATACTTACTTTTATGAGATAACAAAGCGAAAGTGTAAATTCATCAATGATGTTGCAAGAAAATATCCAGTTTTTAAAGAATGGAAGAAACCATTATGAGGTAAAGTGTAAGATGGCTGTCAGTTTCCCCTGCTGTTGAAAGAGTACTAGAAATGTTTGTGGCATTAAAATCATATTTCTTGAACCAATCTAAGCTAAGCTTACTTGTTACATTTGCATTCGCTTATATAGATATTGCATTCTAATATCCAAGAAATGGAAAAAGAGTAAAATTCTGTGCTTCAAAGTATAGATATCTTAGTGATAATGGCCATGTGTTAAATAATAGATTAGGAGATTGCGTTCAAAATCATATCATATGTGCTCCCGCCCCTTCCCCTCAAATGATATTATTTGCACCCTCAAACCATATCATAATTCCCACAAAGTATTTAATTACGACAGCGTGCCTACCGAAAGTAACAATTTTAATAGCTTTACTGAACAATACTTGATCTGCCCCTCCTCCCTAAACAGGGGTGCCCATCATGCAAGGCTGCCCCTAAAATCGTTCATCACAATCTTCCCAAAATAGTTTGGTTGAATATGTAGCAATTGAATGTCTATTTGAATGAAATACCATGTTAAACTGTCCATATTTTTTAATTGTTAGATTAATTTATGCCTAAAATTTTCCTGTGAGAAGAAGTTAGAAATGTTCATTATATATATTTTATTTCAAATGGTGCACTTGTATACTAACTCTAAGCATTATATTTTAAGAAGTGATGTTATTAATGAATATCCTGAATATCGCTCTTGTCTTGCAATGCAGCTCTAGTTTAAAACTTCACATTCACGTCAGTAAAGCTCCAAACATGCTTCCTCTCAACACATTATCCTCCTGATTGCGATCCCGAGATATTTAGTCTTTTCCAGCTTCTCTTTTGATATGTTCGAGGTCGAAAACGTGTGAATACCATATCGCTAAATACAGTCTCCGAAATTTAATGTTTGAACTCTCTCTCCACTACAGAAATCCCTCGACAATCTAAGATTTAACACTTTATCAAGAGCTTCCTATCTCCCTATTAAATTTAATACTCAATCCTACCACCAAAATTTCCATGCCAATTTTAGACTTATTATATTGAAGAGTGTATATTTCCTTCTCGAAAACATTAATTCTCAGTGTCCACACCAGAATTTCCGCAACAGTCTAAGATAATATTAATACACAAGAATTGGATTCCCCCTCAATTTAATGCTCAATATCCTTCTAACTAAAATACCCACCAAAATATGAGACTTAGAGTTTGATACTGCCCCCCTCCCCCAACAATTAATTTAGAATCTTCCCCCTAGAACCCACATGTCAATTAAGGCCTAATATGCTAGAGTTGGATATTTCTCTACACCCCTTCAATAATACCCTTAAAAATTTTCTTTGGTTTTTCTAATGGATTAAATATGGTGCATTTAAGGTGTAAAATCTTTATATATAGGCTTATAGCCTAGTTTGTACTGAAGAAAATGAGAACATTTTCAACTCTAGCATTCATAGTAATCGGTATCTTTTTTTAAAAAAATCAGAATTTTGAATTTCCTGCCAAACAAAGAAAGCATGGCTTTTACAATAGAATATTTCTTTTCTCTGAAAGTATCTGCTGCAAGTGTGCAATTCTTGCCATAAGAATGGAACACACATCAGGCAATACGCAGGTACAGTTTCGAACCCTCGTGTCCTGGCATTCCTCATGTGGGGGTCTGCTGAAATTGAAATTTCGTAAAAGAAATGTAGATTTTTTTTTCTTCTACTTTTCCTCTTTTACTTTTATTTGCTGAAGGAAAATTAGGGATTTTGGACTATATCATTATAGCTTAAAGTCTGAATCATGAACCTTACGACCCTCGGTAAACAAACAGTCTCACTTCATGTATCACTCCACGTCAGCTGTTCGTGAATGGCATGTCCACCAATTACATACTGTTCATTCGCACTTCACCCAACCTTTCATTTTACATAACATGGAAAAACGTATTCCTATTTTAACTGATAAGATCCACACACTGAAGTATAAGGAATTTTCGAGAAATGATTAAATACATGTTCTTGTTCAAGAATGAACATTCTTTTCTACGCCAAAAGCTCCATCTATAACAATGAACAGATCGGCCTTCCCCCTCCTCTCTCAGTATGGCAGATAGCGACTAAGTCTAAAACTTACAAGAGAGTGAGAGAATTGTTTCAGTAAATTAAGGCCTTTTGATTTTGTTGCTTCCCCTTCCACCAAATTATTGCCCAACATGTTGACATGTGGAGTATTGTTTTCTCCTTTGTGCAATAAATATACCACCAGTTTTAGCGGAAGCTAAACATAGATAAGCTGAGGAATAAAAATAAATTGTTTATAATTCTTTCTGTTTTTCTTGTTTCTCGTGCACTGGAAAACAAGACGTAATAAGCACATTCCCATGTCTTATGCAAGTTATATATTTTCTTACCTTGATTCAGCAGTTTCTTTTTGAACTGGAGGCATTTTCGACGCTAGACAACAATATCATCCTTGTCAATGAATCCCGTCTGTCAAATTTGCTTCCCCAAAATGAACTCAACATGCAATGTCGACCACTAAAACTGGGGAGATGGTCATAATCACTATTAACATCCGTCAATATCTTCCTCACAATGGAGAGCTCTTTGTGTGAAAAAATACCAGTGCACCTTGCGCCATATTGCGCTTATCTCAAAATCGGTGTACGTATTTGTTTATGTGAGCAACAACGTGTTTCTTCGCGGGACACAACTTGACAGGTAGTTTTCCTTTCTTTCACCACACCGAAACCACAAGATGCAGACACACAACTACACTCGGACACTAACTTCACTGTTTTCTCAGGATACCACCTACATAACGCCACATAAACGTTAAGAACAACCTGCTTCTCGCCACTTTTCAAACGGCTGTATTTCCAAAAAGAAGCTCTTGAGAAAACTGAGACCTTCCTGCATGCATGTAAGTCACCATGTTCGAAACTGGCGCTATTTTCTTGCTGCTCACGTGATCGATTGTAATTTATACAATCATCACATATTATTATTCTAAACAGACACAGTTAATGAAAATATATTTAAAAATGTTTAACCCAGTGTAATTTACACGTTTTTGTTGCATAGCGTACTTTTATAGAACGGACTACATGCTGTGGAAGAAACCCGTCATTAGGCTGTTGCCAACCCCAATACTTCTCACTAAGTCAAGTGCAGAAACTGGAGCAGTTGTCGAATGTCTGCATATGATAGTGTGATTTCACAGTGTCAGTTATTATGATGCTGCAAGGAGGGGGGGGGGGGGGCGCAGAGGTGTTCACTATCCGGATGGTGTCATCATGAGGGCATTCTCACACTCCAAAATACTTTTGCGGGTGACGGAGGGCAAGTCATGACAATGAGGGCGAGGGCAGGCCGTGAGGGTGGGAAAGGTTGATTGATTTAAAATGAACACCTCTCAACAAGAGAGAAGAAAAATGTGACAATATTTAAAAATTAACCCCCAAATATGCATTTTATTTTGTATGTAGGGTACAATAAAATGCGACTGCCTCAAAATATTTCTGCATCTTACCGTCTTCTTTCCTTAGCTTACTTTCATTATCTATAATAATAAATCATAACACTTTCAAACACCAAATAAATTTAATCAAGAAACCCTGGTTTTAAAACCCCGGCCATATTCTTCCAGCAAGGTGTTTTTTTAGTAAAAGATGAGAGAAAAATGAATCCTTTGCTACAGAACCATCTTACCTCCTGAGGGATAATAGGTAAATTTTGAATTTAATTTCCGTAACTTAGCGTCGCTTTTCTTTCACTTTTGGCTAATCCCGACAATGATGATGATTGATCATAGATGAAATTGATGAAGGAACACTCACAATCACAAATAATACTCATGCCGTGATTCGAACCAGGAAACTTCGGTGGTGAGTCCGAAAGTCTGCCACCAGGCATGTACATTTTGATTTTTCAGTTTTTACATACGTATCCAACAGGTCATCAATGAAACACTGCTTATTCCACGTCGTTGACAATGGAGTGTCTGTACCTTGTAGGCTGTGGATTATTTTATTTTCATAAGTTGGCAACACTGTTAAGGTACACGTGCTTTTGTTTACAGAAGGTCTTAAGTTCTATGCTTTCCACTTTAATCTTTATTGAACAAAATGAGCTATCATTTGTAACTCTAGTGTCTGTAGTTTACAAGGTCATCATCATCCTTTGCTGTTTCCTGACTCTGGCTGGGTCGGCATAGTAGTCAAGCCTCTCCATTTTTTCCTGGTCTTCCACCACTCCTCTCTTTCCATGGTGTTCAAATCTTGTCCTCTTCTAACACTCTCTTCTATCTGCTCTTTACACCGACATCTTGATCTCCCCTTGGCTTAATTCACACTCCTTGTTTCATTGTAAGCTCTTACTAGTAGTCTTTCTGCATCATTATCCTCTTCATGTGCTCGAACCATCTCATCTGTGCCTGATCTATCCTGTCCTGAAGCTTCACCACACCCATTGTCTGTTGGATCTCCTCATTCCTTATTCTATCCCTTCTAGTTATATTGGTATACTCCTTAAAAATTTCATCTCCACTGCCTGCATCTTTCTTTTGTCCCTCTCTGTCATTGTCCAAGTCTCTGCTCAATACGTAATTATTGGGACATAGTATGTGATAAAAATATTATTCAGATCTTGTCGAATTTCAAATTTCCTGCTTGAAAGTGCTCCTGGCATCAGGACCTACAATGGGGAAATCAGCCCGAGCGTTTAAGGGTTTTAAGTCACTATAACATCCTGCAAGTGAGAAGTAGAAAATAAGATGGATGGGTTATTGCCATTTTTTAAATTTTTTTACTTTTTATTTCTAGATTTCCAGCACCGTGTCAGCCAATCCTCTGGATGTTGAAGATTACCTTGATTTCTTTGAAGGAATCTCATATCAACTTCTTGAGTATGTGGTGAACATGACAGATGTTAGTGTAAGTATTGATTGAGTGGAGTAATATTACATTACTTTTTTGGATTTGATATACTTTTCATTTAATGTATAAGTTGACAATCTTTAGAATAGTAACAACTATAATAATATATTCATGAATCTCTGTTTTGAAGAAATTCCTTAAAAGCATTTACAAATAATTTAAATCGTTGAATAACTATCGGAATTATATACACTATCAAAGGTTTGCTGTAGGTTTTGGTGTGTGCTCAATCCAAGTGCTTAAGATGACTGAAAATAGTATGTGGGAGATCAGAGATATATTAAGAGTTGAAAATTCTGAAGGAATGGGATAACAAATTGCCTAATTCTCGCATTTCACAAGAATACTGAAAAGTTTCTCTGCCCAAATATGGACTTTGATGAACAGCTTTTCTGTGGTACAGTGCATGGAGTACAGTTGCATGAGAGATGAGGATGTTAACTGAATCAAAATTACAAGCATTTGATGAGTTAAGTGCTTTCCTGGTGGATGTTGTTGGTAAACTGAAGAAGTATTCAATTAGGGTTTTCTTTAAGCACAGAATTTGATCATCCAATCAGTGAATCAAAGTTTAAATTTAATTTGCTCACAAAATGTGACTGATTGTACCCATATGTATTGATGTATATGTTCATTTTGTTCATATATTACAAATGCATTAATAACTACAGGGCATTCCATCAGGGGCCAACTCACCCTTGGGGGTGAGAGCATGTCAGTGAAAAAGTAAATATAAAAGTTTTTAACTTACAAATGTTCTGTGTGTTCCAACATATTGATGTTGATGGTAGCAACTGCATCAATGATTTTTCATTGAAGCTCTGGTAAATCTCTTAGTAAAGGAGGCATGTAAGTATACACAATCTTTAACATGACCCCACACACACAAAATAAAAGTGTCTTCGGTGTGAAGTCAGGTGACCTGGGATTAATTTTTTAGGATAACTATTTTTGCATGTGGTCCACAGTCTCAGACAATGGCCCTGGCCTACCTGTTCGTTTCATGACACACAAGCAGCCAGTTTCCTCCAATTTTCTACATCAGTCCCTTCTTGTTTTGTGCATTGGTGTTTCTGTATGATACTTGGTTTGAAAACCATGTTACTGTGTAACAATTGACTTCGCTTTAACAAATTGATGGACACTGAAAGCTTTCTGTTCACCTGATAATGCCATGTTTGTAAACTACTACCTCCTAGCAGAGAAACTGATACCTAAGCCATGATGTCTGTCACAAAACACGATGGCAAGCTTTTTTAAACATGGTGTATTTTGTTACAAGGAGAGGGGGTGGGGAGATGCACTTACCAGATTGACAACTAACTAAGCTAAAGTATCATCTACACACATCTGTATTTAATTGTAACTTGTTCCTGCATGATAAAGTTGCTTCAGAGCATAGGCTACAGTATATAATTGGCTTATTTGCAATAGATTTGTCAAAATGGACAATCATTAGATGCATGCAAATTTCATTTTTGACGAAAACACTGAATATGAAATAACATGCTGTAATGTAAATTTTTCATGTTTCTGAAAGGTGTGAGGCACATTTTTCTACCCTGTTTTGTCACGAAACAATGCGAAATGAACTGCAAAATGCAAAAATTTACCATTTATATACTGACTTTCTGAAGTATCCTGTGAGTTATGCAATTAACGGAAAATTGATTAATTCTGCTCTAAATATTTGAGAAGCAAAAATGGACCGCTTTACACAGGAATAAACTTAATACTCTGGTAACTACATAAATGTGCTATTACAAGGGGTAAGTTTATTTTGTGTAATAAGTGCAGTTTTTAAATCAAATTTAGGATTATATTCACAATTTTAGAACCAAAATGTCATTTATTCACCGCTATAACACCAAAATTTTATTTTATTTACCGCTTTTGAACCCGAAATTAACTCTGTTTTTGTACCGAAATTTTGCTTTTTTATTTACCAAAAATATGTGCCTCTAACAATCATTTAAGAGTTGCTTGCAAGTTCTTTTTCTAATTGAAAGTTCTTTCTGAAGCAGATAAACATGACTGTTATACTGAAGTAATTTTATTCTTTTCTTTTTTCAGGGCAATACTGCAATGCATTATGCAGTCTCTCATGGGAACTTTGATGTTGTTTCGATACTTCTCGATTCAAAAGTCTGCAACATAAACAGACCCAATCAGGCTGGCTATACATGTGTGATGTTGGTATCATTAGCTCAAGTGCGATCGGAGACAGATAGGCAGGTGGTTCGTCGATTATTTCAGCTGGCAGACGTTAACGTCCGGGCCAAACAAGTAAGTGGTCAGGTGAAATTGTTCAAATTTTCCAGAACTGGTAACCTTTATCAGACTTATGTTCAAATAACATATTGTTTATTTAGAATTAAAATCAAGAGTAGTGTCGTGTGCAGGATATTGGGTTTTAGAAAATTCTCATTTTGTCATGCAATTTTACTGTGGAATTAATATTCCATAGTTTTCCTCCCACACAAGAGATCGACTCTGGAGTGGTATCCATCTTCAAAACACTAATATCATCTTCAAAACACTAATATAACTGATAAATGCCTGAAATAAGTTCCTATCCAATGTTGATGAAGCAAGGTGTTACTTTTAGTAGTTGATTTTGATATGTAGGATCAACTTCATCTTTCACTAAATCTAATTCACCGGAATCGTATATGGAAAATAATAGTAGACGAGTACTGAAAGCAGACTTTTCAGTTCATTGAATTGCTGTCGTATGAATTTAATCTTAACTGCAAAAAGGTCAACACTAAAAAAAATAGGGTGAGATTGCAATTGTTTACATGCCTACAGCTAATTGCACTTCAATTGAAGTTGGAATAATAATGTGCGTGACCAACTTCTTAACTGAAAATGCTCTGGATATATTTGAAGGACAAGAGCATATCAGCAAAGATAGCTTCATAGCGAAAGTTTATGCTATGATACTGATAACATTTTACAGTATTAATTATATAGTTATTATTTTTTTTAAATTCTTCCATTGAATTTATTTTAGATTTTGTTGAATGATGCCTTTTATAATAATTCGAGGCATGCATATTTAGCTTTTGAGAGATACAAAATATGCCATTCCACAATTTAAGGTTTAACTGTAGATATATTAAAATGGTGTGGTGTATGTTCCATGGTCTATTTTGTCACAAAATATGTGAAATTATAGTCAACTGAATAAAAACTTGGACAAGAAATTTATGCAGTATTTATGAATAGCTGTTGATACTGTTTCAGAGTCTGATTTCATATACAATTCCTGAACTTTGATGAAAGTTGACTTTTTTTTTATTAAAGGAGAATATCATAAATAAAACTGAAATACAGTGTTGCCTGATATATTGAGCGTGCCCTCATAACCTGGTTCCACATTATGAACTACAGGCAAATATCATCACACATGATTAACACACAGCCAGCATGTGGGGTACTGTACTTTATACACAAGCAGTGACCTGGCTACAATTCATATAAAGAACAATTGTAGTATAATGCACTAAAAGAAATTTCGACCAAATCGTCAAAAGGCATAATAACAATGAACAAATAACTGGTTTTATGCATAGCATTGTTACCAAAGTCAGAAACTTAAAACGAGGAACAAACTGCCAGCAACTTACATGTCAACCACAGGAACCATGCTGGTTTTTATTTCTTGCCATTTTATTTACAATGTTTCGTGCTTTTGGATGGGGCTCGGGAATAGATTAAAATTATTCCGTAGTAACGTACGAGAAACAGCATCCTGCATAATGGACAGGCTTGCATTCGTTATGCGAGGCACCACTATATATTAGAGCAGAACTCATGTAATTTGATAATTACTATTGTCTTAATCTAGTTTAAGTAATATTTATAATAATTTTAAATTGCTTGACTTGTTCTGTGCCATTGTGAAAATGTGGTTCAATATCAATAATTTTATTTGTGATAATAGGTTAAAGGACAGAAGTTTTGATTGTGTGTAATTTTAATGGGCTCCCATGAGCTCCCCTCCTCCCACTGCAAATGCCATTGGCCTCAATATACAACTTTCCATTGTAATATTTAGTGTTTTTTAGGGCTGAGCCAATACCAAGGTCAGTGTATCGGTATCAGAAAGTATCAGTTGGAAATTTATATTCTGATTCTGGCTGATACTTTTCCTGCATTTGGGTCTTTTGCAGTCTGCAAAAGTTCAGCCTGACACTTTTGCTGAGTTCAATTATTGTGGAAATTATGTAAAATTTGAATTTTCCATTTATTTTGCAGCAATATTGTGTGAACAGCTGGATTTGTGATTACATAACATATTTTAATACTATATTATGATGCAATTTTTGAAAACAACTTTTAATTGTTACAATTTTCAAGCATTGTTATTGGTATCAGTGGGAATCTGTAAGTGTGTCGGTATTGGAATGGGTATCTGCCAAAACATGAATCCTATGTGATCAAAAGTACTCGGACACACCGCAAAACATGTGTTTATCATAGAGGGAGACACAGTACTGCCATCTACTGCATGGAACATATGGTCAGCGATATCACTAGTCTGCAGACAGCGCGGGACAGCAGTATGGGATGGTTTGAGGAGCTCGCGGACTTTCAACGTGGTCAGGTGGTTTGGTGCCACTTGTGTAAGAAGTCTGTGCATGAGATTTCCACCATATCAAACATCCCTAGGCCCACTGTTTCCTGTGTTATAGTGAAATGGAAACATGAAGGGACATGTACAACCCAAAAGCGTGCATTCCAACCTCCCATGTTGACCTCCAGAGAATGTGTTGAAGAGAGTCGTACAGCATAATTATCAATCATCCATCACCACCATCACACATGAATTCCAAACTACATCAGGATCTACTTCAAGCACCATGACTGATCGGCGTGAGGTGCAGCAACTTGGTTTACATGGCCGAGCAGCTGCCCAGAAGCCAAACATTACACAGGCAAATGCCAAACACCGCCTCGCAAGGTGCAAGAAGCGTCAAAACGGGGGCATAGAACAGTGGAAAACCATTGTGTGGAGTGATGAATCATGGTACACAATGTGGTGATCCGATGGTAAGGTGTGGCGAATGCCTGGTGATTGACATCTACAAGCCTATATAGTGCTGACAGTGAAATTTGGGAGTAGCGGGATTACAGTGGAGTCGTGTTTCTCTTGGAGAGGGCTTGGCCCCCTTGTTGCTTGACTGGCAATGTAAGAGTGAAGGCTGTCATCAAGGCTAAGGGTGGGCCAACACCATATTGACTGCCAGTGTTCCTGATGGAGGGTGGGCCAAACTTGTACTTCATTTTCAGGTGGGTGTCTGGATACTTCTGATCACATAGAGTATCTATCAGTTCAGCTCTAGTATTTGTACATGATTATTAGTGTGGAGAACATGAATAAAATTTTAAAGAGAATGGTTAAAATACTGAGCAATTACAAGTTTCATTTGTAAGAGATTCTTGAATTATAGTTCTGCCAGTAATTTTGTCCCAACCTCCATGGTGGAGTAGTTAGCACACTGTGGTGCAGTGCCAGGGGTTCCAGATTTGAATTCTGGTCTGGGCATGGGTTTTTCTAGTGAGCATCTCTTTATCATATCATCACTAATCTTTATCATTGTGATTAGCCGAAAGTTGCAGAAAATCAACGTTAAATAAAAATCAAATCAAATGTAATTTTGTGTTTGTATCTGCAGTTGTATAGTATAATTCACTGATTGTGTTATTTAAACACACCAAAAAAAATATTAAAAGAGTCCAAATTGTAAGTACGGTTTTATATTTTTGTTATATATGAATAATAGGGATGGGCCGATATGAAATTTTGGCCGATACCGATAAAGTACCGATATAAAATATACCGATAACCGATATTCTATCGATCAGATATAAAATTAGAAATGGTCCTTGAAGAACCTGAAAGGTTCATTGACCTCCTTAATAAATTGTTTCAAGGTGACTGCAGTGCAAAAGAAGTTGCAAAAGATTATACTTTTTTTTAAAGTAGAGCATGGAGATTATCCATAAAAATTACTACAAAATGGCAGAATTTTGCACTACTTTATCAGATATTTATTGATATATCGGATGGGTAAAATAATCTGTAATTTTACCGATACATCGATATGCCTATATCGGTTGGTACTGATAGAGTACTGATTAATCGGACCCATCCCTAATGAATAATTATATTGATTTGGTCATGCAAATGAGCTCATCAAAAATATGAAACTAGCAGTAAGAGTGTCAGCATTGTTGATGTCAGCTGATAACTTTTCCCAGAGTCTAGGTAACTCCTGGGATTTAATACGTGGGAAATTATTAAGTCTTCAGTGTACATTTATTTGCCACTAGAATTATATAGAAAATTTGCATTCTGTAATTTTAAGACTTTTGAATTCTCTAAGATCCTGATTACAAAATTAAATGGATGAAGGCACTGGAATAAATTTTATTCACAAATACAGTAGAACCTTGAATGTACGTTTTTCATGGTACAAAGCTGAAAGAACTTAAAATGGGGGAAAAATGTAAAATCGAGGACAATTTTATAACATTTTGCTATGTTGGGACCATCAAGATTGAATGTATAATGTGGGAAAATGTAAAATTAGGGTTCCACTGTACTATATTAGATGAAGCGGAACATGTTTATGAAATTTAAGAAAGGAAATGAAATTAATAAACCTCAAAATGCAAGATGTAAAATGAGAAAGTGATGCACCACACACATATCTTACTTCATTATGCCATATGTTACTAAATCCAGTTTGTATAATGTGGGTCTAGCAAGGCAACAGAGGAGTGGGCTGTCTGCATGTACAAGAGAGTGCAAGTCCCAGAACAGCAAGGCATTTTGATGCACCTGCATATTCCATGTCACCCTTCTTGTTGACACCAACATGCACAGTATTGTTTTCTTTCTGCAAACAAATCAAATGTCCAGGTGTTTTTTTTTTGTTTGTTTATTATAAATTTCATGTAGATATTACAATATGTTCAATATTATTTTCAGCATGGGCAAACTGCTCTTATGTTGGCTGTATCTCATGGTCGTCTTGACATGGTGAAACTGTTGTTGGAAGCAGGTGCAGATATAAACATACAAGATGAAGATGGAAGTACTGCTCTCATGTGTGCAGCAGAACATGGCCATGTTGAAATTGTGAAACATCTGTTGGCACAGCCTGATTGTGATGCTTCGATTACAGACCATGTGAGTATTCAGTGATGCTTAATCGATGGTGACAAGAGTTTCGACTTTTAGCACTTTGTGTTTTTGTATCCAACATTTTGGAGACTCGTTTGACTGCATGAATTTTACATTAAATCATGGTGAAGATTTTTGGGTTATGAACAAACAAGAAAGTTTAGCAAAGTTTTTTCCCCCTTTATGCTCAGCTAGGTGAAATGTGGTCTGGACCTAATAGTTAGAACCACTGTTAAATGTACCTCAACTGAGAGTTGAACCTATGACCTCTCAATTACTTAGTGACAGCATTAGCTATTATCAGAGAGATGCTGCATTACAAATTAAACCTGGTGTTTTATTTATTTATTTACATACTTATTTGATAGATCCTGAATACAGAAAAATCCATTTTACATCACTGTATCAACACAACAAATGAAATTAACAAATAATAAGATGCACACATACTCACATATACATTATGGCCTTAGAATATTTACATTCTCAGTGGACATTATGTGTAAAATTTTGAACAATTTTGAAAATTCATTTTTGGGATATTGTATAAAAAAACTTCCAAACAAATATCATCATGCTTGGTTTTTTGAGTAATGTATCAAAAGCCCTTTTCATGAGCTTCCAAACGAGACCATACCCAGCCCTTAAGTTGGAACACGTATCTTGCAAATTGCATTTGAAGTTTTGGGGGGAAAACTTTGTAAATTTTTCAAATTTTTCTGATAAAAAACTTACCAAAAATTAACCAAATCCATGTCATCAAGGGTTTATGCACTGGTTGATTTGACATGGAATTACACAATAGTACGATTGTTTGAAGAGCTAAATTACTGCACACATGTTGTATAAATGATTATTAAACAATTTTTAACAGTTCAAGTTGCATCATTTTGGGATATGCAAGAGGTTTTCCAAATTCACTTCTTATACAATCACAAACAAAAAGTGATATTTTGTGCATGTCATGGAAGAATTTCAATACATATTGAAGTCCATATTATCTGTAGTTTTTCATGCCAACCTTTGTCAGCTGATTCCACATTATATCTGTTACATCTATGCACCAATGGAGAGAAATTTGCTGAAGATAATTTTCAAACAAAACCACTACATTTCTTCAGAACTATAGATAATAATCCAGTTTCCCTTTTTTTTGTACATTTATATACATATGAAGGTATGACACACTGGAATGACAAAACAATATATTTATTGTTACTTTAAAAAATGTCAATTCCCCACCCCCTGCAAGAAATATATAAATATGAATAGGGCATTACTCTTGAACCATAATTTTTTGCTGATATGTTTCACTTGTCTAAGTATGTGTAACAATGAATACAAGAATCTTGTTCATAGTGTGTGACAATTAGGGGTATCCGAAAATTACTATTTTCTAACTTGGTTGCACATTTTTCAATTTTTTTTTACAAAATTGAGAGCAACGTGTTCTCTATCATACCATGACCTTGAAGAGTTGTCTTTTGTTGTTTCCTTGCAAATTTGGTCCATCCAGCATCCACAGGGCTGATGCTAGAAGCAATTTTCCAGAATTCTTTCTCCAAGAAGTATCTGCCAATGACTTTGCATGGTTGTAAAAATATAGCACTGCTACATACTACATTTTATCATTCACTTTGGTCTATTGTGGTGGTCACTGGGGTATGCTGAATACAATTTTTTGTGTAAAATTTAAATTTTCTTCATTTTCTTTTGTGCATTGTTGCAATTTTGAAAAAAAAATATAGGCATGAAAAGTTCCCATCCAGAGAGGTTCCCATCTGTTTAAGATTAAATAATGTATGTAGAATTAAATGTGTAATATGCAGGGCTCGAAAAATCCCGGTCGCCAAGTCACCATGGCGACTAAAAATTTCAGCCTGGCGAATATGATCTTATGCTGTAATATGTACGAAATTTTGATGATTCTAAGTTCAAATTGCAGTACAGCATAAGTTAGCAAATTATTTTTTTTTTTTAAACCAACGTTGTGAACATTCCAGAGAGTCAGTAATAATTTCTTACTCTTTGTCCCCCCAAAACCCCATTTCCTGTTTTCTCGAATGATTTATCAATGTTTTGAATATCGTGATGCTCAGCTTCTTATACAGTGTGTTTCAAAAGTTGCACAACCCAAACTTTGAAAATGTATATCATGAAAACCGTAAGAGATATTTACACCGAGTTTTCTGCATTATAAAGTCTCATCCATTGAGATATTTTTCAATGCTTAAAATTATCAGTTTTCTCCATGCAGAAAATTGAGATAAATTAATAACTGGTGGAAGGCAGTGTTAAAAATTTTCCAGAAATGCACTTTTGAATGAGAAAAATATGTAAGAAATTTTCGAAGGGTCATAATTAGATGTCTGATGACTGATGCCATGTCAATCTGTCATTTGCGACCAATATTGCTCATGTTCAACATTTGATGGATTTTTTATTGGCGATGTTATGGATTGAGTGAAAAAGTGCCATTTTTGGTACATATATGGCAATGCTAGCAGGTTGAAATATTGTCAACAGACTCATGCCACATGTGCCTAAGTATTGGCTATACATTTACGTGAAAAATCATAAACCAAAAGTTTGTGCAGAAGTTGGACTCTTGAGAGAATCCTATAGTCTGCCTCTGGTTACACTGAATTATCTTTGCTACTATGCCTGTTCTTTTAATTGATTGAGCATGGCATATTGTTTGGAGCAGTGCGTGTGCATTGCTGAAGAGTATTTTACTACTCATTCTTACACTCATGTGCAAGAGGTTTTCCAAGAAAAATCCCCTGCTTCTGCTATACCTCACAAAGCAACTATTTTACGACTTGTCAAACACCAACAAATGCTCCCACAAATTGTTAAGAGTTGGTATTATTATTGAAGATTAGCACACACAGGAGATGTACTATGTAGAAATTTTCAGCGAAAAATGCAGCCTCGACCAGGACTCGAACCTGGGCCTCTGGCATACCGTACGATTTCTCTAACCACTGAGCTACTCAACTGGCCAGGCCTCGCCTGATTTCTTGCTGTCGCTGTTTTACCTGTGTGGAATCGTCTCTGTCAGTGCTACCGCAACGGGATCTGTTGCTTTTGAAACACAGTAGACTTCGACATTGCCTGGTTTCTCCCAGCATAGAGATGTTAATGCATATTTCGTTGAAAATTTCTACGTAGTACATTTCCTGTGTGTGCGTGATCTTCAATAATTAACATCTCTACTTTGGGAGGAACCAGGTAACGTCGAAGTCTACTGTATTTCAAAGGCAACAGATCCCGTTGCAGTAGCACTGG
Source organism: Lepisma saccharinum (assembly GCF_977018435.1). Lineage (NCBI taxonomy): Eukaryota > Metazoa > Arthropoda > Insecta > Zygentoma > Lepismatidae > Lepisma > Lepisma saccharinum. The sequence continues at coordinate 19,713,199 of NC_139230.1, read as the reverse complement.
CAGAGAAGATTCCACGCATGTAAAACTGCGACAGCAAAAAATCAGGTGAGGACAAGCCGGCTCAGTAGCTCAGTGGTTAGAACAATGTCACGGTATACCAGAGACCTGTGTTCGAGTCCTGGTCGAACCTGCATTTTTCGCTGAAAATTTCTACTTTGGTATATGTTGTTGCAAACCAATTCTCAGATGATTTCAGCAAATTAACAATATTTTTTAAAATAATGTAATTGCTTTTGTTTGGATACATGCTAACATAAATTTATTAACCCAGTGATAGCATGATTAGTGCAGAAAACCTGGTGTATATGCCTCTTACGGTTTTCATGTTATACATTTTCAATGTTTGGGTTGTGCGACTTTTGAAACACACTGTAGTATGCACAATTGCTAGTAGGTAGTTTCCTGGCGCCTGATTTTCAGAGCTGGCGCCTAGCTTTGTAGAAAATTTTTTGAGCACTGGTAATATGTAAAGTGCAAAATTAACTATTCAACAACATTGAAGTTTTTTTTGCTAGCGAATATGTTGCCAAGAGGATGGTAGCAAATTAATATACTGAAATGAAGTACTTGCTTATCCACGAAACTGTTTGAATGGTAAAAGGTTCACGTTATAGGTGGGGGTGTGGTTGGTTTTCCATTCTATCCATGACCCGAGATTTCTGGCAGACCATGTGTGACATATGGCGGCATTGTACGAGAACCTTCTTTTGGTTCACTGACATTGATTGATTTACTTTGTTTTTAAGTCCACTTATGCACAGAGAAGGTAATTGGGTCTGGACCAACATTTTAAAGTGGTATCTGAATCATTGTGTGTGTACAACTGATATGGAAACTTACAGGTTACCCCTTGATTACAAGGTGATGGTGTTACAACTATGCCATCTGGGAGGCCCTTCTTTCGGTTCACCATTGCTTGGAAACATTTTTGGTGGCTGGCATAGAGGTTCCCATCAATGGCTTGACCATGTGACACAAGCTTCCAGTAGACAGGACTGATAAAGTATGACCACATGCACAACATCTCCTCAAAATGCCTTCTCTTTTTAATCAGTTCATGGGCTTGTTTTCCTGGATGAAGTCATTAGCTTCCAGTACCAGGATAATGAAGAAAGACCCATTTCTCATCATGTGTTCAGATTCTCTGCATCATATGGATTCCACAGCAATATGTGAGAAGGATGACACCTGCCAAGCCTGCTCTGGGATCAACTCATGGAGAAGTCTCCCAGAGTGATGAGGGCCTCCCCGATGGTTCAGTGGTAGCATCATCATATTTTAATCAAGGGGTCCCAGGTTTGATACCCAGTGGAGGCACATAGTGGTTTGGAGACCAACTTTAAACTGTAGGTCCAGTCTCAAATAGCCTTACTGTGCATAAAGTGGACTTAAAACACGAACTCAACCAATTAGCAGCTTGGACTAGGACCTCAGATTTGGTGGTGAAGACTGGTGTCTTCAGAAGTGTTGGAACAATTTTCTTGCTGTTGCAGGAAGCACTGTCCGTTGCCTTTTATGCTACAGATTTTCTACACTGCACTTTTGCCCATCGTGCAGCAGGAGTACACAAACAATGTTCTCCTCAAGAAAATTTTGTCTCAATAAGCTTATCGGTGATGGCCTCAGCTGATGGTTATGTCTGATATCGTAGTTGCATCACCAGTACCTACACTCTACTGCACCCATAACACCTTGAAATCCAATCCACGTCTGTACAGCAAAACACTACAAATTTATGAATCACCGTTATTACTGAAACCTTACTCGGCCACTTGCTGATCCACAAAAGTCATCATTCACCACTGACTGTACTAATTCCCAAGAGGAAGGGGGGCTAATTTAAAATGTACATTCCCTCAAATAATGTGCACATCTGAATTTTTAAGAGAGCAGATTTAAATGATAACTATTGTAGTTCATGCCACCATGGGGCACTGAAACTTCATGATTTGTTTGTGGAAAATATTTTTGACTGTGTATTGTAGCTTCTGTATTTTTTTCACGTAGTTCACTGGACATAGTGGGTTGTATAGATATTATTGTGATAATAATGCATGAGGTAGGTGGCAGGTTTTGGGCTCAGGCTACAGGATGAACACTGATTCAAGTCTCATGCGAGAACCATAACATTATTTCTCCTAAGATTCCAGCCAGTGTATGGGACCAGTGGCCACCCACCATTGTGAGGAAATTTGGGAGCTATGGAAAATGGACTGTATTTTTGTCTCCAGGTCCATATGCTTGGTTTAAGAATTTCTTTGGGAAATATTGGGATAAAACAGCAAGTGCAAATTTTGATAAGCCGTACATTTATCTTGCAGACTAGGGTCTGAACCGTACGTCCGTACATGCTATGAAATTTCCGTACATGTATGATCAGGACAGTTCGGTCGGCAATGCTGCGCTTTCACCACTCGATTTCCCTCCTCTTCCTCCTCCTTTTCTGCTTCTATGCGCAACCTTGCTCCACAGTTAGCTCGAGAATCCCGAATCCCGCATCGAGAAAAGCGGGATTCGATGATGCACCTTCCTTCACATGGGAGGCATATCAGCGGTATTTTTCGCTGGAGAAATAACTGAAAATAGCTTCCTCAAAAACTGAACTGTAAACTGAAACTGTCACCAATATCTGCTAGCGACCCCTGCCAAAATGACAAGAAAAACCAAATGAAATATACATAGCATATATAACGTGAAATAACACAACCTATAACAAATATGAAAGTAAAATAATTACGTCAACACTTACCAAATAGAAATAACTTCTGTATATTTACTGCACTATTGCAACTTGGCTCACATAAATAAATAAATAACGTTTACATTTAATTTCGTCATTCACTCCCAGGAGTTCACAGTTACTAACACAAGCTGTGTGAAATGGCACAACACTCACTCACTGTCACTACTGCTGCTGTCACAGTCTAGGTCTTCATAAATTTTCTCATCCTCACTTCTATCCATCTTGTTCGATATTTTCATTACCTTAAAACTTTTGACCATCATTTCCAGGGAGATGGAGTTCCTTGCCTCATGAACCCATTCGCAAACAATCTGCAGCAACGCATGTGTCATCCTCCTGCTTGGTGTGAGTTCATGCTGCGTTGATGTCATCCGTCTATTGTAAGCAGCTCGCACTGCGACTTTGAACGGGCAGTTGATAACTACATCCAAGGGCTGCAGCACTTTCGTCATTCCCCCCGGTATCGCCACCAAATCTGAAGAACGACAAATTCTCTCTTTCACATTATTGATGGTGTGTCCGCGGAAACTGTCTTAAGACAAGCATTGAAGGTTGCCGCAATATAGCACCCAGCGTCAGATCCCACACACAATTCAAACAGTCCTTCATGAGTTCTTCCATCATCCACCACTTTTCCTGCGCTCTCACTATAACTCCCAATGGAAATGCTTCTTTGGGTACTTTTTTCATTTAAATATTATATACGGAGGCAACTTGCGACCGTCAACCGTGATAGCCAGCATAACGGTGCACCTTTGCTTGTCTACTCCAGTTGTCCGGACCTGCACAGACCTATCTCCAATGGGATGAACACTCGTCGATTCTGGCATATCTAATCACAATCGAGTTTGATCTGCATTGCCAACCGGTGACATCATGTAGTTCTTCTGCGGTCGCAGCCTGATTATGTATCGGAAAAACCTGGTGTGCTGTTCTTCATATTCTTTGGTGAAGAATCTTCTGTGAAAGCGTCATTCTCCACCTGATCGACAACCAATTTCTGTTCATGAAGTGCCGGACCCAACCATAGCTAGCCTTGAAGTCCCAGTCGAAATAGCATATCATACTTTTGGGGCTATCCAGAACCCCGATTTTACGTTTTCCAGGTGCTCATAAATAGGAAATTTAAAATGCAGGTAAGCATAAGGGAGGGGCAAAACTCGTGTCAATAAGAAGCAAAAACAGTATGATTAATAATTGTTAAGAAAAAAGCAAGACCTGAAGAGAAAAACAGTGGGGGATTAACATGACCCACTTTCGAGGGTTGGGAGGGTGGTTGACTACTTCTAACTGCCGACTATTAGGTTCAATTTATGCATCTGATTGTGTAGGATATCAGTTTACTCTGTAAACTGGTAATTTAGTTGCTAGTTTTATAAGTCTCTGATAATTGGAGGGGATGATCATTTGTAGCTAAATGTCAAGCATCTTTAAATACTGTAAATAAAGTGTCCTAAATTCAGTTCACAGTGGTGACGTGTAGAATGATTCAGATCCCACTTCGAGCTGAATATGTATCCAGTACCAGTCAGACCAACACCATAAAGTGAACTCAAAACAAGCTTTCTCAAACTTACATATTTTTAGACGTCACAATTGGGGGTTATCAGTGACGTTCTCGGGATTTTTGAAAGGGGGAGGGGTAGGTATACTTTCTTTTATTATTCAGCCAGCCTTCATTTTGCCATCTTTTCTGCCTTTGACGTTATTTTTCTTTTTAGGAATAGTGGGCCAAGGTGAGGGGGTTATAACCCCCTCTACCCTCTGGGCACACTTCTGATTTACGTCCATATTGATCGATGATTTATCGTTGAATTTAGCAGTCTTGCCAAATGAAAACACCCCTTCCACCTTTAGTGTAATGTTTCAGTTGATTTTTCTCTCTCCCTCCCTCCCTCCCTCCTCTTGAACATTTAATATTGCGTGATTTATTTTCAGCATGTGAATGGCTCTAAAGGAAAGCAAGGATTATATATTATTCTTAGCATCATGTGCATTTCCTTCCTGTTTATCACAAGATGCAAAAAATAAATATACCTAGCCTTTAAACTCCTCTATTTATGTCTGGGGCTTGTTTCCTAAACAACCTTGCCAGAGGCAAGATTCAAAAGAATGCTGTTTTTTAACCCCTTTACGATGGATGAGTCATTGCTCTGTAGCCACCAGACATAACATTGGGGCCTACTGCCATCACAAACACCTCCAACAATTGGCAACGGGAGGTAGGGGAACTGGAGCTGAAGGTCCTCTGTGCCAAAAGTCTTATCAGAAGTGTGCTACTGCTCACTCATTTCCCACCCAAGTTGCAGAAAGAAAGAAGGGGGAGGACCACTGCTGCCAACACTACAGACATACCGGCATGAAAAAAAGAGAGAAACAGGCTGAACCATGCAATTATTGCATAGCAGTGCACACGGGTGTGGGGAAGATAGGTGATTTTTTTAACCTGTGTGTTTTTTTTTATATACATAAGTTGAATGTACAAATGTATGCAGGAGCAACTGCTTAATTTTAGACGTCACAGGCAAGATGGGCGGATGCTTTTCGCCCTTATGTTAATTGGTTAAGTAAGATGTCTCGTGTCGGGCTAATGCAATCAAGGGGTTGGAGGCACATAGTGGTTCGGATCCCACTTTAAACTGTAGGTCCAGTCCCGATTAGCCTTTCTGTGCATAAAGTGGACTTAAAACAACAATTCAGTCAATTCGTGTCGGGCTAAATTCCACATGAACAAGAAAATCGGGTCAATAATACTTGTCACATTTTAGTAATTATAAGACTAGTGATGGTACAGGGGATATGAGGAGGTTAACCCCCCCCCAGCAAACAAAAGAAAAGTGACAGTAAAGTTCTCCATGCACTTTGCACGTCGTGATGCATATATATAGGGGGATGTGGGAGATGATGTGATCAGCACCATGCTCAGACCACCTTTACCCCCACACACTTCCTTCGATTTTAACCTCCACCCATGGTTGTTCCCAGGTACTCATTTATTTGAGGCTGGATGAGCTCCAAAACAGTTTTATGCGGCAGTTTAGATCACCCACTTCAGAAATCGAGGTAACATTATCGTATGGTCAAAACGGATTCCTTGAAATTTCCTTCAAATTTACAGGAGAAAGTACTTACGGAAATCATTTTCTTGAGCGTTTTGGAAGTTCCTGAATGTAGATTTGATCCATTTTAATGTGAATGCGTGTTGTTTTCTGCGAAAATCTCTGTCCGACACGCTGTTTCTCCTCACGCCATTTGCTTTTTGCATGAGAGTGCAATGTTCCGTGTGTTAAGACGATGCAACCCCGTAGCCAGTGTTTCAGCCTCGCCGTGTTTTTACTAGAACCACCTGTCGAGTTCGGAACAAGCAATTTTTTCCGAATTGGTGTCACTTATCGCACAACATTGTAGCAACATTGTGTTCCGACGTCACAGGAGAGAGGTTTTTTTATAATTTTTCTTTGTAATTATGCTAATGGAACCTAACCTAACAGGCCTAACCTAACCACGTAGGCATTCCTCGTCTGACGTCAATATTCAAGGTTGCAAGATGGTTGTGCGTAAAGGAAGAGCATTAACAAATTTCGAAAGAAAGATAGTTCCGACCCGAATGGGTGTCACTTATCGCACAACACCCTAGCAACATTGTGTTCTGACATCACAGGAGAGACCTTTTTCATGTTAGGCAATACAAAGGTAACGCGTCTCTTAGCGAAAATATTATTTTTTCTTTGTATTTATGCTAATGGAACCTAACCTAACAGGCCTAACCTAACCACGTAGGCATTCCTCGTCTGACGTCAATATTCAAGGTTGCAAGATGGTTGTGCGTAAAGGAAGAGCATTAACAAATTTCGAAAGAAAGATAGTTCCGACCCGAATGGGTGTCACTTATCGCACAACACCCTAGCAACATTGTGTTCTGACGTCACAGGAGAGACCTTTTTCATGTTAGGCAATACAAAGGTAACGCGTCTCTTAGCGAAAATATTATTTTTTCTTTGTATTTATGCTAATGGAACCTAACCTAACAGGCCTAACCTAACCACGTAGGCATTCCTCGTCTGACGTCAATGTTCAAGGTTGCAAGAGTGTTGTGCGTAAAGGAAGAGCATTAACGAATTGCGAAAGAAAGATGGTTCCGAATTGCGAAAGGAAGATGGTTCCGAATTGCTGTTTATGGACAATGAACGTGGTAAATCGCAAGGTTATTTCACAAGTTCTACACGTAAATGCGACGTATTAGCATAATTTCAAATAGGGGCACGAAAGTAGATATTTTCCGGTGAACGAGATTGCACCACTGCATAAATCGACAAAACACACTCAGAACGCCCCCTAAACCAGTATGCTATCACGGCCATAATGTGTTACAGATTCGAAACAACAAGTAACAGTAAGTACTCGTAAATAGAGAAAATAAACATTATCTTAGTTAGAAATGCATTATTTCACCTTAAGAAATGTTCCGCAACACGTTAGCAATGTAAAGAAGTCCGAAATACATGATTCGTAGGTGTTTTGACCATACGATAATAGTACCGAAATCGAAACCCCGGCCTACTTCGTGTCAGTCAAGATGCCCTACCGACTGTCTGATCACGGTTCCCCAGCAGATGAGAATAAATAAATATATGCTCTTTTGGCCCAAATAAGCATTTTAATGGTATTTAGATGTTTACTAAATTTGACTGCTCCCAGAAAATATTGCCACACCCCTCATTTATCCACTCATTTCTCCTTGCCCCGTCACTGTACAACACACGAGTCACATAATATGCATAGAAAAAATGTTCTCTGCCCCACGCAGAAGAATACATGGGTCCAAACTTTGCCCCTCATCTCCCCAACAATCGATTTAACAAGAATATTTTCAGTCGGTGAGTAAAATATCGCCCATCTGCCCATAGAAAAAAGGAGTCACTTCAGCTTGGGCATTTTCAGTATCATTCCGGTAACCAAACGAAATAGCATTCGTGAAAAAACTTCAGATTAAAAATAAAAATAATTTGCAGTGAAATATAGACTATATCCAATTGTATTTGCAAACGACTTTCCATTAAAGAAAAAGTGCAGTTCTTATCCAGTATTGGATAGCGGAGGTTGAAAACCCTTCTATTTTTTTTTTCCTTATTTCCAACGCTGCAGGCAAGAAGAAAGGAAAAGTTTTCACAAACAAGCCCCTCCTTTTTTGTCAGTTTTTGTCCTCGTCAGCCAGTTTTCCACTCACATTTTTGTGGAGGGGGGAAGATGAAGAAGACACCTTAGTCACACACAGTGTCCAAACTCTAGAGAAGGCAGCATTTAGCGAGAATCAGTCTGGCAACAGTGCACATGTTGTCTAAGGCAGAAGCCAAAGAATGGACTTACACAGACTTTCTGCCTCCAGTTCAAGGGTGAAAAAGCGGTGTTGCTACACTTCGGATTTTTGTCCAGTTGTACAGGACATCTCTTCCTGTCAACGACTCCCCTTCGCTAGCATTTCAGGGACAGGCAGGAAATCAGAGACCCATTCACTTGCTACGTGGCAAGTGCTTGACTTTGCTGAGGATGCCACCTGTTTCGAAAACGACCGAAAATGGCATCGCAGAATACCACAAGAATTCCCCCTCACCATGGCAACTAGACAAAGCCAATTGGTTCAGCAGTTCATGTGACCCTCCATGGCTTTCAACAGAAAAGACAAAAATAGAATTTCCAAATCTGTTCTTTGGTGGGGAATACAAAAACTGATGTTTTCTCTTGTCCATCAAGGGAGGTGTGGCAAATGCTGGTGCCTTCCCTTACTGAACCATGCCTCTTCGCTTCCTCCTCTCCTATGAAAAGCTTAACATCTGAAAGTCCAAGGTCGTGTGGTGAATGCAACAGCTGCGAAATGCAAGGAAAACTAGTTTTTATGGTCTACTGATTAATTTTAAATTAAATCCATAATTGTTAGTCAGACACTAAGAAAGCCATTTCTGAGACCCGAATTGTATTGCATATTATATACGAGATATATTTTTTTGTTGCTTTTCCCCATCAAAAACGAGGGTACGTATTATACATGTGTGCACATTATACATGTGTAAATACGGTAATGCATGGGATATAATATTTCATTTGCATTTTTTAGGATGGGAGTACAGCTCTAAACATTGCCATGGAAGCTGGTCACAGAGATGTTGGTGTTCTTCTATATGCTCACGAACATTTTTCAAGAGGAAGCTCACCATATGGATCTCTAAGGTTAAGACGATCAAGAAACACAACACCAACTTTCAGATCAGCTGTAACACCTCCACCACGAACACCAACATCTCCAAGTCCCATCAGGGCCAGACAGGAGCAGTCATTGTAAAAGAATATTATCAGTCTGTATTAACTTTGTGATACAGTGATAATGAAGTCAATTTATGTGATGTTTTAATGGCAGTGTACTGATATTTATTTATAAAGAATCTATACTCTTTTTAAGGGACCTTACATATACATATATATATTTAAATTTTTAGAAGTTTCTTAAATGAATAGACATAATCTATAATTTTTTAGAATTTTCTAAAATTTTCTTATATGAATAGACTTAAGCTATTTTAAATATATTAACATTTTTTTTCATGGTACCGAATATGTTGAATCCTATGATTGCATTTGCACCTGTTAATGTACTTAAGGTAATGCACAAGCAAGGTGTTTTCCTAGAACAGGGTCTTCCAATTGTCTTCTACTGTCAGCAGATTTTACAGACAGATTGTGCTCATAAATTGATTTTCATGCCAGTCAACACAAAAGTAGTCCTAATATATTGAATGAGTATGGAAACATCTTTCATACCCAGCCTGTAACACACATCATTGAACTTGTACTGTTTATCGCTGCAGTTACTGGTATACATGTGTGTTTCAGCATACCAACGTATACACATGCACTGGTGTATTCAAGCTGCTCTTGTGTTTGAACATATTCTGAATGTATGCTTGCTGCTGCAATTTCTAAGATGGTAACTTCAGTGAGCATAGCTTTGATCTGTATTTTGTTGATTTAGAGGACCAGGTTAGAAAGTGATCTTCATTGGAAGCCTGATGAGAATAAGGATCTAGCTAGTGGTGATGCATTACATACAATTTTTATTTCCATAACATATTGATTCCATGCTGTTCACTCTCATAATGGGAGCAGAGATTTTTTGAGCAAAAAAGTTGATTTTTTTTTTGTAATGAATAATTTTGTGTGTGTCTGTTTAATGTGACGTGACAAGCAGTTCCAAATTTGTGGAATTCCAACATTTTATTTATTATACACCTGAATTTATGTACAAATGTATCCCTTGTTTCAATGTGTGTTTTTCAATCAAATATCAGTTAGTAGTGTAATGAGTATGTAATGCATGTGCATAAAACTGTGACATAGGTAACATATTGTTTAAATAATTGAAAGTAGTAGTAATTAAAATCGGCCTACGCACCAGTATGCCTTAGTGTTTAATGTTAAATATCCGTTTCTTTTACCACAAACAGATCATATTCTGATATATTTACCACATCCCTCATGAATTTAAGCTTTTCTTTTCTTCCAAGTGAAATGATCTGAAAATTCTGGATGTGTAGTTGAATCATGCCACAAATTTTCTTTTATCTGGCATATGATCTAATGTATTTCTCTCATAATCAAAATGTTAAATCACATAGGAAACTGTATACAGAAGAATCTCTGGTATAATATTTATGGCACATACAGTCACACACACTTAATAGGATCATTACAACCCAGAAGAGTCAGTGACTGTACAAGAATTTGAAAATGCATCACTGTGTTGGAAACTTTGGAGTTTGAAATTTGAAAATAAACACCTATCTTTTCAAAGTTGAAAATGAAGATTTTTACAATTATAAAAGATTTACATTAGAAATTAGGTAAAGTTTGAAATTTCAAAATAATCTCATTTCCATGGATATTAAAAATTATGGGACCAGGATACTGCAAATTTTCTGGAAGTCTTTGTGTGAATGCAAAGATGTGTAATGTTTACCTCAGTTAGTGTTATCATTTTGATTATTTTAGTTTAATTGACAGAAAGAAAATAAATATTTTTGTAAAGCTCTCATTTGCAGATGAATGGATACTGGTGTGTTGTTTTAAAAATCTTGAAGGAACACAGGTCGTGACAGTTGCAATGCCAGTTGTGTATTTAATGGCTTGCAAAGAGAAAAAATCTTGGCTGAAGAGTTTGTTTATTTTTAATCTCTGAAATTTATTCCAACACAAGTTATGTTACATATAATAGAGGACAATAATTGATTGTCTACAATTAAATAATATCAATGATTAATGTTGGCTCAGTGTTAGTGATAAGTAAATGCTGCCTTCACACTTTCAGCATTTAATTTATCATACATAGTGTTCACATCTTTATTTACAGAAGTAAAGCAATTTTTAAGTTTTGACCCAAAAGGAGAGAGCTTCAATTGTTTGCAATGTATTATTTAACTAACACAAGTTAAACTTAAATAATTATATAATGCATTGCACAAAGTCATTGTTTAACATTGTGTAATACAATTATAGAAAAAAAGTGATGTGATATATATTCATAGTGTTAAAGGAGTCATGTGACCTTACCTTAATTTGTAGAAGTCAATTCCTGATCTTTGTCAATGTAATATATTTGTCTAATATGTTAGTGGTATGCATGGTTGATGCATTTCCATTTCTAACAGAATGTAAAAAGTCATTGAGAAGAGCATGTTAGGAAATTATTATTTCAGAATTATAGAACGTACTGAGTTAGAGTATGAATTGTGCCTTTTACGATGATAGGTATACATGCATGGAAAATAACCACTTTTAACAGGAACAGTTCACTTGTTGCTAATTGATGTGGACAATAAATCATAGACATATCTTATATACATAATTGATGTTGGTAGAGATGTTTAATTTTGTTGTAGTTCTGTAATAACGAAAGTTGTGCATTTTGAGTCAGAAATGAATATATATAAATTATTATGTTAATTTTGCACTTTTCATTGAACTTTGCCCAATATTTTGCAAATAAGTGAGCTCAATCTTGTCTAATTACAGCAACAAGTGAACTAATTTCTACTAAATATGTACTTCCATTTTCCCAGTTGAAATAAGATACGTACATGATCATATTGTCATAATAGTTGCAGATGTTCATACTGTGGAGCTAATTAACAGTTCAACATATAAAATAAATGTTTTTGATACAATATAACTAACATTTTATAGGCAATATTAAGTTTGTACATTACAGAAATCCACCAAAAATTTGTGGTGGTATGTGCAAGAAGGAATTGAACTTGTCCAACTTGTGGCAAGTTTCTCTTGACTTGCATTACAAGACAGAGTGAGGCAGGCCTAATAGAATTATTATTAAAACCACTAATTCTGTATTTTCCTGGGCATTAACAGAACATTTTTCTAAAAATATTGTTGCTGATGCACAAGTTCTTGTATTTTATCGTGAACTTGCATATCATATGCAAAATGATTAACAAAACTTTTTTTTATGAATAAATATCCTTAATGATAAACTATGTTCTGGTATTGGTGATAGATAAGTTCTTGTATTTTAGTGAGAACTTCTAGAGAGATTACAATTTTTGCATATCTTATGGATAAACAGTAACATTTTTTCCCCCTAAGAATACACTTGATGATAAACTAAGCTCTTGTATTGGTAATCAAATATATAAATTCGTGCATTTTAGTGTAATATTATAGAAATATTACAATTCTTGAATATCTTATAAAAAAGAATATACATAATCTGTCTAGTCTGGTAGAATGAACTGTGATTCCATGTAATATCATTACTGTGTGTATTGCTTTTGAAATGGTTACTATGTACAAGCCATGTGGTAATGAAGTACTAATTTCTAAATTTACACATGTAACACTAATATCAAATTCACTAATCTGTGCAGCAGAGACTTAGAAGTGAAATACATGAAAATGTAGCAGGCTTAAGAGGAGAAATTGTCAAATGTATAAATTGTTTCTCTGATGGTTTATTGATAAATCACGAGCACTACAAATTAAAAATAATTTGCATGTTCAATATGGTAACATTTCACACTAAACACAAACAAATGATTATCATACATTCTCCTCCTTTTGCTTCTACAAATCTACCAATGTTACTGCTTATGATGTAACCACTTTACAATTACAAATTGTTATGTTGAACATTGTACTGCACTTCACAATGGTCCAGAATCTTCTTCAATGGTAAGTGGCACAATTTTGACAGCTGGTCTTATACAAGACTTTTAATTTTGTTGTCGTTCACAGTACATGTTCTTCACAGCATTTCTGAAGGCACCTCTTTTTCAGAAATTGGAGGAACAGCCTCAGGGGAGAGAACTGTAACCACTATCTTTTGGTGTGTCCTATGCTGGGCAAAAGCTCTGAAACAATCTCTGGGTGTATCCTATGCTGGGCAAAAGCTCTGAAACCCTCTTCATGCTCTTAAAACTTTGTTGGTCCTGATGGGTGCACATCACTGTACATGTTCTTGACACCATGTTCGAAGACAACTCTTGTTCATTCTCAGACTTGGTGGATCAGCCTCTGGGGAGTTTATTCCCATAACAACTTTCCCTAGATGTAATTTGTAGTGGGTAACAACTTCTAAGCCCTGTTCATAATCTTGAGCTGGTTAGTGTTGAACTAATGGTTGTTGTAATGTTTTCAATCCCTTTAATCTTATCCTTTATGGTAGGGAGGGGGGGGGGTCTCAATTTTCTTAAACTGTTGTAGTCTCTTGTACCTTTGCAATGTGTGTCGTCGAGAGCACTTTTGAAGACAAGTTTGTTTCCTTCCCTTACATTGGAAAATCATTCTTAGCTGAGTGGACTCCCATAACCAATATCCCTGGATGTAATTCATGGGGGGTAACAACTTGATGGTTTTCAACACTTTCACCTTATTATTTTTTTTGGGGGGGGCTTCCTCTGAATTTCCTTAAACTTTTGTTATCTTTCCTTTCTTCGCATCATGTCTCCTTGATAGCATTCTGAAGACACGTTTGTTTCCTTCTCTTCCATTGGAGAATCATCCTTTGGGGAGTGGACGAACTCCCAATAACCACTATCCCTGGATGTAATTGGTGGGTTTTAATAACTTCATGGTTTCAACACTTTTACCTTATCATTTATTGGGGGAGGGGGCGTTCTCTGAATTTTCTTAAACTCTTGTCGTCTTTCCTTTCTTCGCATCATGTCCCCTTGATGGCATTCTGAAGACACGTTTGTTTCCTTCTCTTCCATTAGAGAATCATCCTCAGGGGAGTGGACTCCCATAACCACTATCCCTGGATGTAATGGGTGGGGTTAACAACTTGATGGTTTCAACACTTTTACCTTATCATTTATTGGGGGAGGGGGCGTTCTCTGAATTTTCTTAAACTCTTGTCGTCTTTCCTTTCTTCGCATCATGTCCTCTTGATGGCATTCTGAAGACACGTTTGTTTCCTTCTCTTCCATTGGAGAATCATCCTCAGGGGAGTGGACTCCCATAACCACCATCCCTGGATGTAATTGGTGGGTGGTAACAACTTCATGGTTTTCAATCACTATTACCTTATCATTTATGGGGGGGGGGGGTATCCTCTGAATTTTCTTAAACTCTTGTTATCTTTCCTTTCTTCGCATCATGTCCCCTTGATGGCATTCTGAAGACACGTTTGTTTCCTTCTCTTCCATTGGAGAATCATCCTTTGGGGAGTGGACGAACTCCCATAACCACTATCCCTGGATGTAATTGGTGGGTGGTAACAACTTGATGGTTTTCAATCACTGTTACCTTATCATTTATGGGGGGGGGTATCCTCTGAATTTTCTTAAACTCTTGTTATCTTTCCTTTCTTCACATCATGTCCCCTTGATGGCATTCTGAGGACATGTTTGTTTCCTTCTCTTCCATTGGAGAATCATCCTCAGGGGAGTGGACTCCCATAACCACCATCCCTGGATGTAATAGGTGGGTGGTAACAACTTGATGGTTTTCAATCACTATTACCTTATCATTTATGGGGGGGGGGGGGTCGTAAACTCTTGTTATCTTTCCTTTCTTCGCATGATGTCCCCTTGATGGCATTCTGAAGACACGTTTGTTTCCTTCTCTTCCATTGGAGAATCATCCTCAGGGGAGTGGACTCCCATAACCACCATCCCTGGATGTAATTGGTGGGTGGTAACAACTTGATGGTTTTCAATCACTATTACCTTATCATTTATGGGGGGGGGGTCTTAAACTCTTGTTATCTTTCCTTTCTTCGTATCATGTCCCCTTGATGGCATTCTGAGGACACGTTTGTTTCCTTCTCTTCCATTGGAGAATCATCCTCAGGGGAGTGGACTCCCATAACCACCATCCCTGGATGTAATTGGTGGGTGGTAACAACTTGATGGTTTTCAATCACTATTACCTTATCATTTATGGGGGGGGGGGGGTCTTAAACCCTTATTATCTTTCCTTTCTTCGCTTCATGTCCCCTTGATGGCATTCTGAAGACACGTTTGTTTCTTTCTCTTCCATTGGAGAATCATCCTTTGGGGAGTGGACGAACTCCCATAACCACCATCCCTGGATGTAATTGGTGGGTGGTAACAACTTGATGGTGTTCAATCACTATTACCTTATCATTTATGGGGGGGGGGTCGTAAACTCTTGTTATCTTTCCTTTCTTCGCATCATGTCCCCTTGATGGCATTCTGAGGACACGTTTGTTTCCTTCTCTTCCATTGGAGAATCATCCTCAGGGGAGTGGACTCCCATAACCACCATCCCTGGATGTAATTGGTGGGTGGTAACAACTTGATGGTTTTCAATCACTATTACCTTATCATTTATGGGGGGGGGTCTTAAACTCTTGTTATCTTTCCTTTCTTCGCATCATGTCCCCTTGATGGCATTCTGAGGACACGTTTGTTTCCTTCTCTTCTATTGGAGAATCATCCTCAGGGGAGTGGACTCCCATAACCACCATCCCTGGATGTAATTGGTGGGTGGTAACAACTTGATGGTGTTCAATCACTATTACCTTATCATTTATGGGGGGGGGGGTCGTAAACTCTTGTTATCTTTCCTTTCTTCGCATCATGTCCCCTTGATGGCATTCTGAGGACACGTTTGTTTCCTTCTCTTCCATTGGAGAATCATCCTCAGGGGAGTGGACTCCCATAACCACCATCCCTGGATGTAATTGGTGGGTGGTAACAACTTGATGGTTTTCAATCACTATTACCTTATCATTTATGGGGGGGGGGGGACGTAAACTCTTGTTGTCTTTCCTTTCTTCGCATCATGTCCCCTTGATGGCATTCTGAGGACACGTTTGTTTCCTTCTCTTCCATTGGAGAATCATCCTCAGGGGAGTGGACTCCCATAACCACCATCCCTGGATGTAATTGGTGCGTGGTAACAACTTGATGGTTTTCAATCACTATTACCTTATCATTTATCGGGGGGGGGGGATGGGGGGGGGGTCGTAAACTCTTGTTATCTTTCCTTTCTTCGCATCATGTCCCCTTGATGGCATTCTGAGGACACGTTTGTTTCCTTCTCTTCCATTGGAGAATCATCCTCAGGGGAGTGGACTCCCATAACCACCATCCCTGGATGTAATTGGTGGGTGGTAACAACTTGATGGTTTTCAATCACTATTACCTTATCATTTATGGGGGGGGGGGGGTCGTAAACTCTTGTTATCTTTACTTTCTTCGCATCATGTCCCCTTGATGGCATTCTGAGGACACGTTTGTTTCCTTCTCTTCCATTGGAGAATCATCCTCAGGGGAGTGGACTCCCATAACCACCATCCCTGGATGTAATTGGTGGGTGGTAACAACTTGATGGTTTTCAATCACTATTACCTTATCATTTATGGGGGGGGGACGTAAACTCTTGTTATCTTTCCTTTCTTCGCATCATGTCCCCTTGATGGCATTCTGAGGACACGTTTGTTTCCTTCTCTTCCATTGGAGAATCATCCTCAGGGGAGTGGACTCCCATAACCACCATCCCTGGATGTAATTGGTGGGTGGTAACAACTTGATGGTTTTCAATCACTATTACCTTATCATTTATGGGGGGGGGGGGTCTTAAACTCTTGTTATCTTTCCTTTCTTCGCATCATGTCCCCTTTATGGCATTCTGAGGACACGTTTGTTTCCTTCTCTTCCATTGGAGAATCATCCTCAACGGAGTGGACTCCCATAACCACCATCCCTGGATGTAATTGGTGGGTGGTAACAACTTGATGGTTTTCAATCACTATTACCTTATCATTTATGGGGGGGGTCTTAAACTCTTGTTATCTTTCCTTTCTTCGCATCATGTCCCCTTGATGGCATTCTGAGGACACGTTTGTTTCCTTCTCTTCCATTGGAGAATCGTCCTCAGGGGAGTGGACTCCCATAACCACCATCCCTGGATGTAATTGGTGGGTGGTAACAACTTGATGGTTTTCAATCACTATTACCTTATCATTTATTGGGGGGGGGGTCTTAAACTCTTGTTATCTTTCCTTTCTTCGCATCATGTCCCCTTGATGGCATTCTGAGGACACGTTTGTTTCCTTCTCTTCCATTTGGAGAATCATCCTCAGGGGAGTGAACTCCCATAACCACTATCCCTGGATGTAATTGGTGGGTGGTAACAACTTGATGGTTTTCAATCACTATTACCTTATCATTTATGGGGGGGGGGTCTTAAACTCTTGTTATCTTTCCTTTCTTCGCATCATGTCCCCTTTATGGCATTCTGAGGACACGTTTGTTTCCTTCTCTTCCATTGGAGAATCATCCTCAGGGGAGTGGACTCCCATAACCACCATCCCTGGATGTAATTGGTGGGTGGTAACAACTTGATGGTTTTCAATCACTATTACCTTATCATTTATGTGGGGGGGGGGGTCTTAAACCCTTATTATCTTTCCTTTCTTCTCTTCATGTCCCCTTGATGGCATTCTGAAGACACGTTTGTTTCTTTCTCTTCCATTGGAGAATCATCCTTTGGGGAGTGGACGAACTCCCATAACCACCATCCCTGGATGTAATTGGTGGGTGGTAACAACTTGATGGTGTTCAATCACTATTACCTTATCATTTATGGGGGGGGGGTCGTAAATTCTTGTTATCTTTCCTTTCTTCGCATCATGTCCCCTTGATGGCATTCTGAGGACACGTTTGTTTCCTTCTCTTCCATTGGAGAATCATCCTCAGGGGAGTGGACTCCCATAACCACCATCCCTGGATGTAATTGGTGGGTGGTAACAACTTGATGGTTTTCAATCACTATTACCTTATCATTTATGGGGGGGGACGTAAACTCTTGTTATCTTTCCTTTCTTCGCTTCATGTCCCCTTGATGGCATTCTGAAGACACGTTTGTTTCCTTCTCTTCCATTGGAGAATCATCCTCAGGGGAGTGGACTCCCATAACCACTATCCCTGGATGTAATTTGTGGGTGGTAACAACTTGATGGTTTTCAATCACTATTACCTTATCATTTATGGGGGGGGGGGTCTTAAACTCTTGTTATCTTTCCTTTCTTCGCATCATGTCCCCTTGATGGCATTCTGAGGACACGTTTGTTTCCTTCTCTTCCATTGGAGAATCATCCTCAGGGGAGTGGACTCCCATAACCACCATCCCTGGATGTAATTGGTGGGTGGTAACAACTTGATGGTTTTCAATCACTATTACCTTATCATTTATCGGGGGGGTGGGGGGGGGTCGTAAACTCTTGTTATCTTTCCTTTCTTCGCATCATGTCCCCTTGATGGCATTCTGAGGACACGTTTGTTTCCTTCTCTTCCATTGGAGAATCATCCTCAGGGGAGTGGACTCCCATAACCACCATCCCTGGATGTAATTGGTGGGTGGTAACAACTTGATGGTTTTCAATCACTAATACCTTATCATTTATGGGGGGGGGGGGGTCGTAAACTCTTGTTATCTTTCCTTTCTTCGCATCATGTCCCCTTGATGGCATTCTGAGGACACGTTTGTTTCCTTCTCTTCCATTGGAGAATCATCCTCAGGGGAGTGGACTCCCATAACCACCATCCCTGGATGTAATTGGTGGGTGGTAACAACTTGATGGTTTTCAATCACTATTACCTTATCATTTATGGGGGGGGGGTCTTAAACTCTTGTTATCTTTCCTTTCTTCGCATCATGTCCCCTTTATGGCATTCTGAGGACACGTTTGTTTCCTTCTCTTCCATTGGAGAATCATCCTCAGGGGAGTGGACTCCCATAACCACCATCCCTGGATGTAATTAGTGGGTGGTAACAACTTGATGGTTTTCAATCACTATTACCTTATCATTTATGGGGGGGGGGTCTTAAACTCTTGTTATCTTTCCTTTCTTCGCATCATGTCCCCTTGATGGCATTCTGAGGACACGTTTGTTTCCTTCTCTTCCATTGGAGAATCATCCTCAGGGGAGTGGACTCCCATAACCACCATCCCTGGATGTAATTGGTGGGTGGTAACAACTTGATGGTTTTCAATCACTATTACCTTATCATTTATGGGGGGGGGGGTCTTAAACTCTTATTATCTTTCCTTTCTTCGCTTCATGTCCCCTTGATGGCATTCTGAAGACACGTATGTTTCCTTCTCTTCCATTGGAGAATCATCCTTTGGGGAGTGGACGAACTCCCATAACCACCATCCCTGGATGTAATTGGTGGGTGGTAACAACTTGATGGTTTTCAATCACTATTACCTTATCATTTATGGGGGGGGGGGGGGTCGTAAACTCTTGTTATCTTTCCTTTCTTCGCATCATGTCCCCTTGATGGCATTCTGAGGACACATTTGTTTCCTTCTCTTCCATTGGAGCATCATCCTCAGGGGAGTGGACTCCCATAACCACCATCCCTGGATGTAATTGGTGGGTGGTAACAACTTGATGGTTTTCAATCACTATTACCTTATCATTTATTGGGGGGGGGGGTCGTAAACTCTTGTTATCTTTCCTTTCTTCGCATCATGTCCCCTTGATGGGATTCTGAGGACACGTTTGTTTCCTTCTCTTCCATTGGAGAATCATCCTCAGGGGAGTGGACTCCCATAACCACCATCCCTGGATGTAATTGGTGGGTGGTAACAACTTGATGGTTTTCAATCACTATTACCTTATCATTTATGGGGGGGGGGGTCTTAAACTCTTATTATCTTTCCTTTCTTCGCTTCATGTCCCCTTGATGGCATTCTGAAGACACGTTTGTTTCCTTCTCTTCCATTGGAGAATCATCCTTTGGGGAGTGGACGAACTCCCATAACCACCATCCCTGGATGTAATTGGTGGGTGGTAACAACTTGATGGTTTTCAATCACTATTACCTTATCATTTATGGGGGGGTGGGGGTCGTAAACTCTTGTTATCTTTCCTTTCTTCGCATCATGTCCCCTTGATGGCATTCTGAGGACACGTTTGTTTCCTTCTCTTCCATTGGAGAATCATCCTCAGGGGAGTGGACTCCCATAACCACCATCCCTGGATGTAATTGGTGGGTGGTAACAACTTGATGGTTTTCAATCACTATTACCTTATCATTTATGGGGGGGGGGGCGTAAACTCTTTTTATCTTTCCTTTCTTCGCATCATGTCCCCTTGATGGCATTCTGAGGACACATTTGTTTCCTTCTCTTCCATTGGAGAATCATCCTCAGGGGAATGGACTCCCATAACCACCATCCCTGGATGTAATTGGTGGGTGGTAACAACTTGATGGTTTTCAATCACTATTACCTTATCATTTATGGGGGGGGGGGACGTAAACTCTTGTTATCTTTCCTTTCTTCGCATCATGTCCCCTTGATGGCATTCTGAGGACACGTTTGTTTCCTTCTCTTCCATTGGGAAATCATCCTTTGGGGAGTGGACGAACTCCCATAACCACTATCCCTGGATGCAATTGGTGGGTGGTAACAACTTGATGGTTTTCAATCACTATTACCTTATCATTTATGGGGGGGGGGTCTTAAACTCTTGTTATCTTTCCTTTCTTCGCTTCATGTCCCCTTGATGGCATTCTGAAGACACGTTTGTTTCCTTCTCTTCCATTGGAGAATCATCCTCAGGGGAGTGGACTCCCATAACCACCATCCCTGGATGTAATTGGTGGGTGGTAACAACTTGATGGTTTTCAATCACTATTACCTTATCATTTATGGGGGGGGGGGGGTCTTAAACTCTTGTTATCTTTCCTTTCTTCGCATCATGTCCCCTTGATGGCATTCTGAGGACACGTTTGTTTCCTTCTCTTCCATTGGAGAATCATCCTCAGGGGAGTGGACTCCCATAACCACCATCCCTGGATGTAATTGGTGGGTGGTAACAACTTGATGGTTTTCAATCACTATTACCTTATCATTTATGGGGGGGGGGTCGTAAACTCTTGTTATCTTTCCTTTCTTCGCCTCATGTCCCCTTGATGGCATTCTGAGGACACGTTTGTTTCCTTCTCTTCCATTGGAGAATCATCCTCAGGGGAGTGGACTCCCATAACCACCATCCCTGGATGTAATTGGTGGGTGGTAACAACTTGATGGTTTTCAATCACTATTACCTTATCATTTATGGGTGGGGGGTCGTAAACTCTTGTTATCTTTCCTTTCTTCGCATCATGTCCCTTTGATGGCATTCTGAGGACACGTTTGTTTCCTTCTCTTCCATTGGAGAATCATCCTCAGGGGAGTGGACTCCCATAACCACCATCCCTGGATGTAATTGGTGGGTGGTAACAACTTGATGGTTTTCAATCACTATTACCTTATCATTTATGGGGGGGAGGGGGTCGTAAACTCTTGTTATCTTTCCTTTCTTCGCATCATGTCCCCTTGATGGCATTCTGAGGACACGTTTGTTTCCTTCTCTTCCATTGGAGAATCATCCTCAGGGGAGTGGACTCCCATAACCACCATCCCTGGATGTAATTCGTGGGTGGTAACAACTTGATGGTTTTCAATCACTATTACCTTATCATTTATGGGGGGGGGGGGGGGCGTTCTCTGAATTTTCTTATACTCTTGTTATCTTTCCTTTCTTCGCATCATGTCCCCTTGATGGCATTCTGAGGACACGTTTGTTTCCTTCTCTTCCATTGGAGAATCATCCTCAGGGGAGTGGACTCCCATAACCACCATCCCTGGATGTAATTGGTGGTGGTAACAACTTGATGGTTTTCAATCACTATTACCTTATCATTTATGGGGGGCTGTCGTAAACTCTTGTTATCTTTCCTTTCTTCGCATCATGTCCCCTTGATGGCATTCTGAGGACACGTTTGTTTCCTTCTCTTCCATTGGAGAATCATCCTCAGGGGAGTGGACTCCCATAACCACCATCCCTGGATGTAATTGGTGGGTGGTAACAACTTGATGGTTTTCAATCACTATTACCTTATCATTTATGGGGGGCTGTCGTAAACTCTTGTTATCTTTCCTTTCTTCGCTTCATGTCCCCTTGATGGCATTCTGAAGACACGTTTGTTTCCTTCTCTTCCATTGGAGAATCATCCTTTGGTGAGTGGACGAACTCCCATAACCACTATCCCTGGATGTAATTGGTGGGTGGTAACAACTTGATGGTTTTCAATCACTATTACCTTATCATTTATGGGGGGGGGAGGGGCGTTCTCTGAATTTTCTTATACTCTTGTTATCTTTCCTTTCTTCGCATCATGTCCCCTTGATGGCATTCTGAAGACACGTTTGTTTTCTTCTCTTCCATTGGAGAATCATCCTCAGGGGAGTGGACTCCCTTAACCACTATCCCTGGATGTAATTGGTGGGGTTAACAACTTGATGGTTTCAACACTTTTACCTTATCATTTATGGGGGGGGGGGGTTCTCTCAACTTCTTAATCCTGTTCATGCCTTTGAGCTCGTTAGTGCTGAATTAATGATGGTTGTAATGATTTTTAATCACTATAATCTTATCCTTTATTGTAGGTTTTGGGGGGGGGGGTCTCAATTTCCTTAAACTGTTTTAGTCTCTTATCTTCGCACTGTGTGTCCTCGAGATCACTTTTGAGGACAACTGTTTTCTTCTCAGCCATTGGAGAATCATCCTTAGTGGAGTATACTCTCATAATCACTAACCATGGATATAATATGTTCTGGTAACAGTTTCGAAACTATCTTTATGCCCTTGAGATGGTTAGTTCTCAAATAATGGTGGTTGTAATGTTTTTCAATGCCATAGATCTTATCCTATATTGGGGTGGGGGTGTTCTAAATTTTCTTAAACTGTTTTTGTCTGTCGTATCCTCACACTACGTATCCTCGACAACAGTTTTGTCCAAATTTCCATAGAAAATTTCGAAATTATGTATTCTCTCTTATACATGCTGCTCACTTGTTGTGGGTACAGCTGGTCAGCTGTTGGTTCATGTAAGATAGGGTTGCAACGTGTCTGATGAGCAGTTTGTGGGATAGCTGAATTGTGTCATTTCCAAACTTTTGATATCAGAGTTGTGTACTGGGTGAATACGATTGGAGCTGTTGACTTGTTTTTGCCCACCTGTTATGCATTTGAGCTGAATAATAGTTTTGATTGGAGGAGGTTGGAAGGAAAGCAGATAGAGATTGTAGTCAAAGTTGATGAGCAAAGATGATATGATATATATAAGCATCTGCATAAATTACTGAACTTCAGATGTTTGGTTCACAGTTGCACTTGAAGCTTTTATCTGACTAATTATTAATATCAGGAGCACTACAAATTATAAGTCCTTTGTGTGTGTTTAGTGTGAGATGTTTTCATCCATAAATAGATATACATGTATGTTTAGTTTTTGGATATCAAGCAGCCAGGTAAAATCCATGATGAGTGTCGGTCCGGTGGTGAACTCATTCACATTGTCAATTCAAGCCTGTGATAAAATTTTCTGGCATAATTGGAATAAAATACTCATGAGAAGTTATGAAATTGAATTGTATAGCCATTTTAACATTGTCAGTTAAATATGTTTTGATGCTTTTCTGGCCTCCCTGGTGGCATAGCGATAACATTAATTGCCTTGTAATCAATGAGTCCCTAACATCTTAAAAGTTATTTTCAGCTGACATGTTACTTGGATGCCAGGCTAGATGTCATGTGTCACTTTTCATTTTGAGAGAGGTTTGAGCTCTCTGGAACTCACCTTTGTTGATAAATCCAGGGAACTTCTTCATGACTATTAGTTATTCTTTGGCATTTGTTGAGTTGGAGTGGACTTAAAAAAAAGTCCACTTGATGTACAGTTAAGTCCACTGGGCCTACAGTTTAATGTGGTTTCAAAACCATTATTTGCCCCCATCAGGTATCAAACCCAGGATCCCTTAATTGTAAAGTGATCGATGTTACCTCTATGCCATTGGGGAGACCCCTTGGGCATTTGTTCTTTCAAGTAAGAAGCAAAGTTTTTCTTGAATGTCTGCATGGCAAGAGAACTTCATGCAGGTCAAATATTGTACTAGATAAGATTTATTCTATTTTGATAGATGCACTAAATTAAAATTTTACTGTGGTAGGCTATCTTATTTCTCTATCATTGAACCTTAATCCAATTTTTCCAACTTCCCATGAGAGGTTTAACAAAACCTGTGATTAATGCTAGAAAATAGGTCACTCATCTTGCATGAAAGTGGTTAAAATCTTTCATTAGAGAGCTCTATTGGGAAATACCGTGGAACCTGGATTTAACATTTTTCCACATTCTACATTCAATCTTCATGGGCCCAACATAGGAAAATATAAAATTTTCTGAGTTTTCTTTTTGATCTTGGTCCTCTGAAAAATGTAAAATCGAGGTTCCACTGTATGTGGAAAAATTCATTTAATCTGAAGTTTAGTTAGAAATACCTGTATATTTTTCTTGGCAGATTTGAAGTGCATAAATTAGAAAATATGTAATGAATTTGCACATGTGAATGCAGCTGCATGCTTGAAAGATAGATGATTTGGGGTAAAATCCTGCTATTGGAACATGATTCATGTGACACACACTACAATAGTTTGCAGTGTACACAATTTTTGCAATCGCTCTTTTGAGGAATCTCGCGGCTTGCAACAACTGTTATTTTGATTGAATTATAGTGTGCACCTCTTGTAATTCTCCTGAAATTAACTTGTTTTGGAGCGATGTTAAAAAAAATGTTGGATAGGATTCTCAGATGAAGAATAATTTGTTATGCTATCAAGGCCTAATCATCACAATTCACGATTTGTGTAATTAAAGAACAAATTTTAGGTTTTATTTTCAATTTGGATTTTTTTTAATTGTATACATGCATATGCGTTATAAAAGACTTACATTGTCAGTTTATGCTGGAAAGAAATTGTGAAGTTACCTACATGAGAGATAAGTTTTCTGATGTTACCACTGCAGTGTTCTAAAGAAAGTAAGTTTTCAAAAGCTACTCTGTTTTACAAAGGAGGATAGTTTACCCTCTACAATATAAAATCAGTTTAAATTCTTCTCTTAGTGTATAATTTTTGTAATACTGTTATGTTGTTTTACTACAGTATGTAGTATTCGTGTGGAGTTAAGAGCCATACATTATGACAGCACTGAAAACTTCATATCAGATAGTGCTTCCAATGTTGTCAGCCTCAAATTTTGAGTATGTTGCGAAATGGGAAGAATAGGATTTGAGACTAGCAAGCAGAGTTTAGTGTAAATACAAATACTATTTTTGTAGTGAAATATTGGCTCTTCCTCCTCAGCTCTTGTGAACACTAATGGTATGTGTTTGGAAGATGTACCACATACTGCAACCGTGGTAAATTACAATGATCAGATGTGTTGTGCCTTCTCTTTGTACTGTTTAATTGAATTGTATTTAGTGTGTAAGATTTGTAGAGGTGTAGTTACTTCACCAGACAATATTATCGCTGTTCAAGGTATGTAGCTGAAAGGGTGCTAACATATCCTAATACTGGTAATAACTGTAAAAAGAGGATAAATAACATGTCACAATAACAAGAAAGAGTTTGTATTTATTTCTCCCACATTTTGTGTTCAGTTTTAATTAGTGCTGAGCCGATATCGATACTTTTCCCGCATATTGGTCTTTCATGTGGTCCGCAAGGGCGTCACATTCACAGTGTTTAATTATCCTGGATATTATGCAAAAAAATATTTTGCACGGAAAACTGTATTTTGTGATTAATAACATCTATTTTAATATTCTGATTTAATACTTTAATATTATAGAGCAAATTTCTTGGTAAATTCATGCATATAACTGGAGAAGAATATTTGCACACTAATATTGATCAATATTTTGAACAAATTTTAATTATTGCATCTTTCCAAGTATCTGTATCGGTGGGAATCTGTAAGAGTATCGGTTCAAAGTGGTATCGGCTTAGCCCTAGTTTTAATGTAGTTAAGTTATCTGCTAGTGTCATAACAATTGTGGGATCTAGCTGATGTGCTTCACCCTGTATAATATTGCTACAAGTCAGGTTATATAGGTGGTGATGTTTATTTTTTAATGGCCACTATGGTCTTCAGACCTAACACCCCTGGATTTGTACTTTGAACATAAGGGCCATCATGCATGCTATGAAAATTAAGAGCCTGGACAAAGGATCACATCACATCTCCCAAATCACCACACTAAAAGATATCTTGCACAACTGGGTGCGTCAAATTGAAGCAGTTACGTTTGTATGCACATATTGGATTTTCTTTGTAACCTGACTTTTAGCTCACCCTGTATTTTGTAGGAATGGGACAGATTAATCAGTAAACAGATATAGGTATGTTGGTAATATTACTAATTTTACCAAAATGGCATATGTATAAATAAACATCAATTTACTGTAAAATATTATCATTTTGTTTCCACTATTATATAACACAGTTTTGTAATGTGTTGCAGTTCCCATTACTGAGCTTCCATAAGTAATTACCAGGCAATGGATTTTCATGTAAATATATATTTATGTATGAAGCTGAAATCAGTTATATTTTGTATTATCTTTGTGTATCATGGCACATAGACTCTTTTACATATTATATCCATATTTCAAAACATTTTTCAACATATACCCCATATTCGTGCAATAACATCATGTCCCTGTGTGACCGAAAGAGTGGGATGAATTTCTTGCAAAATAACTCGCCAAGTTTGAAATACACTCGTTACTTCTTGCGATATTGAACTCAGTTTTAGTAGATGTAAATCCATCTTAAAGGGGAGAGGGACAATTTCCCATAGGTTCTTCTCTGAGGCAGCTGTCAGCACAGCTCTTTGGGGCAAGATCTGGCTCTTTGTGCACTCGTTTGGCTGTGAACTGTGACCCCTGCCCCACTATGATGCCATCACTAGCCCCAGCCCACCTAGACCAACTTTTTCTTACCTTGACAGGTGAAGATGACAATATTGTTATCAGGTAATCACTTATTTTTGATTCATACAACCATCGGTGGATTATCAAGATGGGTGATGAACAATGAAAACTAAGAATAGATTGTCATCACACTAAAGTTACTGGTACTAGCAGCCCCCTCGACAACTAAAATTACCATGGTAGGCACTTTATCCAGCCTTCGTAAATCTTAACTTCTTGAAAGTCAACTTTAGCTCAATTTAAGGTGAAATTTAGTTCTTTTATGCATATCGGGTTTGGCAACACTGCCAGGATGGCTGTAGGAGGCAAGGAGAAATGCATTACTCTTATGGGAGAATTATTTTATTCGTTTTCTTGGGGATAACAAACTTATGATGGTGGGAAAAAACATGATCAGTTAGATGACCCATTGAAGATTATGTTTGTGCTAGAAAGAGACTAAACTCTCATTTGTTTAGCCGTAACTTGAATTTGATGTTTTGTCTCCATAAGGAATACATGGGATTCTGTAAATACTTTTATGGCAAACGTAATGCGTTACGAAACTGGAGGTACTAGGTTTGAACTCCTATCAAGGGGGATTTATTTTCGACTTTATCGGACGGGGAATTTAAAAGCTGGAAAGGGAATTTTGGGACAATCAGAAGGGAATCTTCCGTCTATATTCCTTGTGATGCAGGAACAACACTGGAAAGATGACAGCAGAAGTGATAATGGAGGGGCCGTGGGTGGGCTGCGATTCCGAGAATAAATCCTGTTTCACTCAAGTTTCAGAATTCCAAATGTATGAAAATTCTAGCTCGATCGTTTCAACATTGTCCCCTTGTATTTTTGTGATGCTTCGAAAAAAAATTGAAAATTTGTTACATATTTTGGTTTCTGAACATCCATTAATCCAACATGTCAGAAGTTCGGGGGGGGGGGGGGTTGAACCCTAGAAACCCCCCTCTAAATACGGACATGCTTCACAACAGTCTGGAAAGCGTAAAAACAGAATGCTCCAAGTTGTTGGAAAAATTTTCTACCATTGTGGAGGCTTGTCGATCCTTGGACAGTCAGAATACCAATCATGCACCACTCTTCCTTCCATGTAGCCTAAATGAAGCCGCCAAACTCTATTATTGTTACATGCTGACTACTATCTTCCTCAAGGAACAAGAAATAGCAACTTCAAAGTGAAAGGCGGTGGCTAGCGCACGTACTCCATGTTTCAGAGGTCCAAGTATCGAATCCACCAAGCAGCGAAAACTTTTTCAGTAACCTGCCATCATCTTCGAGATTCGATTGCTTCAATCATCAGGCTACTGTGATCGTCAAGTCAACGGAGAAGCCAATGAAAGAAAAAAAGAAAGAAACAAGTATGGCAGAAATCTAGAAATTGAAATAAGAAGTTGAGAATGGGTTGTAAAAATATTATTGCGGTTGCGACGGGGATCGATCTTTGGACCTCTCGTACATGGAGCAAGTGCGGAACCATTGCACCATGATGTCTATTTTCTCGTTTCCAACCGTCAGCATGGAAATGAAAATACAATAATTCTACGATGCCCTTGAAAATTTCTTGCACTCCCTGCTGGGATCGATCCTTAGACCTCGGGAATACTGACCACCTGCGCTAACCACCGCACCATGAGGCCACTTACATGAGACCTGTCATCCAGGATATCTTGACCTTCACAACAGTCTGGAAAGCGTAATAACAGACTGCTCCAAGTTGTTGGAAAAATATTCTACCGTTGTGGAGGCTTGTCGATCCTTGGACAGTCAGAATCGTGCCACATGGCCTGCCCACCTAAGCCTTCTTGATTTAATTATTCTAATAATATCTGGACATGAATACAAATTATGTAGTTCTAAATTATGTAACCTTCTCCACTCACCTGTCTCCTCATCTCTTTTAGGTCCAAAGATTTTCCTAAGGATCTTATTTTCAAATACTCTCAATTTATGTTCCTCTTTCAATGTAAGGGACCAAGTTTCGCATCCATATAATACTACAGGCAAAATTACTGTTTTGTATATTTTAACTTTTAGTTTCTTAGATATTAAACGAGAAGACAAAAGTTTATGAAGAGAGAAGTAACATGCATTTCCTGAATTAAGCCTACTTTTTATTTCCTCTTTAATATAAATTTCATTTGTTAATATTACTCCTAAGTATTTGAATTTGGAAACTGGTTCAAACGAGTTGTTATCAATAATTAGATTTTGATTATTACATAACACTTTGTTTCGGCCTGTAAGCATATATTTAGTTTTCTCTTTGTTAACTTCCAAACCTATCTCTTTAGCAGTTTTGAAAAATATTTTAGCATTATTCTTAATTGTATTCACATCATCCCCCAGTAAGTCTACATCATCTGCATATGCTAACAACTGAGTCACACCATTTAATTTTAGTCCTCCTTTAGTTTCTCTTGCCTTCCTTACAGCATATTCTAAGGCAAAATTAAAGAGCAATGGAGATAATGCATCTCCTTGTTTTAACCCATCATGAATTGTAAATTTGTCAGACATATTAATACCCACACGAATTTTACTTTCTGTTTCACTGGTGCATATTTTTATCATACTAAGAAGCTTCTTAGGTATTCCAAACTCTACTAATATATTATATAATTTATCTCTTTTGACCGAATCATATGCTTTTTTGAAATTTTGGACATTTTGATTATATTCCCACTTTTTTTCAAGTGTCTGTCTGATGTGAAAAATTTGATCTGTAGTTGATCTGTTACGTTTAAATCCACATTGATAATCACCTATAATTTCATTAGCATACGGGGTTAGTCTTGTCAAAAGAATGTTAGACAATATTTTGTATGTTGTTGAGAGTAGAGAAATTCCACGGTAATTATTGCAGTTCATTTTATCACCTTTTTTAAAAACAGGAACAATTATGGATTCTTTCCACTGTTGAGGGATTTCTTCTTTATTCCATATTAAACAAATTAATTTATGAATTTGTCATATTAACGAATTTCCACCATATTTAATTAACTCAGCTGGTATTAAATCAATGCCAGGTGCTTTGTTATTCTTTAGCCTTTTAATACCATCTTTAACTTCAGTCAAGTTAGGTTCTGGAACTAAAGGTTCTGCTGTGTGGACTTCATTTACTTCTGATTTATCTCCTACATAGACATTTAAAAGGTCATTAAAGTAGTTCTTCCATCTATTTAGAATATCGCTTGGGTCAGCTAGAAAATCACCGTCTTTATCTTTTATCAAGTTTACTTTAGGTTGCCACCCCTTTCTAAACTCATTTACACCTTTATATAAATCTCTGATATTTTTATTTTTGCTGTTTGTTTCAATTTCGTTAATTTTGCTTTTCAAGTAATCTCTTTTTTTACTTCTAAACGTGTGGTTAACTTCTCGCTTTATTATATTATAATTGTTTAGATTTGTATCATCAGAGTTATTTAACCACCTAAGTCTAGCCTGATTTCTTATTTCTATTAGATTATGACATTCATTATCAAACCATGGCTTATTTTTTCTCGGTTTATGGTATCCTATACTTTCTTTAGCTGCTGATTCTATTGAATTACGTATGTGCTCCCAATTCTTATTTACGTCTGTTTCATTTATATTTTCATCATCATTTAAATCCTGCAAAACATCAAATCTATTTGACAGTTTAATTTGGTAATCTTTCTTAATTCTTTCATCAGTAAACTTTCTTGTATCAAATTTTGTAACTTTTAGATTTTGTTACTTATGATTTATCACTGAGAGTCTCTCTCTTAATTTAGCAATTACTAAATAATGGTCACTGGCACAGTCAGCACCTCTATGTGTACGAACGTCAATTATACTAGTATGCCTTCTCTTATCAATGAGAATATGATCTATCTGATTATGAGTTTTACCATCTGGAGAAGACCAGGTATATTTATGGATATCTTTATGTTTAAAAGTGGTACTTTTCACAATTAAATTCTTTGAGGTTGCTAAAGTAATCAATCTTATACCATTATCATTACTTAATTCATGAAGACTTTCTTTACCAATCGTGGGTTTAAATGTCTCTTCTTTGCCAATCTGTGCATTACAGTCACCTAACAGAATTTTCGTATCATACTGAGAAAATTTATCAAAGACCTGTTCTAACTCTGTATAAAAATCATCTTTAGTATTATCATCTTTATCTTCCGTTGGTGCATGTATGTTTATTAAAATAATTTTACACCACCTACCCTGTAAAACTGCATATGATATCTTATCATTAATAAATTCTACTGTTTTAAGAGCCGAGATAATTCTATTATTTATGAAAAGCCTGTTCCAAAATTATGATTTTCAGTACCACCATAGAAAAAAGTATAATTTTTAGTTTTACAATTCCCTTCTCCTGGCCACCTAACTTCCCGGACAGCTACTACATCTAATTTATACTTAACTATCTCATTAACTGTACACTGAAATGCCCCAGGCCGGTAAAGGCTCAGAACATTCCAGGTGGCTAATTTAATATCCTTATTCCTAACGTAGATCTTATCCTTAGTCCAGGGACCTCCCAAAGTAGTCCCCACCCGGAGATCCGAACAGGGGACTATTTTACCTCCGGAATATTTTACCTTGGGAACATCCATGGCCTTATATTGCTGTTTCTTGACATTTGTTTTTACAGTGCAGAGTTGTCAGCTCCACGCCTAACCCCCAATATGAATGGAGGAACTACTACACAAGACAAACACATTAGACAGCACAATTACTACACAAGACGAACACAAACACATTAGGCAGCACAACTACTACACAAGACACACACAAACAAATTAGACAGCATAAGTACTACGCAAGACAATCCCACAGTATGGCTAATCTGGACTGAACCTACAGTTTAAACTGAGATCCGAACCACTACGTGCCTCCACCAGGTATCGAACACAAGGCGAGGACGCTACCACTGCGCCATCGGCGAGGCACTCATGTATACGTAGATGAGCAAAAATTCTTCTACAAATGATATTTGTAGGAAAGATGTAAAAGTTTGCAATTCTTACCTTCCTGATTCAGACTTCGGGAAATGATTTCGTAATTTTAAGTATCTAGAACAGTTGTGACATTTTGAGAAGTCTTGTATCAAAGGTGCCTAAGGTGTTTGGATGTTTTTCTTGGATGTGTTGCTATGAAGTTTGAAATGCTTAATCTTTTGTTTCCCAAGTCTACTGTTTGGGAATAGTGATTCTTGCAGTAGATAGAGGGAATGGATATTTAATTTCTGTTACTTAGCGTTCCTTTTCTGACACTTCTAGGTAATCGCGACAATGAGTGATGACGTGAAATTGATGAAGAGGCACTCACAAACAGTGCCGCAACCACAGGGGGGAGGCAGGGCGCATTGTCCCCTCAACCTTGAACGGAAGTCCATTCTAGGGGGACAAACATTTAAGTAAAAAAATAAGACTAGCATAATCTAAGAATAACAGGACAAATGGATACTCAAGATGGAATTAGTTTCCACGTGTTTTTTGCATTTTTCTTCCAAACGGGCAAGGGAACTTGCAGGGTGGGGGCACAGAGGGTCGATTGCCCCCCTTGATTTCAAATTTTCGTAAAATATTCTTGATCGCTTCGCTCGCAATGGCTGTTGTTCTTATAGTCCAAGTTCAGAGCCATAGCTATGGGGCCGAAAAGGTCTAAATGAAATAAAAAACGTGTTAAAGAAAATTCCATGGCGCTCCGTGAAATTATTTGCACCCTATTAAGTCAATATGTTTTCAGTTTGAAAAAAATTGGGTCAAAAAATTTTCTTGCTCACTTCGATCCCAATATGATTGTTTTCTGTAATGCATTGTAAATTACCCGAGAGAGAAGTAAGACCAACTATGTAGCTACTTCAGACTGTTGCTGCTAAAAAGTATTGTCTTAAATGCACGAACAATTCTTTTGAGGAAAAGGAGACAAAATTTGTATAATTTTTGCTGTTGATTTGTTATATGTATATTAAAGAAACTTTGAATGCACACACAATTTAACATTAACATGTTGCATATGTATTTTCTTATTTTACGTCGCTCCATGTTGCATAAATAAAATATATGCTGTACTGTACATGAAAGTAATACATGTCATATGTACAAATAGAATTTTCGTCATGCATTTTGTGTCTTTCAAAAATACAGTTTCTGTGCTTCTTTTCCATTATTGGCCAATGTGAAATTGAACGTGTTGGAAAAATATTTTCAAATCAATTGTTCCAACACAAAATGCTTTATCACTGACTTCTACCCCCTTCTTGTGTGATTTTTAATAACGCCTTTGAAGCTACTATTATTACTACCACCACTATATTATTATTATTATTATTATTATTATTTGCAAGTTTGTCCTGGTACTGCCCCCCTCTCCAGAGAAGAATTCGTGGTTGCGCTTCTGCCCACAAAGAACACTCATGCCCAGGCTCGAAACTAAGACCCTTGGCTTCGTAGTGTCAGTGGCGACTCGTGGAATTTTTGGGGTGTAGGAAGTTATGGTAAACAGACTGAGGAAAGTTTACGAAAATGCGTTCCATTACACAGTGATATGTATCGCCTGTACCTTGGATTAGCCAATGGATTTGTAATGTTAGCTGCAGGCCCTCCCTGTCTGTCATATGTGGATTAAGAACAGCTTTGCCAATACCAACCTCCTGATAAGAAAAGGTGCTGTTTCAACTCGTAAATTACGCTAAATGTGATAAAATTATGCGGTTTATTATTATTATACAATTATTATTAATTTATTATCATCATTTTCTGATGACTGTAGTAGTTTTAAGTTCAATTTTATTTTGCTATTTTGGAGTTGTGTACTGCGTTATTGATTATCTATTGTATTTAAGCAACATTAGGAATTTCGACCATTCAATAAAATGGGTTTAGCATAGTGCTTGAAAAAGTTGAAGAAAATTCCATGACTGGTAACGGCGTCCGTTTGTTTTATTTGTGAACTCCAACTTTCTACCGATTTCCTTTTACGAAATGTTCCTCCCTTGTTAAATCGGGGAGGATAAAGAAAAGATTAAAACAAGAGGATGGATCAGGTTCTGTAAAAGCTTGTCCCTTGGTCGGCATACTTCCTTTTGTTTGAAACAAGTCCGCTGGAGAAGTACAAACAAGATCTGGAGATTTTCTTAAAAATAAATATTTCCTGAAAATATCTTCATTAGAATTCAATTTCTCTTTTTCCCAGGGACGTCCGTTTTTGAGATGATGCTGGATTTTCCATTATGCCAAACACAGAGTGCTAGGTGCCAACGAAGTTCAAATTTTGCTAGGTTTAGAACCATTATCCTAGAGTTGGCATCACTGTTGAGGAACCCACGGGACCTTCCTCGCGGACCGTATAACTGGGCAACCCCCTGCGTACCCCCGC
Source organism: Lepisma saccharinum (assembly GCF_977018435.1). Taxonomy (NCBI): domain Eukaryota; kingdom Metazoa; phylum Arthropoda; class Insecta; order Zygentoma; family Lepismatidae; genus Lepisma; species Lepisma saccharinum. The sequence continues at coordinate 19,678,720 of NC_139230.1, read as the reverse complement.
CCTCCCTTGCACTGCCCCTCACCAATCTGCCTGTAGGATGACGAGAAAGGTTCCTCAGCGGCAGGCAAAGACGGTCGTCTTTGGGCAACAGATCTGGAACGAGCGGGTGATAGCTAACACATTGACTCTTGACGAGTAGCGAACCTTGATTGCGCTCAAAATTTTATAACGCTCATTAAATAAACTCTTAAAAAGTAGAAAACTGGAAATAAGTATAAATGAAATTGTAGGAAGTTCCTCACTTCCTACATGGAAGTGTGTTGTGCAACCATCCCACCATAGAGGTCGGCTGGTGAAAGATGTAGGACAGCTTTGTGGGTCAAATTATTATCAAACATGATGCAAATGTGATAGTGTTCCACATTTATTATTTTGGTTAAAAACCGACAAAATTTGTAGTTTGATACGGGTTACACTAGGCATCTTGTGAAATCTAATGAATCATTTCTCATGTACAAACGCATCAAATATGTTAAGCAACATAGGTGTGTGTTATGATATGCATATTGTAAAGGAAAAGGTAAGTGATAACCCTGACTGTTGGTATGATATCGTTTCAATGGCATTTTATATCTATATTGCTCTTAGAATTTAAACGGCAGTAAAAATAAATGTCATTTGCAACTGCGAAGCTGTCAATGGAATTGCATACATTAAGGACAAACGCCCGACCCTGTGGCCAAGTGGTTAGCACATCGCGCTGCGACGCCAAGGGTCCCGGGTTCGAATCCCGGTCGGGCTTGGATGTTTGTGAATGTCCATTCATCAATTTCATCATTTCATCACTCATCCCCATCTTCGCAAATTAGCCAAGAGGCACAAAACGCGAAGTAAAATAAACTAAATCAATCAATCAATCATTAAGGACAAACGATGCCATATTTCGATTACTTGTTACATCGAAAGAAGAATTGGACGGGCAAATAGTTACTGAGAAAAGTTGTTTGCCTTGATGCCCTGTAGTACACACTGTGAAAGTTGGCGGTGTTATCAGGCAGCGCCCTATGAATATATGTTCAAGAAAATGACAAGTAGGAAAAAATCTGCAGTGAAATAAATACGGTTGAAAATCTCTCAAATTTTCTTATATTTATAATATTACACTGTGTCTGTAACAGACGTCTGTTAAAATACCTCAGGCACAACCTATTTTTTTGACAAATAATTCTTTCAACTCTCCTGCTGTGGAGAGGCTTCCCCTAATTTTATTAACAAATCTTAAGCCATTCTGTGACTGGCAGGAGGAGGTATATCGTTTGGTTTCGTACCATAGTCATTAAGGAACATATTTTTTCATAATGTAAAGAGGATACATAATTTATCTCTATGAAACTTAATATGAAATATTAATGATGACAATGTCATCCAAGAAGTCATTGATCAATTAAGGGATTCCTATTTGTTTTTCGGATGTCAAACATGTATTTCAACAATAAAATAATACAATTCACACAATATTTTGCAAACTGTAGGCAAACATTGTCTGTAGTGATGCAAGAATCTCCCCTTTGAAGCAAATATAATCCGTGGTGGACTAAGGGACCCATGTTTTAATGTTTTAGCAAGTACAAAAAAAATTTAAAAAAATGCAAATTTTTACACAATTCATTAAAGTGTATATAATATGTAACCATTATTATTTAATTAATTTGATTTTCTTTGCATAACACAACACAATGATGTTGTTGGATTCTCGTTAGATTCCTTTGTGCGTAAAAATCTTGCATACTGGAAACTATAGGGAAACATTATGAAGCACGATTTATAAAGGGCTCCCATAATCAGCTCTGCAGAGAGGCTCAAAGCTGTTGGTACATATTAATCGTCTATTAACATTATCGACCTGTAAATATCAAGTAGAGACAGTCCTAATTGGACTGTTTATGTTAGTTATACTTTATCTTTGTATTCTTTGGCAGTCCGGAAAGGTCATTATCGAAATATTGTTATGTAATGTAGCTCGAACTTTCTTTGTTCGTTGGAGTTTCAAGATATCATCCCTTTCCTGTTACTTATAGCTTTTGGGGGAGGGGGGCAAGTGCCTCTGTGCACTCTACTATATCTGCCAACGCGACACAGTATATTAAAAATTTGTTCCCTCTTGGATTCACTTCGCCCCCCTACTAAGAATTCCTGGCTACGGGCCTGTGTGCGGGATGGAAATTGTTTTGAATCTCCATGTTCCAAATGTGAAAAATTCGCCATTTACTGTCAAATTCCAAAATTTTGCACATTATTTCAACCCACTCCACTAGTGAGTGTTTTTGCAATGGACATTCATTTCCACTAAATTTTACTGACAGAAATTCTAAATACTACAACATAGAAAAAACACCCCTGCAAGTTCTTGCATTTCTCTGCATTCAATCTATGGCAAAAACGAAACTAGCGTTGCGCTTCAAACACGAACCGCCATGTTGGTGCGTCAGGTATGCGTAGCTGGTTTGTCGTCTGCTGCTCTTCGAGCGTTCAGTTTACGTGTTGTGTATGTACAGGGTCCGGCAGAATGAATAGTAGGATATAAAAAGGATAGAACGTCGAAACAAATCGAATAATTTATTGAAACACACATTGAAAACAAAGAATAATAGATGCCATTACATACCATATATGCCATTTTACTTGGTTTTGAAGATAACGCCCGACAGATGGTCGCCATCACGTTCAGAGCATTTTTCCAGGCGGCGAACGAAAGCTCGCATCACCCGCTCCAGCATATCCAATGGGATCGCCTCCACAGCTGTACGTATCCTTGCCTTCAGTTCAGCCACGGTATGAGGACTTTTTAGGTAGCCCCACAAGAAGAAGTCAGGGGCAGTCAAATCGGGCGACCGTGATGGCCAATGAATGTCCCCAAATCGGGAAATCAATCGACGAGGAAAATGACGCCGCAAGACAGTCATGGACCGGCGGGCCGTGTGGGCTGTTGCCCCGTCCTGTTGGAACCATATGTCTCTGGTCACCCTTGGAAGGAGAAAGTCATGTAACATTTGGACATAGCGATCGCTATTAACCGTTACCGCACGTCCATGAAGATCATCAAAAAAATATGGACCGATGATGCCAAACAATGCCACACCGCACCACGCCGTCACACGTTCACTGTGCAGGGGTTGCTCATGCAGCCAACGAGGATTAAATGGCGCCCAGTATCTGCAATTCTGTTTATTGACACCGCCGTGCAGATCAAAATGAGCCTCATCCGACATCAGTATGTTGTTTCGCATCTGCGGCTCGGCTGCTAAAACTTCCAAGCAACGCAACGCAAAGGTTCGTCGGGCATGTTTATCTTGTTCGGTTAGTTTCTGTGCGACCTGCATTTTGTAGGGAGAATGCAGCGCTGCATTGAGTAAGAATTTCTAGTGTAAATCGATAACAAAAATGTGAAAGCAAACCTTTAGGATTATGTAGAAAGTCATAAGTTTCCGAAAATTACATTCTCCTGGACCTAAGAATTAATATATTAAAGCGCAAGGCAGGGTAGCTAAGTATGTTTATGCATAGTAACATATAAACATACACTCGACGCTTTCTTTCCCCTACTGCTCACAATAGGCGCCCCGTTGAGGAAAATTGCCATCGCCCTCGACAGCCCCAGTCCGCCCCTGCTCAGAAACCAAAACAGCAATGACTCAGAGCCGCCCGATGGCGTAGTGGTAACGCCGTCGCCTTGTAATCAAAGGGTCCCGGGTTATAAACCCGGTGGAGACACATGGCACAGTGGTTCGGATCCCACTTTAAACTGTAGGTCCAGTCCCGATTAGCCTTCCTGTACACGTAAAGTGGACTTAACAAACAAAAAAGCAATGACTCGTTCAATTGAGCAATTCTTGCATAGGTGTTGGCGCCAGGGGAATGTTAGGGGGTGCTCGCGCACTTGTATTCTAGCTAGGACTAAATTCGTAGGACCAGACGTTAGAGCCTTCTTTGTTGCAATGAAACTCTCCAAATAGTCCAGAAAATGTGTAAGTGTCGTATGCTCATGATTAGGACTCGGAAGTTAAGGAAATATCCTTTTTTTCCGTAGTGTCCGAAGACGAGGCCCAACATAATATATGTTCATTTTGGGTCATTGTAGGCCAGAAAAAGGTGGGTTTTATTTGTTCTTTTCTGCCTTTTCGGCGTTTTTTGGCTTATTGGTCTTTAGCCTTTTTTAAGGTCTTAACGGATTTTTTTTGCAACTTCACCTTCTTTCGACTACGTTTTTACTGCCCATTCTCATCTCGAATCATCATCAGTTCATCACCTCTTAAACATCCTTTCTGTAGTAAAGTCATAAAAAAAGAAAGAAATCTATTTGAACCATCCCTGAAACGAGAGAAAAACATTTTTCGACGACTGAAGCAGGTACGGTACAAGGTCCTTTAACCGTAACTTGTCTGGAAGGTCGCGCTGGAGATCACTATTGTGATATACTGCAATGCCAACTGAGGTAAGGTTTCCCAAGACCTACTTCTGTAACCCTAGTGTGGTTAGGCCAAATATGATTCTTCAAATATCATTTTTCAAATCATGTTAATCTAAAAAATATATAACGTCTGAAAGAAGATTCATTTCATTCATATAGTTTTTTCACACTGTGTTTTCCATACCACCAGAAGTTATTAATTAATTTGGATCACATTTATACGTCCTTTTTCCGTTTTTAGGTCCTTCTTTTGATATCTTTAGGTCTTTTTATACGTCTTTGTTTTGACAATTTATAGGTCTTCAACTTCCAAGCCCTACTCATGAATTTATGATGATACACTATGTCCTCTCCAATAATTTTACGTTAACGTATATGCTTTAATTGTGATAAACATCACTTCCAAAATTATAATTCTGAAAATAATAATGCCCTAGAAGTTGCGAGGCGTGAAACAGAAGCTGATGTTTTTTTTTTCGATAAATGTAAAGCAAGCTAATTTTTACTAACCACGTCGAAAAGTGTAATTAGCTATATTTTACTTATCTAATATATTATAAGGTAATGCTGAACAAGTATTAACACTATCCTTTTTAAGTTTATGGGGCAAATAGCGGTTTCGGGTAGTTGTAAATACCGGCGAAGTGTTCTAAGAGGCTCAGAGGGTTTTATTACTTATAATTTCAGTAAACGACATTTAATACAAGAAAACAGAAATTCTGAGTCTTACGATAATTATCGCAAATTTCCATCCCTGCCCGGTACTCTCTCTTTGCACTCAGTGCGACAACTTTGCATGGGACTCATCTCGTCTCATGAGATCCTACATAGAAGTTCATGCGGGAAAGTCTAATTTCAGGGGCAGGCATGCCCATAATACGTATGCAGGATGAGGCCGGCAAGCATCTAAGGCGAAAAGACTTCCTGCGATGTCCTTCTCATCTTCGCACGTGATAAGAACGCCCACGTGCCGTCAGCTGTTGAACTTGGCCCAGTAAATTATGAAGCCACCGGAGATTGGTCGCTTCATTTGTCATCAGACAACTATTTTATTTTTTATTACCTCCGAGTCAGCAAGAAATAGCATCACGTAAATCAGCCTGTGTACACGAAAGCGTCAGATAATGCGTTTTTCAATAGCTACATATGAGGCTAAATAAATAGATAAATCCCACCCCTCATGGTGGGCTCATCACCCCATTGGAAACCCTCCGCTCCAGATCCTAGCGCGACACTGCAGGGGCACCACGCGTTGATTAGCAAGAAATCCGTGGTTCATTTCTATATCACTGAGCCACTTTTTTTCCTTTTTCTCTTAATGAAATTGGTAACATTGTACATCTGTCGGCTTACTCTTCAAAGATATCAACTTCGGACCTTATCCACGCCAGTGATGACGCCAGAGGGTATAGGGGTTGGTTGGTTGATGGACTGATTTGATTTGCTTCATTTTACTCCGCTTTTCTGTCACTTTTGGCTAATTGCGAAGATAAGGATGAAAGGGCAAAAGATGAAATTGGTACAGGATCAGTGGCGTGTCCAGGATTTTCGAATGGGGGGTTATGTATACATTTTTTTAGTAGTCAATCCTCATTTTGCCATCTTTTCTTGATTTTGTTCTTTTATAAGGAATACAGGGCCAAAAGGGGGGTTATGACCCCAACCCCCCCCCCTGTGCACGCCACTGTGCAAGACAATCACAAGCACACAGAAACAGCACCCACTACAGGCCGAATCCAGACGCCAGACCCTCGTTAGTCTGCAAAATGCAGTCCAGGATATACTACGTGGAAGACATTGGGGTGCCTTCAGAAGCATAGAGGTTGGATCCACCATGGTCAACCACAGTGGCATCGCTAGGCCATCTGCTTTGGGGGGGGGGGCTGCAACCAGATACATGACTTACTACTATTGTAAATATTTTTCGTGTTTGAAAATAGCAAAGTGATTAATAAGACAATAATATATAACAAGCATAAGGAATTAAAACTAACATAGACTTACTGCATTAACTTTTATGAAAACAGATGGATATTCTTGTCCTGTTTTTCTAATGCTCGTGAACTATGTCTTTATGTATCAGCTGTACTCTGCGGTTCGAATTTCTTGCAAAATTATCAATAACACAATCCACACACAATTCATGACACTCTTCCTTTTCTATGGCCAGTATTGCAAGTGAAAGTCTGTCTTGGCCCATACTATTACGCAAAAATGTCTTGATTCTCTTCAAACAGCTAAAACTCCTCTCACACGATGCTGATGTCACAGGAATTGTCACTTCAATTTGCAACATTCTGCAGAAGTTCGGAAACATGTCTTTTGGAATGGCGTTCATTAAATGTACTATGGATGTGATGGTGTATGTCAAGTTCTTTAGGTAATTTTTTGCAACCATGATTTCAGCGATCGGCACTTGGAATTGAAAATAGTCACAAAAACCACTCAAGAATTGAGGGTTCAAAAACAAGTCAAAATTTGTTGTAAGTAAAGAAGGTGATTGCTGAATTCCAACCAGAACACTGGAAGTTGCTTTATCTTTGAAACGACTTTCTAGCTCATTTATCATTCGATCAATGATAGTGTAAAAAAGTCCGCAGAATGCAGGTTTATCGGGATCAGTTTTGTGCCCCAGGGTTTTATTTACAACGTGGTCTTTCAGTGATGATGGTAATGTGTGAACACGTTTGTGAACTTTTGAATAATATTCAATACTTGTTTCATTGAGAGTTACCTTCTGTTTCGCAAATGACTCTGCCTCTTTGTATACAGAGTTAAAATATTATTAATTTCGCATACCGCGTAAAGTGTCAAGCACTGCATTAACACCTGCAATTGCCTCCGCAATATCAAGGCTTGGTGACTGCAACTTGTTTTTTGAGAATTTCTGTTATGGACAGAAACTCAATGAAAATAAACAGAGACGTCATGGTTGAGAATTTTCTCAAAAATTCATAAAGGCCTAGGGCTGTACATTTATCTGTTGAATCTGATGGTTTCCTCATATTTCAAAAGAGCATAAGTTTTTCTCACCGCAAGTAGAGACCTTATTTGGCAAGCCCATCTAGTGCTACTTAGATTTTTTAGTTCTGCACGAACATTTAACTCTGTCTGTATTTCTACAAACCGTGTATAAGCTATTCCGGACGTAGAATACAAGCACTTGCGGATATCAAAAAAAATTCCAACTTCAGGAATATCTGTACAAATGTTAACTAGAACCAAATTTAACCTGTGAGCATAGCAATGAACATATAGTGCAAAGGGATATTCTTCCCTAAATAGCCGTTGAACACCACTATTTTGGCCACTCATGACAACGGCACCATCATACCCCTGACCAACACATATTGCATTTTTTATGTCATATTCAGACAGATTTTCACAAAGTCGTGCCTTTAGTTCCATTGCACTTGAATCTTTAACATTAAAAGAACACAAAAACCTCTCATTAAGTTTGTTATAAATAAAATAACGAAGACACACGCTCATTTGTTCAACCTTACCTATGTCCCTTGTATCGTCTGCAATAACTGAAAAATAGCCACTTTCAATTACCTCCGTTAATATTTTTTTTCTCAGCAAAGCTGCACTACATTCCAGCAGAACGTTCTGGGAGTCTGGAGAAAGATACGTGGCATTCTTTGGCATAACGTTTTGAAATGTTACACTAAAATCAGTATCAAACTTCCCTAATGTCTTCAGAATTTCACGCACATTTCCTTGAATGAAACTTTCTTCACTTTCATCATGGCCTCTTTGTGCTATGCACTGCCTACCTGTGAGCAATAACACTTCAACAACGCGATGAAGATAAGAACGGCGGTTTTTTTTATTTCATTCACACTGGCATTTGTCAAACGATTAACTACTGTCCCCAATTTTTCTGTACTTTGGAACGTCAGCCATTTTTCAGTTGCTATTACATGAGAAGCACATTTCTCGTGATCTTTAAATTTGTCTATAGCCTTTTTCCAGTTACGAACGCCAATACTGGTAAATGCAGGATCTGCCTTACCTGTCTGGCCTACGAAATGTCTACAGGGAAAACAAAAGGCTGCATCGTGATTAACACTGTACTCAGTCCACCGGAAACTTTTGTACCATACTTCATTAAAACACCTATTCTGGTTACCGAAAACACTACCTGGAAATCTGGAAAGAAACGGTTGTTTAGGCCCTTCGCTTTTACTGCCTAAATCTGAAGTGATCAAACTCTCGACTTCTTTTGTAGATGAACTTGGAGTGGGAGGACATGTTTCCGATTCAGCTGGTGCAGTTGAAGCAGGTATCTTATCTTCATCGAGACAATATGTGGCTGCAGTAGCGTACGCAGGATTTCATCAAGGGTGGTGTTATTTCGAAAACTTTCTACAAATTCACATTACCATTGTTTTATTATACTTTAATTAATAATAATAATAAATTAATTAATAATTCTTATAATTAATTAGTTTAATTACTACTAATAATTACTACTAATACAGCTGCTATTTATGAAAGAAATAGAACAAAATTACATTTCTTTTGTTTCTTTGTTACAAAATAATTGTCTAGTCAACGGTTATTTGTATATGATAAGTGAGACATTTTAAGTGTGAAGAAAATCCATAAAAACAAGCAAATATATTAAATTTATTGAAATAATCGAAATATGAAACTCATTCAAGCAGCCGCGCTGGTCTAGTCTGATATCCGGGTTCGATTCCCAGAATTGGTTGGAATTTATCCAGCCTTGTCTCCGGACCCAGCCTCATAGCAATGGGTACCTGAGAGCAACCCTGGGGGATGAAGGCTGCCGGAGCATGGTGCTGATCACATCACCTGCAAAATAGTTCGAGATCAAGAATCTTTGGGACCCATCACACCACTACGTGTGCCTTCATGGCACGGTGCTATATGCACAGGGGGAATTTACATTACCTTTACCTATGGAACTCGCCCAGGATGATGATGAAGCGCGAGAATACATGTTGCTAAATTACACTGAGTCTATGTTTTCGTTGAAAAGTAAGTTTATAGACATTCCAACACATTTATCACTTCTAGGTGATTCACAAAGCACTTCTTCAACATTATTTAATGATGTGGATGTAGACTCAGCATCACTTGAGAGTTCACAAGGGGATGTAAATCAGTACCGGGAAGAACGTTTGGAATAAGGTCGGCACACTGCGACGAAGCAAGTAATTTTCACAATTCTCGCGAGAGTCACTGGGCGACTTTTTACAAAAAAAATTGCAAAATTGAACGTTGCAGCCGCTTAGATTGTGTTTGGAATGTTGTGTTTTTCTTCATTCTGCATGGGAATAATAATTCAAAGAATTATTATTATTATTATTTCTGTCGCAGATCTTTGACTGTGATAAATTAGCCATTTTTAATTTTTTTCTACAGCATTTTCCATAATATTTCAAAAGCTCAAGGGGGGTTTAAACCCGGCAACCCCCCCTTGCGTACGCCACTGTGTGGCTGTGCTGCATTCGCTTAAAGCTTCCGATTTCAGGCGCTTACTTCGAATAATAAATTTGTCCATTGTTGTACGAACAACAGTAAATGTCACAAAAAGCTTTGATAACAAACACACAATATCACAAACTCCGTAACACAAAACGCACCACTACCGTTTCCTCGCGTAGCAAACGTTGTGAAAATAGAACAAATGACGGCGATCGTCTGCACTGTTGCAAAGCTAAAGACATGACGTGTCAGATGTAAGATCGTGGTTTTAAAAAAAATATGTCACAGCGAAACGATTCTTTCCCAGAATATGTATCTAGAGGTATGTTCCTGCATTAACAATTGTTCAAATATGTTTTCTCGAAATACTGTATGTAATAATAGCTAAAAAATAGGGGGGCCTTATCGAGGGATTGGGGGGGCTGAAACCCCCCAAAAGGGCCTAGCGACGCCACTGGTCAACCAGTCTCCCCCCCTTTCCATCTCCTACAGCTACAGCAAACAATAAAAACTTGACAAACAAATGTTCTCTTAGCCGAAATATGCATTTTTTAAAATATTGGGTGTATATTAAACGTGACAACCTCCCTAGAAAATATTCTACCCCGCTCTGCCACACTACTAATTTATTCTGGCCTTGTCCCTGGTCCACTGCAGTTACTTAGCATTGACGATAAGTAGAATCAACGTTTTCTATATATTTCAGCGCTTCAGAAGTTTACTTTGTAAAGTTTTCCGCAAATTTGTGACGGGGATCATCGGTTCTTCTTAGGAGGTGGGCCCTCCTTGTAGTGTGCCCAGAAATTTCATAAGGGTAGATATAACCAAAAGGGTAGTTATGAATTCGTTTTTTAGCAGGCCTATTCCATAATTTTTCTGAATTCGCTCTTTTTCCAGCATTTTAAACATATTTTCATACATTTAGAGTACTGAAATGCGTACATATAAATTTGTACATCTTGTTAAAGAAAAATCTCTAAACGTTAGGGGAAATTTTAATCATAAAGTTTATGTTGTGTGACCTCTCATAGAAAAATCTCTTTTTTGGAATTTCGGAAACGGAACCATTTATTCTTTGGATTAAATGGCAGAATATGAAGGAGGGCAAGAAACATCCTAGTTTGAACTCAATTTTTCGATTTAAAGTATTTTCACTTTGACTATTCTGTTCTAATATTAACTAGCTGAAGTTTATTTATTTTATTAAATATAAAAATTTAAAAAATCTGTAACTCAAAACGAACTATACCAATTTCGAGGGAGGAGGTGTCGATGGATCGGTTCGACCCCACCACGCCCCTCTCGGCGCCCATGGAACTGGGGTGTCTTCAACAGGGAATAGAGTTCCCGTCACTAGGAGTGGTTTTGATTGTTCATTGTCTTGTGGAAACAAAATTTCCGGTATTCAAGGAATGTTTAGATTAAAAAGTGTGTTGTTTGATTTAAGTCAGCGAATCTCAAACTGTGCTCCGTAAAGCATTACCAAGTGCTCCGGGAAGAGATGGGGAAACAAAAATGACAAAATAACCTTTTTCATTTAGCTACTGAAAACGACATTCTTTAAACGGTATCTCGCGATTGCCAAATTATTTGAAGGGGTACAATGTACCCCTGTACCCCCCCCCCCGCCGTTCCTGCGCCACTGACTGTTCAATGTGCCTCCATCGAGCTTAGAACCCCTTAATTAAGCAAAACGTGTTAAACGAAACAGAGAAACTTCATGCCTGTACCAGGGTGGTATTTATAGGGGGGATGGAGGGATTTCCCCCCTCTGGGTACTTGTGTTCCCCCTCTGCTTGATAAATTTTATCCATGGGGGAAAATGTCATATGGCATAAAGTCATTATCTCATGCTGTGCCTAGACAGTCAGTAGAATCCTCCCCCACTGGAAATTTCTTAAATACCACACTGCCTGTACCAAATAACCGACAGGAGAGAGTGAATTTCATACTTAAACAACTGTCTAATATATTTATTTTGCCTAAAATAAAGACCAAACCTTCACAAATCAAATATATTTTGTGATTGGGGATTTGTCAAGAGGTGTTCTAAAACCTTGCAAAAGAAAGTAAACACGATTGAAAGAAAATGGCTGGCATGCCATTGTCGTTATAAAGCTAAGAAAGAAATCTCGAGAATGAAGTAAAAATACAATGGTAGAAGTAAACCCAATATTGCAATACAGTCATACAAAGTGGAATGCAATGCCTTCAGATCGAATAAGCATAGACTATTGTTCCAGAGTAACGTCTAGAATGAATCAGGTGACCTGCCACGTCATTGCTTCACGTCACGTACGCAAACTAGGCTGTCCCTGCAAACACACACACACACACACATACACACACTCACACATACAGGCAGAGGGAGTTAGTGTGGCGACAGTAGCTCTCGCGCGCCCTCTTTGGACAAACCTTCCTGCACAGGCAGTGGGGTTGTCTTCAGTGCTGTGCGCGACTTGTCGCTCGTCTTCTCACTTGACTTTGCGGTTGTGTTGATCCGACATTGACGTTGTGGCTATGCTGGTCCATCATTGACATCGTGGTTGTGTTGGTGCATTTCATCCTTGCTAGTCCATCAGTGACATTGTGGTTGTGTTAGTGCATTTCATCTTTGCTGGTCCATCAGTGACATTGTGGTTGTGTTAGTGCATTTCATCTTTGCTGGTCCATCAGTGACATTGTGGTTGTGTTAGTGCATTTCATCGTCGAGTAAAGCAGACTGGTAAGCATGAATCAGCTTCAACAACATGCTTCTTGTTTATGCTTGAAATTACTAATCACGTTTTAAAAAATATATCGGTTGCCTACAACGAAGTCCAGCAGCTGGTGCATTCATTCGTACCATAGAACAGTTCCTTTTTCTGCAAGGTGATAACTAGAATTCGGAAGTTGATGAAAAATCTTTTATTTTTCTGGGCCTTGAAGACAATGCAAACCTGATAGTAGTCCGTTTCCTTTCAGTTAGAAGCAGAAAACATTGTTTTTATTTTCAATTTTTTGGGCTCTCAGGTCATTTCCCAGTATAGTTTGTATTTTTTGTTACATTTTTAAAATCGCTTTTGTGGATTCTCTTTGCTCCTTCCCTGTTGTTTCGTGAGTTGTGGGGATAACACTCAGTAGCGTACGCAGGATTTCATCAAGGGGGGTGTTATTTCTAAAACTTTTTTCCAAATTCACATTACTTTAATTAAATAATAATAATCACAATTAATTAATAATACTTATAATTAATTAATTAGCTAAATTAATACTAATAATGCTACTAATACCACTACTACTACTATTATTATAGTATTTATGAAAACATTAGAACGAAATTACTTTCTCGTCATCTCAAATCCTGGAAGCATTTTTTTGTTTCTTACGAAATAATTGTCTGGTCAACGAGGTGAGACATTTCAAGGGTGAAGAAGATCCATAAATACAAGAAAATACAGTATATTAACATAAATTGAAATAATCAAAGTATGGAACTCATCCAAGGAACTGCGATGGTCTGATCGGTAGACCGTCTGACAACCACGCGGGCGATCCGGGTTCGATTCCCGGAATTAGTCGGAATTTTTCCGGCTTCTTTCCCGCATAAATGTCCCTGATAATTCACATCTGAATTGTCTCGCTGTTCTTACCAACTAAACATTTTGTAATAGTTAAGCTTATTGTCGTTTGAATAATTGTCTAGTCAACAAGGTGAGACATTTTAAAGAGAGAAGATATTCAAACGTGCTGCGGTAAACAATACAATGGGAAGGTGGACTGGTGACTGTATTCTTGTCCCCTAGCCTTTGTCTATACATTAGCCTCTTACAACGTACCAAGAACTTTATTTAGTTAATTCTCATTGTTCAAACACAAAAAAATACATGTTCGTTGAACACTGGCGTACGTAGAGGGGTGGCCGATGGTGTTCCAGCCCCTACCGAAATTTTGAGAAAATCAGAATTTTCAAATAAAAATCCATTAAGAACTTTAAAAAAAATCAAAATGTGTAAATGCGAAACCTCTTTTAAAGTGAATCCCAATTACCATTTTTGTCTTTGAATAATATTAATAGACTGAAAAGCTCCAAAAATACGAAATATTTTATTATGCATCCTGCCCTCCAAAACGAAGCCATGTGCTATCCACATTTACTATTCCAGCCCCTCCCGAAAAAAAATCCTGCGTACGCCACTGAGATACAAAACAACTTTTTTCTCTTTTAAATCAGTTACTCTAACCTCATAAACTCGTGTTTATTTTCAAGCCATCACTCTGAAAGACGCATGTGTTTGGAATGCTGTGCTTTTCTCCATGCTGCATGGAAATAATAATTCAAATTATTATTATTATTATTATTATTATTATTATTATTATTATTATTATTATTATTACTATTATTATTATTAGTAGTAGTAGTAGAAGTAGTAATAGTAATATTATTGTCCCAGATCTTTGACTGTGAAAAATTGGTCATTTAATTTTTTTTTCCACAGCATTTTTCATAATATTTCACAAGCTCAAGGGGGGGTTTAAACCCCGTAACCCCCCCTTGCGTACGCCACTGATAACACTTAAGCCCGGTCGGGTGTTTAGTGTTTAGAACTAAATTATAATAATTAGAACTAATCTTTAATATTTGGAACTAATTTATAATATTTAGAACTAAGTTAACTAAGTTTTTACATGAATAATTCACATGTTTTTATACATTATTCATAAATTAATATTCATATATTCATAAAAATATAAATTATTAATATAAAAAGTATTAACTTACTTCTAAATATTATAAATTAGTTCTAAATATTACAAATTATTTCTTATTATTATAATTTAGTTCTAAACACTAAACACCCGACCGAGCTTAAATGTTATCCCTACTACTTTCGTGAAATTTAAATGCATTTGCCAGCATAACTTACATATTTCAATTTCCTGACGAGTATGCCATGAATCAAAAATTTGGTCAATGCAAATCATATTATTATTTTTAACTGAAATATTTGGCAATGGATTAAATTATTAGTTGTGTTAAATTTATTTTACTTCCAGCAAACTTAAAATACTTCGGGTTCCCTTGCTGGCCTCTGTTATCGCTTTCATCTGTGGTTGCTTTTTATGCTTTGCTCCGGTAGTTTAAACCACCAAACAACGGGTTTTCTCAAATTATTCAACTACTCTCTTGTAATTTATGAAACAATCAAGCTTTCATTTCAAAACTAAAAGAAAAGGTAATTTTAAAATAATTTTGTCATCCGATGTCACTTTTTGAGATTTTTTTTTGTGATCAACTTCCCGAGTCCTAATGATGACTTTCTCCAAAGAACCTACAGTTTTAAAATATACTGCTGGACAAAAAAAAAAACCGGACACCTTAATATTTAACATCTGAATTGCAATTACTTATGAATTACGCTCTCAGTTTGGTAGTCTTCTGTAACTTTCGTTTTTGTTCTAATTTAACTTATGAATGTATGTAGAACATCCTCAAAGTTTGTTTTCTGTTGAATATATTTCCAAAAATTTAGTTAGCCTTCGAATCAGAATTTATGCGTTATCACAAGAAATGCAAGTGTCCGGTTTTTCTTGTCCAGCAGTGTATAATAGATTCTTTCACCTTTGTTCGGGCCCGAGGGAAGTGAGTGCTTCAGACGCTTTAGTAAAACTGCAGGCCTAGTTTCAATGCTCTTCACTACTTAGCCAAATTTTAACCGTGGTTGTCAGTTAACGAAATTTCTACACATCATGCGTGTTTGTAAACGAACCACCAAATTTTGTTCGTTCCTTCACATTTTTCGGACATTATTCGAATTATGGAGCATTGAAATATTACGAAGCTATAAAACAGATGAGAGAACATGCTTTCTAACCCATACCCGGGATTCGAAGTCGTGATCGTTTATTTTTTATTGATTTATTTATTTTACTTCGCTTTCTGTGCCACTTTTGGCTAACTTTAACGAAGATGGGAATGAGCGATGATACGTTGGAACTGATGAATGGACATTCACAAACATCCATGCCCAGGCCAGGATTCGAACCCGAGGCCCCTGGCGTCGTAGCGCGATGTGCTAATCACTCCGCCACGGGGACAGTTCGGGATCTTGAGTCGACCACGCCACACAAGTGGCCACCGAGACAATGCTGTTTCTGAGTAATACAGTGACGTATCTACGGTTTCATTTCAGAGTAGTTGTAGGGGAGGGAGGGGGGCTAAGCTTGTTTTTTCATCTCTTTCAACACCAACAAGTGTTAAATATATTTTTTCGTGTTCGAAGATATTAGGACCTATAATTCCATTAAACTTGCAACTGAAATACAACTCTAGTTACACTGGGTAATTTTGCAACGAATTCTAGTCGCTTCTGTTCAAAGAAACAATTGAATAGTGATTTGCGCTGGTGTTTTCCCATGCTAAAAATGAAGCAACTGGACGACATTGTGGGCAAATATAAAATAACATTATGTTATATTGCAGTGTGTAAATGTGTGCGCTTTTGTGTCTGTTTATTGTGTGTTACAGTGATGGTTTATTATT
Organism: Lepisma saccharinum; assembly: GCF_977018435.1. Classification (NCBI taxonomy): domain Eukaryota; kingdom Metazoa; phylum Arthropoda; class Insecta; order Zygentoma; family Lepismatidae; genus Lepisma; species Lepisma saccharinum. Next base: position 19,662,329 of record NC_139230.1, on the reverse strand, counting down.
TTGGTCAAGCATATTGGAGATTGTTCATACTTTAAATAATAATTTTTTTGGCAGAAGACAGATTTAAGATACGTCTGCCCTAAATCCATCCATCTATCTGTCAATTTCGGTTCTTTTACACTAACACAGAGAAACTTCAGTTATGTAAGGGACTTACCACATTACTGAAAAGCTTCCCAAGTTTCACTATACTGCCATCTGAATTTCAGATAGATTCTCTCTCGTTTAAAACAAACTTTTTTTTTTACACAATCTACAGTTTAAAAATATAACAGGGTGTCATAATCTCTCTCTGTCTCTCCTCTCTTTCCCACTGTGTAACTCTTTCTCTTTCTACACCTTGCATTCTCTCTCTCTCTCTCTCTCTGCTTTCTCTCTCTCTCTCTCTCGACTTTCGTTCATTTAATTGGCATACTTTTTTGATTTCTCTCTCTGTCTTTCTTTTAGGCTTTCTCACTGTCATTTACTTCTTTCACTCCCACACATTTTCTCTCTTGTTCATTCTCAATTCTTCTGTCTGCTGTGTGTTTCTTATTGTCTCACTTTTTTTCTCTCTCAGAGTTTTTCATATTCGCGGTCTCTTTTTCTTCCCTCTTGCCCCACTGTTCGCCCCTCTTTCCCACTATTCTTCAGAAACTAATACACTACATGCCAAAGTATAATTTCCAAATAAATTGTTACAGTCTGCGTGTTCGAAACAAGGCGGCGAGCACATTATGTTATCTCGTTCGTCGATTTCATCAACATCGGTCGCAAACCTCTCTTGGGTTTATTTATATTGCATGACAGTCGAAACACGATGGAGACTCTTTATAATGAGCGATCTTGAATTTCAGTCCTCACTTATTGGAAATCCTTTGCCTTGGCAAGTTTGTAAGTACTGTAAATACTTCTTACAGAATCACAAGCATCATTATTATTTTGTATTTTGCTCAGGTAAGACTGCAAAGTCACGCTAGTGGAAACCTTGCCGCGCGCCCCTGGAAGTTATGTCAGGGCTGTCGTTTGCTGTGTTGAGTTACATACATACAGGATAGAATTTAAACGCTTACAGCACCAAAACTAAGCGCTTTCGAGGTAAAGTTTATGAGGAAAAGTTACTTGTTCTTATGATATCTACCAGCACCCAAGCGTTGTTGAAGTTGTTTTGCGAAACCCTGTATATTGCAATTCTCAATCTGTTTCTCCCCTAATTTTTGTCACCTCTCACAAATTTTCTCTCTCCACATTCTATGTTTCTTTCTTTCCCTTCATTCCTATATGTACATAATCTCCATCCGTTCTCTGCCTCTTCCTCTTTCCATCCATTTCCTAATTCCCACCCTCCATGCATCATTTGACTCACTTTCTGCCTCTAACTCTCTCCAATCATTCTCTGCATCTCTTTGTCTCCAATCTCCAATCCTTCTCTGCGTCTTTCAGCATCCCTTTTCTGCCCCCCTCTCTCCCCCATCCCTATTCTTATGGTGGCTACCAAATTAACAAATCCAAAATCATTGAATATTTCATGACTTTTTCTTGACCTTATTTTCGTTTTCTTTAACCTTTATTTATTCGACTTCTACGTAGGTAAAGTTGGAAATTAGCACTTAAGAAAATAAATATTTATTTAAGGAAAAACTAACACTCGTAGAACTCGTAGCCAATATAATCTTATGGGGGCTCGTGTTGTCGTCCCTATGTGATTGTTCCTTCATCCACCTTATCTTACCACCATTCATCCTCAGCTTCGCGATTAGTCAAAAAGGGCAGAAAAGTGAAGTAAAATAAACTAATTCAATCGATCATTGTGATAGCAAAAATTCTTTACCACAAATATATTTTTTTAAAATTTTTATTGATTTATTGACCTACTTGTTGATTTCTTTACTTTTTCTTGACTTTCATGACTGGTAGACACCCTGTTTCTCTACCTCTCTTCCTCCATCCATTCTCTGATTCTTTATCTCTGTCACAATCTTTGTGTCTCAACAATATTCTCATGCGCTCTTTGTTTCTCTAGTCATTCTCGGTTGCAATTTATGTCTCTAAGGATTCTCTGTTCCTCTCTCTCTCTCTTTCTATCTGAAACCATCCATTATTACACTCTCTTTCTTCATTCTCCCTTTCACCCTTTATATATATCCATCAGTGCCTCTTTCACTGTCTCCTAATTTTCTCTTGCTGTCTCTCCCAAATTTCTCCCTCCCGTTCTATCTCTCTCTTCTCTATTACCTATATCTCTCTCTATCCATTCTCTCTCTTTTTGTTACTATCCTATCTTTCTGTGTCTCTATCGTATATTCTCTGACTCTTTCTCTATATCTCTATTCTCTGCCCCCTCTCTCTATCCATTATCTGACTTCCTCCATCCCTTTTCCGCCCATTCTTCACTCATTCTCTGCCATTATATATATATATATATATATATATATATATATATATATATATATATATATATATATATATATATATATATATATCTTTCTCGCTCTATCCATTCTCTGATTCTCTCTATCCTTTCTCAATCTCTCCATCCGTTCTCTGTCTCTCACTCTTTCCATCCATTTTCTGACTCCTTTTCTCCATTCATTCTATATTTCCCTCACCATTAATTATCTTACTCATATCCTTCACCATCCATTATCTGCATCTCTCTCTCTCCATCCATTATCTTCTTCTCGTTCTCTAACCATCCTCTCTTGCACTCTCTAATTATTCTATGTTGCTCTCTCTCTAATCATTCTCTCCTTAATTTCTTTCTCCCTCTAATCATTCTCTGATTAATTTCTCTCTCTCTCTCCATTCACTGTTGCTCTCTTTCTACATACCTGTATATCCCTATTCTCCGTTTTTTCTCTGTCACCCAATTCTTTTTCTCTTTCTCTCAAATTCTCCCCCTCCACGTTCAAGGTCTCTATCTCTCCTCATTTGGCCCTCCACTTAATATGTACATATATTTCTATCCATATTCTCTGCCCTTCTCTTTCTCCATTCATTCTCAGGTTTTCTTGCCATCCATTCTCTTTTTCTCTCTTCCATTATTTGTCCCTCTCCATCCATTCTCTGCCCCCTTCTTCATCCATTATCTAGCCTTTTCCTTTCTCCAACAATTTTCATCTCCTTCATTCCATGCCTTTCAATTCAATCTCTGACTTTCCCTCCCTCAAATATCTGACCCCCGTTCTGGATTTTTGTACCTCTCTCTATCGATTCCCTCCCCCTCCCTCGCCATACATTCTGTGTCTTTCCATACATTCTCGGTCTCTTACTCTCCATTCATTCCAGGCTCCCTCTCTCTCTATCCATTCTGTGACACTCACTCTCCATCCATTCCGTGTCTTTCATTCTATCCACCCTGTTTTTCTTCCATTCCAGCCATTCTCTGCCTCTCTCTCTTTCTCTCTCCATCCACTCCTTAACCTCTCTCAATCCATTCTCTGAACCTCTCCATCTATGCATTCATTCTATGATTCTCTCTCTCCATCCATTCTCTGCCTCTGTCTTTCTAATCATTCTCTGCTGTTCTCTGTCAGTCTCCAATTTTTCTGTGCTCCCAGTTGTACCCTCCTTATTCTCTGTTGCTCCCTCTATACGTATTCCCATTCTCTGTCTCCCAATTCCCCGTTTCTTTCTCTCCCAAATTATCTCACCCTGAGTTTTCTGCTTCTCTCTCGCTCTCACTCATTCTCTCTTTTCATCCAATTCCCTCTCCATCCACTGTCGGCTTCTTTTTCTCCCCATTCATTCTAGGTCTCTCTCGCTTTCCATCCATTCCTTGCCTCTCTCTCCACTCTCTCTCTCTCTCTCTCTATCCCTCCCTCTCCATGCATTCTCTGCACCTTTCCTTTTTTTACCTTACATGTGTCCTTACCATTTTTGATTTACCTCTCTCTCTCTCTAATTATTCTATGTTGCTCTCTCCCTCTCTCTCTCTAATCATTCTCTCGTTAATTTCTCTCTCTCTCTAATCATTCTCTGATTAATTTCTCTCTCTCTCTCCATTCGCTGTTGCTCTCTTTCTACATACCTGTATATCCCCATTCTCCGTTTTTTCTCTGTCACCCAATTCTTTTACTCCTTCTCTCAAATTCTCCCCTTACACGTTCAAGGTCTCTTGCTCTCCTCATTTGGCCCTCCATTTCATATGTATATATAGTTCTATCCATATTCTCTGCCCTTCTCTTTCTCCATTCATTCTCAGTTTCTCTTGCCATCCATTCTCTTTCTCTCTCATCCATTATTTGTCCCTCTCCATCCATTCTCTGCCCCCTTCTTCATCCATTATCTAGCATTTTTCCTCTCTCCATCCATTTTCTTCTCCTTCATTCCATGCTTCCCCATCCATTCTCAGACTTTCCCTCAAATATCTGACCCCCTTTCTGGATTTCTTGTACCTCTCCCTATCCATTCCATCCCCCTCCCTCACCATACATTCTGTGCCTTGCAATACATTCCGTGGCTTTCCAGACATTCTCGGTCTCTTACTCTCCATTCATTCCAGGCTCCCTCTCTCTATATACATTCTCTGACGCTATCTCTCCACCCATTCCGTGTCTTTCATTCTATCCACTCTATCTTTCTTCCATTCTCTGCCTCTCTCTCTCTCTCTCTCTCTCTCTCTCTCTCTCTCTCTCTCTCTCTCCATCCAATATTTAACCTTTCAAAATCCATTCTCTGAACCTCTCCATCTATCCACCCATTCTATGATTCTCTCTCTCGATCCATTTTCTTCCTCTGTCTTTCTAATCATTCTCTGCTGCACTCTGCAGTCTCCAATTATTCTGCCTCTCAGTTATACCCTTCTTATTCTCTGTTGCTCCCTCTATACGTATTCCCATTCTCTGTCTCCCAATTCCCCGTTTCTTTTTCTCCTAAATTATCTCACCCTGAGTTTTCTGGTTCTCTCTCGCTCTCACTCATTCTCTCTTTTTATCCATTCCCCTCTCCATCCACTGTCGGCTTCTTTTTCTCCCCATTCATTCTAGGTCTCTCTCGCTTTCCACCCATTCTCTGCCTCTCGTTTTCCACCTGCCTCCCTTGCTTTCCATCCATTCTTTGAATCTCTCTCTCTCTCTCCCTCTCTCTCTCCATGCATTCTCAGCACCTTTCCTTCTTTTACTTTATGTGTGTCCTTGCCATTTTTGATTAACCTTTCTCTCTAATTATTCTATGTTGCTCTCTCTCTCTCTTATCATTCTCTGGTTAATTTATCTCTCTCCCTAATCATTCTCTGATGCATTTCTCTCGCTAATCATTCTTTGACTGAAGTTCTCTTTCTCTCTCCATTCGCTGTTGCTCACTTTCTACAAACCTGTATATCCCTATTCTCCGTGTTATCTCTGTCACCCAATTCCTTTTCTCTTTCTCTCAAATTCTCCCCCTCCACGTTCAAGGTCCCTGTCTCTCCTCATTTGGCCCTCCATTTCATATGTATATATATTTCTATCCATATCCTCTGCCCTTCTCTTTCTCCATTCATTCTCAGTGTTTCTTGACATCCATTATCTTTCTCTCTCATTCATTATTTGTCCCTCTCCATCCATTCTCTGCCCCTTCTTCATCCATTATCTAGCCTTTTTCCTTTCTCCATCCATTTTCTTCTGCTTCATTCCATGCCTCTGAATCCATTCTCTGATTTTCCCTCCCTCAAATATCTGAAACTCTTTCTGGATTTTTTGTACCTCTGTCTATCCATTCCCTCCCCCTCCCTCACCATACATTCTGTGCCTTTCCATACATGCTGTGTCTTTCCAGACATTCTCGGTCTCTTACTCTCCATTCATTCCAGGGTCCCTCTCTCTCTATCCATTCTCTGACACTATCTCTCCATCCATTCCGTGTCTTTCATTCTATCCACTCTGTCTTTCTTCCATTCCAGGCATTCTCTGCCGCTTTCTCACTCTCTCTCTCTCTCTCTCTCTCTCTCTCTCTCTCTCTCTCCATCTACTCTTTAACCTCTCTCAATCCATTCTCTGAACCTCTCCATCTATCCACTCATTCTATGATTCTCTCTCTCCATCCATTCTCTGCCTCTGTCTTTCTAATCATTGTCTGCTGCACTCTGCCAGTCTGCAATTATTCTGTGCTGTCATTTGTACCCTCCTTATTCTCTGTTGCTCCCTCTATAAGAATTTCCATTCTCTGTCTCCCAATTCCCCGTTTCTGTCTCCCCAAATTATCTCACCCTGAGTTTTCTGTTTTTCTCTCGCTCTCACTCATTCTCTCTTTTCATCCATTCTCCTCTCCATCCACTGTCGGCTTATTTTTCTCCCCATTCATTCTAGGTCTCTCGCTTTCCACCCATTCCCTGCCCCTCTCGTTTTCCACCTGCCTCCCTCGCTTTCTATCCATTCTGTGCCTCTCTCTCTCTCTCTTTCTCTCCATGCATTCTCTGCACCTTTCCTTCTTTTACTTTACGTGTGTCCTTGCCATTTTTGATTTACCTCTCTGGCTTATTATTCTATGTTGCTCTCTCTCTCTCTCTTATTATTCTCTGGTTAATTTATCTCTCTCTCCCTAATCATTCTCTGATGCATTTCTTTCTCTCTCTAATCATTCTCTGATTAATTTCTCTCTCTCTCTCCATTCGCTGTTGCACTCTTTCTACATACCTGTATATCCCCATTCTCCGTGTTATCTCTGTAACACAATTCCTTTTCTCTTTCTCTCAAATTCTCCCCATCCACATTCAAGGTCTCTGTCTCTCCTCATTTGGCCCTCCATTTCATATGTATATATAGTTCTATCCATATTCTCTGCCCTTCTCTTTCTCCATTCATTCTCAGTTTCTCTTGCCATCCATTCTCTTTCTCTCTCATCCATTATTTGTCCCTCTCCATCCATTCTCTGCCCCCTTCTTCATCCATTATCTAGCATTTTTCCTCTCTCCGTCCATTTTCTTCTCCTTCATTTCATGCTTCTCCTTCCATTCTCAGACTTTCCCTCCCTCAAATATCTGACCCCCTTTCTGGATTTTCTGTACCTCTCCCTATCCATTCCCTCCCCCTCCCTCACCATACATTCTGTGCCTTTCCATACATTCCGTGGCTTTCCATACATTCTCGGTCTCTTACTCTCCATTCATTCCAGGCTCCCTCTCTCTCTATCCATTCTGTGACACTCACTCTCCATCCATTCCGTGTCTTTCATTCTATCCACCCTGTTTTTCTTCCATTCCAGCCATTCTCTGCCTCTCTCTCTCTCTCTCTCTCCATCCACTCCTTAACCTCTCTCAATCCATTCTCTGAACCTCTCCATCTATGCATTCATTCTATGATTCTCTCTCTCCATCCATTCTCTGCCTCTGTCTTTCTAATCATTCTCTGCTGTTCTCTGTCAATCTCCAATTTTTCTGTGCTCCCAGTTGTACCCTCCTTATTCTCTGTTGCTCCCTCTATACGTATTCCCATTCTCTGTCTCCCAATTCCCCGTTTCTTTCTCTCCCAAATTATCTCACCCTGAGTTTTCTGCTTCTCTCTCGCTCTCACTCATTCTCTCTTTTCATCCAATTCCCTCTCCATCCACTGTCGGCTTCTTTTTCTCCCCATTCATTCTAGGTCTCTCTCGCTTTCCATCCATTCCTTGCCTCTCTCTCCACTCTCTCTCTCTCTCTCTCTCTCTATCCCTCCCTCTCCATGCATTCTCTGCACCTTTCCTTTTTTTACCTTACATGTGTCCTTACCATTTTTGATTTACCTCTCTCTCTCTCTAATTATTCTATGTTGCTCTCTCCCTCTCTCTCTCTAATCGTTCTCTCGTTAATTTCTCTCTCTCTCTAATCATTCTCTGATTAATTTCTCTCTCTCTCTCCATTCGCTGTTGCTCTCTTTCTACATACCTGTATATCCCCATTCTCCGTTTTTTCTCTGTCACCCAATTCTTTTACTCCTTCTCTCAAATTCTCCCCTTACACGTTCAAGGTCTCTTGCTCTCCTCATTTGGCCCTCCATTTCATATGTATATATAGTTCTATCCATATTCTCTGCCCTTCTCTTTCTCCATTCATTCTCAGTTTCTCTTGCCATCCATTCTCTTTCTCTCTCATCCATTATTTGTCCCTCTCCATCCATTCTCTGCCCCCTTCTTCATCCATTATCTAGCATTTTTCCTCTCTCCATCCATTTTCTTCTCCTTCATTCCATGCTTCCCCATCCATTCTCAGACTTTCTCTCCCTCAAATATCTGACCCCCTTTCTGGATTTCTTGTACCTCTCCCTATCCATTCCCTCCCCCTCCCTCACCATACATTCTGTGCCTTTCCATACATGCTGTGTCTTTCCAGACATTCTCGGTCTCTTACTCTCCATTCATTCCAGGGTCCCTCTCTCTCTATCCATTCTCTGACACTATCTCTCCATCCATTCCGTGTCTTTCATTCTATCCACTCTGTCTTTCTTCCATTCCAGGCATTCTCTGCCGCTTTCTCACTCTCTCTCTCTCTCTCTCTCTCTCTCTCTCTCTCCATCTACTCTTTAACCTCTCTCAATCCATTCTCTGAACCTCTCCATCTATCCACTCATTCTATGATTCTCTCTCTCCATCCATTCTCTGCCTCTGTCTTTCTAATCATTGTCTGCTGCACTCTGCCAGTCTGCAATTATTCTGTGCTGTCATTTGTACCCTCCTTATTCTCTGTTGCTCCCTCTATAAGAATTTCCATTCTCTGTCTCCCAATTCCCCGTTTCTGTCTCCCCAAATTATCTCACCCTGAGTTTTCTGTTTTTCTCTCGCTCTCACTCATTCTCTCTTTTCATCCATTCTCCTCTCCATCCACTGTCGGCTTATTTTTCTCCCCATTCATTCTAGGTCTCTCGCTTTCCACCCATTCCCTGCCCCTCTCGTTTTCCACCTGCCTCCCTCGCTTTCTATCCATTCTGTGCCTCTCTCTCTCTCTCTTTCTCTCCATGCATTCTCTGCACCTTTCCTTCTTTTACTTTACGTGTGTCCTTGCCATTTTTGATTTACCTCTCTGGCTTATTATTCTATGTTGCTCTCTCTCTCTCTCTTATTATTCTCTGGTTAATTTATCTCTCTCTCCCTAATCATTCTCTGATGCATTTCTTTCTCTCTCTAATCATTCTCTGATTAATTTCTCTCTCTCTCTCCATTCGCTGTTGCACTCTTTCTACATACCTGTATATCCCCATTCTCCGTGTTATCTCTGTAACACAATTCCTTTTCTCTTTCTCTCAAATTCTCCCCATCCACATTCAAGGTCTCTGTCTCTCCTCATTTGGCCCTCCATTTCATATGTATATATAGTTCTATCCATATTCTCTGCCCTTCTCTTTCTCCATTCATTCTCAGTTTCTCTTGCCATCCATTCTCTTTCTCTCTCATCCATTATTTGTCCCTCTCCATCCATTCTCTGCCCCCTTCTTCATCCATTATCTAGCATTTTTCCTCTCTCCGTCCATTTTCTTCTCCTTCATTTCATGCTTCTCCTTCCATTCTCAGACTTTCCCTCCCTCAAATATCTGACCCCCTTTCTGGATTTTCTGTACCTCTCCCTATCCATTCCCTCCCCCTCCCTCACCATACATTCTGTGCCTTTCCATACATTCCGTGGCTTTCCATACATTCTCGGTCTCTTACTCTCCATTCATTCCAGGCTCCCTCTCTCTCTATCCATTCTGTGACACTCACTCTCCATCCATTCCGTGTCTTTCATTCTATCCACCCTGTTTTTCTTCCATTCCAGCCATTCTCTGCCTCTCTCTCTCTCTCTCTCTCCATCCACTCCTTAACCTCTCTCAATCCATTCTCTGAACCTCTCCATCTATGCATTCATTCTATGATTCTCTCTCTCCATCCATTCTCTGCCTCTGTCTTTCTAATCATTCTCTGCTGTTCTCTGTCAATCTCCAATTTTTCTGTGCTCCCAGTTGTACCCTCCTTATTCTCTGTTGCTCCCTCTATACGTATTCCCATTCTCTGTCTCCCAATTCCCCGTTTCTTTCTCTCCCAAATTATCTCACCCTGAGTTTTCTGCTTCTCTCTCGCTCTCACTCATTCTCTCTTTTCATCCAATTCCCTCTCCATCCACTGTCGGCTTCTTTTTCTCCCCATTCATTCTAGGTCTCTCTCGCTTTCCATCCATTCCTTGCCTCTCTCTCCACTCTCTCTCTCTCTCTCTCTCTCTATCCCTCCCTCTCCATGCATTCTCTGCACCTTTCCTTTTTTTACCTTACATGTGTCCTTACCATTTTTGATTTACCTCTCTCTCTCTCTAATTATTCTATGTTGCTCTCTCCCTCTCTCTCTCTAATCGTTCTCTCGTTAATTTCTCTCTCTCTCTAATCATTCTCTGATTAATTTCTCTCTCTCTCTCCATTCGCTGTTACTCTCTTTCTACATACCTGTATATCCCCATTCTCCGTTTTTTCTCTGTCACCCAATTCTTTTACTCCTTCTCTCAAATTCTCCCCTTACACGTTCAAGGTCTCTTGCTCTCCTCATTTGGCCCTCCATTTCATATGTATATATAGTTCTATCCATATTCTCTGCCCTTCTCTTTCTCCATTCATTCTCAGTTTCTCTTGCCATCCATTCTCTTTCTCTCTCATCCATTATTTGTCCCTCTCCATCCATTCTCTGCCCCCTTCTTCATCCATTATCTAGCATTTTTCCTCTCTCCATCCATTTTCTTCTCCTTCATTCCATGCTTCCCCATCCATTCTCAGACTTTCTCTCCCTCAAATATCTGACCCCCTTTCTGGATTTCTTGTACCTCTCCCTATCCATTCCCTCCCCCTCCCTCACCATACATTCTGTGCCTTGCAATACATTCCGTGGCTTTCCAGACATTCTCGGTCTCTTACTCTCCATTCATTCCAGGCTCCCTCTCTCTATATACATTCTCTGACGCTATCTCTCCACCCATTCCGTGTCTTTCATTCTATCCACTCTATCTTTCTTCCATTCTCTGCCTCTCTCTCTCTCTCTCTCTCTCTCTCTCTCTCTCTCTCTCTCTCTCCATCCAATATTTAACCTTTCAAAATCCATTCTCTGAACCTCTCCATCTATCCACCCATTCTATGATTCTCTCTCTCGATCCATTTTCTTCCTCTGTCTTTCTAATCATTCTCTGCTGCACTCTGCAGTCTCCAATTATTCTGCCTCTCAGTTATACCCTTCTTATTCTCTGTTGCTCCCTCTATACGTATTCCCATTCTCTGTCTCCCAATTCCCCGTTTCTTTTTCTCCTAAATTATCTCACCCTGAGTTTTCTGGTTCTCTCTCGCTCTCACTCATTCTCTCTTTTTATCCATTCCCCTCTCCATCCACTGTCGGCTTCTGTTTCTCCCCATTCATTCTAGGTCTCTCTCGCTTTCCACCCATTCTCTGCCTCTCGTTTTCCACCTGCCTCCCTTGCTTTCCATCCATTCTTTGAATCTCTCTCTCTCTCTCCCTCTCTCTCTCCATGCATTCTCAGCACCTTTCCTTCTTTTACTTTATGTGTGTCCTTGCCATTTTTGATTAACCTTTCTCTCTAATTATTCTATGTTGCTCTCTCTCTCTCTTATCATTCTCTGGTTAATTTATCTCTCTCCCTAATCATTCTCTGATGCATTTCTCTCGCTAATCATTCTTTGACTGAAGTTCTCTTTCTCTCTCCATTCGCTGTTGCTCACTTTCTACAAACCTGTATATCCCTATTCTCCGTGTTATCTCTGTCACCCAATTCCTTTTCTCTTTCTCTCAAATTCTCCCCCTCCACGTTCAAGGTCCCTGTCTCTCCTCATTTGGCCCTCCATTTCATATGTATATATATTTCTATCCATATCCTCTGCCCTTCTCTTTCTCCATTCATTCTCAGTGTTTCTTGACATCCATTATCTTTCTCTCTCATTCATTATTTGTCCCTCTCCATCCATTCTCTGCCCCTTCTTCATCCATTATCTAGCCTTTTTCCTTTCTCCATCCATTTTCTTCTGCTTCATTCCATGCCTCTGAATCCATTCTCTGATTTTCCCTCCCTCAAATATCTGAAACTCTTTCTGGATTTTTTGTACCTCTGTCTATCCATTCCCTCCCCCTCCCTCACCATACATTCTGTGCCTTTCCATACATGCTGTGTCTTTCCAGACATTCTCGGTCTCTTACTCTCCATTCATTCCAGGGTCCCTCTCTCTCTATCCATTCTCTGACACTATCTCTCCATCCATTCCGTGTCTTTCATTCTATCCACTCTGTCTTTCTTCCATTCCAGGCATTCTCTGCCGCTTTCTCACTCTCTCTCTCTCTCTCTCTCTCTCTCTCTCTCTCCATCTACTCTTTAACCTCTCTCAATCCATTCTCTGAACCTCTCCATCTATCCACTCATTCTATGATTCTCTCTCTCCATCCATTCTCTGCCTCTGTCTTTCTAATCATTGTCTGCTGCACTCTGCCAGTCTGCAATTATTCTGTGCTGTCATTTGTACCCTCCTTATTCTCTGTTGCTCCCTCTATAAGAATTTCCATTCTCTGTCTCCCAATTCCCCGTTTCTGTCTCCCCAAATTATCTCACCCTGAGTTTTCTGTTTTTCTCTCGCTCTCACTCATTCTCTCTTTTCATCCATTCTCCTCTCCATCCACTGTCGGCTTATTTTTCTCCCCATTCATTCTAGGTCTCTCGCTTTCCACCCATTCCCTGCCCCTCTCGTTTTCCACCTGCCTCCCTCGCTTTCTATCCATTCTGTGCCTCTCTCTCTCTCTCTTTCTCTCCATGCATTCTCTGCACCTTTCCTTCCTTTACTTTACGTGTGTCCTTGCCATTTTTGATTTACCTCTCTGGCTTATTATTCTATGTTGCTCTCTCTCTCTCTCTTATTATTCTCTGGTTAATTTATCTCTCTCTCCCTAATCATTCTCTGATGCATTTCTTTCTCTCTCTAATCATTCTCTGATTAATTTCTCTCTCTCTCTCCATTCGCTGTTGCACTCTTTCTACATACCTGTATATCCCCATTCTCCGTGTTATCTCTGTAACACAATTCCTTTTCTCTTTCTCTCAAATTCTCCCCATCCACATTCAAGGTCTCTGTCTCTCCTCATTTGGCCCTCCATTTCATATGTATATATAGTTCTATCCATATTCTCTGCCCTTCTCTTTCTCCATTCATTCTCAGTTTCTCTTGCCATCCATTCTCTTTCTCTCTCATCCATTATTTGTCCCTCTCCATCCATTCTCTGCCCCCTTCTTCATCCATTATCTAGCATTTTTCCTCTCTCCGTCCATTTTCTTCTCCTTCATTTCATGCTTCTCCATCCATTCTCAGACTTTCCCTCCCTCAAATATCTGACCCCCTTTCTGGATTTTCTGTACCTCTCCCTATCCATTCCCTCCCCCTCCCTCACCATACATTCTGTGCCTTTCCATACATTCCGTGGCTTTCCATACATTCTCGGTCTCTTACTCTCCATTCATTCCAGGCTCCCTCTCTCTATATCCATTCTGTGACACTCACTCTCCATCCATTCCGTGTCTTTCATTCTATCCACCCTGTTTTTCTTCCATTCCAGCCATTCTCTGCCTCTCTCTCTCTCTCTCTCTCCATCCACTCCTTAACCTCTCTCAATCCATTCTCTGAACCTCTCCATCTATGCATTCATTCTATGATTCTCTCTCTCCATCCATTCTCTGCCTCTGTCTTTCTAATCATTCTCTGCTGTTCTCTGTCAATCTCCAATTTTTCTGTGCTCCCAGTTGTACCCTCCTTATTCTCTGTTGCTCCCTCTATACGTATTCCCATTCTCTGTCTCCCAATTCCCCGTTTCTTTCTCTCCCAAATTATCTCACCCTGAGTTTTCTGCTTCTCTCTCGCTCTCACTCATTCTCTCTTTTCATCCAATTCCCTCTCCATCCACTGTCGGCTTCTTTTTCTCCCCATTCATTCTAGGTCTCTCTCGCTTTCCATCCATTCCTTGCCTCTCTCTCCACTCTCTCTCTCTCTCTCTCTCTATCCCTCCCTCTCCATGCATTCTCTGCACCTTTCCTTTTTTTACCTTACATGTGTCCTTACCATTTTTGATTTACCTCTCTCTCTCTCTAATTATTCTATGTTGCTCTTTCCCTCTCTCTCTCTAATCGTTCTCTCGTTAATTTCTCTCTCTCTCTAATCATTCTCTGATTAATTTCTCTCTCTCTCTCCATTCGCTGTTGCTCTCTTTCTACATACCTGTATATCCCCATTCTCCGTTTTTTCTCTGTCACCCAATTCTTTTACTCCTTCTCTCAAATTCTCCCCTTACACGTTCAAGGTCTCTTGCTCTCCTCATTTGGCCCTCCATTTCATATGTATATATAGTTCTATCCATATTCTCTGCCCTTCTCTTTCTCCATTCATTCTCAGTTTCTCTTGCCATCCATTCTCTTTCTCTCTCATCCATTATTTGTCCCTCTCCATCCATTCTCTGCCCCCTTCTTCATCCATTATCTAGCATTTTTCCTCTCTCCATCCATTTTCTTCTCCTTCATTCCATGCTTCCCCATCCATTCTCAGACTTTCTCTCCCTCAAATATCTGACCCCCTTTCTGGATTTCTTGTACCTCTCCCTATCCATTCCCTCCCCCTCCCTCACCATACATTCTGTGCCTTGCAATACATTCCGTGGCTTTCCAGACATTCTCGGTCTCTTACTCTCCATTCATTCCAGGCTCCCTCTCTCTATATACATTCTCTGACGCTATCTCTCCACCCATTCCGTGTCTTTCATTCTATCCACTCTATCTTTCTTCCATTCTCTGCCTCTCTCTCTCTCTCTCTCTCTCTCTCTCTCTCTCTCTCTCTCTCCATCCAATATTTAACCTTTCAAAATCCATTCTCTGAACCTCTCCATCTATCCACCCATTCTATGATTCTCTCTCTCGATCCATTTTCTTCCTCTGTCTTTCTAATCATTCTCTGCTGCACTCTGCAGTCTCCAATTATTCTGCCTCTCAGTTATACCCTTCTTATTCTCTGTTGCTCCCTCTATACGTATTCCCATTCTCTGTCTCCCAATTCCCCGTTTCTTTTTCTCCTAAATTATCTCACCCTGAGTTTTCTGGTTCTCTCTCGCTCTCACTCATTCTCTCTTTTTATCCATTCCCCTCTCCATCCACTGTCGGCTTCTTTTTCTCCCCATTCATTCTAGGTCTCTCTCGCTTTCCACCCATTCTCTGCCTCTCGTTTTCCACCTGCCTCCCTTGCTTTCCATCCATTCTTTGAATCTCTCTCTCTCTCTCCCTCTCTCTCTCCATGCATTCTCAGCACCTTTCCTTCTTTTACTTTATGTGTGTCCTTGCCATTTTTGATTAACCTTTCTCTCTAATTATTCTATGTTGCTCTCTCTCTCTCTTATCATTCTCTGGTTAATTTATCTCTCTCCCTAATCATTCTCTGATGCATTTCTCTCGCTAATCATTCTTTGACTGAAGTTCTCTTTCTCTCTCCATTCGCTGTTGCTCACTTTCTACAAACCTGTATATCCCTATTCTCCGTGTTATCTCTGTCACCCAATTCCTTTTCTCTTTCTCTCAAATTCTCCCCCTCCACGTTCAAGGTCCCTGTCTCTCCTCATTTGGCCCTCCATTTCATATGTATATATATTTCTATCCATATCCTCTGCCCTTCTCTTTCTCCATTCATTCTCAGTGTTTCTTGACATCCATTATCTTTCTCTCTCATTCATTATTTGTCCCTCTCCATCCATTCTCTGCCCCTTCTTCATCCATTATCTAGCCTTTTTCCTTTCTCCATCCATTTTCTTCTGCTTCATTCCATGCCTCTGAATCCATTCTCTGATTTTCCCTCCCTCAAATATCTGAAACTCTTTCTGGATTTTTGTACCTCTGTCTATCCATTCCCTCCCCCTCCCTCACCATACATTCTGTGCCTTTCCATACATGCTGTGTCTTTCCAGACATTCTCGGTCTCTTACTCTCCATTCATTCCAGGGTCCCTCTCTCTCTATCCATTCTCTGACACTATCTCTCCATCCATTCCGTGTCTTTCATTCTATCCACTCTGTCTTTCTTCCATTCCAGGCATTCTCTGCCGCTTTCTCACTCTCTCTCTCTCTCTCTCTCTCTCTCTCTCTCCATCTACTCTTTAACCTCTCTCAATCCATTCTCTGAACCTCTCCATCTATCCACTCATTCTATGATTCTCTCTCTCCATCCATTCTCTGCCTCTGTCTTTCTAATCATTGTCTGCTGCACTCTGCCAGTCTGCAATTATTCTGTGCTGTCATTTGTACCCTCCTTATTCTCTGTTGCTCCCTCTATAAGAATTTCCATTCTCTGTCTCCCAATTCCCCGTTTCTGTCTCCCCAAATTATCTCACCCTGAGTTTTCTGTTTTTCTCTCGCTCTCACTCATTCTCTCTTTTCATCCATTCTCCTCTCCATCCACTGTCGGCTTATTTTTCTCCCCATTCATTCTAGGTCTCTCGCTTTCCACCCATTCCCTGCCCCTCTCGTTTTCCACCTGCCTCCCTCGCTTTCTATCCATTCTGTGCCTCTCTCTCTCTCTCTTTCTCTCCATGCATTCTCTGCACCTTTCCTTCTTTTACTTTACGTGTGTCCTTGCCATTTTTGATTTACCTCTCTGGCTTATTATTCTATGTTGCTCTCTCTCTCTCTCTTATTATTCTCTGGTTAATTTATCTCTCTCTCCCTAATCATTCTCTGATGCATTTCTTTCTCTCTCTAATCATTCTCTGATTAATTTCTCTCTCTCTCTCCATTCGCTGTTGCACTCTTTCTACATACCTGTATATCCCCATTCTCCGTGTTATCTCTGTAACACAATTCCTTTTCTCTTTCTCTCAAATTCTCCCCATCCACATTCAAGGTCTCTGTCTCTCCTCATTTGGCCCTCCATTTCATATGTATATATAGTTCTATCCATATTCTCTGCCCTTCTCTTTCTCCATTCATTCTCAGTTTCTCTTGCCATCCATTCTCTTTCTCTCTCATCCATTATTTGTCCCTCTCCATCCATTCTCTGCCCCCTTCTTCATCCATTATCTAGCATTTTTCCTCTCTCCGTCCATTTTCTTCTCCTTCATTTCATGCTTCTCCATCCATTCTCAGACTTTCCCTCCCTCAAATATCTGACCCCCTTTCTGGATTTTCTGTACCTCTCCCTATCCATTCCCTCCCCCTCCCTCACCATACATTCTGTGCCTTTCCATACATTCCGTGGCTTTCCATACATTCTCGGTCTCTTACTCTCCATTCATTCCAGGCTCCCTCTCTCTATATCCATTCTGTGACACTCACTCTCCATCCATTCCGTGTCTTTCATTCTATCCACCCTGTTTTTCTTCCATTCCAGCCATTCTCTGCCTCTCTCTCTCTCTCTCTCTCCATCCACTCCTTAACCTCTCTCAATCCATTCTCTGAACCTCTCCATCTATGCATTCATTCTATGATTCTCTCTCTCCATCCATTCTCTGCCTCTGTCTTTCTAATCATTCTCTGCTGTTCTCTGTCAGTCTCCAATTTTTCTGTGCTCCCAGTTGTACCCTCCTTATTCTCTGTTGCTCCCTCTATACGTATTCCCATTCTCTGTCTCCCAATTCCCCGTTTCTTTCTCTCCCAAATTATCTCACCCTGAGTTTTCTGCTTCTCTCTCGCTCTCACTCATTCTCTCTTTTCATCCAATTCCCTCTCCATCCACTGTCGGCTTCTTTTTCTCCCCATTCATTCTAGGTCTCTCTCGCTTTCCATCCATTCCTTGCCTCTCTCTCCACACACACACTATCTCTCTCTCTCTCTCTCTCTCTCTCTCTCTCTCTCTCTCCCTCCCTCCCTCTCTCTCCATGCATTCTCTGCACCTTTCCTTTTTTTACTTTACATGTGTCCTTACCATTTTTGATTTACCTCTCTATCTCTCTAATTATTCTATGTTGCTCTCTCCCTCTCTCTCTCTAATCATTCTCTCGTTAATTTCTTTCTCTCTCTAATCATTCTCTGATTAATTTCTCTCTCTCTCTCCATTCGCTGTTGCTCTCTTTCTACATACCTGTATATCCCCATTCTCCGTTTTTTCTCTGTCACCCAATTCTTTTACTCTTTCTCTCAAATTCTCCCCTTACACGTTCAAGGTCTCTGTCTCTCCTCATTTGGCCCTCCATTTCATATGTATATATAGTTCTATCCATATTCTCTGCCCTTCTCTTTCTCCATTCATTCTCAGTTTCTCTTGCCATCCATTCTCTTTCTCTCTCATCCATTATTTGTCCCTCTCCATCCATTCTCTGCCCCCTTCTTCATCCATTATCTAGCATTTTTCCTCTCTCCGTCCATTTTCTTCTCCTTCATTTCATGCTTCTCCATCCATTCTCAGACTTTCCCTCCCTCAAATATCTGACCCCCTTTCTGGATTTTCTGTACCTCTCCCTATCCATTCCCTCCCCCTCCCTCACCATACATTCTGTGCCTTTCCATACATTCCGTGGCTTTCCATACATTCTCGGTCTCTTACTCTCCATTCATTCCAGGCTCCCTCTCTCTCTATCCATTCTCTGGCACTCGCTCTCCATCCATTCCGTGTCTTTCATTCTATCCACTCTGTCTTTCTTCCATTCTCTGCCCCTCTCTCTCTCCATCCACTCTTTAACCTCTCTCAATCCATTCTCTGAACCTCTCCATCTATCCACTCATTCTATGATTCTCTCTCTCCATCCATTCTCTGCCTCTGTCTTTCTAATAATTCTCTGCTGCACTGTGTCAGTCTCCAATTATTCTGTGCTCCCAGTTGTACCATCCTTATTCTCTGTTGCTCCCTCTATACATATTCTCATTCTCTGTCTCCCAATTCCCCGTTTCTGTCTCCCCAAATTATCTCACCCTGAGTTTTCTGCTTCTCTCTCGCTCTCACTCATTCTCTCTTTTCTTCCATTCTCCTCCCATCCACTGTCGGCTTCTTTTCCTCCCCATTCATTCTAGACCTCTCTCGCTTTCCACCCATTCTCTGCCTGTCTCGTTTTCCACCTGCCTCTTTCGATTTCCATCCATTCTTTGCCTCTCTCTCTCCATTCTCTACCTCTCTCCATGCATTCTCTGCCCCTTTCCTTCTTTAACTTTACATGTGCCCTTTTCCATTTTTGATTTACCTCTTACCGAATCCCTTTCTTTTTCTCTGTATATTTACTGTTTACCTCTCTTTTTCTCTCTGTCCTCTATTTTATGCTTCTTTCTCCTTGATCTTATTTGGTCCCTCTCCACTTTGTTGCTGTTTTTTATTTAAATTTATCTCTTCATTTACTCTTCTCTTCATTCCGTTTTCTCTCTCCACTAACTGCTAACCTCTTCTCCTCCCTCCCCCTCTTTTTTTATTATCTGGTTATCTCTTCATCTATTCCCATTTTCTCTATCTCCTTTTGTCGCCAATTTCCAGTTTCTAACTATCCGTTTTTCATCCACTCTCAGTTTATCCTCTCCATTTCTCATCCACTCCTCCACTCACCCCGAGATTTTTACCTCTAAATATATTCATATCCGCATTCTCTGTCTCTCAATTCTCACCCACAAAGAGGGCTACCCAGATGGCGTAGTGGTAACACCGTCGCCTTGTAATCAAAGGATCTCGGGCTCGATACCCGGTGGAGGCACATAGTGGTTGGGATCCTACTTTAAACTGTAGGTCCATTCCCGATTAGCCTATCTTTGAACAAAGTTGACACCCACACCGAGCTTTGTTTCTTCTACCCTCATCACTTATTCTCAATTTTCTCTCTCCCTTTTCCACTCATTATTGGTTTTCTCAATCCGTTTTTATTCCATTCGTAGTTTCTCTCTCACTTTCCCTCTCATTCTCTCACCCTCTTCCCCACCCGTTTTTCTACCTTCGTCATACATTCCCAGTTTCTTTCTCTCTCTCTTTCCCATCAGTACCTTTCTTTCCCTATCCCTTCTCCCCCATTCTCAGCTTTCTCTTACTCTCATAATTTCCATTTTCTATCTCTCTTTCTTACCCATTATCATTTCCTCTTCCTCTTCCTTACCTCTTCTAAATTTCTCTACTTTCTCAAATATTTTCAGTTTCCCTTTATCTCAAAGTTTCCCCCTTTGTTTTCTGTTCGTCTCTTCCCACTATTATCTGTTATTTTCTCCCTCGTCTCACTATTCTATGTTTCTCAATTCCTTTTCCCACTGTTCTATGTTCGTCACTCTTACTCCTGTCTATAACCAACAGAACCAACCTGTTTATAATAAATATATTGAATATTTTTTTCTATTTTTTAAAAAAAACTACGACTTTAAGATATAGTGGAAACAATTTATTTGAGACTTTAATGGTTGAAATCGGGTGGTGAGGAATTTATTAATAATTTTCGTAAAATATACACTAATGGAATGCAGTTCTCATATGCAAATTCAACTAGAAATCTTTAGTATCGGGCCGAAAATTATATTTATTTAACCCTCTTATCGATTATCGAGGTTAATCGCAATGGCAAGGGTTGGTCAACTTGAAGCCACAAGGGCCCCCTTTACAGCGTGGTGACTACGTTTTTCGGCTAGTAATCAAGGGTTCCTAGGTTTGACCCCAGCGGAGGCATATTGCACAGTGTTTCGGCTCCCACTTTAAAAAATAGCTTCTCTGAGCATAGATTTAATCGTTGAAGAGGTAATAGCGCAATATCAATTTAGGCGTTGAATCTCTGGTTCCTGTTTTCATCACTGCTACAATCTCTGAAAAGAACACTGCACACAGATAAAACAAAATAAACACTCAAATCTCAGCGCTATCACGTACATTGAATCGCATTGAAACATAAATGAAGTAAGTTTTGCATCTAGTGTTGGCCACGAGACGAGACTTTGGCCTGTCTCGTCTCGTGGAAATGCTGTGAAATGCTGTCTCGTTTCGAAAATATTCGTTTGTCTCGGGACACATGATCAATCTCGTCTCGTCTCGAATTTTTAAAAGCCTGTCCCGTCTCGTCCCGTGGACAACACTATTTGCATCTAATAAAGCAGGTAAATCACGTAAGGTTAAGTAGAGATGGTACGGAGGCCAGACGTGGCAAAGTCTCGTTCGTTTCATTCTCGATCTCGTCTCTAGTTGCAAATGCTCGTCACGTTCTTGGTGTGGTGGAGTTACAAATGTATCTCCTTGTTTCAGTCCCGTTTAGAGTTGCAATAGCCCCTCCTATAGTCTCGGTCTCGTTTCAAATTTTCTGTCCTAGTCTGGGGGTCTCGCCTCTAGTTGCCAATGGCTTTCCCGCTCTCGTTTTTAGTTGCAAATGCCTTTTCCCCTCGCAGTTCTACTTTGCAATGCCTGTCCCCTTCTTTCTAGCTGCAAATGCCTTTTCTCCTCTTGCTTCTACTTTCCAAAAGCCTGTCCTGCCCTCGTTTCTACTTTGAAATTGCCTGTCCCGTTCTCGTTTCTACTTTGTAAATATCTCTCGGTTTGCAATCGGTCTCTTTAACAGACCTTCTGGCATCCCGTAGTTGCAAAAGTGGGTTGGAAACAATTACCAAAATTAGGGGGGAATATGCTTCCCTCCCCACAATAGACAACGCCCTGACGTCGTAATTAACATAAACCATTGGCCCTCGAAACGAAGCGTGTTCACGGTTTACAAATAAAATACCTGTCTCGCTCTAGTTTCTACCTTGTGAATATCTGTCCCACTCTCGTTTCTACTTTGCAAATGCGTGTTGCGCTCTCGTCTCTAGTTGCAAATGCCTGTCCCGCTTTCGTTTTTAATTTGAAAATACCTGTCCCGTTCTCGTTTCATCTTTGCAAATGCCTGTCCTTTCCCTACTAGTTGCAAATGCCTGTCCTTTCCATACTAGTTGCAAATGCCTGTCCCGCTCACGTTTCTACTTGCAAATGCCTGTCCCGATCTGTTCCTACTTGTACATAAATGCCTGGTCCGCTCTAGTTTCTACTGTGCAAATTCCTGTCCTGCTCTCGTTTACAGGTGCAAATGCCTGTCCCGCTCTCGTTTCTACTTTGTGAATGCCTGTCCCTTTCTTGTTTCTACTTTGCGAATGCCTGTCACTTTCTCGTTTCTACTTTACGAACGCACGTCTCGCTCTCGTTTCTAGTTGAAATGCCTGTCCCGTTCTCGTTTCTACTTTGCAAATGCCTGTTCCTTCTTCTTTCTAATCGTACGGCCATGTGGTAGAAGTTTGCGATGTTGCCACGTCGGAGTGTGTTCGGAGGTTTAAGAGAATGCAAGATTTCGTAGTTAGGCTTTGTACTGCATGTGATTCAAATTGACAGTATTTGCTCGAAGGGATAGAAGTGCCCCAGAGAGAGATCGGTCTGACGCTCGAACTAGGCAATGCAGCCCGGTTCACGTTGCAGTGCGCAGGAACCAGCGACATTTGTCCCGCTCTCGCTTTGCTTTTCCCATATGTGGCAGCAGTGCAATTCTGGCCAGCCACCTATTTTCATGGCCGCGCGTTTTGTTGCGAATGCCTGTCCCTCTCTCGTTTCTACTTTGCAATGCTTGTCCCCTTCTCCTTTCTAGTTGCAAATGCCTGCCTGTCTTTCTCTCGTTTCTAGTTTCCAAATTTATTCATTTATTAAACCAGTGGTGCCACAAAAAACTGTTTTATTGAGTCATACATACCATTTCTTTTACTAATTACTATGCGGACGAACCCCTTACTCCTTTCTCAACTGAGTGAACTGGCCCAAAGAAATGACTACATTGTGATGAGTTTTCATAGATAAATACAGTTACATTAGAATATTAATTCAGTTCCGTGATAAACGCATTTGAAACAATTTCACAAAATCATTGAACGTCAAAGGTCAATAATGCCTAATTTACATACATATATATTATTTGTGCTGGAAAAAAATGTGTCAATATATCCTTTTCTTGTTACATTTTAGAGCACAAAATGGAGGAAGAGAAGAAGAAGAACTCTAAAGACAAAATAAAATATAAAAAGTTTCATACTAAAGTGCTCATGAAAACTCCTGTGTCACTAATACCTGCAAGTGGCACATCAGGTGAAACATCTAACAGAGCAGATTTGCGGGCACTTTCAAAGGCAAGTGGCAGTGGCACCCGATCTAGAAAAGAGTCCCGGAGTCAAAGTACTGCACGCACACACGAAACAAGAGCAAGAAAATCAAAGTCTCTTGATAAGCCTCCCAAAAGAGTTTCTCGAAGAGATTCCACACAGGGCATGGAACTTCGAAAAATGTTAGAACCAAAGACAACAAGCTCAAAAGACAAACAAAAATATAAAAAGTTTCATACTAAAGTGCTCATGAAAACTTCTGTAACACAAGTGCCTGAACGTAATACACCAGGTGAACCATCTAACAGAACAGATTTACAGGCACTTTCAAAGGCGAATGGCAGAGTCACCCGATCTAGAAAAGAGTTCCGAAGTCAAAGTTCTGCACGGAATCACGAAAGGAGAGAAAGAAAATCAAAGTCTCTTGATAAGCCTCCCAAAAGAGTTTCTCGAAAAGATTCCGCCCATAATGCAGAATTTTCAAAGATGATAGAACCTAAGAAAAAGAAGCCTAAAGACAAAACATACGCTGTGCTCGCGGAAGCTTTTGGATCACAAGAAGCAGGACTTAGCAGAGCAGATGTACACGTGTTTCCAAAATCAAATGACAGTGCTGCCGAATCAAAAAAGGAGTTCCGAGGTCAAAGTTCTGTGCACAAGTACGAAAGAAGAGAAAGGGAGAAAGGACATCTTGATAAGCCTTCCAGAAGAGTGTCTCGAAAAGAACTAATACAGACTGCAGAAATCCAAAATGTATTAAAACCAAAGAAGAAAAGGTCACAAGGCAAAAGAACTGAAATGTCTAGTTCTATGGTGCTCGTTGGTACTGCTGGATCACAAGTACCCGAAACAGATGAACAAGGTGAAACCGTTAACAGAGAAGATACACATGCGTTTCCAACATCTAATAACAGTGTCGACGAATGTAGAGACGAGTTCCAGAGTCAATGTTCTGCACTCCAGAAGAAAAGGAGGGGAAGAGGAGTAAAGCATATTGATAAGCCTCCCAAACGAGTTTCTCGTAGATATTCCACACAGGATGAACAATTTCCAAAAATGTTAGAACCGAAGGAGAAAAGACCTAAGAACAAAAGAGATCCAAAGTTGCGTACTAAAGTGCTCATGAAAACTTCTGGATCACAAGTATCTGAAACAGACACACAAGATGAAGCACGTAACAGAACAGGTTTACAGGCACTTCCAAAATTGAATGACCGTGTCGCAGAACCTAGAACAGGGTTACGAAGTCGAAGTTATGCACGAAAACTAGAAAGAAGAGAAATAGAATCAAAGCCTCCCAAAAGAGTTTCTCGAAGAGATTCCACACAGAATACAGAATTGCCAAAAATGTTACGACCGAAGAAGAAAAGGTCTAAAGTTGGTTCAGGAGTACCTGAGACAGATGCACAGGATAAAACACTAAACAGAGGAGATATACACGCGTTTACAAAATCGAATGACAGTGTTGCCGAATGTAGAAGCGGGTTCCGAAGTCAAAGTTTTACACAGCCGAAGAAAAGGAGGGAAAAAGAAGGAAAGTATACTGAGAAGCTTCCAAAAAGAGTTTCTCGAAGAGATTTCACATATGATGCAGAATTTCCAAAAATGTTAGAACCGAAGAAGAAGTCTAAAGACAAAAGACATCCAAACACAGTTCTCATGAAAACTTCCGCATCACAAGTATATGAATGGAATACGGAAGGTGGAACACCTAACAGAGTCGATTTACAGGCACTTCCAAAATCGAATGACAATGTCGCAAAATCAAATCGAAGTTCTGCGCACAAGCAGGAAAGAAGAGAAAGGGAGGAAAGGCCTCTTGATGAGCCTCCTAAAAAAGTTTCTGGAAGATCTTCCACACAGACTGCGGAAATTCAAAACCAGTCAAGAACGTCAATGAACAGTGAAACAGGGATTAACCACCAATATTTGTTGAATCCTGAAGTACCACCATTTTATCCCAGAACTGGATCAGTGAACAATCCGCTTCAAAATCTAATGGACATACCTCTTAGTTTCAACGGGCCCTGTACGTGTGCAAAAGTACCACGAACATGTTACTCATCTAGTATGATGCGCAAGAAATTCAGGGAACAATGCGTCCAAAGTGGAAAACCTATTCCGTTTCATCACAGACCACCTATCCAAGATGTATTCACTCAAAGTTTAGGAAATCATTATTTACCTGAAGGCAAATTGGAGTACATCAACAAATGGTTAGATGATGTTCGTTCTTCTGGATCACCCGAATCCTTACCAGCAGTAAGTGAATGGTGCATTCCAGCTTCATCGCGTCACGACGAACAGTCAGGAAACAACTATGAAGAAAATGAAAGCAACAAACATGCTAATGATTATGAGAATCAGGATAGAGGTGCCACAAAAGATGCTCGGAAACCAACCAAGATAAAGAAGAGGCGACCAGAAACAGATTCACTCTATTGTTTTGAAGAACTTTCAAGTGTGATCTCACACTTATCTGATAATTTGGGCACACCTGAAACTCCCGCTGCTACAAACAAACGACGAAATTGTGTGTTCGAAAATGCTGCTTTTGAAGACACATTTACAGACCAATATCAAGAACATTCTAGTAGAAGAGCGGGCACTCCATTTCCGTACACACACGGTCAATATTCTGAAGAAACCAATGAGTTTGCAGACGAGGATGCTCAATGTCATGAAGAATCCGCCAGGGAAAATCAATTTCCGCTCACACAGGAAGGAGGAGTTCGAGTAAGTGAATACAATCAGTTTTCACACACACGTGATAAATATGTTGAAAACGATGCTGGAGGACATGAACACACAGGAGCTAAAGTAGAGGGTGACACTGAGCTTTCACACGTACCTAATCCGTATTTTGAAGTCCAAGCTAGTGAACGAGAACATGGTGAGAATCGAGGCACACAAGCACAATATTCTGAAGAACAAACTTCTACTGAAAGGTGGATTCATTTTCAAGATGAAAGTACCGATCAAAGTGCTAACCCAATTCCAGGAACGTCAGATATTCCTCCAGAGGTAATATTACAACGACGTACGCAAAAAACACAGCGACCATGCTATTTCGCATGTGAGCAGGGTAAAGACCAAAAGTCATCGAATGTTCCTGGAAACGCACCTACAACCGATGCAGAGCACATTAATTTTGAACCTAACCCTGAACGTCGCATCTCCGAATCATTGGGATCTCTTCACACTCGTTGTGCAACTCTTGGATATTCAGCAAGCGAAGACTCTAGTACTAAAGATCCAGAAGCTGATGTGTTCAACCTGGGGAAGCGGCTCAAGAAGCGGAAAAGGGAAAGGAGGAAGAAGTTTAATAAGGAGGCTTAGAGGAGGAAAGCTCAGGTATGTACTTCTGTGTCCTTTTAATTTATTTGTGCATGTTGTCTTGTTATAACCCGTGTGCAATTTTAGTAATGTGTCAAATTAAGATATGTTTCCTAAACGCTAGAGACAATTGTATCACATTATGTGATCAACCTTTGTTGAAATTATTTACACTATATTTGAGGACAATGTGTCGTCTAGCAGTCGATTAATCTCCTGTCCTAATGTTTTCCTTTCTAGTTCTTTTCCAAAGAAATTAGAACCTAAGGTATTTGAGCACGCCAAACGATAATGAATTCGGAGTTCAGATGAACAAATTGTTCCTTAATTTTTCATAGATGTTATCTGTTGTAACATTTGGCATGCGACAATATAAAAAACGACGTTCCTTCATTCCTTCATCTGATCTAAGACCAATTTGTGAAATGCTTTCAGACTGGTGGGTTGTTAACCTCAGCTAACCTGCATCAAAGAAAATACTGCCCAAACCGCAACTACACAACACTACATGGCGTAAAAGCCTTCTGAGCCACTTTTTGCTAATCGCTAAGATGAGGATGAGTGATATGATGGAATTCATGAAGTGATACAAAGAATACCCATGTTCAGGCCGAGACAACCCTAGACCCCTGACCTCGTAGCACGCTGTGTTAACCACTCCGCCACAGAGGTCGGCCAAACTCACTCGTGATCTCTGGTTTCTCAGAGCTCTCCACACGCTGTAACATAATTTATGCGATGTCCATAGTAACAAACACAACCAAAGAGAAATTGGGAAAGAACAATAGCACATTTTTAGATTGAAGAAATATCGTTCAGCTGTGTGCATAGTTTCTTTCCTTTCTGTATCGATGGTAACCCATTGCTCCCCACCTATAGCATTGAAACAAACTACAAAGTGGGGAGGGGGTCGCGAGTCAAAGGCTCAACGATTGTTCACGAAAATGGCATCCACTGCCATGCACTGCCACTAAGTGTTCGAATTGTAAAATAAAGATGGTATTATAACATTAATATTTTCATTTTTTACATATATTTTATTTTTTTTAAAAAATATGACGTAGTTAGCTTTAGAAAAAATAAATCAATTAACATTTTACGGATATATTGTATACATTCATAAATGATATACCTACGACAGGATTACAATATTTTAATTAGATTTTTATAATTTAAAAAAACAACAACTAAAAACCCACAATTTGACAATTGTGTCTGAATGTATGCTACGCCCTCCCTTGCCCGGGAAAACAAATGCTACCACTACCTAGATAGAGGCGGCAAAATCTCCCTCGGACAAGCGAAATAGCGTTACGGTCCAGGTTAAGTTCGTGTGTAGGAACCGGTGACCAACAGTGCATAGTAATAAGCCATATCGAATAAAAACAAAGACATATGTACTTTCAAATTACCACCTCTTTACCTGTAGCCGGGAAGCGGCTAGCTGCATACCTGAAAATCACGGGTAGCGACATGCATACGAAAATGATATAGCCCAAAATTAACGTGAAAATAAAAAGTATATTCTATTCATAACCAACAAAAATGGAATTATTACAGGTCCCCACACTTGCACTCTCACATTCTCTCTCAGATTCAATCCTCAAGGGGTCATCGACACAAGAAATTATACATGACATGTACAGGTTTTATGACGACAAGCCCTAATTATTGCATTCTCAATTAATTTTATCTTACTTTTTGTCTAATCAGGTCATTTGTGATTTTGCTCCAGTGCTACTTAAATCCTAGCCAGCCCTTACTTAATCCTAGCCAGCCCTTACTTGTTTTTTTTAAAAAAGAAACTAGTCGGCGCGGTGACATACATTACTTGACCAGTATAAACAAAGGCGTCTCAACGGCAATTACATTCACGTGGGCGGACGTTTTCCTTTTACAAGACCTCACGCGGTTCCAAACATAACAAATAACCTCCGTTGAGTGGCGCAAACATATACTCTCTAGCAGGCGGGACTTAAACACTTCGCCGCGACGAGCAATTCATATTACCAGGCAAATACTTTAACAAATAATCACATATGCGACCTGACATAGCTAGCAGCGACACAGCGCTGACACATAAAAATGAACAAACCTCAAGTAGAATATGCAATTAAGCGGGCGGCGCTTTACTCTAATAGTACGCACTTTAAACAAATACAAAGGAGCACAAAAAACAATGAATTTAAGATCATAAAAAAAATATCACAAGGAATAAGAAAAATTGACCTGAGACGAATAGATTACAAATGACAAGCGCGACGGGAGTTTGATATAAAATTTCGAGTTGAGTGGGCGTTTTCAAAATGTCGACGAATTTCAAGGGCGTTCTCTAAATCAATCGGGCCGTCGCGTGCTGACAATCACACAGATGAATACATTACCAACTCTCAGCTTCCGAGGTGCATCCTGGCGTCGTTATGGGCGATTGAAAAACACATAGTATTCACACGGAAGGTTTCCTTGGTCGCGACGATGGAGATGCAAAAAGGGTTCAAACACCTAGTTCCCCGGCTCCTCTTCCTCTCGGGATCGGTGGATCTCCGTGGTATGGCGCGGTTCGGACGTCGCATCTGAGCGGTCGTTGTAGGCGTCGTCGGCGTCGTCGGGGCGTCAACATCTCTCTCTACGTCTCTCTGTCGCGGCTGGTAGGCGTCGTCGGGGCGTCAACGTGGCGGATGGTAGGCATCGTCGGCGTATCAATAGGGCGGCGTTCGACGTTCTCTCTCTCTCCATGGCGGCGGATAGGCATCATCGGCGTAGTTTCTTCTGACCTCGGGCGAATCGACGTAACGCCCTCATCTCTCTTCTCCCTCTAGCCCGCCATAGTTTCCGGTGTTCCTCGTTTCTCAAA
Source organism: Lepisma saccharinum (assembly GCF_977018435.1). NCBI lineage: Eukaryota > Metazoa > Arthropoda > Insecta > Zygentoma > Lepismatidae > Lepisma > Lepisma saccharinum. Next base: position 19,633,189 of record NC_139230.1, on the reverse strand, counting down.
AATTATAAATGGCGTAAGGTAATCACGGAAACACGGTTTCGCTTCAACTTCCCCCAGCGGTTGAGGTAGGCGCACTCGTGTAGACTTACTGCCTATCACACACACTGGTGTTCGCACAACACAACAAAGTCCACTGTACACGAAAGGTAGCACGAAGGTTCTCTCGTTCCAAGAATCGCGGCAAAACTGTATATGGAGAGGTAGCCCGGAGCTGCTCTCGCTACAAGGATCGCGGTAAGACTGTGTAACGAAAAACCATGTCCTTCGTTTTATTTTGATTTTGAAAAAGGACGCTAGGCGCACGTTGGAGTGACGCTTCCGAAGAGGTTATTCCACCACGCTCTATTGTCTCCAAACTAGGACGGACCGTGTCCGAAGTTTACTTGCGCGGATTAAGCTTCCGCCTGGCTGTCGCCCATAGCTCAATTGCAATCGCTGTCCACAAACTGATCAATTAGAACCGATTTGATCTGGCGTCCGTAATTGTCGCTTGATCGTGACGAAACTCCACACACCCGTCCTTGCACACATGCCGCTGCGCTGGTATAAGTTTCACATGAATCTGACCGTTGGAAACCGAGATATTTAAATGTTTGTCATTACGGTCGAATTTCCTAAGCTTTAGACGCATAGCGTGACCCTTCAGGTGCTCGCCCTTAACACACGCGAACGTCTCGTTCCTCCCGTCGGCTTGGCAAAAATCACATATGTAATCTTACAAATTAAAACTCTCAACACTTTGAATCAACACGTCTTTTTACCGCTACATACATGAATAATAATGATAATAATAATAGTGACGGTAAATCTGACTGTCACATGAATAAAGGACAAAATAGACTTCTAGTTTTCCACAATAAAGTAAATTTACTTTTTCTTCCCACGGAATAAAATATTACTAGTTAGTAAACAAACGGTCCAATATTTTTGTACTGAACTGAAGTTATTGATTTCCAAGCCTCACGATAAGTATAAGTTTTATTTTCTGTCATTTCAGGAAACATATGGCTGTGATTTTGTTGGTAGAGTTATTAGATGAAGACTGATTACGTCTTGGAGGTTCCTTCCTATGGATGCAGGATAATCTATTCAATATGATGTGTGTACAATAAGACTGATTTTTTTAAAACGAAATGAACAGCAAATATACTGGTTGAAGTATATTTTTTATAAGTTAGAATGTTGTGGTTGTGTTTTCGGAACGATTTGTTTTAAGAGTAGAAGACTGCTTAGAGACTGAAGTTTTAGGCGGATTCAAGATGGTGATAAGTTTCATGCAGATTTTAGAAATGTAGTTTTACGAAGGTGCTAGCTACTTCAATTTGAAGTTTTGTAGGATTTACATTTTTGATTGTGAACTGGGCAGCTTTTTTCAAATCAAGACTGTTTGGATCTTGATTTTGTATAGTCTTTCAACTGAAAAAAAAAAGATGATAGTTGAAGTAAATCTTTAACTTAAGAAAAAGTTGAAAAAGAAATGTAAATACGATATATTAAGGTACAATAATGTAATGATGTACCTTTTGTGGCTAAAATGTGTTGCTTTATAGGTATTTTCTTATGAGAACAGCTAACCTACGCTTTACTTTCGTTCTGAAATGATCTCTCTGTTTCTAGTCATGTGCTGCAGTTGATAGTATTTTAATTAGAAACAGCTACCTACACATGTCAAGTGTTACATGCAGCTTTATGAAGGAGACCTATTCCAGTTAGAATTTTTTGGTATTTGCATTGCTGGTTGTGAATTGAGTAGGTTGTTTCAAGATATATTATTTAGATGAATTTTTATGCATACGCGTATTACTTGTAGTGAAATTGGGTTCCTTGATTTTTTTTTGTTTTAAGAAAAGTTAATGTCAGCTTTACTGCAGCTCTTAAATGATCTGTCTGTACCTAGTCATGTGCTACGTTTGATATTGTTTCAAGGAGAAACAGCTACACATATTCAAGTGACCTAAAACATATAATAACACAGTTCACGTCCATAGTGGTTTGAGCAAGACTTACATATTATATTGGAATTTTTGGTGAAAAATGGATTACATGTGCACATTTTTTTCCAAATATCTGATTTTTTTAGTAATGGTGCTAAATTTCGTCGTTTTTTAAAAAATGGACATTGCAAGTAATTAGTCAGCTTGTGTTAATGCTATGTGTTATTTTAATATTTGTTCTGTTCTTAAACAGCCTGTTTTCAAATGAAAAAATCAAAGGGGTATTCTATATATTTTTATGTATGTGTATTTTGGTTTGGGAAAATTTGAATAATGAGGAAGGTAAGATAAACAAGGTCGAAAATTTGAATGAATATACCTGATTTGTCACTGCAGATAAATATGCCAGGTAAATATGCCATTCAGAATTGTTATGGGTTTGTGGTAGGTGGTATTATTAATGCGTGGAAAAGTTAAGGAGAAGGTTGAATGTATGTTGAATGCTATTCAAGTGTTTTTTGAAACTTTTACAAATATTGCTGCAAGATGATACGTCGACTAAAGAATTTGTATTGTTGGTTGTGAACTGGACAGGTTTTCTTTTTTTCTAATTAAGGCTGTTCGGATCTTCAATATTTTTACAAATATATATTTCAAGTAAAAAAAAGACAAAAAAACACAAGGTTCAAGTAAATCTTGAACTTTTCTTTTTTTAAAAAAGTTGCAAGTAAAAAAAAAGAGAAAAAAACACAAGGTTCAAGTAAATCTTGAACTTTTCTTTTTTAAAAAACGTTGTCTGAGAATAAGTGTATACTTATGGTGAAGTAGAATAGATTTTAGGGATTTAGTGTTATACCCTTTTTAATTAAAAGTACGCTTCTTGATGTTTTGTTATAAGAATGACTATTATCAGCTTTACTTTCGATCTTAAATGATCTCCCTGTACCTAGTCTTGTGCTACATTTGATATTATTTTACACATATTCAAGTGACCTAAACATATGCAATGCATAAATTTCAGTTTACGTCCAACATGATGATTAGACAGACATTTGAACCAAACTCTAATAAAAATATTTCGGAATTTTCATTTAGCTAAACAAAGTTAAATGTGCAGTTTCCAAATCCATGAATTTTTTATAGCATTATGATAATTTTTATCCAATGTTTTATACCGGAAATGAAGAAATTATTCCCTATATTTGTCGTAGTTTCGTAAACATATTGTGTTCGGTAAAATAACTGAAGCTGTATTTTTTAATGAATGTACTATGTATGTGAAAGAAGGTGAATGATGAAGCCAAAGCACCTGACTACGGTTCAAGTACAAACATTATGCGTCCAGTATTGATATTGTTATTATTATATGCGTCAGTTACAGGTACAAAGTTCCAGTAGTAGTTCATTATAGATTTTTCGTTTATAATTTTATGTGTATGCTTTTATTTGTGAGAACACGCGACTTAAAACTATGCTTGGTCCATTGTCTTCTAATTGCCATTGACTGTATGGCATTGTCCTTTTGTGTGAAATTGCTTGATTGAAAGTAATTATTTTTGCATTCCACTTTGTCTGTTGGCGAAATCACTGCAAGGGAATATTTTAAGAAAAATAGGTAGGATTGTATTTCGTCGCTTGCATTCATTTATATAGGTTTACATTTACGTAATTTATATAGGTCTACATTTATTTTGTCTACATTCTATTCCATTGTCGAAATCAATGTAATTTGGAAAAATACATCTTTTTCCGCTGGGTAAATTAGTCAATGCGCAATGCATTATGTTTGTTGGTGAAAATATTGAAAGTAAATATGCAAAAATTAACAATGTATTTGTTATGGCAAAAAATAATGTAGTTCCTATGATAAGAGGAGAGTAGTATTTAGCCAGCTGTAAAAGGACAAGGTGTTGAAATTGGATTTGTTTTGTACTGTTTGAAAATTAATTACATTATGTATTTTCGATGCTGTATGATTGCCAAGAATTCAATAAAATGGTTCTCACTAGAAATTTGCTTGATTTAAAACCACACAAGTCGCTGAATTGAAAAATTTCACAACTTTTAGTATTCACTAAATTCATTATAAGTGAATATGTTTATAGTTGTTTTACTTTTGAACTTCCATTATTATTATTATTATTACTACTACTACAACCACCACCACCACTACTATTGGAAGCGAATATATATTGAATACGTACCTGTATTCTAAAGAAATTATTTTATTTCCAGATACTTGCTTCATTGATTAATTTGCTCTATTTTACTTCGCTTTTTGTGCCACTTTTGGCTAATTTGCAAAGATGGGGATAAGTGATGATATGATGAAATTGATGAATGGACACTCACAAAAGTCCATGGCCAGGCCAAGAATCGAACCCAGGACTCTTGGCGTCATAGCGCGATGTGCTAGCCACTCCGCCACAGTGGCCGACTTATTTCCAGATGCCTGGTAGTTTTAATCTAAATATGCAAATGCTTTGTGTAGTCCAGAAAATATATTGTAATGAAGCGACGAGGTTTGTATTATTCTTGTCGCATGCTAAGCATGGGACATAACTCAAGATAATGCATTTTAGCTGAGTTATTTCTAATATTGACTGAAGCATCTTTCGAACGTTTTGATTGATTGAATTGGTTTATTACACATCGCTTTTTTGCCACTTTTGGCTAATTGCGAAGATGAGGATGAGTGATGATATGATGAAATTGATGAATGGACTCTCAAAATACTCCATGCCCAGGCCAGGGTTCGAACCCGTGTCCCCTGGTGTCGTAGCGCGAGGTTCTAACCACACCGCCACGGAGGCCGACTTCTCTGGAAGGACATTTCTACGTTTTTTAAATCAACACTAAGTAGATATAACTTCTGACTAATCTTCGTTCTAGTTTGATTTTCCTCAAACCTAAGTAAAGCTTACGAAGTGCTTTTGGTCAAGATCATCTTGATAACTACTGAAGAGAAAAATTACAAAATTTACATCAGCATTGAAGAAGGTCCTTTATTCTGAACAATTGTTTGAAATTCTCACTTGCATGTTCTTCCCTGAAAACGCTGTTTGAAATTCTCACTTGCATGTTCTTCCCTGAAAACGATGTCTGAATCTTCAAAAGTGTATAATTTTTCCACTTTTCTGGAATTTCATGCTGCGAATGAAAATATTACTGTAGTAAAACCATTTCTCAATGCTTAGTTGAAATTAGAAATCACATTCTCAGGATAATTATTATCAAAACATGCTCGTAGCTTTACGTAAGTTTGCAACAAATGCTCATAACTTCTACATGGTACATTAGCTCCTTATTTGCCACAAATTTACATCATTTGTACATCAGCTTGTGAAAAAGCCTGTGAAAAGTTGTATCTATACATCTAAGGAGATAAATTATATCTTAGAAACTTAATAAGGCGCAATAGCTGAAGAGTCAGATCTCGTGAAATAACTCAGTTAATCAAATCAGGTAAATTACTCCACGACAACTTAAGTTTAACTTGCCTGGAAACATTCAATTGCGTATATTAGAACGAGATCATAATCGGATAAAATCTTGGGATCTGAAACCGGGTGAAAATACGTTGGGATCTGAAACTGGGGAAAAATAGCTCGGGATCTGAAACTGGGGAAAAATAGCTCGGGATCTGAAACTGGGGGAAAGTAGCTCGGGATCTGAAACTGGGGGAAAATAGCTTGGGATTTGAAACCGGAGGAAAGAGATTGGGGACTGAAACTCGGTGAAGGGGGGGGAAGAAAAGTTTGGGGTCCAAAAAGGGGGAAAGCTTGGGACTGAAACGTGCGGAAAATAGATCGAGATTTGAAACCGGGGGAAAATAGATCGGGATCTGAAACCGGGGAAAATAGCTCGAGATCTCAAACTGTGTGGTCTGAAACTGTGGGGAAATAGCTTGGGATCTGAAAGAGGGGGAAATAAGCTTCCACCTAAAACGGGGAGAAATAGTTTGGGATCCGAAACAGGAGGGAAAATAGCTGAGAGACTTAATCCGATGTAAAGTAGCTTGGAAATTTAAACCGGGCAGCAAGTAGATCGGAATCTTAATCAGGTGTTAATTGTTAGATTGATTGATTGATTTAGTTTTTTGTACTTCGCGTTTTGTGCCTCTTGGCTAATTTGCAAAGATGGGGATAAGTGATGAAATGATGAAATTGAAGAATGGACATTCACAAACAACCAAGCCCGAGCGGGATTCGAACCCGGGACCCTTGGCGTCGCAGCGCGATGTGCTAACCACTTTTTTTCCTAAAAAAGTAAGAAGTATACCCCATCGTTCACACGACTTTCACTCACATCAATTGGACTATTTCCTCGATTTTCCTCAGGACAGACAAACACAAATACCCATGCCTTACCCGGGACTCGAACCCAGAAACCTTGGCGTTGTAGAGCGCTGTGCTAACCACTCCTCCACGGAGGTCGACACCGCTCGGCCATAGGGTCCGGCTTAATTGTTAGGCATCTTAATCAGAGGAAAAGAGCTCGCGATGTGAATCAGGTGGGAAAATAGTACCGTTTCTTAATTGTGGGGAATATAGCTCAAAATCTTAATTAGGATGGGACAAAGCTCAAAATTTTGATCAGAAAAACTTAATCAAGATCTAAACAGGTACAAAAACCCAAAATCAGACAAGATGGTTGAGCAACGTTTTCACAGATTAGTAATATAAACAACAGATCACTTAGTTAAATAAACTCAACACCAACTTTCTGGCCTTCCTAACTTTTACGTACATGAAGAAGTCTAGGATCACACGATCCCCATATTCGACTATACAGGAACTATACTCTGTCCCGTTTATCTCTGGAGCAAGACCGCGCATAGCGGCAGAGAAGGGGGAACCGAGTGGGCAAAGCGAAGCAGTACACGCTGCTGCGAAGGCTGGTAACTGCAGTCGCTTTCACCTCCTCCACGCAATCCCATTCCCTCTCACGTGTTCATTGGCGGATCTGTCTCGCTTCACTACTTGCGCAGAGATTTGTTTTCGTTCGCTTGCTCCAGATATACCGGGACAGAATATAGTTCCTACAACATACTAAATATGAAAATAAGTGTAAGGAAAAAAAAGTGCAAAAATTATTAAAAGCGTGTTCATAATTGCCGTGGTAAGTAATCTAGCCTAATTGCAGGAGAAATTTTCTATGACAAGAATACTGGGCAGTATTGCAGATATCAAGAATATGTGGCGCCTTATCTTAAAACCTCAGGTAATCTAGTGTTAAGAAACGTGTGTGTGTGTGTGTGTGTACACACGAAAAATAATGTAATTTGTTGTATTTACACAAGAGCAGGGGCGCCGACTTGTCAAAATTATTGGGGGGGCTCTGATCACTGAAATAAATTAATGAATGACTCACTCCCTCCCTTTTTTAAAAATAAAAATTACGTCTTCGTATAGCAGTTTTTAAGCAGCTATTATATTCCTCATGCAAATGAAATGTAACATGAAAAACGTTTAGAAAATGTTTCAAAGTCTGTTTATGACTTTTGTGTCTGTTCATTTGTTTTTTAGATAACAATAAACATTTTTATTGAAAAGTATGTATTTACATTAAGAGACCAACCTAACAGTTTTATGCCAGCCTCGGTAGGCGAGCGTGTTGGCTGGTCGACTCAACTCGCTTTGATCCAGAGGTCTCGGCGAGGGCATGGGTGTGTTTTAGTTTTAATGTCCGCAACAGACATGTAATGGGTTGAAAATAACCTTAGTGTTGACGTACCCATAAAATAACGAATATTTACAATATTTAACAGTTTCATTTAATTATTTACATAAATGCTAACACAAATCGCAGGAAAATAGTTTTACTTTTTTGTTCTTGCTACAATATTTAACTTTATAAATTTAATTTTGCAATAATAAAAAATAGCATGTACACTAAGATATAAAGTGACATATACAACAAAAACATATGAACATGATTTAAAAATAAAGCAAAAGTTGCTCTACGCAGTGGGTTATTTTTTTATGAACTCATTAACGAGCGGTCTCAGGTCCAAATTATCAAGCACAGTTTGATGTATGTGGAGTACCGCTAAGCTGCTTAGTCTCTTCTGCCTCATTGTAGATCTCAAATATGTCTTTAGTCGGCGAATAGCACTGAATGACCTTTGAGCTGTGGCTGTCCTCACTATCCTATCATGAGGACCATTATGAATTTGGCAACTTCAAGCAGAAGCTCCTGGAGGGTGCTGTCTTCCAAAAGAAACTTCCTTATGTCACGCATGGTAGTTAGAACCACTTTCTTCTGTTTCGCGATATCACCAAGCATGGACATGTGTAAGGAGAGCCTATCGGCATCCAAATCTTGGCGAAAGAATTCTCGCGTTTGCTGAAAGTTTGTTGTGCAACTGTTCACAGTTGAGATGCATTCATTCTCTACGGCTGTTATTTTTTGTAGTCCTGTAGATTCATGTCCTTGTTTAACACATGATTTTGCTGTGTCACACACGTCAGTGTATATTGATTTATAATACTATTTTGGAGTGTAGAACTTGTGATGTTTGGCAGCATCAGCATTTTGAAGTCTCTTAGGGACGCCACGTTGCCGGGGCAATTCTGGCTCATCAACTAGGCTCGGTTTGCCCTCTGTGATTTCAGCCAGAACTGCTCAAAACACGTTCGCTTTTCTTGGAAGATGTCGGTCAAGTATTTCAGTTTTGATTCCACTTCTGCAGCACCAACGCGTGGAGACTGAATCTTACAGTTTACCTCTTCTATTGGACCCATCACATGGCAGTAGAGGGAGAGAAAGAAAAATGTCTTGAAGTGAAGCATTGTCTCCAGGTATCCAGCACATTTTCATGCTGCGTCAGTAGAATCTTCTTCAGAAAATTTCTCAAGAAAATTGAGAAGGTTTACATAGTTCCTTAAGATCTGTTCCACACTGGAGGCTCTCAACGTCCACCGACGAGGGCAAAGTGGTCGCAGTCCTGTATGGCCAGCCTTCTCATTCACATCAATAATATTCCTAAATATTTGCATTCTTTTAGGGGATTCCCAAACAGTCTTTAACAAGTCCTTGGCTAAATTCATTATGTCTCTGATTAATATATGTATAATAGTAAATAATAATTATATACTTAGTATATAGTAATAAGTCATGTGTTTTTCTGTCTCCGGTCATAGCCCCCCTCCCCAAAGTTGATGGTTTAGCAGTCTCAGCCCCCCCAAAGTTGATGGTCTAGAACATTTCAAATGTGTATTTAAAGTTCATGTGGCACAATTCAGAGAACTTTACAAGAGAAGAAAAATAATACATTAGATCGTCTTAAGCAAAATTATTTGGGGGGCTCTGCCCCCACATCATTAACATTGGGGGGGGGGGCTCGAGCCTCCCTAAGCCCCATGGAGTCGGCGCCTATGCACAAGAGAGAGAGAGAGCAGGTGAGTTTGATGTTCTTACCTGAAAACAAGAAAGAATATAAGTAGATTAACATAAAATAAGTAAATATTCATAATGGTGCATATGGAAAATATGGAAAATTTTGAGCGTAAGGTAACGTAGAAGAGCCTGTCTTATTGAGTGGATCAAGACTATAACATATTTTCAGGATAATGTGAAAGTTCTTTATGTTTTTTGTGCATTCGATGCAGAAAAGAAATCCGTTTAAGCCCACTTTATGTCCAGATCGGTTAATCACCACTAAAACTACAGTTTAGAATGGGGCCCCTAAACATTGTGCAATGTGCCTTCACTTGGAATCGAACTGAGGACCCCTTCATTACAAGGCGATAGCCTAATCCATGGGCGTAACGTGGTGCCTATTTTTGTGTGTGTGTGTGGGAGGGGGGTGCAAAATCAAAAAGTTTTCCTTCCCGTAAAAATAGCATCCAGGATTATTTGCTAATTAACTGACATTTGTGAAATTAATGTTTATTACTTTGTTACTCAGGTCCAAGGCGGCTGAAAATAGTGTAAATTTTTACAAAGCCTGAATTGGGGGGGGGGGAAATGCCCCCTTATCCCCGCCAAGTTACGCCTAAGGCATAATCCACATGCACTCCACGCTACCCAAACTCATGGGATATTTTGAATCTAGACTAGACCGGGACAAGCATTTTAAATCAAGTAGACACCAAGAGATGTGTTTTAAATCTATAGGCGAGACCGGAACAAACGTTTTGAATCTAGACGAGACTAAGACAAACATTTTAAATCTAGAAATCTAGACAGACAAATCTAGACGAGACCAAGAAAAGCGTTCTAAATCTAGACGAGACTGGGGCAATCATTTTAAATCTAGACGAAACTGAGAAATCTAGAGATGAAGACAAACAAATCTAGGTGAGACCGAGACAAGCGTTTTAAATCTAGACGAGACTGGGGCAAGCATTTTAAATCTAGACGAGACTGGGAAAAGCATTTCAAATCTAGTCGAGACCTTAAAAAACCGGTATTTGTAATACGAGATGAGAAAGATAATATCTTGTCTCTGTACAAATCAACCTCTATTAGGTTTAAATCGCTTAATTTTCCTCATTGAGGAACGAAAAATACAAAATTTTAATCATGAAAAGATTACAACAATCAAGTGCTGTAATAAATGACAATCTGTTCCTTGGCTCAGGTTTACTTTATCTTCCCTTGTTCGTTCAGAACAGAAGAATCGAGCAAGAAAGAAATCAACGAAGAAGCAGGGGAAAGAAATAAAACAGAGGAATTGTGTTTGGTCGCAGCTTCTCCCTTTTCGACAGAGGAAAAAAAAAGAGATGTCCAACTAAAGACGATAAAAGTTGCGATTACCTCAATTTCCTCGTTCTACCTCGGGGGTTTTCTCGGATCTGTTGCTGATAGATTTGGGGCCGAGAGAAGAGAGTTGTAGTAGTGGGGAGGGGCGGCTGAACACAAGAGGCAGTTTCTAGAGAGATGCTATTGATTCCAGGAGCTCTCTCATTTATCACACCAGGTGTAATCACACGCGAGCCACGGGGAAAACAAGCTCACAAGAAGGGGGAGAAGTTCTCGCAGAAGGATCCGCCAAACCTTGTACAGTCTCAGCTCTCAAGATCATGAGCCGGAAGCCATTACATTTTACTCCTTAAGGACAAAAAATCTCCAAGAATCCTGAACAAGGAAACAGCAGGCACACGTGGAACAGCGCCAACCTCCGTGATGAAGTGGCTACCGCAGCGCACAAGGATTCCAAAGTTCGAATTCTGGCTAAGGACTGTTTGTTCATTCATCTTTCATTCTCACCGTCGCGAATAAACTTGACAGAAAAAAGAAGAAAGATGATTGATTGATTTAGATTATTTTACTTCGCTTTTCTCCCACTTTTGGCTAATCGCAAAGATGAGGATGAGTGATGAAATGATGAAAGGACACTCACAAAGAACACCCATGCCCGGATTTGAGACCCGATGGCGTAGTGGTAACGTCACCGCCTTGCTGGTAACAGCATGGTATTAAAACGTAGCCGGGGTCCCGGGTTCAATACCCGATGGAGGCACATTGCACAGTGGTTCGGATCCCACTTCAAACTGTAGGTCCAGCCCCGATTAGCCTACATGTGCATAAAAGTGGACTTAAAACGAAACACACACTCAAACTCAAACATCCATGGCCAGATAGGGATTCGAACCCGGAATCCCTGGTGACGCAGAGCGTTGTGCTAACCACTCCAGCACGGAGGTCGGCGAGAAGCAAAATAACAAAACGACAACGAGAGCAGTGGAAAAGGAATTATTTTTCTATAAAGAAGGAACAAAAAAAGCAACTTTTATTGAAACAAGCTATCGAATCCAACTGCAAAAACTGTTCATCATACAAGTTCGTAAAGGGGAAGTTCTTGAAGACTTTTGGAGGTGCGTTCAAGAAACTTGGAGCACAGCGCGCAAAGAGGCGGGTCGGGGTTCGCACCCTGATTGGTCTTTGTGAGTGTCGCTTCATCAATTGCATCATATCATCACTCATCCCCGTCGTCGTGATTAGCCAAAAGTGGCGGAAAATGATGCTAAGTAACAAAAATAAAATCAAACGAGACAAAATTGGGGTGGTGTATAAATTACTAGTCAAGTCCATATGGATGGTATTCTTAAAAAAAATCCTTAAAGAACTTAATATTTTTTCAACAATACAATAATAATAATTACAATCAAATTTAGCTATGTGTAAATGTGTTTTCAAGTGCTCTAAATACGTATGTGGGGTATATTAAGAACACTTCAAATTGTAACCAAATGTTTATATCTTTATTGAATGTTATATGCAGCTTGGTAATCGACCGTGGACTGTTTGTTTTCGTTCAGCGCTACCACGTACCCTCGTCAACAGTGCCCAAGGGGGGGGGGTTATACCCCCACCCTTTGGTTCAGCATCTCTAAAAGAAATAACTATAATGCTGGAAGATATGGCAAAATGTAGGGCAGACTACTGAAAAAAAATAAGACATACCCTTTCGAAAACCTTGGGCACGCCACTGATCGTCAACCATAACTATAAAATTTAACAATAACGTCTTCCTAATAATAGCAATAATAATTAATCTGGTTAACAGGTGTATTTCGGTCACATTTAATGTATCTATTCTGCGATTCTCTTCGTTGTAAAAGTTCAAAGGCAATTATACCGTACTTCTATTTGACCTAGTTTGAACTTGAGCACGCATATTATCGTGCGTCACACACCTGCGTGTTTCTTTTCGTTACGGAGCAATACGGGCTCGTTGAAGAGCAGAAAATTTAAAAAACGCAGAGGAGCTTTGAAATGAGATTTCCAGAAATACATTCGCAATAAACGCGCCAGCTTTCCTAAGAAATAAATACATGATCCACCAGTGAATGGGTTGATTTTGAAATATTTTTGCCTTCATGGACAAATACATACAACAGCATTTGCCAAAGTGAATCAATCGTTCAGGAACAAAACTCCGTTTTGAGAACGTGAGCTGGAATCTATTCTTATTGCTTATCTTTGATGTAAAAACAAATTCTCTCCCTCCAGGATAATTAGGGGAGGGGGGTTTATGATAAGATCGTCGGTAGCAGTGGCAGAGGTCATACCCCTCCCCCCAGCGCTTTGACCCTGTTATTCCTGAAAAAACAAACCCTCACAGTCAGAAAAAAATGGCTAAATGCGTGCTGAATACTGTAAAAATATACGAACCCCGTTCCCTCCCCTTTCGATTGATTAATTGAATTTTTGTTTTAAGTCCACTTTATGCACAGTAAGGCTAATTGGGACTGGACCTACAGTTTAAAGTGGGATCCGAACCACTATGTGCCTCCATCGGGTATCGAACCCGGGACCCTTTGATTACAAGGCAACGACGCTACCACTGCCCCATTGGGGAGACCCCCCTCTCCTTTCAAAAATCCTGAGCACGCCACTGGATGATAGGTGGAAATTTTCCGTGGATTTCGCACTCTACTTTCAAGCAATAGAAAAGGGTTCAAAAACCTTTCGCGAAATATTTTATTCGGTAAAACAAAACCCTGCTGTGTGTTTCCTGCCCGCTGGTTGCGATATTGCACGTCAGATGACGTCATACGCTGAAAGGGACGAAAGTCGCCCTAGCATCAAGTTCCTACGTCTCCATGGCTCTTTTCTAACAAAATGCCGACAAGATGGCGGTTTCCGCTAGCCTTACTCCACTGGAAATGGCCAAAAAACGGTGTTGCCAAATCGCCCGATTCAGTTGCAGACACCTTTGTATGAAAAGATGCTAAAAATATTGGCTTCTAAAATAGAAGTACTAGGAACGCTTCCCATTATGAAATATTTAGGCACGCCACTGCCTTCGATTAATGACTGGATAAAAATTACCATTGAAATGATCATGGGTGCGCCAGCACTTGGGCTACCTGTACAGGGTGTATCATAAGTAATAGCGCAAACTGACACAGTTGAAAGTACACAATAATAGAAACAAAAAAGTCTCAGTAAACATGGGTCTGCAAACGAGCCGTTTTCGAGATAATTGCAAATGTGTGGTTACAAGCCGACACTGATTTCATTGTTTGTAAACGTCATCCTAGTTGGTAAAATGCTAATAATGTGTGCGAATGTGAGGTTAGAAGCCGTCACTGATTGCATTTTGTAAACACTGAGTGTTCCAAGGTTTGCTCTTTGTTTACAAAACATAACATTTCCGATGGGTGGCGTTGTAATCAAACAGGATGGATACAATCAGTACACAGTTTAATCGTACTGTGGGAGTCACGTCAGTTGTTCTATACTGCGTAGTGAAAATGGAACCTTAAAGCAACGAAGAGGACATTTTACCAACTAGGACGACGTTTACAAACAATGAACCACACATTCGCAATTATCTCGAAAACGGCTCGTTTGCAGACCCATGTTTACTGAGACTTTTTTGCTTCTATTATCGTGTACTTTCAACTGTGTCAGTTTGCGCTAGTACTTATGATACACCCTGTGCAGTGAGTTAATATCGGGGAAAACACTTTACCATTAAGTCGACTCTGAAAGTCGAGCCTATTTAATTTAGTATTTTGTTTTGTTATAAATAGTGTTAGAAGATGAACTAATTATGGACAATTAAATGCAAACCGAATTTACATTCGAGGGTCAAAAAAAAATTGCTACATGCTTTAGGAAAAACCTGATTGTATAAGAGGAAACAGCACAAAAAGGTACACAAAATAAGAAGCATTGCAATTTGTCCAGACTGTGGTTCTAGTAGCCAGAGCCTAGTTTAACCTGCACTACAATGTGTATAACATGGAACAAAAGTTTGGCATTTGGGTGTTCATAAGCCCTCTCGCTTATGTCAATGCGCATAGAAAGATTGCTTCAAATATGTCCTTACTGGTCAAATTTTCCTTGCGTTTATTTTCTTGTGAGAACTCAACTTATGCGTTGTGCTACAGCCACACTGTTTATTTACATTAACAAAATAAACTCTTTGTATTGTGTGAAACCGCACATGTCGTGAGTAATGCCGCTGGCAAAGCTTCATACATTTCCCATTTCAGGAATGTGATTTGGCAACACGCTTCTACAGTCAAAAATGCAACTTTTCGCATTAGGTTCATTGATTTAATAAAACGTCGCTTACCTGTACAGTTAGATTAATCGCGACAAGAAAAGGGGAGGCTTCCGCGGTCCTTGTTAAAAGTACAATCCCAGCATTTGTCTTTGTGTGACTGAAGAGGTAAGGAGCTTTTTCCTTGTCCTTTTCGCGTAGCATTTTTACACATTTTTGTTAAACGTACATAAGAACGAGAATATTGAATTTGAATTTGAATTTGAATTTGATTTTAAAATTTTGGGTGCGTCAGCACTAAGGCTATTTTGCACCCGTCACACTATACGGGGTCCAGCCCCTTATCGTTTCACTAACAACTCTAACGTTGCTTAAGTAAAATCATAAAATATAAAAATGTTCTGACTTTCGTTAAAAGCCGAGGCTGCAAAGAACACTCAGCACAAATAAGGACAACACAAACAAAATTATACTGGCCATGGGGCCAGTCGCCAGAGCCTCTTTAGTCTTCAGTCCAGGGTGTACTGACGTGGAAGTGAGGTTGACATTTGGGTGTACTACGTGGAAGGTCACCCCTTACACCCCGAGAATATTGAAAAAGCATTCATAAACAATTGTGCAAAAGTAGAAGCAATTTGTCTACTTTGCGAAAACTAGCTCATCGGACTACATCTACAGTTTAAAGTGAGACCCGAATCACTTGCTAATGCCTCCACAGGGTGTCGAACCCTGGACACCTTTATTTCATGGCGATGGTCCTATCTTTACGCTATCCGGGAGCCATGGATGACCAATCCCGGCAGCAGTGAGACAGCATCGTGCAAGGCACAGAGGTTGCATTGCCAGACGTCCTGTTCTTACAGGATGTCGTCCTGTGTTCTACAGTTTTATGTCCTGTAAAAGTACATTTATTTATTTATTGATTTGATGTTTTAAGTCCACTTTATGCACAGTAAGGGTAATCGGGACTGGACCTACAGTTTAAAGTGGGGTCCGAACCACTATGTGCTTCCACCGGGTATCGAACCCTTGATTACAAAGCAACCACTGCGCCATCGGCGAGGCCGGAGGCCCTCCTGTAAAAGTGCATATTAAATATAATTTTAATGTAATGTACAGCCAACGGCAAATATAGTAGTTAGGGATATTGTTCATTTTTATTTTCATTATTTTTCGTTTTACATCCTGTGTTGATCTGAAGAGGATGTCCTCTGCTTGTTGACGTTTTAATTTCAATCCACTCAATGATTCGCTTTATTTTTTACTTCGCTTCTTGTGCCACTTTTGGCTAATTTGCGAAGATGGGGATGAGTGATGATATGATGAAATTGATGAATGGACACTCACAAACATCCATGCCCAGGCCCGGATTCGAACCCTGGACCCCTGGCGTCGTAGCGCGATGTGCGAACCACTCCGCCACGGGGGCCGGCTAATTTCAATTCATGATGTTCACACTATGTGGAAAACAAACTAAGTGAAAATGTTGATGGAGAAATTCACCAAGCATTAATTTTCCGTTATGTGTACAATACAATAATGTCTGTTGGAATACCATAAAATATATCACTGAAATGCGTTAGTGCATAAATGCGGTGTTTTCTCTTTCTTTCTTTTCTTTTACGTTCCCGTTCCGTGCGTGTCCTGTATGGATATGCGAGATACGAAATCAGTAACGGGATGGAGAAAAAAAAATCTCAGTAGAGACAAATAGAGAGTTCTAAATAATCTTTTGAGGCTCGAATCATCATGTGAGGCTCGTCGTAGCCTTTTATGATGTATATTTTGAGGGCACAGAGTTGGCAACACTGTGGGTTTTTACTGTAGCCTTTTATGAGGGGGGTCTATTGCCCTCTGTTTACATCTGGCAACACTACCGTAGATTTTTTGACAGTGTTGTTAACCTACTGGGTTTTTTTTTTCACTGTAAATTTTCATCAAAGGGTCTGAGGGGTCCATGTATTTTTTATGTCTGGCAATACTGTTGGGGGCCTAGTGTTGGCAACACTGTGGGTTTTTACTGTAGCCTTTTATGAGGGGGTCTATTGCCCTCTGTTTACATCTGGCAACACTACCGTAGATTTTTTGACAGTGTTGTTAACCTACTGGGTTTTTTTTCACTGTAAATTTTCATCAAAGGGCCTGAGGGGTCCATGTATTTTTTATGTCTGGCAATACTGTTGGGGGCCTAGTGTTGGCAACACTGTGGGTTTTTACTGTAGCCTTTTATGAGGGGGGCCTATTGTCCCCTTTTTATATTTGGCAACTCTATTGGATGTTTTTTTTTTTTTGAGGCTTGGGTTTTACCAACCTATCCGAAGAAAATTCCACTATATGATCTTTTACTGGCTAAGCTAACCTACAAATAGAAATTGGCAACACCGACGAGTCTTGAATTATCATTTGAGGCTCGTCGGTGTTGCCTACCCACTCTACAAAAATTCTACTATAGGATTTTTCACAGGTTAAGCTAACCTACAAATAGGAGTTGGCAGCACTGACTTATAAACCCACTGGGTTCTCTTGGCATGTTTTTTCATGATGTGTTGCTAGGCTATTGAGCATCTTGGCGTATACAATGTATATATTTTGAGAGGGGGGTTATAGCTTTTTATGCTGTACGAATACTGGAAGCTTGACAGTGACAACCAACAGAGTAGGTAAACCTACATCCAGGAACTGGCAACACTAGTTTCTGACAGTGAATTTGAAATAAAATATTAAACAAAATACATGAGTAAGCACTGTGAGTACAAATAGTACCAGTGTTATGCCCCCAACTCCAACTGGACAACTGGGGAAAATAATTGTACAACAATTTGTACCTAATTGTACAATACTTGTACCTAATTGTACAACATATACACAGACATAAAAGAGAGAGCCTTCCCGTAACTTACTTCATGTACAATTTATATGATTTTACAACTGTGAAAAGAAAGCATATGTGTTCTGTATGCACACATTTATTCTTATTTTTAGAAGTTGAATGAAAGCACATGTTTTTACGCTCTCGTAATACTAACCTTGCTCCACTGATTTTAAATTGCTTCCATCCGCTTTTTTTTTTCTGTGTTATTTCCGCATGCACGCAACATTCGCTTTCAATAGACAGAAGGAATGTTAGTATAGCAGGCTCCGAGTTTACAATTTATTAAATTAAACAATAATTTATGTAAGAATATACTTGTACTTACCGAACACAAAATAATAAAAAGCACATGTGAATATTTGCGTGTGTTCATGTTATATGACGACTGAGTAAAAAAATAATATTGACTCCCCGAAAAATAAAAGTTCCTAGTTCGACATCAGATGCATGCAAATTTTATGTTTTGCTCTCCAAAATCTTGATTTTTATGTTTGTGCTATTTGTCATACAGCAGAGGAGGAGGAGAAAAAGGGGGGAGAGGAGAAGAGGGGAGAGGGAGGGGAGGGGGTACTATTAGCGCCATCTATTAGCAAACAATAGAAATAAAAAGTAGGGTCAAACTTTTTCAACACCCAAACATTTTAAACGTCCTTGCGTAGTAATACGATCTAGCTGAAGACGTTTAAAAGAGTACTCTTAGTCGACGAAGCTAATTGCTAGGGCCCTTATATTACTAAAATATTCTTTAATTTGCATATTTCTCATACCGCCATATGTTGTTCTATTTGACTTCTTCCAAAAAAATGCTAATTAGCGAGAGTTAATTAAGCAAGGCAAGTAAAAGAAGCAAAATAGAACAACATATGGCGGCGTGAGAATATGTAAAAAATTCGATTCAGAGGTGAATCGAATTAAAGTTGGGGGATATTTTGCATTTTTTCCCTATAATGTACAAAACATTTACCGTACATAATCTTTTCCATTTACAACAGTATAAAATAAGAGGAATGTGTGACAATATCCATATTAATTAGGAAAGTATGTTGTATGCTAGGTTAGCTAATTGTGTCTTCTACAGCTTCACTGTATAGAGGGAAGATAGAAAAAGAGAGCTCTACGGAAACTGACGCTCTTAACAATATTGTACGTCCGTGAAAATTATATATAAATAAGACTTAAGCGTATTATCTGCTTTCATGTCAGATTTTACCAACCTGTGAGCTGTAGTGTTTAGGTGACAAGCGACCTGCTCAAATATGATACTGTTGATAATATTGTACGCCCGTGAAAATTATATATAAATAAGACTTAAGCGTATTATCTGCTTTCATGTCAGATTTTACCAACCTGTGAGCTGTAGTGTTTAGGTGACAAGCGACCTGCTCAAATATGATACTGTTGACAATATTGTACGTTCGTGAAAATTATATATAAATAAGACTTAAGCGTATTATCTGCTTTCATGTCAGATTTTACCAACCTGTGAGCTGTAGTGTTTAGGTGACAAGCGACCTGCTCAAATATGATACTGTTGATAATATTGTACGTTCGTGAAAATTATATATAAATAAGACTTAAGCGTATTATCTGCTTTCATGTCAGATTTTACCAACCTGTGAGCTGTAGTGTTTAGGTGACAAGTTATTACGTAATATAATGATGTCATATCAGTTGTGTTGTTTTCTGATTGGCTTAGTGTCTCGAGTAAAAAACAGAGATTTTGATTGGCTAATAATTTATACGTGGTGTTTTCTGATTGGTTTAAGTAAGCAAGATTTCTATTGGCTGTCTAAATCTCACCTTTACTAAATTAACAAAGGAACCCACATAACGGGGGGATAGAACCTGAACGGGCTCCACCAAAGTATAGGAGACTAGAAGCATATAATTTGGCGGAAAAACCCAAGTAAGGCCATAGAGAATATTTCAAAAATAGATTTTTTTTTAAAAAAAAATTAACAATTATATTTTGCATTGCACAGTATTAGGTATTAAATAACATACCCCCAAAAAATCTCTGCATTATGCGTTCTGTAAAAAATTGCCCTACGTGCCAAATTGCTGTGTCAAGTAAAAATTTTCAAAGACACTGTCGTATTTGTGTGCCGGGAAAGCGAATATGTGCGACCAAACTGTGCTCTAAGTGTGGAATAAATATTACTATTGCCAACTTCAAGCGACACCAGCTTACTTGCAAGAGCACTGGAACATCTCTACCGCAACCTTCCAAGCGAAAGGTAGAAGTAACCTCCCTCGATGCATCGCCACCTGCCAAACGCGTCAAGCTGGCGAAAAAAGCAGACCGGTTTGAGTTTGAGCATTTATTAGAAGACTTTGACATAACATCAGACAGCTTCTGCGATGTGCGTAGTTTTCTGGAGAGCGAGCGAGCTAAGATAATATCCATCCTCAACGATGCATTGGCCACACACTCCACTAAATTCTATGCTGTGCTATGCTGCAAGTATAAGAAACCGTCTGATGAAATATATAAATTCTTCCATGCCACAAAAGCAAAAACACTGCATCAGGCAGATGTCACTGACCTCGACAGCATCTACGACAAGTTTGTCGAGGAGCTTGTGGCAAAGCACGAGGAGCATCAGGCTGAAGGCTCGGGCGGTTCGCTGTGTGGCGACCCCCACGAACTTCGTCTGAAACTTAGCAAGTCCCTGCCACTGGCAGGGTCTAGCTATATTGCCCTGCCACCCGAGGTTGAAGCAAGGAAAGCTGTTCTCAATATTCAGAACAAAGACACCAAATGCTTCCTCTGGTCGGTGCTGGCAGCATTGCACCCTATACCTTGGGAAAACAGTCCACGCTATGTTTCACACTACAAGCAGTATGAGTCGGAACTGGAGGATGCAATGGCCGGGATTGCCTACCCTGTAGAAGTCTCGCATATTCACAAGTTTGAGGTTCGTGCTCGTGACTTGTTGGGCCTGCAATTAGCCATCAATGTTTACGGTCTCACCGAGAACAAACATGAGGTCCACCCCATCCGGGTGAGCAACGTGAGCAACAACAACGAGGTACGAGAAATCAACCTCCTGCTCATCAAGGACGAAACCCATCACCATTACACCCTTATTCGCTCTCTTTCCAGACTTGTTTCAAATCAGAAAAATAGACATAATGGTCACATCGTGGTGTGTCGCAGGTGCCTGTCCACTTTCGACAACGAAAACCATTATAAATTCAAACACTCTCGAGGACCCAACATTGCTGCTGAGAAGCTAGCTCGCCACATGCTCTACTGTGGTACCAACAAGCCTGCACGAACTATCCTGCCCGAACCTGGTGCAGTAGAGTGCTTTCGCATGCACAGTGCTATGGTGAAGCATCCTGCCTATATTGTAGCAGACTTCGAGGCCTTTCTTCAACCTCTGTCTAACTGCGAGCCCAACCCCGAAACATCCTCTACCATTCCTTTCCAAATCCACGAGGCCTCGAGTTACTCCTATGTTGTGGTGTGGCGAGACCAACATATTGCCTCCGAGCCCTATATGTATCGCGGTCCCGACCCGGTCAAACACTTCCTGGAGAGAATGCAACAGGAAGCCATCAAGATAGGGAAGGTGCTGTTGGCCCCCAAGCCCATGCTGCCTCTGTCTCCCAAAAACAAGCATCAGCACGAAATAGCTCTAAATTGTCCTGTTTGCAACTCGGTCTTCACTGACGATAACAAAAAGGTCCACCACCATGACCATTATGGGACCGGAAGCTACATTGGCCCGTGGTGCAACAGATGTAACTTGAGAGCCAGGGACCCGCGCTTCATACCGGTCTTTTTTCACAATGGCTCGGGATATGATTTCCATCACTTGGTCACACATCTAGGGTACGACAATGCGAGAATCAATGTCCTGGCACAGAACGAGGAGCGTTATATTAGCATCAGCAAGTGGGTGCCGAACCCCGACTCAAGCAGCAGCATCGAGCTTCGGTTCCTCGACTCTCTGAGGTTCCTCCAGGCAAGCCTCGATGCTCTTGCTGGGAAGCTCAGAGACGACCAACTAGCCATTACCACATCAAGTTTCCCGAACTTAGATGTCGCACTCATCAGACGTAAAGGGGTCTACCCCTACGAATACGTCACCGACCCTTCCAAGTTCGAAGAAGAGTTGCTGCCTCCCCAGGATAAGTTCTACAGCCAGCTGAGAGGTTCAGGTATTACCGACGAGGAGTACAAGCATGCTCAGTCTATGTGGGTCAAGTTGGGTTGCCGAACTTTTGGTGATTACCACGATGCATACCTGAAGCTTGATGTGACGCTTCTTGCCGATGTGTTCCAGGCGTTTCGGGCGACTGCGATAAAAATTTACAACCTGGACCCTGTATATTTTTACAGCCTTCCTGGACTGGCATGGTCGGCCATGCTCCTGCTGACTAAAATTAAACTTTCACTTATCTCCGATACTGATATCATGCTTTTCATCGAGAGAGCTATCCGGGGCGGCATGGTCCAAGTGTCGCAACGCTTCGCACACGCCAACAATCACCACATGGCCACTGGTTACGACCCCTCCCAACCATCAAGCTACATCATGTACACTGACGTGAATAATCTTTACGGGCACTCCATGATGCAGCCACTCCCAACAGGACAGTTTGAGTGGGTTGATCCTTTATACCACGAAATCGAAAAAGAGTGCGACGAGTTTGGGTTTTTTGCCGAGGTGGACCTTGACTTCCCCGAGAAGCTGCAGGATACATTCTGTGACCTTTCGCCTGCTCCGGAATTCAAGTGTCCACCTGGCTCGGATCAACCGAAGCTCGTCATGGACTTGGAGCCCAAAAAGCGTTATGTGCTACACTACCGGAACCTCCAGTGGTTAATGCAGCAAGGGGTCTCGGTCAAAGCAGTTTACCACGTGCTCTTGTTCAGGCAGTCTCCATGGTTGAAGCCGTACATCGAACTGAACACCAAACATCGCACTGATGCCACTTCGGAACTTGATCGCGATTTTTTCAAATTAATGAACAATGCGGTATTTGGGAAGACCATGGAGAATGTGCGAAATCGCGTTGATGTGAGGTTGGTGACGAAGAAAACACAGTGTCGTCGACTTGTTGCAAGCCCGCTGTTCAGGTCTCGAACAATTTACAACGAACAGATGTCTCTGATTCACATGAACCGGGGCGGGGTGCTACTCAACAAGCCCATCTATGTGGGAGCTGCAGTTTTGGATCTGAGCAAGTTGTGCATGTTCGAGACATATTACGGCATACTACGTGCACACTACAACCACAATATCTCGCTCCTCTACACAGACACAGACAGCTTGGTGTACCATGTTCGCACGGCCGATGCGTATGGTGATATAGCCAAAGTTCCAGCTCTTGTCAAGCTCTTCGACACATCGGGCTATCCCCAGCTAAACCGGTATGGAATTCTGCCCCGGAACAAAAAAAATACCCGGCAAACTCAAGGACGAGAAAGACGGGGATGTGATTGTGGAGTTTGCTGGACTTCGTGCCAAAGCCTATGCGATCCGGGCTGAGGGTTCTGTAACAAAAAAGGCAAAGGGTGTAAGCAGGCAAGTGGTTCGGGAGCACCTCAAGTTTGAGGATTACCTCGAGTGCCTCAGAACAAAATCGCCCATTCTACAAAAAGAGCATCGTATCCAAAGCGTCGATCATGTGCTTACAACTAATATTGTCAGGAAAGTTGCTCTGGATGCACACGACGACAAGAGGTGTATTCTTGAATGTGGGGTCCATACACTTCCGTGGGGCCACTATCGCCTCCAAACTAGTAAGGCCTGCCCAGAGTGCAACAAAAAGTAATAGGCAATGCGAAAAAAAAACAATTTTAATTTACTTCCACTTCCTCGATTACATGCATGCATGGCACAGCAAAATTAAACTTCTGGAAACTGCTAATTGCAATTTGTACTTATATATATAAAATTCCACATTTCTTATTGTGTGCTATTTTTTTTTATTTATTTAAAACTGTTCAGTCACTCTTTCATTCTTGACGTCATACACAAATGTTTTCTCTGCAATAAGAATGACACTGCACAGAGTATCTGCAGGCAAGGCATCGTGGAACTCGCATACAATCTTGATGTTGGTACGATCGTTGACCACCACTTGCTTTCTTTTCGTGGTGTTGATGACGGTCATGGGTCTCCGTGCTTTGAATTCGCTGGGCGCGTAGTACATGTCCACGCTTCCTTCGGTCACGCGTTTGTAAGCCGTGTAAGCTTCGTAAAGTTTGAGGTAATCGTCTTTGGTCATGTCGAGGTTGTAATTCTCGCGCGGGAACACTTCGTTCCTACCGTTCTTCAGATAAACGTTCTTGATCTTGCAGTCGTTGAACTTGCTGGAATCTTTTTCCTGATCGTTATCGCGTCCGGTCTGAAAAAGCACTACGACGAAATCTGGCATGTCGAACTGTATGTTGTTGAACTGTGTCGTCACGTCGAATTCCATGTGACTTCCCGACGCCATCTTCTGCACGCACTGGTAACCGTGAAAGTGAATCGGCACCTGCGGACTTTTCAAGATCTCCGCTTTGTACTTGAGGGCGTAGTTCGTTTCGTATTCCACCACCGGCATTCTCAATTCCATGCTCCGGATGACGCATTTCGCTGCTTCGGGTAAAGTGTTGGCTATCGGCGTGGTGCCGTCCGGACCCAAAGTAGCGTATCGCATTAGTGCGTCGTTGTCGTTGGCCGCTCTTCGAAACGTGATCCTCAGTCCTCCCTTCCACATGATCTCCTTGTAGTCCGAGAAGAAACCAGGCAGCAGACGCATGGGAAAAAGCACCGTGTGACTTCTCGTCGATATTTTGGTCCCGGCTTCGAATCCCCCGGCCTGGTAGTACGCTGCGTCCGTTTTGGATAATTTCAACGTTCCCACTGCCGTCGACGTGATGCCTGGATAATCTATTCTGTCGATGACGGTGTTGTGTTTCCTCACCTCCACCTGCGAGAACAGGTGAGGCACGAAGTTGTCCACGAGTATCAAGTTTGCTGCTGCAGGAAACGCGTCTCCGCTTTCCTTCTTCACCACGTCGAATTGAAGGTAGAGGTCCGCTCTGTGAGGATGAATGAACCCGTCGCCTACGTCCACGTCGTATTCGATCTCCCTGTTCGCTTCGTTCAGATTGGCGAACGTGCGACGGTTGGGAGGGAAAGACTGCAATTCGTAACTTTCGATTTGCTCCATTTTACATGTATGGTTATTTATTATACGTTGATCTCCACGATGGCCGTCGTAGTGGCACCTGCGAAATCCACCACGTCTCCTTTCTCGTTCGTCACCACCAACTCTATGTCGTCTATGCGGTTGCGACATACTGGAAAATAGATCGGCGAAGAGGGCGTGTAGATGATCGGTTCCATGAACTCGGAACTTGGTTTGAAAGTGGCTATGATTCCCGTCTGCTTGTGACTTCCTAATAATCCGTCCGAAGATTTCGTGATCATGCCTTCCGCCACGTTGCAGTGTACGTTCAGAGTCTCTATGGCCAAGAATTTAGGAATGTTGGTTGCTACGTGCTTGATGCCAGCTTCGAGTTTTGGGTGGTTGTTCTCGAAACCTAAAAGTTCTCCCATGGTGCCCAGGTCCACGGTCTCCGTCGCGGATAGGATTTCCACTCTGTGCGTGACCGAATTTTGAGAAAGGTATGTGCCTTTGGGTAATTGAGCTTGCAAAGTGGAAAGATTGTATTGTCCTGGCGTGACGACGATGTGTTCGCTTCCAACGCTAATTTTGTTGATGTGCTGCGTGACGTTAGGTATGAGGTACATGCTGTAGAATGCACGCAGAGCCACGGATTTAGGATAGACGATGTCGTCGTGCAGCGTGAGTTTCAAGATTGAAGATTCGCTCGTGAGATGGAACACGCCCATCCTAGTGATGCTGTTTGAGGTTCCACAATGCTTTCTGGAAATCCTCGATCGTAGGGTTATTTATTTTAGAGAGAAACGCGAGCACGGAGAGGCAGAGATGACCGCAGTTCACGTCTCCGAAATTTTGAATGCGTTCGTCGTTGTAGTATATAGAGGTTTTGTTCGTTTTCAGATAATGAATTAAATTTGTAGGTGGAACACCTCCGAAAGAATCGAAAACGAATGCTTTATCATCATTTTTGTGGTAAAATATCCAATGCGTGCCTGGATTTTCTTGACCGTCCAAGTTGACTACTCCGCATTCTCTTCTTTTAACGTTTGAAGGTAACGAGTCGGACATGAAAACTCCTCTGAAGTGTTTGATTTGTAACGGTCCGATCAGAGATTCAATGTCTCGGTTGGTGAGTGCTGTTGTTTCTTTTTTTTAAACTTCTTCATCACGCCCTTCCCCCCTTTCTTCTCCATGGCCAGGTTGTGACGTTTCTGTTCTTCCAATTCCGCCTTGTTCTTCTTCGAGTCGATGACGGTTTTCGCGATGGCGGCACTTCCGCCAGCCAAACTTCCAACAGCCCCCAAAGCTGCCAGGATGGCGGGGATGCTGAATATGAAACCTCCGATCTTTTGCTGTTTCCGCGAACGCTGCAATCTTTTCAATTGAGGTGTGCTGAGCAGCAATTTCATTCCGTGTCCTTTCGACAAGCAAGAACGTTTCTTCTCACGTTGTTTCTTGGTGAGTAACCCATCGAGAGCACCTAGATTTTTTAGATTGGAATATGGTATCTGGTACACGACACCCTTGGGCTTCATGTTGATGCTCTATGTGTTATTTTCACGGTATGTTATTTATATATATATTCTGAGATTTTTTCTTGTGTAGTTTTTTTTACGGTATGTTATTTATATATAAATGTTCTGAGATTTTTTTTTCACGGCCTCGCAGTCGTTACACAAATTCTATTACGTGCTTCGTTTTTTTGCCAAGAAGTTCCTTTGTCCCCTTGTACACGATTCGAGTTTTGTTCTCGATTAAAATAGATAGCTTCTCGTCGGATAACATGTTAGCGTATCGATCTGGTAAAAATAGACTGTATTGTGCGTTGAGCAACAGGCGTACCTTGGGACCATACTGGGTAGAAACGATTGAACCGGAAGTTATCGTGTAAGGTTTGTCGACTTCCAATTCCTGAATTTTTACATACTCGACTGACAAATTTAGCATTTGTTTTAATGCTTGGAGATCACTCATTTTTTCAGTCGTCATATCGAAGAGAAAAATTTCAGTGTTAGAGAGAAATTTAATTTTTTTTTCACGATGTGTGTTATTTATATATACCGAAGATTATTTTTTTTTCACGATGTGTGTTATTTATATATCAAGTTTTTTTTGACACGTATATATATTATTATTTTTTTAACAGAGGAAGAAAGTCCGTGCTTCGGAAAACGCGATGATGTGCGTAATGATATCTTCCGTCTCCTGCTTAGACTTGCGCCAATCTACTATGTACCGTCTTCTTCCCTGCCTTGCCTCGTGCAATTCATCTAACCTATCGTTTAATTTTTCCCCTGCAGCCGAAAGCAGAATGTTGAGATCACCCCACCTCAGGCCACTGATCTCCCGAAGATGGTCCTTGAGAACCATTTCACAAGGGATGCGAAATTCCGGTGTTGTTCTTGCTATGATTACAAGTTTCCCTACATCCTCACAATCTCCGTTTACTGCGTGTTTAAATATTTTACATAGTAGCTCGGGCGGCAAATCAGTTATACGAGACATGTTGATATTATTATTATTTTTTACTCTATGTTATTTATATACCCCACCCCAATTTTTGTTTCGTGTTCATGGCGATGGTGGTACCCAGTGCGGCGACCCGTTCACCCAGCGATGCGTCTCTGCTCACGAACCTTTCGAAAGCTGCATGTTCCAATTTTTTGTCTGCTTCGTGACGTGCGTCCAGATCCGTCTGCGTGGTGTTGTAGGCGATGTCATGATCTTTGCATGCCGCGTCCAACGGATTCACACCCTTGTCTCCTCTCTCCAATCTTTTCTCGAGTTTGGTACCCGGTCCGCAGTACTGGTAGCCAGGTAGATGCATCTCGAAAGGTAACTTGTTGATGATGTCGTTCACGAGTCCCTTTCCTTCGGCCACGTTCCAAAATTTCGGAGGCAGCGTGTTGATGATTTTGATCAGGTAACCTATGCCCTTGTCGTCGTTCACGATGAAGTTGGAAAGTTTCGTGCTGATCATGTCCACGATGCCAACCTTCTCGTTGTAGAAATTACGGTTGCCTGCATTCTCTTCGCCGGCTATCACCAACAATCGGTCCACGAGTTTCCTAACGTCGTCCACCCAAACGAATTCTTTGGGTAACGTGTTGTAGCGTTTGACGCCGCTGCCTCTTTTGACCTGGTTCCAAATCGGTTTGATGAGATTCCTGTACTTCTCGCCGCTGCTCAATTTCACCCTATTCTGCGAGGCGTCGTTGTTCTGGTACAAGGCATCCGTCATGATCAGAATTTCCTTGTAACTTTGGTAATCTTCGTCGGTGTAATCTTTCGGCTGCTTTTTGGCGACGAGTTCCCACAGTCCCACCGTACCCGGATACCTGTTCCAACTATCCTTGTCGCCTAAATTGACTTTAATGTCGTTGCCTTCGAAGGTCACCTTCGATTTCCCAATCTTCCACACCACACCGCCGCCTTCGCTGGTTTCCATGCTGGGATACAATCCGAACACTTCAACCTTGTCGAATTTCCCCGTGCTCAGGTAGTCTCGTGCCAAAGGTCCCAACTCGATTTTATCCGAAGACGTGCTGCCTATGGCTCGACGTCGTGCCGGTGCATCCTTCAGTTCGAACGGCGTCGAAGGAATGCTCGAAATAGGCGTGGGTACGGCGTAACTTTTAGCTGCGAGCGGTACGAGTTCGTTGATCAAATTTTTATTTTGTTCCGTGACACTTTTAATTTCTTTACCTAGACCGCTGATGGCATCGATCACGGGTTGATCCTGACGTTTCTTCTCTTCGTAGAATCCGCGATTCTCGGATTTCCAACCTTTGAAGCGTTTCGCGAGGTAATCGCGAAGCTTGAGATTTTCGTCTTCGATTTTTCGTTTCGTCATGACGTTATTTATACACGTCGTTTCTCACAACGTTGCAACGTTTAGAAAGTCGTTGATTTTGTTTCTGTATTTTCCGTCGTTGGGTTTCCTCGTCATGTCGATCGTCGCGAATCCGAAATCGTCACCGTTCCAGCAAGTAGAGCAGCAGCGTTCCGAAAATTGATTGTAGTTCATGTCTCCGCCTACGTAGTCATCGTACGCGTGCTTGAGGTTGGTGTGATCTTGACGAAACAAACATATGAAATTAGCGTTGTCGCGTACTAACTGTTTTGGAATTTTGGAAAACGTTTGAGCTAGGTAAAAGCAATCCATTCCTTTGTGACGACCTTGCGTGAAAAAGTTGCGAATTTCATTTTGATTTTCCAGGATGGCGTCGTCGAACACGACGACTGAATTTTCACGACAATCGTCGAGTGGTTTTATTTCCGAGGCGAACGTTGCAATATCCAGACCATCGTACAGTTTCATCAGTTGCTGGTATTTGGATTGCTCCAAACTTTTCGAGAACACGTACAGGTGCCTGTTCTTCCAATCTAACCAATTCGGTGCGAGGAGAAAATTGTCCACGAGCAGTGTCGTTTTCCCACACCCCGAAGGACCTACGATCAGACAGCGGATGCTGTCGGGAAGCAACTTGCCGTTCTTTTTTTTCTTGTTTGACTTTCCGGATTTGGTAGACGCTTCACCACGTTCCACGTACTCACAAGATCACTTCGTTCGCGTCGATCCAACTCTTTTCCGGAAGTCCCAGCCATTTGACAAACAGTTTGTCACCTTTCCTACGCAATACTTTCTCGATGAGGTACGTGTCGGGGTGTTTTGTTTTAGAGAGTTCCTCTTCGTAAAATCTTCCTTTCAAAATCTCGCCGCTACTATCTTTTATTATATACGTGTGTCGGTTTCCGGGTAGAACTCGAACCACCGTAAAGAGTTCCGTGCTCCAATTTTTTGTGAATCCCTTCTCGAAGGTGCGTTTGAATTTGCTGATCCTCACCTGGTCTCCAATTTTGTATTTAGCTTTTTTTGTCGTGGGTGTGTACTTTGGACAGTAAACTGTAGAAATTATACGCTGCTCGTCGGACTTGGTAACGTCGGCTGGCTTCATGCCTATTGTTCTGTGTACCGTATCATTATAGGTGTCGACGAGTTCCGGCAGGATGTCGACCCATTTGTAATTTCCCCGAAGCGTGAATCGTTTCCACATGTGTGTTTTCAAGGTTCGATTGAATCTTTCCACGATGCTGGCTTTGATGTGACTGAAGGTCGAATAATGTTGAATCTTGTGTTTTTGAATAAACTTTTGGAATACGGTGTTGTAAAATTCTTTACCGTTGTCCGTTTGCAGAAACCGTGGTTGTCTGCCGCCGCTTTCGCGAAAAATTAATTTGAATGCTTCCGTGACGCATGTTCCCGTTTTCGCCTTCAAAGGTAGAGCCCATGCGAATTTCGAAAATGTGTCTATGACGGTGAGGAGGTACTTGTTGCCCTTGTTCAATTTATGTACGTTTTTCAAATTGCCGCTACTCATCTCCACGAGGTCGCTTTGCCAGAGGTCGTCGATGCCCTTGGTTACCACAGCCAAACGTTCGTAGTTACGGCGTGCAGGTTTATGCAATTCTTCGACGATGGCTTGCCTAGACATTTTTTTAGAGATTACGTTTCAAGAGAAGCACAAGCGTGATGGGATTCAAAGAGGGTGGCACTTCGCTCGTGTTTTGAATGATCAGCTTATCGCCGGCACTCACGTCGAAATCGGTAAGATCTTCGTCTTCGTGTATTTCATATATGTTCAGCGTTTCGTTCCAACGTGCCAGAGGAATGTTTCCTGCTTTCTGGACACCACGATTCGATATCAAAGTCATGGTAGGAACGCTAGCTTTTCTGCCGTGAGACCAGTACGAAAATTCGTTTATCTGAATCGTGCCATCGAGGAGAAACTTGTAGTACGGATGATAAGGATGCAACATGTACAGTTTGTTACCTTCGACGAACGTGGAGATTCTCTGTTGATTGGGAACGCTGTTGATTTCGATGGCTTGCAAGGTGAACAATTTGGCGAATTTAGTGTCGACGCCGAGCAGATTACTGTGAACTTGTCCGAGTTTATTTTCGATGGGCAGCAAATGCTCGATTATGGCATCCGTTACGGCAGAAAACGACGGTTTGATTTTCACTTCCACGTTCAACTGCTTGTAGTTTTCGTTGAGTTCTTGCAACTTGGCACCGAAAGAGGCCAGCGTCGATTCCTGCGTGGATTCCAGCACTCCAACTTGATCTCTGATGTTGACGACAATGTTCTGAAGGTTCTCGACTTGATTCAATTTCGAGCTCTTCTCGGTAAGATCGTTCACGATCCTTCGCATCTCTGTAAACTGCGTGTGAAGGTCGGCGACGCTCTGCGAAGTGGGCAGCGTCGACACCAGCGAACTAATTTCGTCTCGAATCTGTTCCACGTTCGCCGTTTCCGTTTCTAGTCGTTTCAGCATTCGAGATATGTTTCTTTTCAAAGCGTGCAATTCTTTGGAGGTGGGGAGATTGGCCACCCTACTCTCGAGATCGCTCAATGAACTTTTGATGTCGTTCGAATCGGATAGTGCCGTCACCGCCGTTTTCAATTTTTCCAAATCTTCGCTCGAAGGCACGCTCGTCCGTAACGATTCCAAGTCACCCTGTATGTTGTCGAGTACGTGATGAAAATGAGCGAGATTCGTTTCGACGTTTAAATTTTCTAAATATTCGATCTTCTGCTGAACCGTGCTTAACGTGTCTTGAATGCTCGTCAACGCTCTTGCTTCAGCGTGAATATTTTTAATTTCTTCGTTGATCAATTCCAAGGACGCCTGAAGCGTGGCGATGGTGGTTTGAATGTGTTCGAAATCTTGATAGGCCTCCAATTGAATTTTTATGTTCGCGACGCTTTTACCGATGACCTGCAGTTCGTCCGACGATGGTAGGTTCGTCATTGTATCTTCCAAAGTCTGCAACTTGGATTTAATTTCTTCCAACGTGCTGGTGAATTCTTCTTGTAATTTGGAAACAACGACATGTAAGCGTTCTGCGTCTATATCGTTCACGACGGTTTGAAGTTCAGAGAAATTCTTTTCTATTGCGGAAGTTCGTTCTTCGATTTCGAGTTTCAATTTTTCCAAATCTTCATTTTTCGATTGAAATTGCTGTAATTTGGCCAAATCATTTTGAAGCGAATCCACGCTCAACTGTATATTTTGAACGTTGTCGTAAGAAGGTACGTCGACATAATTTTTTATCAGCGTCTTCAGTTCGGAATCGATTTTCAGAATGGGGTCGAGACATTGCGTTTGGAGCGTAGCGATTTCCGACTCTAAACTTTTGTTTAAGGTCTCCTGCAAAGCAATCAAATCGGTCCTCAACTTCTTAACTCGAATGTTCAACATGAGAATCTCTTCTGCGTGGTCTACACGCTTGGTGTTGCCGAAAATGTCGTTAGGCATTTTTGGTTAACGGTTATTTATAATAGGATAGACGATTCGTAATTCTACAAAGAGAGGAATGAGTTTGTCGTAATCTCCGAGAAGTTCCATGTAAAGATAATCTCCTGCAGAAACATCGTACGTAATGTTAGAAAGCATCTTGTAGTGCTTGATTCGAAAAATATTCTTGCCGGTAGAAATTTTGATTTCGCCTGCGTTTTCCGGATTCACGGTGATTTGAAGTTTCCCGTCGATCGGAATTTCGTAGAAATATAAATTGTTATTAAAAACATAAAACATCTTGCCCACATCGTCATTCAGTTTCGTCCAAATGCTGTTGAGATGAACAATCAGTAAACCATTGAGTTTAGATAACACGGAAGGTAAGAGGTTATTGAAATTTGGCGGTGCAGTCTCCATGTTGATCTGTTTGCGGAAGCCAAAAAGATTCATTGTCCTTGTTAGTTATTTAAGAATACGGTCAAAGTTTTTTTTGTAATGACAGGCAAAGTTTTTTTTTGTTTGCTTGCGTCACAATACAGGCACGCGCGCGCGCGTGTGTGTGTGCGACACATTGTTCCCGAAAAATTTTTACAAAGGTCACGATATATAAACATTTGGTCCCACAGTTGGAAAATTACGATAAGATGCATTCATCCTTCAAGGATGAGAGAGTGCATTCGTCACAATACACGCGCGCGCGTGTAAAAATTATACACCGTGAAAAGCTACGACGAGTTGGAAACACTGCTGGTAGGGTTAACATACACCATAAAAGGCTACGCCTCGCCCCGAGTTGGCAACACTGCTTGTGAGGTTAACATACACCGTGAAAGGCTTCAAAATATCATATAGTGGAATTTTTGTAGAGTGGGTTGGCAACACCGACGAGCATCAAATGATGATTTCGAGCCTCAAATAATAATTTCGAGCATCAAATGATGATTCGAGCCTCAAATGATAATTCAAGACTCGTCGGTGTTGCCAATTTCTATTTGTAGGTTAGCTTAGCCAGTAAAAGATCATATAGTGGAATTTTCTTCGGATGGGTTGGTAAAACCCAAGCCTCAAAAAAAAAAAAAACATCCAATAGAGTTGCCAAATATAAGAAGGGGACAATAGGCCCCCCTCATAAAAGGCTACAGTAAAAACCCACAGTGTTGCCAACACTAGGCCCCCAACAGTATTGCCAGACATAAAAAATACATGGACCCCTCAGACCCTTTGATGAAAATTTACAGTGAAAAAAAACCCAGTAGGTTAACAACACTGTCAAAAAATCTACGGTAGTGTTGCCAGATGTAAACAGAGGGCAATAGACCCCCCTCATAAAAGGCTACAGTAAAAACCCACAGTGTTGCCAACACTAGGCCCCCAACAGTATTGCCAGACATAAAAAATACATGGACCCCTCAGACCCTTTGATGAAAATTTACAGTGAAAAAAAAAACCCAGTAGGTTAACAACACTGTCAAAAAATCTACGGTAGTGTTGCCAGATGTAAACAGAGGGCAATAGACCCCCCTCATAAAAGGCTACAGTAAAAACCCACAGTGTTGCCAACTCTGTGCCCTTAAAATATACATCATAAAAGGCTACGACGAGCCTCACATGATGATTCGAGCCTCAAAAGATTATTTAGAACTCTCTATTTGTCTCTACTAATCTCGACCCGATCCCGAATTCGGGTAATGATTTCCCTACTTTTCGGAATCCAGAACAAATAAGAAATTCCAAATCATCGTGCCTTAATGCTCGATGATTTCTGCACTATAGTCCTGTCTTATAATCAAGGGTCCTGGGTTCGATACCCAGTAAAGACACATGTAGTAATCTGGATCGCACTTTAAACTGTAGGTCCAGTTTCGATTAGCCTTTCTGTGATAAAGTGGACAAACTCAACAGCAATATTGAATATATTGCAACACATATTAAGTGAAAATAGCTAGGAATCATTTTATGGGGGTAAAAACTAGAAAAAACAATGAACAAAAGACAAAACGACTTACAAAACATTTTCGTTTATCTTCTAAATAAAAATTGCAACGTGCTAACTCAATTTCCATCGACATCGCTCAAGTATTTATAGAGATACAAACACTTTTGTGATCGAATGGCGGCCATCTTTGATGACGATGTCATGGCGGGAAAATGTACTGGTAGAGGTCAGTGTCAGGAACTTTTGAACATTTTCTTCCTGTCCCGATTCCGTCTTTCACAAGCCTCAGTGCCCTGTATTGGGGAAGGAGAAGTATGGCAACATTACGCAGTGGCAACTCTCTCTCTCTCTCTCTCTCTCTCACACACACACACACACACATACCCTCTGTCTCTGGCTCGCCTCGGAAATCAAAGTCGGGTTCAGCGCGACACGCCAGACATTTTCTTTCGGATATTTACACATGTCGCCGAAAGTCAACTTTGACCTTTATCAGTTCTCCCTCTCACATTCCAGCTTCTAATACTCAGGTCCTTATTATTCAAAAGAACCTTTCTCACGAGCGATTCGCAGGATGTTTATAGTTTGTTTACTCCCTGCGCACCTTCCCACGGCAACAAACAAAGAAGTTGTGTGGTCAGTGATACACTTTAAAAGACCCAACGGTCAAAGCTTTTCTTGCCTGAAAATTACGTCCTGCTGTTCTCATTCACTGTAAATGACTTCTTAAAAACTTGGGAATTATCATTTAGCAATGCAATTCATTTACATCTTTATTTTTTTATATACTTTAGTTAGTTCGCATTCTTACTCAGGGGCCTCTCCGATGGCGGAGTGGTTGCGTCGTCGCCTTGTAATCAAGGGGTCCCGGGTTCGATTCCCGGGGGAGGCACATAGTGGATCCGATCCCAATTAGCCTTACTGTGCATAAAGTCGACTTAAAACACTAACACAAGCATTCTTACTCAGCCGACCTCCGTGGAGGAGTGGTTAGCACAGCGCACTATGACGCCAGGGATCCCGGGTTCGAATCCTGGAAGGGGCGTGAGTGTTCTTTGTGAGTATCCCTTCAAGAATGTCTTCATCAATCATCCTCACCGTCGCGATTACCCAAAAGTGGCAGAAAATCGACGCTAAATAACAATAATGAAATCAAAATTGTTACTCTATCTCTCTGGGTTAAGTGCAACGATGAGGATGAAATATGAACAGATGAAATGGATAGGACAAATACACATATCAGGATTCGAACCAAGAATTCCTGGGCTCATAGTGCGAGACGATTTGATCTTATCACTATAATATGATAAATTATAATCTGAGAAATTTTGGTACGTGAGACATAAAATTCATAATCGCAGTGACTATTACCATGCAAGTTTATATTTAATCTACAGGGTGAGGCAAAAGTTAGGTTCGTTTGTTGAATGGCCATCACGGTCGCCAGACCTAACACCTCTGTATTTTAGGCAAGAGCCTGGACCACATCAAAGAAAGAATCACAGGCGGAATCTCCTAGATCACCCCCCTCCACCACCACCACCACCACACTAGAACACGTCTTACGTTACTGGAAACGTAGAATCAAATCATACTGTAAATGTACCCATTACATATCAATCATGTGTATGTTTGTATGCACGTATACTTTTGCCTCACCCTGTATACCAATTAAAGCGCAAAAATATTGTGTGTTAAAGAAAAAATAAAATTTAAAAGATTGAAAATGATTATGGCTTCAGAGATATATCAATTCAAGTTATTAGTGTCTAGATATTTTTCCAGTTTCTCAGTGCTAACGGCTATGATGATAATGAAAGCAATTTGAAACCTGCATGCTTGGAAGTGTCAAGCTAATGTTAATTGTTCCAAGAAATCTCTATTATCTGGTCTTTTACGGAATTTTTGCTTAATGATAATGGGCTCTGGTGCACATCTGTAGAGTACCTTGTTGTAGCTAGCAGGGAGGAGGGGAGAATCGTTGATGTCACCAGGTACCACCCTTTGCATAGTTTGTATTGCAATAAGGGCAACGTGCTACCTTTCCCTCTCCTAATCCCGAGTCCTAAATCATAGCACGGTCGGAGGTTGTAAACACACGGGGGCTTTCTTGGATCCTAAGCGTTTCCAATGGAACATAAAACTCCGGTAAATCATCGTTGCCAACCTTATACTTTTGGTGCTAAACTGTGTAACGTTTCCAAGGAACATACAGAGTATATCAAATGTAGGATTTAATATTTATTTGCGATCCAACATTGATGAAGTAATTCTGATTTATTTGTTATATTGGGTTGACCCTTTCCGAAGACT
Source organism: Lepisma saccharinum (assembly GCF_977018435.1). Classification (NCBI taxonomy): domain Eukaryota; kingdom Metazoa; phylum Arthropoda; class Insecta; order Zygentoma; family Lepismatidae; genus Lepisma; species Lepisma saccharinum. The sequence continues at coordinate 19,596,725 of NC_139230.1, read as the reverse complement.
CCAAATGTCAATCTCTCTTCCACGTAGTAAACTCTGGACTGCATTTTACAGACTAGCGAGGCTCTGGCGTTTGGACACACGGCCAGTATATTTCTCCGTGCGTGATGTGTGCTGCCCTTGTGCGTTCGTGGTTGTCCCTTCATTCATATCATCTTATCACTATTTCGCAATTAGCCAAAAGTGGCAGAAAAGTGAAGTAAAATAAACTAACCCAATCAATCAAAATATTTGATACATGAAAGAGAGATGCACAGATATGTAAGGATGTCACTTTAAAAAAAAAAAAAGAAAAATACGTAACAGTTGAGATCTGTCCAGTGCTAGGAATGGGAGGTGGTGGATGCATGGGAATGCAATTTATAGTGTAGGAGGCATAACTATGTTGCCTTCCCGCCACAACTCCAGACGACAGTGGAGAGTGTGTTCTGCGAAATCAAACCAGGTCAACGAGCCGGCTACCACCGTTTCCAAAGCTTTTCACACCCCTGTTGATAGGGTCAATAGCTTCTACATGATGTGACTGTTTCCCCGGTTGGCACTGTGGCCTTGAAAGACATGGAAGATTTGTTTTTACCCGTGTTTGTTGTTAAAAGTATGGCAGAGCTTGCTTGATTGCCTCTATGGTGAAGCAGACAACACGAGTGCATCGGCAACAGCGCTCAAGTGACGTAGCACTCAGTGGCGGGAAGACCACACTGTTAAGCCTAATGCCGTAATAGGTTTGATTGATTTTTATAGCATGGGTACATCAGTACATAGGCTATTTTTGCCCGTCACGCAACACGGGGATAAGACCCTTAACTAAAACTGAGGGCAGCTCTAACAAGAAAATAAAATGTATCTGTTAGAAAACTTCCATACTCAATTCTTAAAACGAATTCATTACTTAACGAACTAAAACTATACTGTTTCTGAGGACTAAACTCTCCTGTGAAGCGGCACTAAGCGCATAGAGAGACAAAGACAGGACAACATAACCCCACAAAGGACTGTCCTAGCCGTGGGTTTAGACGCCAGAGCCTCGCCGGCCTGCAAGAAGTAACTTGGGTGTACTACTTGGAAGAGAGGTTGACTTTTGGGTGCCTTACCAGAAGGTCGCCCCTTGTACAGTCAACGGCAAAGATAATGGTAAGCAAATTGTCCACCGCAATTTTCATTACATTTTTATTCTACATCCTGCGTTGTTTTAAGGAATGCAACCATGTCGGCTCCAAGCAGGCATTGCTCTCTGCTTATTGACGTCATTATTGCAATTCATTGTCATCACATTGTGTAGTAGTAGTATTGGTGCTACGGACGGTGCGAGAAAGTACGAACCCCTCTCCAGCAGATTTGCTATACTTAAAACTTGCTCAACATGCCTACATGAGCTTTTTGCTCAAGTGTGGAGCTCTTATAATTCAAGATTTTTGTAAAAAATGCCCTCGGGAATTTTTCAGAAAGTACGAGCCTCCCTCAGAAAGTACGAGCCTCCCTCAGAAAGGAAGAGCTCCCCTGAGAAAGGAAGAGCACCCACCTATACACACCTACACCCACCCACACCCACCTACACATATTTACTTCCGGTCTACTTCCGGTTCACTTCCGGTTTACTTCCGGTTTACTTCCGGTCTACTTCCGGTCCACTTCCGGTCTACTTCCGGTCCACTTCCGGTCCACTTCCGGTCCACTTCCGGTCCACTTCCAGTGCGAGAAAGTACGAACCTCTCTCCAGCAGCTTTGACCATACTTAAAACTGCTCAACATGCCCATATGAGTTTTTTTGCTCAAGTATGGAGCTCTTATAATTCAAGATTTTTGTAAAAAATGCCCTCGGGAATTTTTCAGAAAGTACGAACCTCTCTCTAGCAGCTTTGCTATACTTAAAACTTGCTCAACATGTCCATTTGTTTAAGTGTAGCACCTGCCTAACCCAAGAATTTTATAATTCGGAAAATATCAAACCCCCCTCAAGCAGATTTACAAAATTGCATCAGTTTGTCTATATACCTACCTATACATATTTACTTCAGGTTTAAGTTTAATTGGATACTATTCAATTTGCTTATCTAATATTAAAACAACGCAATATGCAGAGCCTACCTCTAGAATTGCTCCGTGTTTGCATGTTTCCCCTCGGTGTGAGTGTGCGCAATTCCCGAGACGGTAGTATTGATTTTTTTCCTCAGCGCCAGTATTTACAGAAATTCCCGAATATTGCATCAGCCAGTTATGTGAGACTGACTGAGGAGAACAGACGTGTTGATACAGTACTTCTCATACTTACAGGTTTAAATTCATATTGAACAATATAAAATCTGATATTTGTTGTAATCCACTCGTATTTAGAGTCAAGCTTATATTTGTCCCAGCCTGTTATACATAACAAGGTCATTGCCATTCTATACATGCATGTTCGTGCAGGCATTTGCGCTGGGTCAGTGTGAATGATTTTCCACTTGTAAGCTATTGGCTTTACAACCTGTCATAAGATTAATATTAATAATATTAATCCATAGAGATTACATTTAAAACCCAGGAAATTTTATATAAATACCAAAGCCAAAAATATTAAGTGTATACACACATATATACATATACACATACAAATCACAGTGCTGAACCCAACAGATATTTTTTATTCAGTATAAAGTTTTGAATTGAAGCCCAGGAAATTGTATATAATAAACAACAGCAAAAATGCCGAATCAAAAATATTGCGACCAATGCAATAAGAATATATCCAGCTCTAATTGGTCCAAGCATAAAAAAATTTGTAATCCAGACAAATACAAAACTCCCACAATAATTTGCCCCAAATGCAATAGAAAATATAACATGGAATATTTCACATATAAACATAAAGATACTTGCTCTGTACAGTCATCAACATTGCCCTCTCAACCATCTACATCTGGTCTGAAAAGAAAGCACGAAGCACCTCTTAATGCCAGAGCAGCAAAACAGCCACGCCATGAACCTATCTGTAGCAGTTTTAACGGTCAATTAACAGATCACCAGTTTGTATCAGAGCCAAGATGTGGCATTGAGAATTTCTTGAACAGTAAAAAACCTGATCTCCAGGCAATTCTAAATGCACAAAATGGCTCTTATAAGCTCTCCCTCAAATTGTTTGTACAATATAAGAAGCCAAACGGCACAAAATTTACACATCCCCACATAACAGAAACTATACCTGTATATTCAAATGCAAATTCAGACACAATAATAGGCAATTTGATAAATCAACTGAACATCAAACACTCTGAATTTGCGGCAAAAGAGTCCGGATGGAGCCTATGCGGTTCATCACACAAGCTCTATGTTAATATTTCTGAATTCAGCCCATTACAAGGATCTACATATCTGCCATTACCAGCCAATATCAAAAACAAAAGAGCCGTGGTCAATATAAAAAATGCCGACCAGAAATGTTTTCTGTGGTGTATATTAGCTGCTTTGTATCCAGTTTTAAGAAATCCTGAGAGAATAACTTATTACAAACAGCATGAACATGATTTTGATGATGTAATGGAGGGTTTAGAATATCCAATGTCAGTTCAGAATATTGATAAATTTGAAAAAAGGGCCAGGCACATCAATGGCAAACAATTATCTATTAATGTATTTATTTGTTCCACTGGCAATTGCCCGATAGCACCTCTCAGAATCAGTACACTTGATGATGAATCTGCAATTCCGATTGATCTGCTCTTAATTGAAGGGGATGGCACATATCATTACACTCTGATACACAGTCTTGAAGCTTTAGTCAGAAAACAACTAGACAAAACTCATAGAATATTCAAGTTGTGCAGAAGATGTTTGACTGTATTTGATGGTAGAAAAATGGTGAAGGGGGTTCCTGAAAAAAATGCAGAAATTGCTAAAAATAAGTTAATTGAGCATCTGAAATACTGTGGGAACCATAAACCTGTTCATATGGTGATGCCCAATCCAAGTGAAAATTGCAAATTCAAAAAGTTTGAAGCCTTGTTGGAACACCCAGCATATATTGTCTGTGATTTCGAATCGAACCTCAAACCTCTTGCATTCTGTAGCCCAGATCCAGAAGAATCATCAATTACACCGTACCAGCAACATGAGCCTTCCAGCTTTTGTTGTGTGGTTATACGGGATGGTGTTGTTATTAAAGAATATTCATACAAGGGACCAAATGCCATCAAAATATTTGTACATATAATAGAAAATGTGTGCCGTGACATAGCATCTAACAACATATTAATATCAAAACCTATGTTGCCTTTAACAGAGAAACAGATTGAGGATTTCAACAATGCAGAAAAATGCCCGGTATGTGATTGTGAATTTTCAGATACAAATATCAAGGTTCATCACCATTCTCATACAGATGGTAAATTCTTAATGGCCCTGTGTAATAGCTGTAATATTAAGATCAAGAGACCAAGATTTATCCCCATATTTTGCCATGGAGCATCCAATTATGATTTCCATCATCTGATCAGATACGAGGGGTTTGAGAAGCAGAATTTAAATATTTTAGCTGAAAATGATGAAAAATATATATCTATTAGCAAGATAATTAAAGTTGATGGTGTTCCTATTCACATAAGATTTCTTGATTCTTACAGATTTTTACCTGCTAGCCTGGCTACACTGGCCTCTCAATTATCTGATGATGACTTGAAAATCACACGTGCATTGTTTCCAAATCTGGACCTGAAATTAATTAGGCGGAAGGGTGTATATCCATATGACTATGTCACAGATTTTTCTAAATTTGATGAGTGTTCCCTGCCACCACAAGAAGCATTTTACAGCAAAATCAGAGGATCTGGAATCACTGATGAGGATTATTACCATGCCAAATTGATGTGGAAAAATTTAAAATGCCAGACATTTGGTGATTATCACATGGCTTATTTGAAACTTGATGTTACTCTCTCAGCTGATGTATTGCAAGCATTCAGAAAATCTTCCATGCAAAATTATGGACTGGACCCAGTGTATTTTTACAGTGCTCCGGGCCTAGCATGGGCCGCAACGTTTTTCAACACCAAAATGCAATTGGATCTGATCCACGATCAAGATATGTATCTGTTTATGGAGGAATGCATAAGAGGAGGGATGGTGCAATGTTCCCAGAGATATGCCAGAGCAAATAACAAGTATATTCCTGATTATGATCCAGCACGGCCATCAAATTATATACTTTATGTGGATGCCAACAACCTCTATGGTCATGCCATGATGGATAAATTGCCATATGCAGAGCTTGAATGGGTTGAAGATTTCAATATTGATGATCTTCAGAATTTTGATGACAGTGAATATGGCCTCTTCTTAGAGGTTGATCTGATAATTCCAGATAATTTACATAACAAATTTTCTGATCTGCCCCCAATTCCCGAGGTTAAGTGCTCACCTGGCTCTAAACAGAAGAAGCTCATGATGACACTGGAGCCAAAACAAGGATATGTCACATATTACAAAAACCTACAGTTCCTGATGAAACATGGTGTCCAAGTGACCAAAGTTGGAAAAGTCTTAAGGTTCAGGCACTCAAGATGGTTGAAACCATACATTGACACAAACACGGAGCTTCGAACATCTGCAAAGAGCGAATTTGATAAGGGCTTGTTTAAATTGATGGTGAATTCAGTGTATGGCAAAACAATTGAAAATGTCAGGAAACATACCGATGTTAAAATAATTACTGACCCCAGCCGGAGCAAAAAATTGGTTGCAAAGCCCAACTTCAATTACAGAAGAATTTATGATGAGCACATGGCACTTTTCAACATGAAGAAAACAAAGATCAAGTTTGATAAACCTATTTATGTAGGGGCTGCAATATTGGAATCGTCCAAATTACATATGTTAATATTGTATTATGATGTGCTGAAACCTTTTTATGGTGATCGTGTAAAATTATTGTACATGGATACGGATAGTTTTATTCTTGATATTCAAACAGAAGATGTTTATCAAGATATGTCACAGCCTGAATTGTTTCAATACTTTGATACCAGTGAACATACATTAGTTCAACCCCACAACAAAAAGGTGCCTGGCAAGTTAAAAGATGAGACACTTGGTGATGTTATTGTGGAATTTGCTGGGTTAAGTGCCAAGGTGTACAGTTTTAAAACATGTAGTGCTGTTGTCAAAAAGGCCAAGGGCGTTGGCAGAGTTACTGTTGACAAAGATCTCCAATTTGAAGATTATAAAAATTGCATCAAATCCCAGAATTCAATCAGAACATCAGAAAATAGAATTCAGAGTGAGAATCACTTGCTGACTTCAAATATTGTAAGAAAAGTGGCTCTGGACCCACATGATGATAAGAGATGCATTTTATCATGTGACATACATACTTTACCTTGGGGGCATTGTGATTTGAAAAGTGGGAAACAATGCCCAATTACAGAGCATGATTTGAAATAAATAAACATGCCTATGAACTTATTTGGGTTCAAAAAACAGGCTATTATGGAGCTGCCAACACCACAACCCTCTCCTGATATGCTGTCTAAACTGAGTGGCTTGTTAATTATTCATCTGAACAGCATATTTACAGATAATGATGAAGAAACAGGTAAAACATTGTACATATTTAACAATAATTTAAATCATTACCAATTACCTGTAGGTGGGCAATTGCAATTTATTACAACCCCTGAGGGTGATGTCAAGATTTCAGTAGGGAGAAATATTTACAGAATTAAGCACTCAAACATGATTTCTGGCACTGTATATACTGTTTCTGCTGGTGACTGCTTATATATTGAGGTCCCGGGATCATATGACAAGCTTATACCTTTTTTTATAGAATTAAGAATCAGATACTCTATAATAAATAACCACTAAAACAAAATGCCTAATGATATATTTGGCCATACAAGACATGAAGATCACAGTGACGAGATTCTGATGCTTGATGTCAGAGTCAAGAAATTAAGAAGTGATTTACAAGCTTTGCAAACCACACTCAATGCCAGTCTTCAATTAGAAATTACAAATTTGCAATCACAATGCATGGACCCTCTTCTTAAAATTGATTCCGAACTCAAACTGTTGCTTCAGAAATATACTGATCTGGCAACATTAGATAATTTTCAAAGTTTAGAAGAAGCTGTAGCAGCTCTTCAAGCCAAATTTAAGACCCAGGCTAACAACTCTGAGCAATTGAAACAGCAATTGGAAGAGCAAATAAATAATGTCCAGGCACAGCTCCAAACAATTGTCAAAAGCATAAAATCACAAGAAGATTTTGATCTAGTGATTTCCACTCTAAAGGAACAGATTCAGTCACTCCAAATACCTAATCTGGATCCTCTGCACAATGCCATAGCCGAGGTTAAAGAAAAAATTGAGACACTTGAAAATTTTATGAACAATTTGCCATCTTCTGATGCTTTGAATGCAATAACTCGGAGTGTTGCAAACATCAAGCTGCAACTTGAGACATATGAAGATTTTGGAAAAATTCAAAGTACCATAACCCATCTTGAAGGTACAATAGCAGCAGTGCAAAGTGATTTGACAAATGTACAAGAATCCCGATTGCCTGGGATTGTAGATACCCTTGTCAGTGTCCAGCAACAAATCACAAAGCTTGAAAACCTCAACACTGAATCTGAGCTATCTCATTTTCATCACTTGATCGATGATATCCAAACAAAGCTTGAAATTTTACAACAATCAACACCCTCTCAGGCAGATATAGCCCTGCTCCAAAATGCTATGCAAAATGTGGCTGATGCATCTGAATTAAACAATGTAAAATTGGCACTTGAATATTTGCAAAATACAGTATCAAATCTTCCCACATCACAGGAACTTAAAAATATTAAGAGGGCAGTGAATAGGATATTGAAATCAGAAGATATCAAGAATATCCAGACAGAGATCAAACAACTCACTCAGACAGTGGCCACTCTTCCAACCAATCAACATATTAATGAACTGCATGCCCTGTTTGAGGATATCAGAAGACAGGTCCATGATCTTACTGCTCAAAATTCAAAATTGGCAGTTGTTGAAAATTTGCAACAAATTGTAGCTAATATCAAGCAACAGCTAGGAACCATGGAATCCAATCAAGCAAATGCTCTATCTGTTTTTGCCACCCAGCTTCAAGATATTGTGCAACAATACAAGAAACTTATTGTGGACATAAAAATCAAGCCAGGCCACGATGATGTTGTTAGGACCATCAATGAGCACCTTGAATCTGTAACAAGCAGATTGCTCACAGCAGAAAAGGAAATAACAGGCATAATCGAGAATCCAAAACATACAGTAATTCTTGAATTGTACAGCATCCCCAACAAAGAATATGATTCTCCATTTACACCAGGTAGCAAAATATATATGCTGTCCCCTGCACAATTTTATTACCAGTTTTTTGTTGGGGGCACATTGAGACCAATCAAGATCAAATATTGGCATCAGCCACAGGCACACCACTACCCTACCTTATCAATAACAAATGCTGAGAACAAAGTGAAAATCACCAGTGTAGAGTTAGAGGATTTTACAGACCCCAATACATTAGAAACAGCATATGCTGAAGATGATGGATCTCTGGAATTTAAAATACAAATAGGGGACAAATTATATTTAGAAAATCCTGCAGTATCAGCTGCTGAACACCCTATAGTTGCAATATTCTTGTTTACATATTATGTCTAGACAAATTATCGTTGATGAATTACACAGACAAGCCAGACATAATTATAAGAGACTGCCAGTAGTCACAAAAGGCATAGATGATTTATGGCAGAGCGACTTGATTGAGTTGTCAAGTGGACAGTTGAAAAACTTAGACAAAATCAACAAGGGCTACAAGTATCTACTCACTGTAATAGATACATTTTCAAAATTTGCCTGGGCTGTGCCACTCAAATCCAAGACTGGAACATGTGTTACAGAAGCCATCAGGACAATCATCAATCATTCAGGAAGATCCCCGCGGTATTTGCAAACAGATAATGGCAAAGAATTTTATAATTCAGTGTTTCAACAATTTATTAAAAGCCAGGCAATAAAACATTACTCGAGTTACAGTGATCTCAAAGCCTCAATTGTAGAGAGATTCAACAGAACCTTAAAAAATCTTATGTATAAACAATTTACCCTCCAAGGTAATTATAAATGGATTAATATTCTTCCAGAACTTCTACATAAATATAACAACTCGGTCCATTCCACAATCAACATGAAACCCTCTGAAGTAACTTCATCTGATGAGCAAAAATTGATCAGGACTGTTTATTATCCTAGATACCAGCCAACAACAAGAAGGGCCAAATACAGGGTGGGTGATCAAGTAAGAATCAGCAAATATAAGCACTTATTCAAAAGAGGCTTTACAAGAAACTGGGGTACTGAATTATTTACAGTGGTTCAAGTTAAACCCGGGACCCTTAACACATATATAATAAAAGATCACCGAGGAGAAATTCTCAAAGGCAGATTCTATGAACAAGAACTCAGCAAAACTAAACAGCCTGACACATATCTCATAGAAAAAATAATCCGCAGAAAAGGCAACAAGTTATTTGTCAAATGGCTGGGTCATCCGGAAAACAGCTGGATCGATGCAGACAAAATAATAATATGAGCACCTGGGATGTTATAAAAAGGCTGCCAGAACCTGAACAGCAGAATAAGAGAAATGGCAAGTTGCTGCCTGATAATATTAGGTGTCTTATTGTTGGGCCATCTGCTTGTGGTAAAACTACACTAATGGTTGATAATTTTTTATTAGCACCCAACTGGTTAGACTGGAAAAACAGGCACTTGTATGTATTCTCTAAGAGCTTGGAACAATTAAAATATCAGCAGCTGATGAAGCTATATGATGGATTGGATATAGCCACTTTTGAATCAGATGTTAAGCCACTTGATGAATGTCTCGATAATTCTGTTGTTGTGTTTGATGACATTATACTGGATAATCAAAACAAGGTTAGAAATTTTTTTACACAGGGCCGACACAAAAACATTGATTGCTTCTACCTGGCACAGACTTTTTCTAAAATACCGAAGCAACTGATCCGAGACAACAGCAATTTTATATGTGTGTTTCATCAAGATCATACCAACCTCAAACACATACATGATGAATATGTAGGTGGGGACTTGAGCTACAATGATTTTTCCAAGTTTTGCAGCAGGTGCTGGAATCAAGACAGTTATGGCTTTGTCACAATTGATATGACAAGAACACCTAATACTGGAAAATACAGAAACAAAATTAACGATTTTCTAGACGTTGAAACATATATAAATAACCATGAAACGACCAGTCATTGACGATCTTAAGTTAAGAGATTATCTTGTAAAAAGATTTAAGGGATGGAAATCAGAGAACCGTGGAATTTATGAAAAACACAAACAAACAGAACAGCCTGTAATTGATGCTATTAATAATTTAGGTAAGAATATCAAAACTGTTACAGAGCAGAATCAAGATTTGATCACAGAGCTTGTACCTGTAGCTGCAAGGAACATATTAGATTATCCATTCACCCCACTTTCCAGTATTCATACACCTAGTCCTGTTGCTCCTAGAAGAATTGAAGCTACTCAGGATCCTATTGAATTGGGTCTTCTTGCTCAAAAATATTTAACCACACCTAAAGACAACAAAGATGAGGTGTTTGGCTTATATGCCGACACAGAGCTTGACGGGAGCATCATTCATAGAATTGGCAATTTCAGAGTAACATTTATGGGGGATGATATAATTGTTTATTCAGAATCTCGTCTCGGAGAAAGAGGTGGTTTTGTTAAGTATCCCGGCACACCTGGGTTGTGGGAACTGATGACTAGGAAAAGGCCTGGCAGCTATACAGATCAAGATTATGAACATTACAAAGAAATATTAATAAAATCAGATGCTCTATACCAGAACAATGATCCCACACAAAAAAGAGTCAAGTCTAGCAGTGGGGCAAAATACAATAATTTAATCAAGCCCATATGGTCACAGATCAAGACAGGTAGTGGAATCAAACAATACAACACCCTGCCTAAAGAATTTGTGTGGGTTGATGATGTCAGGAAACTTGTAGATAGGTTATTGGTGATAGCTGGGGAGGAAAATGCTGGCAACCACAATTTTTACAATGAAAAGGTTGGAATTATGGACATGATAAGCACAAAATTGTCTAATTTTATAGTGAATGACCCTAAGGGGATTGGATATCTCATAAAAATTATTAATACTTTACCACCTAAATTTTGGAATATTTCTGAGGGTCGGGGCCTGGTTAATGACATTATAAACAAGCTGCCATTTGAACTACATATTCCAGGCTATCAGTATTGTGGTCCCGGTACAAAATTGGATCATAGATTAAACAGAGGGGATCCTGGTGTAAATCCCCTAGATGCTGCTTGTAGAGACCATGATATAGCATACAACACACATTCTGATCTTGACAAGAGACATGTTGCAGACAAGAAATTAGAAGAGGCTGCATTTGGCAGATTTGTAAGCAAAGATGCTTCTTTAAGTGAGAGAATATCAGCGTTGGGAACCACCATAGCTATGAACACCAAACAAAAACTGGGGTGGGGGTTGTGAACATGTATATAATAAACCTAGAATGAAGGCCAAAGGTGTTATGTATCAAATACCTTATGCAGGTCTCAAATCTCTTAAAACTATTGACAGTCTCTTGACCAAAAAGCAGCGCAAGAAAAAAAGCTCTTGTCTTGCAAAGGGACATGGTATGAAATTGTTGCTTAGTACCCCCCAATTAAAAAAATTACAGCAATCTAGAAAAAAATCACATACAGGGGGATTCATATTTACTATCCCTGCCATCTTAGCTGCTCTCGGGGCTGTGGGGAGCTTGGCCGGGGGATCAGCCGCCATAGCAAAAACAGTAATAGATGCCAAGAAGAATAGGGCAGAATTAGATGAGCAGAGGCGCCATAACCTCGCCATGGAGAAAAAAGGCAAAGGTGTTAAGAGAGCCATGAATAAGTTTAAAAAAAACAAGAGCCGCTTACAAACCAAGATATTGAAGCTTTAATCAAGCCACTGGGCATCAAAAATTTTAGGGGTGTGTACATGTCTGATTCTTTACCAGAACAACCACTCAACAAAGAGTGTGGCATTGTTAATTTGGATGAGTACAAAAATCAGGGCACTCACTGGATCTGTTATCTTAAATATTTAAACAATGAGGCATTTGTGTTTGATTCATTTGGAGGTGTTCCACCTGAAAATTTAGTAAAATATCTAAATTCAGCTAATCTTTATTACAATAATGCCCGTCTTCAAAACTTCAAAGATGTTAATTGCGGACATTTGTGTTTATCTGTTCTTAGATATATGTCTCAAATAAATAAACCATCAATTGAAGATTTTCAAAAAGCCTTGTGGTATCTGAAACATCATGGGGGTATTCCATCTCACCAGCCAAAATTCAATATTGAAACTCAAATTACATGATGATATAGTGTATCCCAAAACAATAGCTCTCAGAGCATTTTACGGCATGTACCTGATCCCTAATATTACGCACCACAACAATACAATTGCAGTAGGGGATCAAAAAATTGTCATCACTCCAGGGCAATATAATCTATCCACTCTAAATGCTCAATTACCCAGAGGTGTAGTGTTAAGTCAAAATTCTGTCACTCACAGAGTAGAAATTGTATCTGCTACAGAAACAGTGGATCTGGGTACTATTGGAGAGCTGTTAGGCTTTGAGAACAACACAAAACTTGAACCGGCCATCAAACACACTGCTATTAATATACCTAAATTCTTAGCCATAGAGACACTGAATATTCACTGTAATGTGGCTGAGGGTATGATCACCAAATCAAATAGCATAGGTACTCACAAACAAACTGGCATCATTGCAACATTCAAACCTAATTCCGAATTCATGGAGCCAATCATCTACAATCCATCCCCAACATTATATTTTCCTGTATGTCATAATAGAATAGATTACATTGAATTGATGGTCACTAATGAAAAAGAAGAATTAGTTGATTTTGCTGGAGCCACAACAACTGCAATCATAGAGATTAACATTTAAATAAAAATACATACAATGGAAAATATTGAGAGTTATGAGCTACAATCATTCCCTCCAAACAGGAGGACATTTGCAAATTTAAATCAACCCAACACGGAAATAGAGGTTGATCTTGATGTAGGGGACGGCTTTATACACCCCCACAGAGCAGATCTATACATCAAATTTGATGTTGTAAAGCTCGATGGTACAGATTACCCGGCAAATTCAAATATAAGACTTGTAGATAATTTTGTGCCGCATCTGTTCTCTGAAATTGAGATCAGAAAGCATGGCGTTGTTATAAACAGAATAGATTATCCCGGCATTACCTCCACAGCTTTGGCCACTCTAAAATTATCCAAAACCGAGGCTTCTTACTACAAAATAGGTGGTTTTGAAGCTGGTGATAAGATATTAACCAAGAGCCACACAGTGCTGTTCCCCATGCGCCTGTTGCCAGGATTCTTCTCCGATTACAAAGAAATTATGTGGAAGGGCGGGTTAAGAATTACATTTAGAAGAGCTGCAAATGATAATAATGCTTTGATGAGGTACAGTACATTAAACTCTACGGGAGAAGCTCTGCCTAATACCTTACCTGATGCAGGCAAATGCATTATTCAGACTATGGAGTTAAGAATTCCAGTTGTTGAATATGAAGCCAGTTACACTCTTAAATACAAAGCAGATATAGTAAAAAATCCCCAGATTCCTCTGCAATTTTACACATATCAATGCGTACAGAAGGTTGCCTCTGGTACTTATTATGAATTTGATGCCACAAATTCATTCTCCAGCATACAATACGACATGCCCGATTTTGTGGTGGTACTGTTTCAGACTGGGAGACACAATAATCAGGAAAAAAATTCAAGTAGATTTGATAACTGTAACATCAAGAACATATATCTTAAAAATGGTAGAAATGAAGTATTCCCTAGAGAAAATTATAATTTAGACATGTCCAAGGATGATTTTCTCAAATTATATGAAGCTTTTTCGGCTTTCAAAAGAGTCACTACTGGCAGTACTGACCTGTATTACGCACCAGATGAATTCAAAGCACGGAGACCCATGTTTGTAATTAACACTTCAAAAAGGAAACAAGTTGTGGTTAATGACAGGACAAACATTAAAATTATCTGTGAATTCCACGAGGCATTACCCGACGACACCATTTGTAGCGTCATTCTCATAGGTGAAAAATCATATGTTTATGATGTAAGAAATGAGAGAGTCACGGAGCAGTTCTAGAAGCACGATTCAGGGCTTCCCCCATGGCGCAGTGGTAGCGTCATTGCCTTGTAATCAAGGGGTCCGGGTTCGATACCCGGTGGAGGCACAAGTGGTTCGGATCCCACTTTAAAACTGTAGGGCCAGTCCCGATTAGCCTTACTGTGCATAAAGTGGACTTAAAACAGCAACTCGAACTAGAAGCACAATTCAAACACAGAAACCCTTTGGATATAAAACAATACTTTACCGTCAGAAAACATATTACCTACCCATTTTATAGTGCTTACGAGCAGATACCTACCTAAAATACAATACATTTGCCATTCTGTAAGTTACAGACTTATGTACAACAAGACCAAGCCTAAATGCAATTCAGTTTGCAATAACAATATCCGAGAAGGCAATTTCTCAATATGATAGATGGTCCCTAAAAGGGTACATAGTGTAGATAAGAATTTCTCTTTGAGTTCCATGACAAATGACATGTAATTTTCCTCGGAAAAGGCACAATAGAGGTAATATCAACAGATAAAATCACTCAGGCATACAGAATGAAGGCAATTACTATTTGATGATGTTATTTCTCTCTGAAAAGACGCAATATAGATTATATCTGGTGGCATACAATTCCCGGGCAAGCATTAATTCCTGGAAAGAACATGCAATGTTTACCTGAGCTCCATTCTATTGTATTGATTAGGCAGTTTCGGCCGTATTGTTGTTACCCAGATAACAAAACTATGGTGATTCTTAATAGAGAATAATTTTGCTATGTTGTACAACATTTTTACCAAATTTAAGATCTGGGGGCT
Organism: Lepisma saccharinum; assembly: GCF_977018435.1. Taxonomy (NCBI): domain Eukaryota; kingdom Metazoa; phylum Arthropoda; class Insecta; order Zygentoma; family Lepismatidae; genus Lepisma; species Lepisma saccharinum. The sequence goes on along the minus strand of NC_139230.1, from coordinate 19,581,658 downwards.
ATCAACTAGCTCAAAATCTCACGTATGGAATGCCACATCTATCAGGACTCGAACCCAAAGCCCCTTGTTTACAAAACAACAATATTAACATTTTGCCATCAGATTTTATGAGGACTCAAACCCGAACCTTTTGATTACAAGGCAATGCACCACACTCCACTCGGTCTCAGAACCCAATAGATATCAATTCAAGGTTCCTGGGATTTTGACAGAAAAACATACTATAAGCTTAATTTCTGGTGTAGCCAAAAATTGACAAATTTATGAACAAAAATCTGGCTCATGCAACTTTTGTAAGTGTAGCAAAGCTGCTAGAGAGAGGTTCGTACTTTCTGAAAAATTCCCGAGGGCATTTTTTACAAAAATCTTGAATTATAAGAGCTCCATACTTGAGCAAAAAAACTCATATGGGCATGTTGAGCAGTTTTAAGTATGGTCAAAGCTGCTGGAGAGAGGTTCGTACTTTCTCGCACTGTCCGTAGCAGGCAAACCGGAAGTAAACCGGAAGTGAACCGGAAGTGGACCGGAAGTGGACCGGAAGTGGACCGGAAGTAGACCGGAAGTAAACCGGAAGTAAACCGGAAGTGAACCGGAAGTAGACCGGAAGTAAATATGTGTAGGTGGGTGTGGGTGGGTGTAGGTGTGTATAGGTGGGTGCTCTTCCTTTCTCAGGGGAGCTCTTCCTTTCTGAGGGAGGCTCGTACTTTCTGAGGGAGGCTCGTACTTTCTGAAAAATTCCCGAGGGCATTTTTTACAAAAATCTTGAATTATAAGAGCTCCACACTTGAGCAAAAAGCTCATGTAGGCATGTTGAGCAAGTTTTAAGTATAGCAAATCTGCTGGAGAGGGGTTCGTACTTTCTCGCACCGTCCGTAGCACCAATACTACTACTTTGTGTAATTCAGACGGAATGAAATTGGTGGTGGACAATTCGCCTACTATTTCTTTCGCCGTTGGGTGTACAGTCACGGACACTTCTGGGTTGTAACGATACCATTAGCTTTCAATGGGATTGTTACAACCCAGCAGTGTCCTTGAATGTACACCCCAATGCCGTATAGGAAAGTGTAGAAAATATTAAAAAAAATAGAAGAATAGGCAAAGCATCCCCCAGCTATTACCAAGGCTCAAGCAAACGTTCCCCTCGCCTATCGATTTCCACTTCAATGGGTTAAAAGTGTCACAAATTGCATTGCTATCAGCTTCACCGTTACAAGAAAACATTTTTTGGAGTTGTGACGTCTGACACGAATTCCAATTTAGATTCTCATTTATTTCTGGAATTGACAACACTGCTTCAGGACAGACACGAGAAGCTTTAAACTGAAGTCAGGTGAGACTGGGAACGTGGGGAAACAATTCAATATGAGGCGGTGGCGGGGATTAAGACGACAAAAGACGGCGATGACCTTTTTTCTTGAAGAACCCTCCCAGTTCCAGGAACCGAAGGTCGTCAGTCTCCAAAGATGCGCGAGTAAACTTCTCAATTGGGGGTTCCAGGAACCAGGAGAGCGCCTTTAAGTCTCGCAAATCAGTAACACTGAAGTTGACAGTAACAAGCGGACAAAGTGACTTAAATTGAACACAGAACGCCAGCTTATGCCGCTGGAAGCTTGACGAATCGTTCGGCTGGAGGTTCCAGGAATCCAGGTGTTCGCCCGATAAACGGAGCCTTTTCCAAGAAGTCACTCGACCTCAAGATTTACTGCTCTCCGGGTCACGTGAATTACCAGATGTTACATCACCACAAAGTCCTAAGACAAGACAAATGATGTTATTAACCTGTTGGTGGAGGTGTCTTTCTTTGGCAGAGGGGAGAGGAAATCGAAGTATCCTATCGATGCTGCAACCCGACTTACAGTTATGACTCTCAGTTGGTATAAGCATTTAGGAGACATTAACTGTCGTCATGAATGTCAATCATGGAAAGTTAAAGATTCGAGCAGAACGGAACCATATATATAGTTAAAAGTCGAACCATTTTCTCTGTTGTGCGAGTACGTCTGCTCTGTAGTGTAGCGGTTTGTGTACAATATTATGAAAATAATAATCCTAGTGACGAATCTAAATTTAGTTGCAAATATTGAGAGACATATTTAAATGAATTTATTGGGTTTCAGTCCTCCCCCAGAACAGAAAAAACAACAACAACAAAAAGTCTAATTTGTTATTTTAAAAGAAGAATTCGAAGCAATAATTTATATTTGAATTTCAAGTTAGGTTTACACTAGTAAGGGATACTAAATTGTCTTTTTTCTTTTTTAAAAAAATACATTGTAATAATGGTTTACAACGAATTAAAATTCCCTTGTTCGCTCCACTTGCAAAATAAACTTTTTTTGTCAGCCACATCAAGTTTACTTGAAAAGTATTGGTTCTTTATTATATTATTATTGTCGGTTAGCAATGTGCGCGCGTGTGTGTGTAATTAGAAAATATTTTACTCCGAAATGCGTCTTCCTCCAAATATATAATTCTGATAAAAGTAAAAGTTCGCTGAGGGGAGGGGGTACAGAATTCTATACCCTTCTCAGGCGCAAGAACGTCTAGCTATAAATATATTTCAATGTTTGATTTCTGTGTAACTATGCTTCATTTACAAGTGATATTTTTATGTGTTTATTATTGTTATTATTATTATTAATAATAATAATACTAATAATAATGCACGTTCATTTTTTAAAAAAATATTTGTTTTATGCTCCGATGCTCTCAAAATGTGCAATTAGAATCTCAAACCTCCCTACATTATCCTCAATTCGAACACTCGCCATTGTGAATTTCCTAATGTATGTTAACAATACAATAGTTAATTTTGTGCACTGAAGACAAACAAATTTGAACTGCTAAAAAGAAACCTTGGTGACACGAAATCAAATCATAAATACCCTACTGAACATATCTGTCATCTAATCAATGCTAAAACCATATGAGAATATTGCCATACCTAAAATGTCAACAATATTTTAATAACACGGGCAGAGATAGTCATGTTACCTTATACACCTTGCACTACGTCTTCTAGCTATAGTATAGGAGTTAGAGGTTCAGCTCCACTTGCAGACTCAAGAGGCTCTGGCGCCAGGATCTGCAGCCAGGATGATCTTCTGTAGGAATTGTGTTGTGTCGCCCATTCTACGTTTGTGATTGTCCATTCATCCATCTCATCTTCGAGATCAGACAAAAGTAAAAGGTAAACGAAGTAATGGAAATCAAATCAATCAAGTATCGGTCCGAAAGGTCAAAAAAGCAGTCTTGAAGCATGGTCTTGTCGGAAGTGACGTCACAGTGCAGTTCGAAAGCGCCAAGTAAACGCGCAATCGAGCCCCTAGTGCGCAGCACGCGAGATTGTAGTCTTCCTTTACAGACTTCTGCACTCGTTGTTCATTTGTTTGAAATTGTGGAACTCGAAAGTCAACCAGATGTTGATTGTAGTTCTTTTAATGTGTGAAAATATAAATATGAGAACTTTTTAAAATACTACGTGATTTCTATGGTGAAAATGAGGTGTTTAAAACGCGGGAAAACAATGTGTTCTTAGTTTCATCTACCGATCGTATTTGGCGCTGCAGTCGAAGTGCAATTCGAAGGATTTCCGCTCTTATAGTCCAAGACTTGGAGACTGAACTGCTAGAACGTTCGTTCACTTCAAGTACGGTCCTGCACCGTTCGGACATGGCCATAGGACATAGGCGTGCGCAGACCCTCTGCTTAGGGGGGGGGGGCAAAAGCCTTGATGAAAGTTCAGTCTGGAAAGAAAAACCTCGTTTTAGCTCACTATTTTAGTCTCATTGCATTGATATATTCAGCAACATAGAGGCACAATAACGAATAAATAAATTGTCTCTGAAATGTGCCGCATTCCTTCTCTTCCAAACAATTGTGTTCGTGCATTTAAGACAAAACTATTTAGCAGCAAGAGTCTGAAATCAAGAAAATTTTTAGGTCCAATTTTTTTCTAACTAAATACAGTATTGATTTAATATGGCACAAAAAATTTCATGGGACGCCGTGGCATTCTTTTTTACATTTTTTTCATTTAGATCATTCGGCGCCCAGAGCCAACTCTCGCCGCCCCCTAGCTACGGCTCTGAACTTGAGAAGACTGTAAGAAAAGCAGAAACTGTGAGCGAAGCGAGCAACAAAATTTTACGAAATGTATTTTTATTTGTATAAAATTTGATATAGATGGGGGCAATTTCCCTTTGTGCCACCCTGCAGGTGCTCTTGGCCTTCTGGAAGAGATAATGCAAGAAAGACGTGAAAACTAATTCCATCTTGAATATCCTCTTGTCCTGCTACTCTTAGATTCTACTAGCTTTGGTTTCTTTTACCTCAATTTTTGTCCCCTTTGTCCCCTAGAATAGATTTCCGTCCAAGGTTGGGGAGGGGCAATACCCATTGTCCCCCTGTGGTTGCGCCACTGCACCCCGTTCCCCCCGTAGTTGCTTTGAACTTTAATCGGCTTGAAAATACTTTATTTTTTTAAGAGTATCACATCGTTTAATAACGGTGATAAGATTCTTCTACACTAAATTTCTAGATGAAAGTATAATAATGTAGGGACATAGACGTCTGGAAGGGGGAGCAAGGATAGCCACACCTCCCCCTCAGAAATCGAATGTCAACATAAAAGTAGCTCTATATATATTTTACACGTATAATTTGATTTCAGTCATAGTAATCTATATTAATGTAATTTCAAATTCAAGTGGTGTATTTTGAGGGGGCAATATACCTCATCGAAAAAATACCTTGCTTCTCCCTCCGTTTAAAATAATCTGCGAATGTCCATGATTAGGGGGAGGGGGCAATTGCTCCCTTGCCCCCCGTGCGCACGCTTATGCCATAGGATAATGTACAATGTAAACTAAACAGTAATGTATGTCCAATTCTTCATAAAGCATCATAATGAAAGGCTAATTACTAAACAAAAATTGCTCTCTCTACAGTTGGCTCGTGCGGTAAAGCATGCCGTTTCCAACACCTGCGTTGGCTGCCACGCTTGTGGGTGAAGCTGTCAACTGCTCCATTGTCATCATATCAATCGTAGAGGAACTCCGTCGCCCAGATGGTTTGATCCTGGTTATCTTATTGCGTTCCTTGACCAGTCTTCAAACAGTCTGTTTTCTGGCGGATGCTTCGTGACAAACGCAAGAACAGATCACATCATCACGTAGAACCTTTGCGTTGAGCATTAAGGACAGTGGCGCTAACATGTAGCCCGAGCCCACCTAATAATTTATTGTTGTTATTATTATATATTTGTTATCGTGATTCGTGGTGAATTGTTTGTTGAATTCAGTAATTAACAGATTAAAAAAAAATAATTAAGGATGCATTGATGGTGTGCATCAGTACCGATACTGATATTTCCCCCCAAATTGTGTTCTATATGATATATATTATCTATTTTTTCTCTGCACTAAATAAGCATTAAAATTGCATATTAAGGAAAGCAATTACTTTGTTAGAAACAAATGCTTCCAAAATTAAATAAGATTAAAGATAATTCTGAAATATTACACATTATTTTCCAAATAAGTCCTAATTCTGAATAACCATAATAATACACTTAATGAATAATACCTGGTGTCCATAAAATCCCTTTACAACTTCAAAAATTCACTACAAATGCAAATGATGAGATATTTGAGTGCATTTTTTCTGTACTCGTTTACTATTAAAGTTGTACTAATAGTAAATTTGTGTATTCAGGCAACATTGTGAAGAAAGAGAGGTCCTCGAAAGAAAAATGGCTACTCGCCAAGAAAAGGCACAATGTGTGGCGTGGTTCATTGAAATTAAATGTGACACTCAGACTCAGCGAAACTTCAGGACTAAGTATGGGAAACAACCACCAGCACGTCCATCAATTCGTGACTGGCAGAGGAAATTCATGGAGACCGGTACAATTTTGGATAAAGCAAGAAATGGAAGAAAACGAGTATCAGAGGAAGACATCGAACATGTAAGACAAGCCTTTATTAATTCTCAAAAAAATTCATTCGCACTGCTGCCAGACAATTACAGCTATCACGATCATCAACAGTGCACAAGGTCCTACACCACAACCAGCGATTGTATGCATATAAAGTGCAACTGTTGCATGCCATCGAGCCCAATGATAAACCGAAACGCAAAATGTTTGCAGTGGATATGCTTCATCGAATATCGGAGGACGCAATGTTCCTCACCCGAGTGTGTTTTACTGATGAAGCAACATTTCATGTTTCCGGTAAACTGAACACGTACAATGCGATAAATCTGGGGCTCAGAAAACCCCCATGCGACAATGGGCCTCAAACAAGACAGTCCAAAGGTGAATATGTGCTGTGGACTGGCGTTCAATCGAATCATTGGTCCATTTTTCTTTGCGGAGAAAATAATTACTGCAAATGTTTGCCTTGACCTTTTGACTGAATATGTGACACCACAACTGGTTGACCTTCAACCAATCGTCCTTTACCAACAGGATGGTGCACCACCGCATTGTGGATTAGATGTTCGTGACTTCCTGGACCAAACATTTCTAAGTAGGTGGATTGGGCGGGATGTCCCTATTCCCTGGCCACCTCGTTCACCAGACATAACGCCCCTAGATTTCCTTCTATGGGGCTACATTAAAGACACTTGTGTATCGAACAAAGGTATGGAACATTACTGACCTCAAGCAAAGGATCACTGATGCTATTGCCACCACTGATGAGGCCGTGCTAGAACGAACATGGCGCGAAATCGATTTTCGCCTTGACGTCCTTCGTGCAACCAATGGTGCCCATATTGAGGTTTATTAAGTTATGAAAAAAAAACTTCAATATATACTGCTACTATGTGACAAATATCATTTAATTATCTCTTCATATGTGTTTGGAATAAAAGCTTGAAGTTGTAAAGAGATTTGATTTGATTTATTTTACTTCGCCTTTTACCACTTTCGTCTAATCGCGAAGATAAGGATGAGTGATGATATGAAGAAATTGATAAAGGGTCACTCACAAAGAACACCCATGCCCAGGCTGGGATTCGTACCTGGGACCTCTGGTAACTCTCTGTATTAACCACTCCTCCACGGAGGTCGGCAATGGTAACCCTAACGTCGTAGCCTTGCAATCAAGGAGCTCCGGGATCGATACCCTGTGGTTCAAATCCCACTTTAAACTGGAAGCCCAGTTCCGTTTATCCTATCTGTGCCAAAAGTTGACGTAAAATAAAACAACTCAACCCTACCCGAGACGTCTAAAGGAGGTTTCACACCGAAGAAACAAGCGACACTTGTCAAGTCTCACTTGTGAATTTCAATAATCGAATGCTGGCTTCTCTATTGCCGCTACTTTGTGAAACGATGCTCTTGATTGGTCCATTCCCATGTAGCATGTGTCGCTTGTCACTTTGGTGTGAAATCTCCCTGAAAATAACAATTTGTATTTTTCTTATTTTACGTCGCTTTTCCACGATGAAGATGAATGACAATTTGATGGTTTAAAGGAAGGAATACTAAGAAGTGAACACAAATGTCTGCGTCTGGACTCGGACCTGGAACCTTGGTGAGATTTGTAAGTCCATCACCCACCGACACGATGTATAAAACTAACATCAATAAGCGTAAATCGTTTTCATTTGATGTCTAAAAAGTAGACTGTTCCTTCCTGACATCTAAAATTAAACTACCACCCTACAGTCTAAAATTTGCAATAAATCGCCAACTAACATAAAGTAAATTACGATTACTCATTTAACATTCAACATTAAGGTGATTTTATACCCTGGGGAAAATTTGGCGTTTTCCTTGTCAAGTCTGTGTAAGCTTATGGGGTAATATTGGTCAGGATTATATCGAGAACTAATCGGTAGAAAGTTTTCAAAATTTTACCTGCGGACTGAGAAAGGATGTTTCTAGAGAACCATTTTTTGATCGTACACTGGAGACAATGTAAAATAATAATAATAATTCTACCGGCTCCCAAGAAAGAATATCGTTACTCCGCCACTAGTCTGCACGGACTGAACAAAGCTCGGTAAGCTCATCCAGAATGCAAAGCCAGGAGTTTGAACCCGGGACTTTGAGACCATTGTCTCGGCCATTAACTTTCCCGTTTTTTTTTCTGGGGGCGGGGGGGGGGGGAAGGGTGGCATGAATGAAACACACTGGCCTTTCATTAATTTTATATAAGTTTCTCCCTCGGCGTTCTTCTCTTTTTGTCAATGAAAAACTAGCGAACGTGGATCATCAAACGAAGCTTCCTGGAATCAATGCATTTTACGATCCCTTACGGTCTCTCGTGGCCCTAAATTGTGAGTCCGAATAGCCGGAAAACCACGAACAATGTAGCTTGAGTCAAACGACTCAGAACTACCAAAGTTTGATTCAGATTATCCTCCTTCTTTCCCTTTTTACTGGAAAGAGGAGTTTAAAATACAGCATAGTGGCTAACGCTGTCGCCTTGTGATCAAGAGGTTCGAGTTCGATCCAACTCTCGAAATGCCTACATGAATGTTAAGTGAACTAAAAATGTGGGGTTTTGCTGCATGTACGGGGAAAAGATAAATACGTATGAACCTTCGACTCTTTCTAATTCGAACTCCAAGGGGACAAGAAAATTTTAAATTAACACAAACATCATATCATTAAAGATGGTTTCAAGGGTAATGAACTTCTGTTCGAATTACCAAGTAATTCGAATTATCCAAGTTCGAATTAAAGAGAGTCTACTGTACAAGATTTTTCACATAACAATGAGTGTTCAGAAAATCTGATATCCTAACACGAAAAATAATGTATATGGTAATTTTGTCTAAAATTCTGTGAATATAAGTAAATTGGCTTGTTTCTGAAGTTGTGATTGGAATAATTTATACTAGGATGGTGTTATGAAGACAATTTAGGAAGAGTTGGAAATGGAAACAATGATCTACACGTATCAAAATTTCAATTAATAATATACTTTCTCATTTCAAGCAAGACACACACACACACATTCACACACAGGTTTCGAAAAGTGCCTGCAATCTGTAAATATGTAAGATTTAATTCAACATTAGTACATCACATTATACGTATATGTGTATATACACACACACACACACATACATACATATATATAAATATTTTTTCCCCATGGATTATTTGTGTAATCGTGGTTTCGATTCTTGCATTTGTCCGAACTCCACTTTGCATAATATGGGTTCACTTTGTTGCATAAGTTGTTTGGCATTACACATACATACATATATATTTGTTGACTGGGTCAGTCAATTGGTATGGCCAAGTATCATATTCACCTTCCATTAGCGTGCTCGACATAGCATAGATAACACCCCATACAATTAAACAATACAAGATAATGAAAAATTTCATTGGAATGCACCCACACAGGAAGGAAACTGAACTTCGCGATAAATATAACAAAGACATTTGTTCGAGGTGACATGCTGATTCATTTGAACACCCAGCGAACAAATAGTTGGCCTCGATATTACTTCAACATGTTTATTAGTTCTTTCTCAACTAAAGAGGGCCATGCATTGTTCTATGCTTACCGTTTAGTCAGATGATATCAAATGCAACATGATAAGAGTGTCAGCCTGATGAGTAATGCTCACACACTGGCAAGAAATTTTGATTTACGTAGGATGTCTTTGGCATTACCGTATAAACAGTGTACCTTACCACCCAATGTACACTTCGATTTCGCGATGACATTTTCTTTATATTTCTGAATCTATGCCATTGAGGGCGATAAGGCTCTGGACCAAAGTCTGGAGCAGACTGACAGTTCGCTAATTGTCTGTTTTTTTTTTTTTTTTTGTTTAAGTCAACTTTTACACACAGATAGGCAAATTTGGACTGGACCTACAGATTAGAGTGGAGTCCGACCACAGGGTATCGAACCCGGGACCCCTTAATTACAAGGCGACTATGCCACTGAGTCATCGGGGAGGCCAGCTCCCTGTGTAGCGAAAGCACCGATTAGTTAGGAACAACGTAGTATGCAATATTTACTTGTTTACAGTGGCGGTCATTACGTGGGGTGTGGGGGGCAGTTAAAATTACTCCTGCTGTACAGGAGAAAGTATACATAAATAAAATATTTCCAGGAAGCAGTAATTTATGAAGTATTAGTTTCGCATTATCTACATAATTGTTACATTTTCTTATCACACTAAGTGGAAATGATTATATATTTCTTTTAATGAAGCAGGAATCTCTCCGACTGAAAATTACACTCTTTTCCAGATTCAGCACAAGTATTTACACCTAACCTATATCTTACTTCGAACTTGAAGTTCACACACACACACAAGGTCCGCCCATAAAAAAACCGAACTGTAAAAAAAAAGAACCAAACTAAATAATAAGGAACCATATTCTGGCAACACTGCAAAGAGCTATATCTAAACTTACCGTTAGTGCACATTTCAGCCTGTTACATGCAGTCGGTATCGGGGCAAGCGTGCGCCAGATGCAGGTCGTGTGCACCTTGATGGAACAACGTTACAGCATAAAATTTTGTTACAAATTGGTAAATCGTTTACCGAAACGTTACAGATGATACGGGCAGTGTATGGTGAGATGAAACCTGGTTTTTACAATATGACCCCGAAATAAATAGACAGATTGCTCAGTGGAAAGGACAGTTCTCGCCCGTAAAGAAAAAAAGCACGGATGTCGAAATCGAAGACAAAGGTGCTTCTGATCGCATTTTTTTATTCCCAAGGACTGATCCACCATGAATTTGTCCCTGAAAACCAAACAATCAAGCAGTGGTATTACAAGGAAGTGCTTGGTCGACTCAGAAACAGGATGAAGCGGGTTAGGAAGGACCGACCTCTGTGATTCTGGCCAATGGTTTCTGTTACACGATAATGCTCGGCCTCATACCGCATTGTCTGTACAACAATACCTTGCTAAGCATTCAGTGACAGTGATCAATCACCCTCCATATTCTCCGGACGTATCGCCTGCTGCTTTTGTCCTTTTTCCCAAGCTTAAGATGGCTATGAAAGGGCGAAGATTAGACGACGTCGCGGACATTAAATTAAATGTTACGCGTATTTTGCGAACACTTACTGTCAACGACTATCAACAGTGTTTTCAAAACCTGTACAAACGCAGGTCAAAGTGTATTGCCTCCTCTGGTGATTATTTTGAAGGTGATAAAGTCATTTGAAGGTAATTACTTGTTTTCTTTCCTAAAAAAAACAAGTTCTGTTTTTATATGGGCGAACCTTGTGTGTATATATATATATATATATATATATATATATATATATATATATATATATATATATATATATATATATATATATAAAGAGAGAGAGAGAGAGAGATATAGACCGACCTTACAAATGAAACGAAGGCATTCGTTCAACATGACACATGGAAGTGCTGTTTCTTTCTTCACCCTTATCTTCTCATTCTTGCAGACAACTGACTGCTGAGTGAAGATGCAGTTGGTCGAGCCCTCTCGGCTCACTACGCAGAGAACTTGTTGTCGTTCGCTTGTACCACAGACTCCTGGGAAAGAGTACCCTATAACTACAGGTAAACGTTATCTGTGGTATAATGAAGCCGAGGCGCGATGAGCAGCGACTCACAATCTCGCTGCCGAAGGATCCGAGTTCGAGTCCCGGTGTAAGCATAACAAAAAAGTTTGGTATAGTTTAATTTAAATCCACCTTACATTCAGATAGGCTAGTCGGGACTGGGTAGAGTTTGAGTTTTTAGTCCACTTTATTCACAGATAGGTTAATCGGGACTGGACCTTCAGTTTAAAGTGGAATCGGAACCACTATGTTCCTCCACCAGGTATCGAACCCGGGATCCCTTACCAATACGCCACCGAGGGGCCCTTCTAATCGGGACTGGATCTGTACCGATGCCTTAACGAGGGTTCGAACCTGGAATCTTGGCTTCGGAAAGGGGTTACGTTAACCACTCTGCCACAGAAACCGGCCTTTTCTTATCAGATTACAACACTCTACTTCACCCCACCCCTCTTGATGCAGAAGGATAGGATTGGTGGCTTTAGGTATCCGTAAGGGAGCTTTCAGACCGAAGCGACATGCCACTTGGAAACCAACCTTCAGAAATAAATGCAACTTTTTGTACCGAATTGACACGACAAGCGGCACCTGTCGCTTATAGCTTGCGTGTGGCTCGGACTTGGCCGTTTTCTCAATATTGTGCATCGTGTCGCCTCGGTCTGTTGTTTGCACATGCGCGGTGAATGCTTGCTTGTAGAATAAAGAGGCCTGTGTCTTATGTCTCTTTGGTGTGAACTCCCGCTGTGGCTTGTCGTCTGTCACGTGTCGCTTCGGTCTGAAATCTACCTTAAAGCTCCATAAAATATTAGTAGCTTCCTGCTGCAAGTGCTTTGCAGATGAAAGGGATAAACTTATTCAAATACAAATTAGTTTGTTCTACGTGACACACTGGCGTACGCAGAGGGGAGAGGGCTGACAGGGCTACACCCCCCACCGAAGTTTTGAGAAAAATTATATTTTCAAATAAATGCAGTGAAGAACTCGAGAAAAACAGAATGGTAAATACAAACCTGCTTAAAATGACTACAGATAACTTTTGATAGTGGAAAATTCTAAATATACGGAATATCTTATTCTGCACACAGTCCCTCTAGAAGGCAGATCTGTAGCATCCACCTTCAAAATTCCAGCCCTCCCCGAAAAAATCCTGAGTACGCCACTGACGGGATAATAATTTTTATTTTTATTTTTATGTTCCACGAGCAGATTTCTTTTTTCGAAGTGTTTCGCCTTGCGGATAAGTCTAATGTAAATTCTTCGAGGAGTTTTTTTTTTCTGCTAGTGGAACAAAAGTCCTGTTCGATGGTTGTTTTGTTTCGACCGGTGGTGAAGCAGCCTAATGCAAGTCTCGTCCAAGCTTCCTTAAATTTAAAGACGAGATAAGTTAACCTAGCATTACTTTAACACAATGAAGCATTATTGTAACCTTTTTTACGGTCGATAAATTATCACATCACCTTGGCCCCCTTAGAATGATTAACAGCCTGCCAGTCTCAAGCAACATGGCGAAATGAGTTGTCCATGATCACATCTGAAAACTGTATTGATAAGAATTGTAAAACAATATGACGTCAAGTTATGGAAGAAAACCCATTCCGCAGTGGCACCCTCAAAAAGGACGTTTTTGTGCATGTACAGTAAGTAATGCGGCTATTTGCTGTCTCTCTTACACAGTTTCACAAAACTAGAGTTGGAATTGCTTGAAAAAAAAAACCGGAGGTTTTTCCGCGGCTTTTTTCGGCCTTTTTTCTCCCAAAGTGTTTCAAATCAATGAAAATATACTACTTGACTGCATTTCTCTTGTTTCACAGCTTTCATTTATCTTTCTACTGTAAAAAGACACCCATATCTAAATTTAAAGTACAAGTTTCGATGTGAAATTCATAGCTAGACATAATCAGTTTGTAAAAATGACGATATTTTTGAATGGATAGTTCAAATGTTATCTTCAAATTTCAGTAGGTCTTGAAATATATCTATTACATAGTATATACACACTCTCACATAACTTGAGTAGTTTTGCATGTATATTTTGTAAATAGAAGCTAATAGTATAATATAATTTTCAATGTTTTATTTGTTGTTTTAAGTCCACTTTATGCACAGATAGGATCATTGGGACTAGATCTACAGTTTAAAGTACGATCCAAACCACTGTGCAATGTGCCTAATGAGAGTATGGAGATGAAAATGGACATTGCTTTCATTAGGTAATACCTGGGTATAAGAAGTTGCGGTAGGTAGTATGGCTTTGTTTATTGATAGCAAAAGGGTGGCGGATGAGGTTATTGGGTATCGAAGACATGAATCCTTGATTACAATGCCACGACATTACCACCACGCCAAGGAGAATTCACTTTTCTATATTTGAATTCGCACAGAAAACAAAAGGAAAAGAAGAAATCTTGCTACATCTTTTAACACACTTAATAAAATGTATCCTTGATGTTGCAGTTTCTTCTTGAACTATGTCTATAAACCAAACTGTAGTATCAAACTCCTTTACATTTGTATTTAGCATAAAATATTTGTATTCTGGCTTTCAAGTGTATCATGTATAATTTGACTTAACGGCCACTAAACTTGGTCATGGAACAAGATCTGGTGTATTTTGGCCATCTATAGTGGAGGTGCCCTTCCTGCCGGCGTGGGAACTGCCTTTACGGCAGTAACCCTCTGTTGCCGCTTTACCTACGAAGGAACTTGCTGTCAAACAACCAATTAGGCCTACTGCTTGGGCAAGAAGATGCAACCTTAAAAATCTCCCCTCCCCAAAGCAGCCAGTAGGGAAACAGGATTTTGTCAAAATAACCGTTCTGCACCGTGAATGGACACCGGTTGGTACGGCGGTTCCATTATAGTGTAGTGGTTCTCAACCGTTGTGAGACCACAGCATGGTAAATTCATTTTATAAAAGTCAATGCCCTGCTCAAAAAATTCTGATTTTTATTTCTTTAAAACTGTATGCATTGATATGCACCCTTGTAATTAAGTATAAAAAATAATGGAATATGGTATATGTCTAGGCTCGTTGACAAATATAAAATTCAGTTTAAAATAGTTGGCAACCATTTGATCTAATGAACTCTCGTGGCCCTGTACTTGGCCTCACAGCCTGGCAGTTGAGAAACTGTCCTAGTGCATGGTAGTCCAAAACTGAGGCAGAAACTGAAATAGATTGGCCAGAAATGGCAACAAAAAGTTCATTATAAAAAAATCTGGCTTTCCGGCAGTAAAATGTTGTTTGCTTAAGCCCACTTTATGCTCAGCCACGTTAATTGGGATTGATGGGACCTGAACCACTGTGCTTTCATTAGGGATTGAACCTGGAACCCCTTGATTACAAGGTGACAACATTACTTTATGCCTGTACCCAGGGAAGGGGACATAGGGGTCATGCTCCCCCTCCCCCTTTCGAGCTATGAAATATTTACAATGTGAACCTATAAAAAGCCACAAAATAACATCGACGATTTTTGTTGGGATAGTCCCGGCTTTTTCTAAGCAATCGTCATAAGAAAATGAATAATTTATTTGTGGTTAACTCACATTTAGACATGTTCTTTATAATAATAATAATTGCTAATACAGATAATTTAATTTTTATATATATTATTTTCTAAAGATAGAATTATCATGGCCGTTCAATGGTAGTGGTATAAAAAATATAAAGGAAATTTGAAACCACGGTTAATTTGCGGAACACAGTACTATTTGAAAACTTCTGAGAATTGAATGTAAACAATAACCACCAATCTGTACGCCGTGTGACAGCTTTTGTCAGTAAGAGACTGTATGTTGCTGATGGTTGAGGATGGGGGGGGGGGGGTCGATTTTTTCCGTTACTTTGGACCATAATACTGCAACTCTACAATTGTATGTTTAGCTCTAGTACCTACTCCAACATGATTTTGCCAACTGCTATAGCAGAGTGGTTAGCAAAGCATGCTACGACGTCAGGGGTCCTGGGTTCGAATCCCGGGCTGGGCATGGGTGTTGTTTGTGAGTATCGATTTCATCATCACTCATCCTCATCATCGTGATTAGATTTGGCAGAAAAGTGAAGTAAAATAACCTAATTCAATAAACACTACAGCATTTTGGATATCTTCTCTTTGTTCCACATTTTCGGATCTCCCTCCTCCCCCCAAGGACGTATTTCGGACCCCTTCTTCCACCCCGAAATACTTACCAAGTTCTAAAATTAAATATTGACAACATTACTTTATGCCTGTACCCGGGGAAGGGGGCATAGGGGTCATACCTTTGTTGTATAATTGAAGGTTATTTACTCCCGTCGAAATTATTGGAAGGCAAGGATTATATTGAGATAATGCGGCTTTTAAGGACAGTATCAAAGAAGATTTATGCACGCTACTACTTATGCATAAAATATTAATCAGGAACTTGATCTAACATCCTTTTTTGTTATTCAATAAATATTCAATTCTATTCTTTTTACATTAAATTTCTTAATTGTACCGCTGTTTTATATACATTCTGGTGATCTTAACTACACATAAGCTAGATAATGAATATGTATTGTTATATCTCTATTCTTATACCTTCTTTTTACCTATTCACGTAGTAATAACAATAATAATAATGCATTATGAACAAACATGTACATTATATTAACGTATTAATTTAATATATATGTAACATTCAATAAAAAATCTTACCATTTTCCAATTACAGTGTGGGGCGTTACCCCCACACCCCCTATACGCCTTCATGGCGTGGTGCTATGCACAGGGGAACACTTTACTTTTTTTTTTTAGTACTTGCATTTATAAGCAACTTTGGGCTCTAAACCTCCCTTTAGCATAATTATATTAATTATTAAATGGGGTATATATGCATGTAATTCTGCATACGTATTTTGAATAAATAGTAAAGCTTTTAATTGTCCCGAAACATCTAATAGTTAAATATTAACTTTTGCTTAATTTTTTGTGATATCACAGGAATGCAACTTGAGCATAACCAAATCATTTTCAGTTCCGAAAAGGTCGATGATGGCACAATCACGTGAAAGTTTGTATGGAGTTAATTTTATGCTCAGATAGGCTAATCAGGACTTGGCGTACAGTTTTAAAATGGAATACGAATCATTATGCAATATGTCTCCACTGAGGATCAAACCTCGTACCCCCTGATTATAAGACAGTGTTACCACTATGCCATTGGGTAGGTAATACAAAAACTCACATACGGCAAAAACAAATGAGTAACTAGCAGAAATGGCCAATGTGTGTCTCTTGGATGTGAAATTATTTAGGTAGTTCCTAAATATGACTTCATGAACCTCTACAACTCTTTATTGGCACTGCAAGTGAAATAGGTTAGCGGTAATTAGTAAAAAGCCAAAAAAGCCAAAATTTCCAGTTTTTTATCGGAGAAAAAACGACCATTCAAAAAAGCCTGCTTTCTTGCAACTCTACACAAAACTCAACCAATTTCGTTATTTCCCTTTCGGTTAAATCGCTTTTCTATTTCTTGGTTTAATTGCGACGATGAGGATGAATGTATGATGAAAAAATGTAGGATGGAAGAAAAATCCATGAAAATTGATGAAGGGACACACACCAAGGCCAGGATTTGAACTCGAGAACTTGGTGGCGAGATCGAAAAAAATCACCTAATGCCCTCAACCACCGAGCCGGCAGACATATTTGCAGAATGTGTACAAATAATTTTCCATTTGTATCACCAAAGGTGGCTGGGACAAATCATTTTATTTATTTATTGAAATTTCCAGTACAGCATAAGTAATTTTAAACCGGAAAGAAACAATAGTAAAAACAGTAAAATAGTACTAAAAATAATATAAACAAACAAGAAAACAAGACAAAAGAGTTTCAAGATCAACAGAGATGATCAGTTTCACAATTGCATTACTTATGTACAATTTTTTGTAAGTGGATGATAAAAGACGAGTAATAGATGAAAATATCTATTTTTTTTTTCAGATGATGCTAAACTGATTAGGAAGTCTATGGAATAAAGAACGTATTTTTATAGTTATTTCTAATATTACGCCGCCATATGCATTATTTATGAATATATTAAAAAATTAGCTTACTGAACAAAGATTTAAAGACCTAGCGTCCACTGCATTACACGGTATCGATGCATAATTGTTTGCATCTAGTTTGTAAGTTAGCAACAATTTATGAAATATTCCGTGTAAAATGTTCATATACTTTTTTGAAAAAAGAGTAGTTTTTATTCCTGTAGGGTAACTTCGGTGAATAACGCCACCAATTGGTCATTTTGTTCTATAACTCATACATTTTTATTGTTAGGAACATGAAACTTACATGTTTAGGAGAATGAACTTTCCTCTATTGTGTAATAATAAAATATTGATTGCACTGTTATAATGAAAGCAATAAAATACGAAATTCTCTGTTATTGCAAAATGGCGTTATTTCCAGACCTGTCGGGTAATAACGCCATGTTCTTAATTACAAGTAAAACATTCACATTATCTTAATTACAAATAAAACATTCACATTTTCTTTACTAAACTGTACTAGGAAAAATAATTACTGTAGTAAGTTATTAGAAAAAGCATGTCTTTTTTTGTCTTTTCGCGATATCCAGTCCCTCAAAGTTCTGCGAGGAATTTGGAACAAACGTGCAGCACATGCTATCTTCATTCCTTGTTTGACGGCTGCCATAGCTTGCCTAAAGTCATCTACTGACCATTTGGCCTGTATATTTCTACATTTTCTCGCCATCTGAAAGAGGAAATTAACCGAGAATAAATATCTGTACGCCTCAAAGGTAACTGAGCAAGAATAAACCTATTTTCGAAATCAACATTTCCTTAAATTTGAGTTTAAATTGAGTGGCGTTATTCCCCGACACGATGATGGCGTTATTTCCCGAAACAACAGATTGCAGTTTAACCAACTGTTCTAAACTTACGACACCGACCATGAAAACCGTACACACATCATTCTCTTACGTAATAAACGTATTGTGTACGTACAACATTGTTAACATTTAAAATCTAATCCTTCAATAGAAAAACACTCATCTTTGTCGGCGCGATGAAAATGTGGACCCTTTTTTCTCGAAACGCAACTCAAACATCTACACTGTTCAAAGTGTTTCTCTTAAATGAAGGCTCGACAATGGCAACCGTTCTTATCAGCAATGCTACCAGGCACCATTGTTTATCGCAAAACGGTGAGTCGCCCCTTAACTTTACATGCGTCCATGCTTTCAGAGTTGAAACTTTGAAATGGCGTTGTTTCCCGCCTGGCGTTATTCACCGAAGTTACCCTATTTGTATTCTTGTTGTTTTACTTAGCTTTTCACCGCTTTCGTCTAATCGCAATGACGAGGATGACATTAGATAAAATTGATGAAGGGACACAAGGAAAACACAGGCTGGGACTCGAACACGGGAATGTCGGTGGCGAGTTCCAAAGTACTACTCTCGGCCACCGAGCCCGCAGATCTTATTCTTCAGAGTTAAGGCGAGGAGGGACAATTTCCCCTAGGTCTTTCTCGCTGGGGCACTGTTGCCAACTTCGCTCTTTTGGAGCCAGATCTGGCTCTTTAGTGCACTCGTTTGACTGTGGACTGTGGAACCCGCCCTCTGCCCCACCATGATGCCGCCACTGGCCCCGACCCATAAAGACCAACCTTTGCCATGAGTGTACATTTTGCACGTGACGTGATATTCATATATAGGCTGCGTCACCCACCCCCTCTTTCCTCCCCAGGTATTTTTATATATAGCGCTGTGGCTAAGGTGAAAATGACAATATTGTTATCCGGGAATCCTTTATTTTCGATTTGATATGAACATCGTTGGATTATTGAGATGGGCGATGCCGCCAAATCTAGGCGGTGAAAACTAAGAATAAATTGCCATCACTTTAAAGCTAACGGTAGTAGCAGCGGCCCCACCCCTCTGACACCTAAAATTACCCTAGGAGGCACTTTATGCAGCCTTCGTTAATCTAGCTCCTTGAATGTCATCTTTAGCTCTATTAA
This sequence comes from Lepisma saccharinum, assembly GCF_977018435.1. Classification (NCBI taxonomy): domain Eukaryota; kingdom Metazoa; phylum Arthropoda; class Insecta; order Zygentoma; family Lepismatidae; genus Lepisma; species Lepisma saccharinum. The sequence continues at coordinate 19,562,095 of NC_139230.1, read as the reverse complement.
TGGTGAAGTGTAGCTCATTTATGCACATCATGTTTGGCAACACTGCCAGAATGGCCGTATGAGGCAAGGGGAAATGCATTAGGTTTATGGGACCATTATTTTATTCTTTCTCATGGGAATATCAAACATCCAATGTCGTAGAAAAGTACATGGACGGAAAAGGACACGTTGAACTATGTCATAGTAGAAGGAAAAGTCGAAACTCCCATTTGATTAGCCGTAATTTGAAGTTGATTTCCCATAAAGAATACATGGGATTTTGTAAATACTTACTAATCATATTTTTCAAACATCGTGTCTACTTACTAATCAACTTGAAAAACAGTTTTCTCTTGCAACATGGAGAGAAATTCATACTCTCTCGCATACTAAACCCTTTTTTTAAATAGCAGTGCCCAATCCGACGATATTGAAATAAATGCACAACTAGAGTAATTGTCCCTCCTCGCCTTAAGAGTACTCTTATTCTTATTCCCACCTCGTACCTCCTGTTAAATTCGAATTTTTAGAGTTGGTGGATTGATTGATCCATTCACTTGGTTTATCTTACTTCTCTTTTCTGCCACTTTTTACTAACCGCGAAGATGAGGATGAGTGACATGGATGCCCGCAGGATTTCTTCCAGTGAGGGGCAAGTAGGGTATTTCTACCAGTGAGGGGCAAGTAGGGTATTTCTTCCAGGGGGGTGGGGCGTAATTCAAACTAGGCATATTTCACCCTATAATAATGTTGTCTCCTAAAAAAAACCAATGTTTCCGTTTGAAGTTAGCGTGTTCCTGCAACACCCTCGCAATAATTTACATTACAGTAAAACCTCGTTAATCCGCACTAATGGGGGGATACGTTGACCGGTTTAACGAAAGTCCGGATTAACTGAAATTACCTAAAAGAACAGTAGAAAGTGCATTAAAACTCCGTTTATAGCAACAAAACACGTTTATTATGGTGTATTTAAAGAGCATAGGCCTAAACACACTATACAGTACAGTACAAAGTCTGCGGGAAACAAAATTTCATTAGTGGTTAACTGTCTTTTCTTTGGGAAGTTCTCTTGTTGACTTCTAGCTAGCCACATTTAAAACCTTGCATTCTGTTTTTTTTTGGGGGGGAGCTTTTGTCTGGGTCTGGATTAACGAGGTTTTACTGTATTACTTTTACTGAAATGGAATTATACGTGTGAAATATACAATTTTCGGCTGACTTAATTTTCAAGTGGGAGACATGGTGCTTGCCCCCTTCCCTTCCGGACGTCCATGATGAGTGATGACATGATGAAATTGATGAAGAACACGGGCCGGAATTCGAACCTGGCACTCCTGGCTTCGTAGCGCGCTGTGCTAACAAATGTTGCGAGTTGGAAGAAACAGAAGTTAATCTTTACTTTAAACTTTCTTTGCACTATTAACTATGGTGTCATAACGAAGTTTGAGCGAACAGGACATAAGCTACCAAAATTCAACTTCACAGGTGGAGATGAAACGTGCTCGAACACACTTGTTAGTTCTAAATTCCTCCACTGTAGCGTGAATGACGGGTCGTAATTCTAATTACAGTCGGCAGATGGCAGCAGTACAAGCTTTTAGTTCGTACCCGTGTGAAAGCTCGTCACGTGCACGGACTTTCTTACGTAAAGCTTGAACTCGTCTGATGGGCATGATGTATTTTTAAACGTCCAAGCACTTTAAAGAGATGATAACTCAAGCAGGCTCTGTTAAGGGTTGACATAATGCAATTAAGGTGTGACAATTTCATAGCCCGTTGCTGTCGCTTTACCAAGATTCTTTTAGTTCTAAGAATGAAAAATCGTTACTATGTCTTCTAATTAATTTGCGATATTTTGGGAGTTATTATTTTCTTTGTTATTTGGCGTCTCTTTTCTACCACTTTTAGCTAATCGCGATGATGAGGATGAGTGATATAATGAAATTTATGAAGGGACATTTACAAAGAATGTCCGGGATTCGAACGCTGGTTGGTGCCGTCGTAGCGCACTCTGCTAACCACTCCGCCACGGAGGTCGGCATTTTGGGGGGTATTCCACCCCCCTATACATTTCGATTTTCCTGTTTTTACCTCTCAAAGATAATCACGGCGAGAAGAAAATGGTGAAATGTTTAATGCAAAACCTGTTCCTTGATCAATATATAGAGCGTAGATTTGGGTTGCCTTATGTAGAATTTTTAGACTTCAACAGATTCTCATTCAGTAATGTTCAGTGGCGGCGAAATTTATTTCTATAGAGTGGAATTTTTGTGATGTAAAGAGGAGGTGGGGGCAATTTTCTTACCGTAATTATAAAAAACTGCCCGGGATATCCAATTTTCGTTGTGTTACCGCGCACACAGAGTGAGTACAAACTATTAATGTCAGTTCACAAGAACTCATGGAGGACACGAGGAGAGGGTTACTTCGAAATTTTTGTATGAGGTCGAGTTGCCCCTCATTTGAAAGATATCTTAATTTGACGCAAATTTTCTAGGAAATATTTTTTTATTTTGTAAACGGTTTTTGAACATTTTTAAGGTTTACATTTGTCTTTTAATTCCTAACAGATTGTTTATTAAATGTAGAATAAATTGAAAAGTAAAAGCTTTATACGTCACGAGATGAAAACTCACAGGGTACGTCGCCGGCATACGTGGCGGAGTGGGTGTACTTTGCGAGTGTCCCGCCATCAATTTCATCATATCATCACTCATTCCCATCTTCGCGATTAGCCAAAAGTGGCAGAAAAGCGAAGTAAAATAAACCAATTCAATCAATCAATCATAGGGGTGCTATGATACGATACGGTATGATACCGTATGATACCGGGACTTCTAGTTTCAAATCCCACAATTTTACCCATGCCTTTGCGAAACATCTGATCACCCATTCTTAGTCGCATTTACTAAAATGCTGCACAAAGACATAATTTACTGATGATAAATTTACCTTTACATCCTGTCAAAATATCCTCAAAACCCCAACTAATCGTTACACGAAGAAAGCTATTTGTACGGAAAACGAATCTACGGTATTCTTAGAAGGGAGTGTCAAATGAAAAACTTAATTTGTTATTCTTTCTTATCTACAAGATTTCTGTATGTAGGACTGCACAAGTTTGCTGCAATTTAGCACAGACCTATTTGCTGGTCTACATATATTTTCAACTTTGAGCTAGTTCCTGTATACCTTACCTTTGCGGTCAACGTGCAGTTACTTATGAGCCACTGCGAAGGGCTTTCGACCCATCTGCCTGCGAACTGAGTCCATTGTCGAAGTTTCTCTTCCATTAGTAAATTTGCTGCTTTGGCAAGCATATTGAATTTTCGTTTACCGAGAAATTTCTGTAAGTTTTAGGCCGACAGAGGGCAAGAGACTCCTCTCCTCTTCACTGGCGCAAGTGTGTATAGGAGCCATCATCTTAAAAATAACAAAACTTGCGATTTTGATTAGTGTTGCAGCATTGTTGTCGTTTTGTAGATAACATGTAAATTTGATCTGTATACAGTCAGCCCTACAATTTTTATTAGACTTTTCATTTGACTCCTGTAATAAAATGAATAAGCAGCTACCATTTAAATGGATTAACTTACTGTAATTTTAACATTAACTAACATGATCATTACAAGCTAGTAACAGACTCGTGACACGTAATCCGTAAGTCTTTCGACAAATCGAGTCACATTTTTCCTAATTCTTCACCATTTATAACAAAGCAGAATGATTCTGAAGTAACGCGTTACATCAGTGAGACACTGGAATCGACGTAGGCGAATTGTGTTTGCGTAAGTCTGGCAATTATAGCAGATCGACCCTGTTATGATGTGTCGGCAGAGGTGAACGCGGAAAAACTTCAGAAGACTTGCGACTGTCGGCAACTTTTGTTATTTGAAATCTTTAATGTCAACACACGTCTCTGCGATGCACTTATCAAGATTCCATTGGTCGGTTTGTTACAGAATTTTCTATTAAACAAATGACGTCTTTTGATGAAAATGCGCCACTTGTCTATATTTCGGAGAGAAAACAGAAATAGATTATTAGTTATATTATTAGCTTCAAACAAATATAAACTTGAGAGAGAAAAGTTTTAATTGATTCAGTTTTGTTACTTTCCTCCCCTTTCCCAATGTGAATACCCACAACTTTTTAGAAGACAAATTTAAATTTATTTACTATTTCTCAGAATCAGATTTTCGTGAAATTTTATAAAAATAACGTTAAGTGAATGTTATTGTTTGCTTAGCGAGTAGCGTTTAGGAATTTCCAAGTCGAGTGTAAAAATTTCATTTTTAAGACTCGCGTCAAGTCGATTTCCAATAGCTAATTAGTCTTTTAGTGTGATCAGTGGTATGAAACGGGTGTAATTTCAACAGGTGCCAAACAAGTAAGCAAAATATGTCTAATGAGACCATCTGTCGATTAGAGAAGCTGCGCTTCTATTGGAAAAAAACAAACTGTAAGTAATGATTTTGTGAATTGGAATGAAAGTGTGGAGCGCTTTCACATTACTATCAGCATTTCATTTCCTGAAATAGAAATCTTTACAAAAAAGACATAAATCTAACAACTAATATATATAAATATATATACTATATCACTTGACAACAAGATTCGCTCCATTGTATAAATATACAGGGTGGCTCAATAAGTCACTTAACACCCTCAGTACAAGGACACTGCGGCATGAAAAGTGAAAATGGCGATGACCAATCATTGCCTGGCCAAGGGGGAACCACATTGACGCCACCCACACGGTCGGCGGCCATCTTGATGTCCGCCATCTTGAATTCAACTTCAGAATTTTAAATGGGAAGGGGGTCGTGCGAAATATCAAAATGGGCTAGAATTTCACGACAAATGCAATGGTGAAGGTTTTTTCGACGTATCTTTAACCAGTAAAAAGTTATGACTGAATTCTTGTACCAATTTGCTCCTTTTCGAGGTGTTAGAAAAATGCCTTAAAATTTGTTTAGCGCATCGGTAATGCATCGAGATCAAAGTGACGTCTAGGGAGAGAGGTTCGCATGCCATTGCACACGATTTTAATCGGATACATCCATGAAGAGCTGCGCATTATAAATGGTTGTCGCGAACAATTTACAGTGTGACGCTTCCATTGAATTAAAAGTCCTTCACAGTGACAAGGCTAATGTTTATGTTCATAAGGAAGTTTATAAACAGAATATTCGATGCTTTTTATCTGATAACCCATTTTCGACAGATCAAAGCTGAATGGTTAAAGCTGGTAAATTAATGGTGTGGCGTGATGTGTGGAACACGATTGGTTAGTCAATTTTCATCAACGGAACCTTAAATGCTTAGGGCTACTTGGATTTGTTAAATAAACAGATTTTCTCATCCTTGCTTATGGAAGAAGGTACTTTTTACAGAGTTTTTTTTCAATAGGGAGGAACACCAGAACACTATGGGAACGTTGTGAAGCAGTTTCTGTCCAAAGTTAGTTATCAGATGACAAGGGTTGCATATTCTGTTTATGAACTTCCTTATGAACATAAACATTAGCCTTGTCACTGTGAAGGACTTTTAATTCAATGGAAGCGTCACACTGTAAATTGTTCGCGACAACCATTTATAATGCGCAGCTCTTCATGGATGTATCCGATTAAAATCGTGTGCAATGGCATGCGAACTTCTCTCCCTAGACGTCATTTTGATCTCGATGCATTACCGATGCGCTAAACAAATTTTAAGGCATTTTTCTAACACCTCGAAAAGGAGCAAATTGGTACAAGAATTCAGTCATAACTTTTTACTGGTTAAAGATACGTCGAAAAAACCTTCACCATTGCATTTGTCGTGAAATTCTAGCCCATTTTGATATGTCGTACGACCCCCTTCCCATTTAAAATTCTGAAGTTGAATCCAAGATGGCGGACATCAAGATGGCCGCCGACCGTGTGGGTGGCGTCAATGTGGTTCCCCCTTGGCCAGGCAATGATTGGTCATCGCCATTTTTACATTCCATGCCGCAGTGGCCTTGTACTGAGGGTGTTAAGTGACTTATTGAGCCACCCTGTATAATAACTACAAGCTTGACATTTCGAGATGCAGTCTGTCATTCTTTAGCAATTTTGTTACTTCCTAATACTGAAAATGAATAAGTGTTATTTAGTGTTAGATGCAAGTGAGGAATGATCTTTCAGATTACTAGATAAGAATGAATGTACTTCGTAGAGTGATGATCAACTGCTCTTGTGAATGTAAAATGTGACTCATTTGAGTGTAAACATGAAAGTAGAATATTTCTTACTTTGAAAACTGCAACGCAATCCAGTAATGTACCAATTTCTGTATATTTTTTATTAAATAAATATAGAAATCCTGCCACGAGGAGAGATTACATCTTGAACAACAACGATGGATTTGAAAACTCCTTTCAAAATGAAATTTGAAGCTTAAAAATATGAAAACAAACTGTCTTTTAGTGTCTATTGTGAGATTTCATTATTTCTTCACTTAAAAAATACAAAAAATAATGATTTTATATTTTCGTTCTGAAATTTCACGCTTTTTAAAAAAAAATTAGGAAATTTATTAATTTTTTACTCTTTATTCCCATATTTCTCCAATATTTCAATATTTAGAAATACAAAAAAAAACATTTTTTAAAAATCTTTTATTCTTTAATTTCGTCAATTTTCCAATGATGTGCAAAATTTTAATTTCCACTGTGAGAGAGACGCAAAACCTCATTCTCAAAAACATTTTTCTTAACCTGACTTCTCTGGAATAACTAAATTATACAAGCAATCGATGTGAAATTTTTTCCGGAACTGAGTGTATCTTTAAAGCAAAAGTTGTTTCTTACCTTCGAGAGCACAAAAAATTCAAGTGTTTTATAACTTCTTATAAGAAACTTCAAATTTGATACTTTATCTTTAGTGTCGAATTACACTGAAAAATAAATTTGATATTAAAGAAGAGAGGAAGATGAGATGAACCTCTTTGGAATGGATTTTTTTACGTTGTCCTATCCCCGATTATCCTTTGTTTGGTTATTCCGCAGGAACAGGAACAATGTGTTGTAGATTAGGCACACACAGGAGATGTACTACGTAGAAATTTTCAGCGAAAAATTCAGGCTCTACCAGGACTCGAACCCGGGTCTCTGGCATACCAGGAACAATGTGATCTTTCTTAAGCGATGCAAAGCTTCAAAGCTTTAGTGACAACAAATACACGCGAATTTGAAAGCTCGTGTTCTAGGAATGTTTCCATCCGTTTTTGCCGATGCTACATTTTGCTACCTTCCGGACAAGGTGGACGATAATTTCATCTCCTGGTTAGATTTCCAGGAAGAGGCTGGGTTGAATATTGCATGGAAGCTCCCGCCTAATCTCCTGAACCTAAGTTATGATGTAGCCCGCTGCTCGGAGATCTCGCTTGATTTTGCCTCAAGAGGTTGGTGGGATCTTCACTCCTAATTCCTACCCCCCACCCCCCCTTCACACAAATTCGAATGATGGGTTGGCGAGAAATAAAGGGAAGGAAGTGGAAGGAACGAGAGATTTCCAAAAGTGTATTTCATTACGGATCCAGCTACCTTCTCGAAAGCTGAAAGTCAGACACGTATCTAGAAATATATTTCGCGGGGGGGGAGGGGTTAAGAACCAAGTGACTCAGGAATAATAATAATAATAATAATAATAATAATAATAATGTTTAAATTAAAATAATTTATTACATTAAATAAAATAAATATTAATTAAAATATATAAATTAATTAATATTATTATTACATGAATAGGTAAAAAAGAAGGTATAAGAGTAGAGATATAACAGCACGTATTCACTATCTAGCTTACCTGTAGTTAAGGTCGACATAATTTGCATGAAACAAGTGCCATAGCAAAGAAATTCATGTCAAATATATGAAAATAATAATATTTATTGAATAACAAAGAATAGATTTAAATCCAGTAACCAAAAAGTAAAGTTCCTGCTTAATGTTTTATACATATTATAATATCATAAATAGTAGTGTGCAAACATAAATCTTTGGTACTGTCCATCAGTCCCAATATAATCCTTGCCTTCCAATAACTACAGACTAAATTATTAACCATAGATTAGAACAAATGATAAAGAAGCATATTTTCATTATTTATTTTAATACTTGGCAAGTCTTTCATGGAGGTCCGGACTCCCTGCAAGCCCCCCCTTAAATTCGTCCTTACTAAAAGTGGTGCAAATTTGAATGAACGAACGAATTAATGATTTGATTTATTGTACTTCACGTTTCTGCCACTCTTGGCTAATTGCGAAGATGAGGATGAATAGTGATAAGACGAAATAGTTGAAGGGATAATCATAAACATCTATGGGCAGCACAAGACACAAGCCCTACAGAGGAATATCCTGGCTGAAGGTCTAGACGCCAGAGCCTTGTTAGTCAGCTAAATGCAATCCACAGTGTACTACGTGGAAGTGAGGTTGACATTTGGGTGTCTGCAGAAAGGGTCATCCCGTACACCCCTGGTGCAAATTTGAGTAAGCGCTGTTGGGTGATTCCTACGGCCAGTCGAACACATGCCAGTTCGAAGGATTTAAATGTTTTTTTTTTTTTTAAAATAATAATGGTCCAACTTGTGGATATGCCCTTCAAATGCCATCTCATTAAAATTTATGGCTCTCATACAGTGAAATGTTTTTGGATTCAGCACTGTCTCGGGCTGTGGATGGAAGATCTTTCAGTGCCTGTGAGGGTCGGGTGGAGTGGAAGTCATATCATTGCTTGGTGACGTCTTCGAGGTCGTATAAATGTCCTCCCCCGAACTCTAGACCTGAGTTTTATGCTCAAATTACAAGAGATTTCACACTTGCAAAACTAGGGCTCGGTTCTCACTATTCCCACGAAAATAATTGGCCCCGAACACTTGTTGAATCCACATACATAAGAACACACACATACTTTAAGAACGAAGTGGGCGTCAGTAGTGTTTTGTTTAGGGAAGGTTTGCACATGATGTCCTGTTCTTGAAGAAATCAACTCTATCGCAAACGTTACTGCGCACTTTTATCACATCGCTTTATTTCGCATTCTGTTCAAAGTATATTGTATTTTCCGAATTGGCGCAGTTTTGACGCGTATTGACTTCAACTAGTGCACGGTTTCCAGGAACAAACCTGTCTCCAGGTCCGTGAGTTTCGTGAGAGAACGATCTTCATGAATCGAACGGAGAGCAACTTTAGGGAACGCCATAACGAACTTTACAATCCCCATGCGAGGACTTAAGGAACAGTCAATTGCCGTAACTCGTTTAACGCGTGCGACTTTCTGAACGTACCCATATTGTACGTACACATAACGACAAAAGTAATTGTAGGCGAGTTGTCCATCACCATTTTCATTCACTCTGTTTTCCAGAATGTGATGATCATGAATTTAAATGAAATCTTCAAAATTAGTAGAGAACATCATCTGCTCCGCATCAACAGTATTTCATTCCTTAAAAGAACACAAGGTTTAGAATAAGAAAGAATGAACTTAGCTGTACAAGAAAATGGCCAATTTTGAGGTCAATGCTTCCAAATAGGAGGTTCTTAGAAGTACTCACATCGCTTGAAGCACAAAGTCGAAGCACAGAAGAGACTATCAAAAGAGACTTTCAATAGAAAGCATTGACCACGTGGTGTGAAAGTTTCTTCCATACAAAGTTTCAAGTTTCAGGAACAATAGATCACAAACAAAAGGTAACTAATATTTCAAGTAGAGAGGTAATACAGGTACAAACCTGGATGAGTATTCGACTCACGATTACAGATCCGAAGGTTCTAGGTTCGTCTTGTTCAGGGCATGTTTTGGATCTTTCATCATCTTTTAAATAATCACCCTCATTGACACAATTAACCTAGAAGGTGGAAAAGCAACAATTAAATATAACCAAAATGCAAATAAAAACACTTCGGAAGCCACAGGTTTCAAATCACTTTGATGGATGATTGAATTATTTCTTCTCCGATGTGCCAGATTGCCAATAGTTACAGATATTTCTCCCGTCCTTCATTTGATGTTAAGAAATACTGTAGTCTACTGCTATTATAGAAATAGCAGACCCAGGCATTTTTAGGAGACGAAGAGAAGAGAACGTTTGCCCCAGGGCCCATCTTATGATCATTTGTGGGACCTTTTGACTTTCGGACAGTCCTACGAAGATATGTTCAACTTGTACATCACTATTTATATACATTTTTTATTTTGCGTCATTTGCATTGAACGGGATAGAATTACAGTCAAACTCCGTGAGAAGGCAGTCAGCGTAAGGCGGTACGAAGAAAAGGTTTGATCCCCAGGAAAGGTGCAGTCATCTATTTCATCACTTTCATCATTCATCTTGTCTCAATTTACGCAAGATATAGAAAATACCGTAAAATAAACGAACTAGAAAGGAAAGGACGGAATTGCACTAATGATAGATGATGGTTTGTTTTGATTTTATTGTTTTGATTTTAAAATTTTGGGTGCGTCAGCACTTAGGCTATTTTCAACCGTCACATTATACGGGGTCCAGCCCCTTATCTTAACAAAGAACAACTCTAACGTTGCATAAGTAAAATCTTAAAAGCTTAAAATGTTCTGACTTTCGTTAAAAGCTGAGGCTGTAAAGGGGCACTCAGCACACACAAGGACAAAAAAACAGGACACAACACACAAAATTATACTGGCCAGAGCCTCGTTCGTCTGCAAAACGCAGTCCAGGGTGTACTAACGTGGAAGTGAGGTTGACAGTTGGGTGTACTACGTGGAAAATCACCCCTTACACCCCGATAGATGATGGTAAAATATGAATCCTCTGTTTCGCTCGCCCTTTCAAGCTTCAAAATCTTGAACCTCACATTGTTCAAAATGCCAGTGAATGATTGATTGATTGACTTGTTTTATTTTACTTAGCTTTTCTGCAACTTTTGGCTAATGGCGAAGATGAGCATGAGTGACGATATGATCAAATTGATGAAGGGACACTCACAAAAACATCCATGTCCAGGCCGGGCTTCGAACCCTGGCGTAGTAGCGCGCTGTGCTAACCACTCGGCTCCAGTGAATGAAACGTTATGATTGCACACATCTTTGTGGATGACGGTACCAGTCACAAGATATGAAAAAAGAGAGGAACATTTGAACAGCTACGGCGGGTAAACATTGCCTCTTCGTCACCTCCAAAGGTGGAAAAAGCCAAAACCCTCTCACTCCGCCACCACACCCGAAGGTTTCAATTCTTCCTTCCGTGATTGGAAGAAGCCACAATCTCTAGCATTACACGATTATAATAATATTCTTTAGGTCACCGTGTGTTTTTTCTTCCTGTGTTCTACAATAGAACTGACTCATTTAGAGATAAAGCAAAAAGTGGAAAAACCCGAAATTAAAGTTTCGGAAATTATATATCTAAAGGCACGGAGGATAATAACATAAACACGGATCGGAGAAGGGGAGAAGGGAAGTATTAAGTTTCTAAGCAATCAAAATGTCTGTAAACCAGGTCTATTATGTAATTTGTACAAATCACCGACTGGACAGATCAGTGTAGGAAAAAACTTTAATTTCTTCCTCTTGCAGTATTGCTGAACGGTATCAATAGAAAATATTTCGACTCGATTGTTGTCACGAGGTCAGTACGCTATTCGTAATAATATATTGTAAAGAAACAACGCCAATCCAACAACAAAACATCTTATAAGCATGCCCCTTCTCTAGCCCAGTTTCACACTTCATTCTTTTCCACGAACCCAAGGGGATTTCCAAACACCACTTCCTAAGCCATGAGAAATCAAATTATGATTTTGAAGGATAGGCGACTTTTCACGTCCTTCATCTGGCGGTCGAAAGTAGAGAGTGGAGTCAAAATTTCAATCAAGTTTTCCAGGAATTTCAAAGAAAATTTCTCCAGAATGTGATAGTTCCCGGAATGGATTTATCACTTTTGCCTCCAGGGGAATGTCCTCTTTTGCTTGCTTCCTTGGTGTTCTTTTCAAAGTGGTAAAATGAATCTTCTTTTCCCAGTGTTTTAAAACAAATTTACATCTTACTTGCAGAACTCTTTGGAGAAATTATTTTAGAGCAGGGGCTCGAAATTTTTTTTTGCTGAGCAGGAAAGGGCTAGTTTCGCTGAAAAATAAATGTTTACTTCTAGTAAATTCATCATGACATCACTACAGCGAATTGAATATTGGAAGATTAATTTATTTCGAACACAACAGGCAAATGCCCAGTTTCAGTGTTCTACTATTCCTGCTTTGAGTTATTTAATTTAATATGATTTCATGACAAGAAATAAATTGCAGAAACATATGTAGACATACATATTTTGTCGCATCCAAGAGTAAAGTAAAACATGTCAAAACTAAATGAAAATAGACACACTGAAACATTGATATAATAATAATAATAATAACAATAACAATACAGGATAAACTAACGATAGGGACATAAAATTTCGGATATAAAAATAGCCCATATGCATACAACAGTTCGAGGGGTCCCGGGTTCGATACCCGGTGGAGGCACAAGTGGTTCGGATCCCACTTTAAACTGTAGGTCCAGTCCCGATTAGCCTTACTGTGCATAAAGTGGACTTAAAACACCAACTCAAACCAAGCATACAACAGTTCATTGACAATAATCACGCAAATGCGTTACAATCTCTTATCCTTTCCATTTGAAATAACTTAACTCTGTCAAAGTAAGAATTCGTTTTATGTTCTTTAAGAAAATAATGGACCCCACTTGAAACTGTAGTTGCAGCCATGATTAGCTTATCTGAGCATAAAACGAACTTGAAACAAACTTTGATAAAACAATAACGTGCTGCATCATCCTAATTATCATGCATTATTGGAGAACAAGGAGACAGAGTAATAAATGAAAGGATAAAGGAAGAACTGGAGCAAAAATCAATTGTAAAACAACTCATCAAAAGACAAGTGAAATTGTTTGTCACATATCCAGAATGGGTGAGGAAAGGAAACCCAAGCAGTTTTTGGAGGCAAGACCAGAAGGAAGAAGACACAGGAACAGACCAAGGAAATCATATGAGAACACGGTTGAAGAAATCGTAAGAAAACGAGGAAATACTGACAGGTACCTCTCTACGAGCGTGACTTTCCTGACATCGGCAAGTTAGGACTCTCCTATAGGAACACCACCTTATCATATTCAAGGATTCAGGATGCTCCTATATGACGGCCTCTTTCCCAACTGGACATAATTATTTAGCAAAATATAATTAATATTTGTTTCTAATTAGTCCACAAAATGTCCAGTTGGGAAAGAGGCCGTCATATAGAAGCATCCTGAATACTTTAATATGATAAGGTGGTGTTCCTATAGGAGAGTCCTAACTTGCCGATGACAGGAAAGTCACGCTCGTAGAGAGGTACCTGTCGTGGTGCTTCCCAAAAATTTTAAATGAAAGTTTTGTATATGATTTAATGAAAAAACTTTTATTTTATTATTATTTTTTTCATCTTTCTTATATATATTTTTTCTTCCTTATAACCTTTATAAATTTCTTTGTTTTTTCTTCTTCTTGTTTCATAACACTTGCAATCATTAAAGCAACTGAAGAACAATATTCAATTAAAAACAGTAAACATCACATTAATTGAATAACAGCAATCATTAACTCGAACAATATATAATGGTATTGTAACCATATAGTTGCTAGTTCATGATAACATCCAATTATAAACACAGAGCAACCTGTAACACATTACGACTATGGATCCGCAAAAGTAAAGTTCATTACTCTGGAATGGTATACGTTCTATGTTAGTCTTATTTTGGTACCATAGATTCATACTTTTGCTTCAGGCTCAATTTACCCTTTCTTCTTTTGACTAATACATTTATCGTACGAGAGACTAGTTCCTTGGGTTTGTGGAACACTGCCACAAGACGATCAATAATTTCTTCGTAGGATTTTTCCTCAAGTATACTTCGCCGGCCCCCGTGGCAGAGTGGTTAGCACATCGCGCTACGACGCCGGGGGTCCTGGGTTCGAATCCTGGCCTGGGCATGAATGTTTGTGAGTGTTCATTCATCAATTTCATCATGTTATCACTCATCCCCATTTTCGCATATTAGCCAAAAGTGGCACACGAAGCGAAGTAAAATAAAGCAAATCAAATAAAAAATCAAATCTACTTCTCTGCACAGTAATAGTAATAGTCGAAATATTAATATAAAATCCGTTGTTTTATATTAAGTATTTGTTTTAATATTTAGAACGCAGAGAAGAAAATGCAATAATAAGTGTAGTTAAATTTTAATATAAAATCCGTTGTTTTATGTTCAGTATTTATTTTAATATTCAGAACGCAGAGAAGAAAATACAATAATAAGTGTAGTTAATTCAAACACGAAACGGATCAAGTGAGGGCATTAATTGAAATAATTGAAAACATTTTGTGAATACGTTTAAAGCAAATGCTGCGTTGACTCAGGCACGTATCCAAGGGGGGCTCAGGGGGCTAGAGCCCCCCCGAAAGTTTTCGGTTTACACTAGATAAAATGAGGCTTTTTGTGTGTGAAATAAAATAATGTGACGAAAATTTAAGGAGAGAAATATTTATCAAGGCAAGGTAAATTTTTCTACAACCCTGTAATTGATAATAGCACGTTTCCAATGTGGGGATAAGGGAGGTCAACCCAGCCCCCCCCCCGGAAATGTTTCAGTTTACACTAGATAAAGTAGGTTTTTGGCTTCTTGAATAATGTGACGATAATTTAAGGAGAGTAATAATTATCTAGGCAAGACAGAAAATGTTCTATAACCCTGTTATTGATAATAGCATGTATCCAAGATGGGGACCAGGGGGGTCGAGCCCCTTCCAAGGGAAATCTTTCAGTTTACACTGGATAAATTAGTTTTTTGACTTCTTGAATAATGTGACGATAACTTAAACTAACTAACTAACTCCCTAGCCTTCTTAAACCCGAAGGTTCATGGCTGCAGCAACACAGGCCTTCCATCTTTCCCTATCTTGAGCAAGTTCTATATACTCTTTTCCATCCCTACCGATTTCCCTTAGGTCCATCTCAACGTTGTCCCTCCATCTTCGTCTTGGCCTTCCTACAGGTCTCTTACCATCAGGTTTCCCAACAAGAATCCTGTAAACTCCTGTTTCCTCACCCATTCGTGCCACATGGCCTGCCTACCTAAGTCTTTTTGATTTAATTATTCTAATAATATCTGGACATGAATACAAATTATGTACTTCTAAACATAATAACGATAACTTAAGGAGAGTAATTAGCGAGGCAAGACGGAGAATGTTCTATAACTCTTTTATTCACAATATTGCAGTTTTCTTGCTCTTTCATTGTTGTTGTCGCATGAAAGGAAACGTTCTTAAATAAGAGGTGGAGTCGAACTACTGGTAATATTAACGAAACGTTTTATCTGCGGAACATTCTAGAATATAATGAAGACGTAAATACCCGGCTTCAATTTCCCGGTTGATCAGTACAACAGAATCTGTTAGTAATTCGAAAATGAAGAGGACTAGTGAGACAATTTCCCGTAAACTACCGAAGTCTACTTCTAGTTCGTGTCCAAAGTTGAAGATATTGACGTCTGTGGAACTCGAGGAGCCTCAGTGTAGTGCTAGTTCGGGGCATGAGCCGAAGAGATCGAAGGTCTACAGTGAATATTTCAGGAGTACCGGATATTGGGGCGGTTTATTAAGACATAAATAAGTTGCACAGATCAACTGTAATTTTATTTGTGCCCGGGCCAAATTTCGTGTATGCAATGACTTTTATTTAAGCCAATTGGGTTCGACACACACTCAAACACTTAACCACTACAAAGGGACAGTCGAAAATTATATGAATGTCGAAAAGAGAAAGCAGGAAGATGTTGCATATGTAGATATTTTAGCGGAATTTTCAGGCTCTGCCAGGACCCGAACCAGGGTCTCTGGCATGTCGTGCCGTTGCTCTACTGGCATACCCAGGATTTTCGAAGGGCGGGGGGATTACGTATACTTTTTTCGGTAGTCAGTCCTCATTTTGCCATCTTTCTCTGCCTTTGACGTTCATTTTTTTAGAAATACTGGGCCAAAGGAGGGTTATGACCCCCATCACGCCACTGGAGATAAATGAGTGAGCATTTTATCATATTGGAAGTCGAAACATTAGATGTGTTGGGAACGGAAGAGTTTTCACTGTGCATTAATTGTTTCTCGATCCAGCTTTATTAGAGAAGACTTCCTTTGTTTCGTGCCGATATATGACAAGACTACGGAAGCTGTGACGGACAATTTTGAACACTTGTGAGTGCTTAGGCCTGAATATGAACAATTTGGTGGCTTTCAGCTTTCATAAGAGCTGCATACATGGGAAGACAAGACACATTAGTGGTGTTCAGGCTCGAATCAGAGTGCGTCGAGAACTGTGTGCGTCCAGTTCACAGCCCACAGTTTGAATCTCGCATCGTCCATCCATTGTGTAACAGCTTCGTGAAGACACTCAAAGACACCAAAGATGTTTTGATGCCTGATGAGAAGAAACGGACAAACACGTTATAAAAATGGCAGCCTTAAACGGTGGCTACTATTTAGGGGACAGTTGCTCCCCATTTTCTTGCCTCCGCACTATGGCTTCTTAATGCTAGGCCTTGTCTACCAAGAGAAATTAAACTTTCCTTGACCACCCCCCTCCCCGTTTTGCCACCAAAAGGGCACCACTGGCCTTTAATATACACTTGTGAGGTTCTATCTATACCCCTTAAATATATATGGTCCCCCCCCCCCCCGGAAGGAATTTCTGGATACGTGCCTGCGTTGACTGTTCACTTCATTTTGTATGACAGTACTTTCTACCTTTGATTGGAGACTTTATACTTTATACTCTGTCCCAACTATCTCTGCTGCAGCAAGGCTGCACATAGCGGCGGAGAAGGGAGGGATCGAGTGGGCAGAGCGAAGCAGTACACGATGCTGCGAAAGCTGGTAACTACAGCAGCTTTCCGCCGTCCACGCAATCCCGTTCCCTCTCACGTGTTCATTGGTAGAGTCGTCACTACTTACGCAGAGACTTGCTTTCGTTCGCTTGCTCCAGCGAAGTTCCTTTCTTGTGTATGGAGCGACAGTTAAAAATATTCTTGGGTAGAACGCAACGCAACGGACCGTGCTTTCATTGTTGAAATGCCATTTGCAAGATATTATTTTCCGCACCCTGTATTAGTAAAATGAAATTAAAGATAAAACACATTTTCAATTTTTTTCAATTATAAACATTGTTGAAAAATGCTTACAAGTATTAATGTTAATTTTTCCACAAGGCCGTAAATTTCTTAATGTATTTTTCTTGCAGAATTCCAATTGATACAAAAAAGTGTTCCATTTTCTCAGGATGACGATAAGACCAAATAATCTTTGCTTCTTGTTACTTGTGAATATTCGTCTGAAGAAGACCCTGTTAGGGGCTGGAAACGTTACGTTTTTATGTATATTTTTTTTACACTATAAAAGCTTTCCTTCGTCAACATTTTAATGACATGGAAACAAGGCTTAACAGTGTTACAATGGAAATTAAAGCTCAAATTACTATACTTTAAGAAAATTATTTATTTGAAAACCTTAAATTGATGTTTTAAGTCCTTTTTACGCACAGAAGGGCTAACCAGGACTGGACCTACAGTTTAAAGTGGGATCCGAACCACTGTGCCATGCGCCTCCACCATGTATCGAACCTCTTGAGTAGCTACAAGGCGACGACTTTACCACTACGCCATCTGGGAGGCCTTTATTTGAAAACCGGGAATAAAGGTAAACGAGCAGCAGAGTGATTGTTTGTTCGTTTCAAAATACTTAAGTACAATTTTACACACGTTGCCTCCGCACAATGTCCAAAGCCCTGTTTCACAGTTCTTCACGAATTATATTGGTTCTGCAGCTGTCTTTGGAAGTAACGTTCTTACGGGCTGATGTGCGGAACGATGCGATTTCCCAACACTTTCGCTTTTGGCACTTACAACGTTTACCACTTTTAGTCCTCAATTATATATGAAACTTAATGCTAAGTTGTTGGTGGTCATCTGTGATGCAATGAATAGTGCGCTTGCATTTCATGTTCTGAACCATGTCTTACAAGTTATAACTAATCTAGAATAAAGTAATTGTAATAGTAACTAAATTAGATACGTTTTAAAGCTACAGCAATAATAACTGAATTAATTTCTCAAGTGATTAACTTCGAATTACTTTTGAAAAGTAACTTTCCAAACACTGTCGATATCTTAGAGTTCAGCATTACTCAGATAAGAATTGTGAGAGAAGTTCTCTAAGATACAGTATGGTAATAATTACCATTAGAATAAAATTCAAATCATTCAAAAAACATTGCATGAAGGGACTACTAAAACTATATATTCGGGATATCCGTATAAATTCACATTAACATTTTTCTTTCAATGTAACTTCCTTCTCCTTCTTGCCCATCCTGCAACATTATGTGGTTCTCTCATAGATGCGTATGCTTCTTGCTGTCTTGAAATCATCATTTCATTCAGAAAGCAATGAATATCCTAAGATTTTGGGCAAATATCCTTCAAAATTGGAACTAGCAAAAATTTCAAGGAATGTGTGCTATAACTTGACAGACAAACAAGTTCATTCCCATTATTTTCAGTTTCTCAAATATACCGTTCCCAATTGCTGACTACTCGCAACCAGATATTAAGAAGTCTTGCAACATCATTTCTTGAGTATATTTTGGACTCTTGATATCTTGTAAACCATCACCATCTAACCATGTATGTGCAAATTGTGTACAGTTCAAACAATCCACACAGACGATTTTGGTTCCATAGAAGCATATCCACAAACTTCCACGGTATTGGGTTGCCATTGTTAGTCAAATCTGTTGTCCTTTTTACAAATTTCAAGGTATTCTTTGAAGACACATCAAATAGATTCTCAAATGTTCATCTGCAAAAGGAGCAAATAAAAATATCGTTAATATGGTGTATCAGACTATGAACTTAACAAAGATGAAAAATGTAACATTGTTACAACCTCAGACAAGTTGAGTTAATAATAAAATGAAAACAACTTAGAGATGTTGTGTAAGTGGATGTCAATATAATTGATCTAAACTGCACCATAATGATTAACGAAGTGGTCCTGTTATAACAGAATTATGAAAGGTTTGATTTACGGTATCAGCTCAGTACAGTGACTCAGATCTATCTTTACAGTGCATGTTAAATATGACCATAGGCGTGCGCAGACCCTCTGATTAGGGGGGGGGGGTAAAAGCCTTGAAAGGTCAGTCGGGAAAGAAAAACTTCACTTTATCTCAATGTTTTAGTTCTATTGCATTGATGGGTATATGTGTGTGTGTGTGTGTGTGTGTGTGTGTGAAATATTATTTATATACATTACATAATCAATTCATCCGTCCCATAACAAACCAATAGCAAAAATGTTATAAATTTTCTCTGAAATATGCGCGCTCCTTTTCCTCCAAACCAAGATGTTACAGGACCAACTGTCTGAAGTACTTAATTGTTCTTACACTGTCTCTGGTAATTTACAATGCACTACAGAAAATAAATTGCGAGCGAAGCGAGCAAGAAAATTTCACGATCCAAATTTTTGCAAAATGAAAACTGTATTGATTTAATATGGCGCAAAGAAAATCACGGGACGCCATGGCGTTCTCTTTTACAATTTTTCTCATTCAGATTGTTCAGCGTCCAGGGACAACTCCCGCCGTCCTCTAGCTATGACTATGAACTTGACAAGACTGTAAGAAAAGCAGATATTGCAAGCGAACCGAGCAAGAAAATTTTACGAAATGTATTTTTGTTTGTATATAAAATTTGAAGTCGAGGGGGCAATTGCCCCTCTGCGCCCCCCCTACAAGTGCTCCTGGCTGTCTGAAAAAAATGATGATAGAAAGACGTGAAAACTAATTCCATTTTGAGTATCCTATTGTCCTGCTACTCTTAATTTCTGCTAGTCTTACTTTCTCTTACTTCAATATTTGCCCTCCTAGAATTGATTTCCGTCCAAGGTTGGGATAAGGCAATGCCCCTCTACCCCCTTGTGGTTGCGCCACTGTAACCCCTTCCCCATAGTTGCTTTGAATTTTCATCGGCTTGAAATACTTCATTTTCTCCAATAATATCGTTTAATAAGTCATAAGATTCCTCTACACTAAATTTCTAGTTGAAACTACGTATAATAATGTAGGAACATGGAACGTTCAGAAGGGGGGCAAGGATTACCACACCTCCCTCTTCGAAAACGAATATCAACCTAAAAGTATATATTTCACACGTATAATTTGATTTCAGTTATAGTAATTTACATTAATTATTATATAATGGAGGGACGCAAGTAAGCGATAATTTCAAATTCAAATGGTGTTTTTGAGGGGGCAGCACTATTATCGGGGTAATATGCCCCACGGAAAAATATCTTGCTTGTCCCTATGTGGAAAAAATCTGCGAACATTCGTGAGCTCCCCCCCCCCCGTGCGCACGCCTATGAATAGGACTTGAACTTCAGTAGGTTATTGAATCAAATATTCGTAACATAATCTGGACAAATTATGATTTCTCTGAAAATCAATCAATCTTACCCACAAATAAATGATTGGCCTTGCACTTGTAAAATATGTGAACTTCTAATTTTTACTAATCTATACTAATTTGTAAATTCTCAGTAAACACGCAAACTATTGTTTGGTAGACTGTTAGGACTTTACTCTTTTAGCTGTTAGGGTGTACTTTTACACTTTAAATACATAAAGCTTGAACTTATTGGAAATGCTGCACTACCATTACAAGGCGTTCAAAATTATGAAAGAACGAGAAAACCGAAGTGTTTTAAACAGCTTACGAAACCGGTTTTCTGACCTGATTCTGTGAAAGAAGATAACAGAACGTTGTCCAGAACTTGCACAAAATTCAGGGATCTCACATTAAATCTATTCCAATCAAACCTAACAGCTTAACCTACTTAATGCATTTAACATTTGCGAGCTTTATGAACTGTGTTCAAGTTTCAAAAACATAAAGGAGAAAAATCTTGTTCAAAACAGGTCAGAAACGACTCGTTCCAACCATATACAAGGGCAAAGTGAAACTATAATGAATGACTGATTTGTAATACAAATTCCGATGTACATACATTTGAATAGCACCAGTGAAATACGAAAAAAAACCTCACAGGAACGATAGTAGAGCATTTTGTGCAATATCGATTTAATGCCAGAATATAATCTATATCAAGGTATTTCATGCTCTAGTAATAATCACAAAACTGTAATATCTGCATTATGCCTAATTTAATATAACATTCTCTTCTAATTTTACAATTGCAAAGAATTATGAACTTCGTTTGTAAGGGGAAATGCGTGCTGCGTTGTAAAGGTAGAGACGTTGAAGCGATATTCTTACAGAAATTATATCGGAAGGTATTTCCTCAACATATAAATAAATCATACATTCTGCATCACTCTTGCATATTGCAAACGTTTTGCTTTTGATGGATTAAGCAACAAGCATTTAAATATAAGACTTACCTTTCAGTTTCTTCCCGATGTTTCCTTCTTCCACCATTTACTGGATTCGTTATTTTCTGGTAACTTGGTTTAACTTTCACAATTTCGAAGCACTCGCATTGATCATATCGTTAGAAAGCACGGAGTGAAATCTCGGCAACAATGTTGGCTAAAATCTGCACCACGGACTAAATTGCGACGAAACGCCACTTCAAAAATTTTGATGATAAGCACTACTCTCTGAAGGTGCGAAATGTTTTCATTTTTTCACATAGAATTTCAAAAACACTAAGTTGCTGACCAAGGCAGTTTATTAAGATAAAAACAGGTAACGTTTCAACCCTGTACCTGTTAAGTGTTTTTATCTTAATAAACTGCCTTGGTCAGCAACATAGTGTTTTTAATATGGAAACAAGGCTTAATTATATTACAATAGAATTTCAGATGCTTGCGGGAAGAACATGTGATCTTTGTTTCACCACGAAATCTTCCATACTAGTCATAAAAGAAAAAAAAATGTACCGGTATTGACAAAACTACCACCTCAGCGCAGAAGTTTGAACATGACGAAGACCTTTCATTTTCTGTTATTTACTTATATATCTTCAATCGTAACAAAATTATAAGGATCACAAATTCTAGTGAATAAAACAATCTTTTATATCGGAAAATTTCTTCCTTACCGAATCTATATTAGTTGTACGATTATCCATTGAAATTTGGGCCTATGCTTTAACATGGCTTTAGAACCCCCTTAAAGGATTGGGTAGTCCGTTTGAATGTAGCTCTTTAATATTGCTATTCAAATCTGATATTTGCTCTTTTAATGTCCTAATCTCCCTTTGGTTTTCCTTAGTTTGGTTTTCAGCATTTTTCAATGCAGGCATGGTTTTTGTCAATTCTGCTTTCAACCTTATCAATTCTGCTGCGTGTTCTTTCTCCTTTTCTAAATCAGTAATCCTGATGTCTTGACCTTTTCTTCCTGCTCGCAGGATTCCTTTTGTTCCTAGATCTCTGCTCGACAGTTATTACTTATGGAAGAGATTAATTGCAATAAACGCTCATCTCTTTCTTCCTCTCTTCGCTCTCTTTCCCTTTCTCTTTCTATTTCCATCCATTCTCTTTCTTCCTCTGTTCTCTTTCCTTTTCCATCTGTCTTCTTTCTTGTTCTCTTTCTTTTTTCCTTTTGATCTATTTTCTCTCCGTCTAATCTGATGGTTTCCATCAATGAAAGCAAAAGGGTTGTCATGTCAGGAGATCACTAGGTATACTTTCCTGCCCATCTTCACTGGTTTGCTTTATCAGCACAGGAGGCATATCATCAGTATTCCTACTCAAGATTTCAGGAGCTTCAGTACCCAATTGCAGTATCGAAATATCTCCGCTGACTTCGGCAATTGGATCAGTTGGTGCTGTCAACTCATCGAGGCACTCGTCGCAAAGGAATTCTTCTGCCCTTTGTGCCTCGGCGCTAGAAGTTCTGGGAACTTTCTGTTCACATTTAGAGCATTTAACCAGATCTGGATTTATGCGGTCAGTTTGAGAATAGCTAAGCTTTCAAGCTTTGAGTCTTTTGTTGGTTTGCCAGAGCTTCTTAAGCTTCTATCCATCTCTTCTTTGATTTGGATCTGATCGTTTCCTGTCACGGTCGCCAGAAATTCCGTCCCTGTCACATTCCCGCGTCCGGCTCCTTTGGACACCACAGGTATCGTTACCTTTTTATATCGGACTGGTTTTCTTAAGGCAGAAGGTAACACCTAGTCCAGAAAATACAGGTCGGAATTTATCCGTTCTATCCTCGAACAGATTGTATTTCTATTATCGAATTATTCTTCACGATAATTTTGTATTGTGTCGCTGCTTTCTGATCAGTTCGGTATCTTGACGTC
The DNA here is from genome assembly GCF_977018435.1 of Lepisma saccharinum. Classification (NCBI taxonomy): domain Eukaryota; kingdom Metazoa; phylum Arthropoda; class Insecta; order Zygentoma; family Lepismatidae; genus Lepisma; species Lepisma saccharinum. The sequence continues at coordinate 19,538,680 of NC_139230.1, read as the reverse complement.
ACCAGCTCATGTAATACCGCTATTCCAAGTACGTATCTCCTTATAGCTTGCGTAATTCTCTTTTGTGCTACTGATTCCTGTGGAAATATGAAATATATTGTTAGCGGTGAGAATTAGGTACCTGGGTTAAGACCCTGGGTTGCCTTATTGCTGACTCTGTTGGTGATTATCAAACGAAATGTCTTGGTTGGGCTTAGGTTAAGACCTCTCCCCCTTCCAAGTTTCCGAAGTGATCCTCAGACAGCGAGGTCTTCGTCCAATGGGTTAAGACCCAGTTGGCGGGACTGTTGGAGCGGAGAACACACGGGTCTCCCCGTTTCTGTCAAATTGCCTCGATTTTATAGCAGGATTTTGTTGATTTGGTTGCCATATAATCTTCAAGGCGATAATTTAGATTTTTGTCCTTCTGGCATTTCATAATTTATAAGAAAAATATCACAATTATTCTTTAATTTTTAGTAATCTTCTGAAATCATAATCTTCTTTAATAACTGCAGCGTTAATTATTTGGCAAAATATAATTAATATTTGTTGCTAATTATGTCCACAAAATGTCCAGTTGGGAAAGAGGCCGTCATATAAGAGCATCCTGAATACTTGAATATGATAAGGTGGTGTTCCTATAGGAGAGTCCTAACTTGCCGATGACAGGAAAGTCACGCTCGTAGAGAGGTACCTGTCAATACATTCCAAGAAATAAAGAAGATGACCAAGAACCGAGAAGAATGAAAACAGTGGGTAGAGGTCCAGATATTATTAGAATAATTAAATCAAGAAGAGTTAGATGGGCAGGCCATGTGGCACGAATGGGAGAGGAAAGAAAAGTTTACAGAATTCTTGTTGGGAAACCTGATGGTAAGAGACCTGCAGGAAGGCCAAGACGAAGATGGAGGGATAATGTTGATATGAACCTAAAGGAAATCGGTAAGGATGGAAAAGAGTGGATTGGTCTTGCCCAGGATAGGGACAGATGGAAGGTTTTTGTTGCTGCAGCCATAAACCTTCGGGTTTAAGAAGGCTAGAGAGTTAGTTAGTTATCAATTGAACCACGCAAATCAGAATTATTATTAATTCGTCGTGTGAGAGCCAATTTATCAGATTAACAGGGGGGGAGAAAATAATGTATACTTAGCACCCTTAAACAGCAACATAGGTCTTTACTTCATAATTAGAAACATCCGGTGTGAGAGACCTTATTTTTTAATATTTGTTATTACATTTTTAATTTTTTTTAGACAATAAAAGGGCAAAATTATGATTAATAACTCAAATTTATTGAAAACTAAAATTACATGGGAACAAAACTAAGAAAATGTTTTATGTTAATCACTTCCAACTTTTAGTCATTTGATATTCCACATGTGATACTTACTTCATAATTAGAAACATCCGGTCTGAGACACCTTATTTTTTAATATTTGTCATTACATATTTTAAAGTTTTTTAGACAATAAAGGAGCAAAATCATGATTAATAACTCAAACTTACTGAAAACTAAAATTGCATGGGAACAAAACTAAGAAAATGTATTATGTAAATCACTTCCAACCTTGGCACTGAATACGTAATGCGAAACACCCGGTCTGTTAGACCTGCAAGTTTTCAAACAACAATAAGTCTCTCGTAACAAACAGTCACAAACTGAGCAGTAACATGTGCAGAGTGTAGGCAAGTGGTTGATAATAAGGTACTGTGGAGAGGGGAGAGACAGCTCAATCAGTGTTGCCACAATGTAGAACTACAAAACACCAAAGGTCTCACAGACCGATGTTTCTGTTTAAGGGTTAAAAGGAGTCAGTAAATGGAGATACGTGGCTCCACCTCACTGCTAAGGAATAGAAGTGAAGATATGCCTATCTGACTCCAAATGGATCTCCTCAGAGGAGATTATTTAAACAAAACTGAAAACAGCATTTTTTGGAGTTATGTTCTCATACGACAAACTATAAATAAGTTTCGTGTACAAAATAATTGACACAACTTGCTTCCTCTGCTCGAGCTACCCAGCCATAGAGTTGGCAATTTACGTCACAGAACAACGGACTTTCTGAAGGCTGACTTAAAGCGTGTATTCTTTGTCACACAGCCTTCCCAATCTACCTTCCGCCAAGATTTTTCAATGCCATAGCAATTACCAAACGCACACAGTCGCATTTGGCCACCAGCTTTTATCGCAACAAGCAAGTTCCTTGTACGTACACGTCGACTGCGAAGGTTCATAAATACCGGATTTTCATTCTTTTGCACATTTTTTGTCAGCACTATTCTAACGGTTCTGTGCGTCCTTGGGTCACGTGACGGAACTCCGGGACAGTGGGGAGTTGTTTTGTTGGCAGGAGCTTGGGAGAGAGTCACGCCAACGAAGTTCATGGGGTCTTTTCGCGTATTTATAATCCTAAAAGAAGAACCTCGTCACCATGCTTGCTTATGTCTGTGGTATAGTAGGGATTTTCCCTTCGAGTTGGAAAATCCTTTTATTTAAATAATATCCCATTGCGTGTCGTTTGCCCTCGTAAAGTTGGAAGTTCATGGGAAAATTACATCCATATTAGCATAAAATTAAAGGTATATTCTTGCTAAATACAATGCACTCGCTCTGTTCGCCTCAGACTATGATGTAATGCAAACATTCGAATTCTACAACTTATTTTTTCTTCAAAATTCACCAGGTTACTTCGATCTGGTGACACTTCAGTGACGTCAAAATCCGAGGAATTCTGAAATGTTACTTGCTGGGGAAAAAAATGAGTAGAGTTTATGGAGATTTTAAAAGAAGGTGTTGACATTTTAAAATCTCATGGAAAGATCTCATCTCATATTTATTCTCTTACAATTTCACTTCAAGTGCCTCCCCGATGGAGTAGTGGTACCGCCGTCGCCCTGTAATCAAAGAGTCCCGTGTTCGCTATACGGTGGAAGCTCATACAGTGGTTCGGATCCTGCTTTAAACTGTAGGTTTGGTTCCGATTAGCCTATCTGTGCATAAAGTAAACTTACAACCAAAACTCAACTCACTTCAAGTATAGTTGGTGATGTTTGCGAGAACAAAAATAGATTAACGTTTCTTGTTTCGTCTTCCACTGGAATGCAGGCGCAATATTATTGGCATGTGTCCGTTTTCAATCTATTCTTGACAAAATTAAGTCAGTGTGAAATATCTTGGGCAAAAGGGCTTCGTTTTCTTGTTAGCTGGGTACTGTAAGGGACGGTCGACTTAAAGGGCGTGTGCCCCCTGCCCCCTTTAAGCGCTGTCACTGCTTTTATATTAAATTATGCTAGTTCTGACGTTTTTGTTTCAATATATGAACTGTTAATGCGTAGAACATAATTTTTATCGACATTATTTCCCTGTGGGCGATTGGAAATTGAAAATCAGTTCAGAGTAATTTTATTCTATCATATTTGTAATTAAGCAGGTAGTAAGTTGATAAAAAAATGTCATTTTATGTTACTTATTTAAACAGTCTGAGACCATGATGATGGGTAAGACCAAAGAAATTGAAGGCGTAGTGTGTGGCCTTTGATAAATGTACTATTTCTGCGTTCACATGGAAGGACTGAGAAAATACATCATGTTCGGCTGTGTGTTGTTTAAACTTTTGGCACGATAATCACGTAACTTGTTTGCATGAAAACTTTCGATAATGAAGAAATTTCGTCCATCTTAATTCAATAGTTGTGGACTTGATTTAAAAGTAGTTCTGATTTTTAGCTCAGCTCGTTGGGGACAACCTCCCCCCCACCCCACAACCCGTTTTACTTCTCGGGGAGGCATTCCGGCCTTTTCGTCTACGTGCAAGCTGAAAAAGCTGGACAGAACGGACCGGGTGCTGTGGGTTACTTTCGCTTTCCTTTCTTTTAAAGTGATCGTATATCCTGGCGAAGATATGAGCATTTTCCTCGTCGTCTGTGTAGACTTACGGGAAAAATTTCGTCACGATTATCGCGAGACGCGTTCGACAGAAAATTTTCAAATTTTACCCGAGCACTGAGAAGGGATGTTACTAGAAAATCACTTTTTGATATTTTCATTTACTTCATCAACGTCCCGAAAATTAATTTATTGTACTCTTGAAATATCGCAATTGTTTTCACTTTGACACAGCAACCCTGCCGGCGAACACACGACAGGACCTTGCGGTTGCCTAATTGGCTGGTAGAAATAGGAACACAGCGAGTGGTTTCGTCCCAATATGCAATAGATTTAGAAGTTGAACAGAAAGCAACATGTCTTTGAACTTCTAAGTCCTGTCTTTTCTGTGCCGAACCGTGCCTTGCCAACAGTTCGTATTGGGTCTCGTAGTTATCGTTCTAGAAATGGGTTACTAACCAACCACTAAACTTCTGCCGTTAATATTTTGATGGGGTCATGAATTACCGTCGGGAGCTACCTATTACCTCCATTCCCTGCTCTCATCTTTATTACCTGAAGATAAACGAGGTTAATCAACACAGTTGCTGGTCTTTGAGTCGAATTTATTACTTGTCTCAACAAACATTTTCTCTATTTTCAATGTGCCTTCCTCTTATTGTATTTCACTTCTATGTATGCGATAAGTAATTGTTTCTGAATAAATTTTACAATAAACCCGGACCGAAATGCATGCTGGGTGTATACGTAAAAATTAATATTCAGTGTGTCGCCGTGAAACACCGACAAATTTTCACATCGCATACAAAACACATTCTCTTACGTTACATGCATTAACGACTTCGCTAGTCGAGGTGTCGTTTCGACACTACAAGCCCCCCAGAAACACAGTATATTTATCCTGTGCACATGCTTCCCCACATCACAGATTCGTATGATATTTGTTCTTTTATTTCACTTGCCCAAGTAAGTTTTTTGTTGTCATTGAAGGGTCCGTGTCCTCGTATTTGTAAAAGGCTGGCTGACACAACCATGGTAATTTCATAAAACCAAGCAACCCCTTTCCTGATGTCCAAATCACGTGATTAGTTTGCCTAATTGATAATCAGGGCGTGAACACTCGCGTATTTTCCATGTCATTTCGGGCATCGAGTTAGAGCAGTGAAAATTTGTAGGAGTTTGCAATTTGAACATTGCGTTATTGCATTTATAATATATATTAGTAACAAACATATATTATTACATTACAAAATAATTTTAAGTCAAAAAGTAATAACCATATTTTTATTTTTAATATGTAATTTCGGGGCGGGTGCCTCACGGGAGATATCCCTTCCGCTCAAGGTGCTGATGAATCTTTGACCTTTCTCAGCTAAGAATTTTCGAATTTTTTTTCACTTTTCAAAATATTATATTTGCATTTTCGCCTAGTATACAATAAGCCAGAGGTCTCAGGCTCGAACCCTGGATAAGGCATGGATGTATCCGTTCATCTTTTATCTTCATTGTCGCGATTAACTAAAGATTAGAAAACAGATGTAAAATAACCGAAATAATAAAAGAAAAAGAACATTCAAGTGTATCTCCGTGTGATTTGATTTTGATGTTGCCTAGATATTCTGCAATAGTTTCGTGAGAGCGTATTATCAAACTACGCGAGGATTCACTTGAATGCCCTACAAGAAATTATAAACACGTAATTTTTCAGAATATGGAAAATCATAGTGTTTTTTCCACAGAAAATACATTTTTAAAAACCTTAGATCTTATTTTTGTTATTTAGCGTAGTTTTTCTATCACTTTTGGCTTATCTCGGCACGTTATAGGAACACTTCGGTTTGGACACTTTGTTTAACAGAAGAGTTGCCAGTGACGTCATTTTCCTACAGAAATTGATTAAATATGACTGTCAGCGTTCTGAGCTAATACAAACTATAACCTTTAATGTAGACCGCCACAGTGCAAGACAACAACAACTATTCTACACAGAGATGTCAAGAGTCAAAGTGGATAGGTTTTCATCTGCAGTGCGAATGTAAGACACAGTGAACGTACTATTAAAAACTGTAGAATTTGACATGTTCACAGATTCACCTAGTGTGTTGAAGAAAAAATACATTAATAAGTGCATGAATTATTGTAAATATTGTGTATATAGATGTTCATTTATATTTTATTTTCTTATTCTCTATGTACGTACAGTACATTATATTCAACATAATTGGGAAATGTATCGTGTGCTGAACTAATAAATAATAATAATGATGATAATAAGGATGAGTGATGATATGATGAAATTTATGAAGGGGCACTCACAAAGAACACCGATGTCCAGGCCGGGATTCGAATCCGTGACACCTGGCGTCATAGGGCGCTGTGTTAATCACTTCGCAAAAAAACTAAGATAGTCCAAACCAGGGGTTTATCCAGAACTTTCCATTTGGGGGTGTGAGCCCAAATTTGGGGGTGTGAGGGTAAATTTCAGGCTAAACTGACCATACATTTGTGAAAAATTTTAGGGGGGCATTGAGGAATTTTTTCTTTGCGGGAGGCGTGTTTGGGGTGTGGATAAATCACTGGGCCAAAGGACCAGTGACACCACACCATCAAAACACCTTTGGTAATGCTGTTTCAGCTTAAACAGGAAAGAATAAAGGCAACACCTTTAACAAAACATGGCTTTCCAGACCAGTGGCGTGCACTATATAGCCTTGTGTAGATTGTTTACCTCTCTAGCTGAACAAAAGAAAAGGAAGCACTTCACGCCACTTCCAGCTGGCAAACGTTTAGTTCCTAGTCTAACTGGACACCTGACGTGACCGAAGAGTTCAACAAGTGATTGGATTTGGATGCATGTAGTGGTGATGGTTTAATTTACATTAGTAGTTATTTTGCTTAACACTATTTTCTTTAGTTTTGGAGAGTTAGTATTATTTAATTTTACTTGTTGAGCTCTTCGCCGAGTGATCATGAACTCAGACAAGTGGGGGGAGGGGGGAAATCGACACACAGAATTAGTAATTGATAATGCCCAATGTAATAAAAGTACGATTCGGATTGTTATTTAAATCCACTGAACAAATCAGCAGAGAGAGTCAATTGTTATTTTGGAACAATTAGAACATGATGGTTAAATGAGTGTTCATGTTACGTAAATAATGCATTAATCTTATTGTGGAAGTTATTGTAATTTATTCAGTGACAGTTTATATGTTTCATTATTATTGTTCAAATGCAATTATTAAGCTTGTTAATAAACTTTCCCAAGTTATCAAGTGCATTTTCATGTTTTAATGATAACAATTAATAGAGTTGCTGACTTAGTAACACGATTGATTGATTGATTTGGCATTTTAAGTCCACTTTATGCACAGTAAGGCTAATTGGGACTGGACATACAGTTTATAGTGGGATCCGAACAACTATGTGTTTCCACCGGGTATCGAACCCGGGACTCCTTGATTACAAGGCAACGACGCTACCACTGCGCCATCGGAAAGGCAGTAAGTAACACAAACCTTTGGAATATCAGTTACGCTGGTTAATAGCTATCGTTCAGCTGTATTTCGGAAGGGTGTTTTACAGCCCAATTTAAAACCAACATCTTAGAACGTAAATTCCGAACCAGAACAAGAACGAACTGCTCCAACTTGCACGTACCCTCATCAGGCAGTGGCAACCGTTTGCCGAGAGCAAGCACCTGGAAGACCACGTTGCTCATTCTGACAGCTGCCGTGATCATAATTTATTCACCGGCCAGTCCAATTTGGTTTCCGCAGCACCCCAGCCTCGCTTCCAAGAAACGCCACTTCGCTATAAGGATTTCCGCCGTCTTTCCTTTAGTGAGAGCGACGTCATCACGTCATTCCCAGACACCGCAAAAACGACGTCTGGTGGAAAGTGATAGAATTCTGCGAATGAGTTTACAGTCACTTCCTACCGTTTGCACAACTCCTCTTTAAATTATCGGGAGTCCATTAGCCCCCATCCGCCCTAGTGTCAAATTTCAGAAACTGAATACAATTCCCGTTTCCCTCAATGGCTTATCACTAGGGACCTTGATTTTACGCAAACGAGATAACACATGTTAATAGCTGCAAAAAAGTGTTTATGGATGTCCAGTGGCGCCACATTGACTAATTTGCGAAGATTGGGATGAGTGATGATATGATGAAATTGATGAATGGAGATTCCCAAACATCCATGCCCAGGCCGGGATTCGAACCCGAGATCCCTGGCGTCGTAGCCCGATGTGCTAACGACTCCGCCACGAGGGCCGGCCACATTCATCTAAAGAACTGCAACTTAAATTTTTGGAATTGATACAGTCAATATCAAGAAAGCTGTTTATACTCTAACTTCCACGGAAGAAACGACAACGTCCACACACACAAACCATTATCACACAGATTGCAAATTGTTAAGAAAAAAGCTCGTGTTCTTCCATTTTTCCATCTTGACAAAGTGGACTGTATTCCCATCAGTGAAGAAAGTCGGCTGGTTATCAGTGGTGAAAACGGGCTTTCTTGTTTCTAAATGTGTGGTTCATTCAACCCCAGTTTCCAATTTTATGCCTTGTTTTACGCCTCAATTCTATCAGATTAAAGAATCCCAGTTTCATTAAAAATATGCATTTTGATGTATCTGTGGTCCAGCGAGTCCTTGGTCATTTATTTAGATTCATTAAGACAGATGTTCGATACCCGGTGGATTGGTTGGTTGATTTGGTGTTAAGTCCACTTTATGCACAGTAAGGCTAATTGGGACTGGACCTTCAGTTTTAAAGTGGAATCCGAATCACTATGTGCCTCCACCGGGTATCGAACCCGGGACCCCTTGATTACAAGGCGACGACGCTACCACTGCGCCATCTTTATATATATATATATATATATATATATATATATATATATATATATATATATATATATATATATATATATATATATATATATATATATATATATAAAGGAAAGCCCCTAGGCGGAAGCTTTCCCCATCACACTTTATTCACTCATATCATTTACATTTCTATTTCAGGACTTTTCAGGACAGACAATCACAAATACCCATGCCTTACCCGGGACTCGAACCCGAAACCCCTGGCGTTGTAGCGCGCTCTGCTAACCACTTCGCCACGGAGGTCGACATCGGGGAGGCCTGATACCCGGTGGAGGCACAGTGGTTCGATCCCAATTTAAACTGTAGGTCCAGTCCCGATTAGCCTTACTTTGTTTAAAGTGGACTTTAAAACACCAAATCAATCCAATCAAATCATTAAGACAGATGCCGGCCTCTATGTCGGGGTGGTTAGAACAGCGCGCTACGACGCCAGGGGTATCGGGTTCGAATCCCGGCCTGGGCAAGTGTGTTCTTTGTGAACGTCCCTTCATCATTTTCATCATATCATCACAATCCTCATCGTCGAGATTAACCATTCTTTGTGAACGTCCCTTCATCAGTTTCATCATATCATCACAATCCTCATCGTCGAGATTAACCAAAAGTTGCACGAAAGCAACGCTAAATAACAAAAATCAAAACAAATAGGCGACCTTTCCACTTTCTCCAACCCACTTCTGCCCGTGACTGTATGTCTTGAAGCTCGAGAGCAGGAAACCACATCAAGGGTGAGGGGAAGTTCAGAGCCAAGGGTAAATCCCTCTGAGAAACTTCTTAATCGATACGTACGAACGGCGTTGTTTGGGGAGGGGGTGTCGAACGTTCCTCGAACCTATCTCTCCAAGTGGATAACGACCGCTAGCGGTGACAGCAGAGGAAGCAGTTTCGAGTAGCCAAATCGACGGTGGAGCTGTACGTCACTCAAGGTCTTCTTCCCTATTCCTTCGGGGAAGATGCCTTAATAGCTGGAGAAACCGCATTCTGCAAATGAATTCTCAGCCATAGGAAACGCTTTCGAGTCACCGAGCTTGCGTGTGGTATTCTTCTCTTTGGACTATTCCTCGAAAATGGTTTCACTCCCACCTCCAACGCATATACACACACACACCACACGCTTTCTCACCTATACAGACAAATGATTTCTAAACACTTTACCTCTATTGGCAAATAAGCTACAGCACCTTGTCAGAGAACAAAGTTAAGTACAGAGGAAGAACTTATTTTTTTAATTATTTGGTATAATTTTACTTTGCATTTCTGCTACTTTTGGCTATTCGCAGAGATGAGGATGAGTGATGATATAATGAAATTTATCAAGGGACACTCACAAAGAACACCCATGTCCAGGCCAGGATTCGAACCCGGGACACATGGGGTCGTAGCGCGCTCTGGTAACCACTCATATATTTTTAAAATTTATTTCTATTTTTTTTTAAAAAAAAGAAATAACCCTAAGTGGTAGTATTGGTAGTGGTAAATTTTTACATTTCTCGGTTTTTCTCAATTTTTCTCTCATTAGGACAAACACAAATATCCCTGTCTTAGCCGTGATTCGAACCCGGGACCCCTGGCGTCGCAGCGAGCTGTGTTAACCACTCCACCACGGAGGTCGGCTTTAAACATGATATATATGAAAGTCAAACACTTTATCTCAATTATAGATTAGTGTACAGTTTATTCAACTTTCATATCAAAAGTGGAAGGAATTACCGTGGAGAATTGACACTCCTTAAAAAATACAAATTGGCGGTATTTAAAAGGTGGAAGTAGCTAATCGTGACCGCCAATTTTTAACTGCAGATTCGTGATTACGAGGGCAAAATTAGTGAGTATACCGAATTTGAAAGCAATTGGAGATACTTCCGGTATTGTCAATTCATACCAAAGATTAGATACGTCTTAATGAGACAATTCAGGGCACAGTCAGTCGGCGTTAGCTGAGACCATGGAGGGAAATGCGTTTGTACTAACTGGACGAGCACAATGGCAAAATAGGAATGACGGCTGCTAGTCAAACAGATATGTAAACACTATCGAAGTTTCGCACATAATGCTACGAGGAATCTGATCTGAAACCTCAGCGTTGTTTCAACCGTGTTTTACCTACCTCCCCCTTCGCGTGTAGATTAAGTTGACGAGACGTACCGTATTAGCTGGGACAGTCCATTTTATTGAGTAGTCTCTGTCCCGTTTTTTAACGGGATATCCCTTTTTTGTGAAAGTAACTTATCAGCAGGGAACGTTATATGTAGTAAAATTGTGCCAAATATGTAAATACATATTTAGATATTTTCAACAAAATATGGAGTTAAATATGGACTTCAAAGTTTGCACGAGCTACGTAAAATACAGCACGCTTCCATTCACATAGAACAACACAAAATGTGTTTTCATTTTCTGTTTCCAAAACAATGAATAACAAAAGTGTTCGAACGTGAATTTCATTTTCGTATATTCACTGAAACTGCGTTCAATATCGCAAGATGTAATGGTAGTGTATTTCAAATTTATCAGTTTTTCGCAAGAAATTCACCCAACACTGCCGGTCACAAGGGGACATGTATTTATTGTGCGAATATGGAGTATATGTTGAGAAATATTCTGAAATATGGAAATAATATGTAAAAATAACTAAAATGTGTTAAATATGAGCCATATGTACAAATATGGAAAATAAAAACCATACGAGTCTACATGCCATGATGCGTAAAGATAATACAAAATATAACTGATTTCAGCTTCATGTGTAAATACGTATTTATGTATAAATCCGTTCCCTGCTTATCAGCATAGAATTTCTGCAACAATACACCATCTCTAGCAATACTATGATCTATGGCATTGTCGGGTAGAAATTATTTCACATTTTAATGTCAACAATATTAAATTTTCTTAAAATACTGAGTTTCCTCTCTGTTCACCTGGAACTAATGCCCCCACTGAACGAGTGTTTTCGCATATGAATGGTTTATGGACAAGTGACAAGAACACTCTTTGATTACAAACTTTGAAAGCTATGTTGATTAATAAGGTGAACTTTATCATACGTGTGTAAACTTTTACAACTTTTATTTGAAAAGAAAGAAGCACTAAAGAAGATCCATTTATCGTCAAAATGCCAATGTTTTCTAATTCTAAGGAACTTGGTCGAGTGCAATGCATATCACCAAAGTAATTTAATTTATTTAATTAGTTTTCGAGCATAATTATTTATGACGAAACAGTTGTTATATTAAAGTATATACATTTTGTCGTCCCGTTTTGTTGTTTTAAAAATCTGGTCAAAGTGTAGATTAGTCTTCTCGAGTTAGTCTCGTCTTCACGGTTGGACAGTACGCTCAGTTTCTCAGTTTGTATGTTAGACAATTATGAAGCTTGATTGATGTTCTACGAAAAGAACAGAAAACAAGAAGGGAAGAAAGAAACGCTGTTATCAATCCTGTTGCTGATAAAGATTCATTCAACATATTTCCGCACTATGTGAAAGATCTGTGTGTAGCTCGCGAACCCATGCTTGACCTTGCAATCTAACACGTGAAAAGCACTGCAGACAACGTGCGCTTTGTTCTCTGCCAGCCAGAGTTTGTCGTTCTCTTTACGAGGGGAATTTGAACACTTCGGTTCCACAATCACAGCGGAGAGGAGGGGAGAGGCAACTGACATACAGGGAAAAGATGGGAAGAGGAAAAAAATTACTGACCTTCAACAGGTCCCTGATTTGCTTGTCCATTCGGAGTCTTGCAAGAGTACGATCAGTCACCACGTTTGCATGAAGCGTACGTTTGGCAACAGCGCGTAGACGTCAGCCCGCTCAGTGGCAGGAACTGTATCACGACGTACGGCTGTCACATTTGCAAGGATCAACTTGCTCTTTGATTTTTACTTATTTTTCTTATTTAGCCATTTTTTTTGCAACTTTTGGCTAATCGCGACGATGAGGGTGAGTGATGATAGGATAAAATTGATGACACTCACAAAGAACACCCGTGCCGGGATTCGAAGCCGGATATCGGCCGGCGCAACATGCTCTTGTAACACACAGTCGTAACTCCGTGTCACTTCATTGTTCCACCAGTTGCATGACAGCAGCAACAGGGGTCACTGTAGAAAAGTGACATGTAATCATATCGATGGCGTTGGTAAGTCATTCGCCTTGTAATCATGAGGTTTCAGGATCGATCACCGGTGGGATCACAGTGCACAGTAGTTCGAGTCCCACTTCAAACTGTAGGTCCACACCGAATGCGCCTATTTGAACATAAAACGGGCAAAAGTTACTGCATTTGAAAGATTTCTAAGAGAAAACACCCTGCCGGGACAGGTTTCTAGAGATGGGTAAGAGTTAAAAAGTAAAGTGCTCCCCTGTGCTTTGCACCACGCCATGAAGGCGTATAGAGGGTGTGGAGTTAGAGCCCAAACACGTTCTTGATCACGGCCGAAGTTGGGGGTGATGTGATCAGCACCACGCCCCTGGCCGCCTTCCCCCCCCAGAATTTCCTCCAAATACCCACTTTATACGACGCTGGGTGGGTGCCGGAGCCGCTTGAACATGTGAAAAAAAATCCCGGTTCTCCCCTGCCGGGGATCGAACCTGGGTCTCTCGCATAGTAGTCAGACGCCTTAAAAACTTTTTTTTCTTATAAAAGGAAAACCTCTAAGCGGCAGATTTCCCCATCACACTTCATTCACTCATATCACATTTCTTTGAAGACAGACAACACAAACATCCATTTCCGAGCCGGGATTCGTACCCGGAACCCCGCCACGGATGTCGACACGACTGAGCTACCGCGGCTATTTAGAGGTGGGTGGGTGATTAATTATCTATTTATATATTGAATGCTTTGGTTTATTTTATTTAGCGTTTCTGCCACTTTGGAACTATTTATTTCAGGGTAGGCAATTATGTCGACTGCATAGACTGGCGTGCGTCGATTTGTAAACTTCAAGGTGGGCAACTAGTTACTCAGAGTGAGCAATGCCCACATTAGCCCCCCTCCAGCTACGACCCAGGCTGGGGAATGACAACGGATATTTCTTACAAAGCCATAAGCACCCTTTCACTTCATTCACACCCAGTTTAAACTCGGAAATCTCACACTATGTTGGAAAAAAAAAAGGTATTACAGCGCGTTACGACGCCGATTTCGATTCCCGGCCTGGACATGGGTGTGCCTTGCGATTATCCCTTCCTTCATCAATTTCATCATATCATCACTCATCCTCATCTTCGCGATTAACCAAAAGTGGCAGAAGAACGAAGTAAAATAAACCAAATCAATCAATCAATCTAAAACGAAAAGGAACACTCTTTTACGCAAATTTCAGGCACCTAAGAGCATTCCCTGACATTCGCTACCAGACTCGGCGGCAAGCAGCCCGGCGTCAGCGCTTCTCTTTCCCGACGAACGGGTCCGCGACAGTCGCACGCTACAGTCTGTCTTTTTTTCGCTCTCCCTGCCTTCGCTCTCTTTCCCTTTCTGTTGACGTTGCAGACTGACGCCAGAATAATCCTCCCTCGGAAGTTTTGTTGTGTCGTGTCCGTGTGTTGAAGATTGTGGCTTACTATGGCACCACAAAGGATTTATCTTGTCGAGTGTTACTTCGGAAAGAGGAATTGTGGAGAAGTGCGACGACGTTTTGCAACAAAATTTCCTGGTGTACCCGTTCCACATAGGACCACTATATTAAACCTCGTAAAAAAGTTTAGAGTAAAAAGGTCAGTTCTGAATAAAAGTGGAAAGAAAAATGGGGAAATCTAAAAAAATAAAGTATACAAAGACAATCCGCACACCATCCGTGAGTTAAAAGAGAGTGTTGTACGAAAAATGGTTCAAATCCGGGAACTTTTCTAACGTTGGAAGCGGCCCCGGCCCCCACCCAGCGTCGAATGCCATTGGAACCTGGGGGAAACCCTGGGGGGTAAAGGCGGTCAGGGGCGTGATGCTGATCACATCACCCCCAACCACGACTGGATCAAGAAAGTGTGGGGCGTTACCCTCACCCCCTATACGCCTTCATGGCGTAGTGCTAAGCACAGGGGAGCACTTTACCTTTTTACTTTACCTTTTATTGTACGAAAAATGGTGAGAATTACAGTAGACGAACTTGCACGTGTAAATGCCAATTTCCTTCGGAGATGCCAGGAATGTGTTGCAGCAGAGGGACATCATTTTCAACACCTTCTGTAGTCAAGGTTAGTACATATGAAAACTGTAATTTTAATAGCCGAGTCTAGCGACTGTCACGGACCCGTTCACCGGGAAAGACAAGCGCTGATGCCGGGCCGCTTGCCGCCGAGTCTCGTAGCGAATGTCAGGGAATACTCTGTAGAATTAAAATCTTTGAAATCCAATGGTATATTTTTAATAGGTAAAAATTGTGTCATACTTATAACTACGAGGAATGGTAAAATCGCATTATTTTCCCCCACAACCCACCATATTCTTGTTGAGATTTATGCTGGAAGCAATGCCTAGTATCGATATCCGCCAAATTTATGACACATTTCACTATTTTCAGTCAAAATTCGCCACATCCCTGTCGACCAATCACTACGTGCTATTGGATGGCGTGACCATTACCAAATGTGTTTCAATGTGGAGGAGGAATGATGTTTGATACCAATAATAGTAATATTCGTTACAGCTGATACAATGTACTCATTAAGTAGGTAAGAAACCTAGTTGTAAACATGTAGACAAATTAAGTTTATTTAACTTTCTTATATTCGTATAATAAACATTCAGATTGTACCTGTTTGTAAAATTTGATAACAAAACGCAGCGAATCCTTACTTTCGTATATTAGAATCCGCCAAACAATCAATATTTCCCTGTAGATTGCTTGTTTATTAACTAAGGCACGCGAAATACTGCAAAATCATTACTTTCATACTTGGAAAATCAAGAATTAAAAACGATTCACGTTTATTAGGTCGAGGTTTTCGAATTTTCTACATGATTTTGATTCCAGGCGCCTCATATGCAAAGTATCGTGATCATATAAGTGTTGCTGTTAATAGTTCCGCTTTCCACACACAGATGGCAGCACGAATATGGGACGTCTGCTCATTGTGCCGGACGATTTTAAAAGGATCGATGCACCGGATTTGTGAGTACACAGCGAACACGTTTGTATTTTCAGGTATGAGTAAGTATTGCGTCGTTAAGACACGCGGGGCTTAGAAACCTTGTAATCACAGAAAGGACGTAAGCACTGTTACGATAATCGTGTACGTACACTCTTACGTAAATTTACTTTGATTATATAGAGCACAGTTAGTTAGCTCTCTTTTACAAATAAAAAAACAACCAGAAAAAAACATCATCCTCAGAAATTTCCTACGAGGCCGGGATAACTTTAATTTTAGTGCTTAGTGCGATATTTTAGAATCTTCTCATTTATCCGCATTGTATTTTTCTCTTAGCTACAGTGGCGGAGTGGTTAGCACAGCGTGCTTCTACGTCAGGGCTCCCGGGTTCGAATCCCGACCTGGGCATGGATGTTTGTGAGTGTCCATTTATCAATTTCATCATATCATCATTCATCTACATCTTCGCAAATTAGCCAAAAGTGGCATAAGAAAGCAAAGTAAATTGAAACAATCAATCAAAAACTGCTATTTAAAATCCACTTATCGCCGTGGAGTTAGACAACACACATAACGCCTTGCAAGGTGGCAAGTATTCCAGAATCTAGGTGTCCCACTTTTATTGCCGGTGGCTGTACATCCGCCCCCTTCTTCCGGGTAGATAAACACACATTATTAATTTACTTTATATCTATATCCTCTATATATATATAAAAATGGATGTATGTGTGTATATATGTATGTATGTTTGTTCCGACATAACTCTCGAACGCCTGGAGCAATATCAACCAAGCTTGGTACACATATGACTTACAATCTGGAAAGAAATAATGTGGAGATAAGACACCCCTGGCACTCCTAGGAGTGGGGTGGGAAAGGGATGATGGCATGTAAAACTAATCGAAAACGACCGATATTAGTGTGGAATCCATAGCTTTCGGGGTCGCTAAGATGAATAGTGACACTCCCAATGCCGTTCAACTCCAAGTTCATCACCTATCGGCATGGGGGGTGAGAGGGGGTGAAAAGTAAAATGTCAAAAATGACCTAACTTTCGAACGCCTGGAGCAATTTCAACCAAAGTTGGTACACATATGACTTACAATCTGGAAAGAAATACTGTGGGGGTAAGACACCTCTGACGCCCCTAGGAGTGGGGGTGGAAAGTGGGTGACATGTAAAAATAATCGAAAATGACCGATATTAGTGTGGAATCCATAGCTTTCGGGGTCGCTAACACTCCCAATGCCGTTCAAGTTATTTTTTCTTGCTCCTGAAGGTGAAACTAAAATGTTGTTTATAATGAAGTTTTGAGTCCTCCTCCGTAGCCGAGCGGGTTAAGGCGTTCATTCGTCTTGAGATCGTTCGCTGCGGGACGGCGTAGGTTCGCATCCGGCTCTGGTGGGAATGTATTCGGCCTACGTATAGGGCCGGTGGCAACCCACCATCGTGAGGAAATTGAGGAGCTTCGAATGAGTAAGCGTAATACGGTCCCGTATATCTACTATAACGGCTGGGGATACGTCGGGCTGACCCCCCGACTATTCCAATACTGGTTGAAGATCTCCACGCTTAGAGGTGACGAAGGAAAGCGTGGGAGGGAGACCGGCAGTCGGTAGGTAAGCCAAGGCCCTTCAGGACTGTTGCGCAAAGGATCATTAATCAAGTTTTGAGTTAAATGAATATTATTGTGAATTTGTACTTTATAATTTGTATACTGTACTTATACTTTTAAATACTTGTAAATAAAATTAGTTATATTTTACACTATAGTTAGAATTCATTATTTTCCTGTCTAATAGAAGATTGGGATAAATAAATACCCGGGCAACGCCGGGTAATGAGCTAGTATAATAATAAAATAATCCCTTCTTTAGCGGGCGAGGTTCAGCCGTAGGCTGTTCTACCAGTTAACCCTTAAACAATAACGATACCAAAACACTAAAATAATAGAGAAAAACTCTGAATAAATCATTAATTTACTCTGATTTTTTACTAATTGTTCCTCCATTCTGTATAATACACCATTATCTTCCATATACTTCATGCGTTTATTTGTATTATTGAGGGGGTGTGTTCCCCCATAGACGCCGCTCATGGATGTAACTTTGTATGTGAATTAGCAATAACAGTTCACCAACTCCGTTTTCTTGTGCAAGAATAACTGCGAAAATGACAAAATGAGAAGCTTTGCATAGATTTATAGTATAGGTAGATAGATAGATTTGTCCTCCTCCGTAGTCGAGCGGGTTAAGGCGTTCACTCGTCTTGAGATCGTTCGCTGCGGGACGGCGTAG
Source organism: Lepisma saccharinum (assembly GCF_977018435.1). Lineage (NCBI taxonomy): Eukaryota > Metazoa > Arthropoda > Insecta > Zygentoma > Lepismatidae > Lepisma > Lepisma saccharinum. The sequence goes on along the minus strand of NC_139230.1, from coordinate 19,520,517 downwards.
GTTCGAATCCGGCTCTGGTCGGAATTTATTCGGCCTACGTATAGGGCCGGTGGCAACCCGCCATCGTGAGGAAATTGGGAGTGAGTGAGCGTAACCCGGTCAAGAAGACCTACAACAACGGCTGGGGGTTCGTCGGGCTGATCACCCGTCACCCCAATACTGGTCTAAGACCTCCACGCTATATATAACAGGTGACGGAGGAACAGTGTGGGAGGGAGACCAGCAGTCGGTAGGTAAGCCAAGGCCCTACAAAGGGCTGTAGCGCTGTGGGTTTAGTTTAGTTTAGATAGATAGATTTATGGTAGGGTAGATCGGGGCAAGTTGATACATTGCCATTTACGAGGGAACGCGCATGCGCTGGGTAATGTCCGTTAAACAGAAAATGCCGTTCATCAGTCCCTATTGTCTGAGTGTGTGCATGGCGCGAAGTTATCCGACCAAGTGTATTTTTATTTGTATTTTGCAGGGTGTAAAGTAACTTTTTTGGATGTTGTTTGAAGTCTCCTGGTGGGCTTACATAAATTGTGAATTAGTATTTTGTCTTGGTGGATGTGTGCTGTGCCACTAAAAGTTAAGAAAACTCGGTTATTGTGGTTTATTTTTCTGTTGTCTGTAGTACCTTATAGTTCTTTAATCGAAATGGCGCCGGTAGGGGAAAGTTGATACGGCTGAATTTGGGGCGGGTTGATACGGTGTATCAACTTACCCCAGCTGCTTCTAATTATTTTTTTTTGTTTGTTAGTTACAGAAAATGGTCCGGCATTACGTCAAAAAGACCGGTCGAGAAGAAATACCAATTGAAACATTTAAGAAAGCCTACGCCGATGTCAAGAATGGTACCTTGTCACTGAGAGAAGCCGCAAAGACATATGGGATCGACAAAATGACTATTATGAGGTATGAAAAGAAAAAAGAAGTAAACCAAAGTAAGGATATCAAAATACGAATGGGTTACTCCAAACATCGTCAGGTCTTTAGTGACGATTTAGAACTTCAACTAAAGGAATACATTGTCCACTGTTCAAGGATCTACTATGGTTTGACGCCTAAAAACATCAGAGAGTTCGCATGTGAATTAGCAGTAGCTAACAAGGTGAAAATCTCTGACACTTGGATAAATAACAAAATTGCCTCGAAAGAATGGTTTACTGCATACATGAAAAGGCATCCTAGACTGTCTCTTAGAGAGCCTGAAGGCACGAGTCTAAGCTGTGGTACTAGCTTTAACCGACACAACGTAAGCATATTTTTCAATAACTTCAAAGGTGTTCTGGAGAAGTTCAAATTTGAGAGCAAAGATATTTGGAACACCGATGAAACAGGTATTCATTCACACTGTTCAGCGCCCTGGGAAAATCGTTGCAGAAAAGGGTGCACGTCAAGTAGCCAAGGCAACGTCAACAGAGAGGGGCACAATTGTAACACTTGCCACTGCCGTAAATGCGATTGGAAACTCCGTGCCCCCAATGTTCATATTTCCAAGGGTCTATTTTAAAGATCACTTTATTCAGAGCGGACCCCATGGTTGTATTGGAACTTCATATTCTACAGGATGGATGACAGCGTCTTCATTTTTGCTGTTTATGAAACACTTTCAGAGCCACGTGAAGGCAAGTCAAGATCACCCATGTCTATTGATACTGGACAATCATGATTGTCATTTGTCGATTGAAGTGTTGAATTTCTGCAAGGACAATGGGATCATTATGTTGTCATTTCCGCCTCATACTTCTCACAAACTCCAACCCCTGGACAGATCGGTTTATGGACCTTTTAAGAAGTTTTATTTTGCAGCAATTGACAATTGGATGACCAGCAATCCAGGGAAGACCTTTTCTATATACGACATACCAGGAGTCGTTAGTAGTTCACTACCCAATTCCCTAACACCAAAAAATATTATATCAGGCTTTCATGCAACGGGAATCATGTTATTCAATCCAGATATTTTTACTGAAGAAGATTATTTACCATGTTCCGTAACTGATCGACCAATGACCGAAAAAAATGAGCAAGATCGTTTATCTGATGGAAGTAGAATCTCTGAAACCAACGTCATGGGATTAGAAGCCACCCCTTCCACCAGCAGTGACAATCAAGTATTGCATCGTGTGTCAGTAAGCCCAGAAGAGTTACGTCCGTACCCTAAGGCTGCAGAACGAAAAGCAGATCGAAAAGGGAAACAACGAATGATATCGTCAATTCTTACACACACACCAGTGAAGAATAGATTAGAAAATGAAGCTCGAACAAGAGTTAACAATAAATTACTGAGATCAGAAAGAGTTAAAAAAAGATTGTGCCATTCTTTGAAAATAGGAAATAGTAATAATAGTAAGAAAATAAATCATGGACCGACCGAGAGAAACTCCAGGTAAAAAGAAGAAAATACCAAACAGGAAATATTTGAAGAATAATAATTCAGAGTCAGAGTCAGAAGATGAAGACAGCTTGTCTGTAATGTGCCTCGAACCATTTTCAGCTTCTAAGCCTGGTGAAAAATGGGTACAATGCATTTCCTGCAGTAGATGGGCTCACTTAAAATGCGGATACGATAGTTCTATGTACACCTGTGTTCACTGTAAATCAGATATGTGCATAACAGAAAGTGATAGTGACTGACTGCATGTAGGCTATCCATCATGATACGATATTTTGTTCATTTTTGTATGCTTTTCCTGAATGCTAAACTTTAATTCAAAATTACTTTCTTGTATTTTGTCTTATTTAATCAAACTATGTCACATCGTTATCAACCTACTTCAAATTAGTATCAACTTGCCCCATACCAGTATCAACTTGCTCCACGAAGGGGCAAGTTGAGACGTTGCGTCCTGAGTTACTAATTAGGTTCTCGTCAGCTTACAAATTATATATGTGAAATTTATATGTGCTTTTTATAAAGGTAAAGAGTTAAGCTATCGAGTAGTAACATGTTTTATTTTCTTGCTAGCAAGATAAAAAAGAAAAAATCAAACTCTCAAATTGTATCAACTTGCCCCGCTCTCCCCTGCCAGATTTTCTCGCATTATAAACTTCTTGCGTTCGTTTTTTTTCTTGATAATAAGTTTAAGAACAGTTATTCTATATCCACTACAAGAATGAAGTTAATGTAAACAAAATCACGTAACTTCTGAGAAATAGTTCATTTCACACGTGTCAGTTATGGTGCTTTTTTGCCCATGAATATATTGTTCTTAGCAGTACAACTCCTAATATAGCCGGCCCCAATGGCGGAGTGGTTAGCACAACGCGCTGCGACGCCAGTGGTCTCGGGTTCGGATCCTGGCCTGGGCATGAATGTTTGTGAGAGTCCCTTCATCAATTTCATCATATCATCACTCATCCCCATCTTTGCAAATTAGCCAAAAGTGCCACAAAAAGCGAAGTAAAATAAAGCAAATCAATCACTTCACTACAGCAGCTTTGCATTACATTCCTACGATTAAGATTCGTGCACAATTCCCATTCGAACAACCAATAGGATTTCTCAGAGAATAGTTGTGGTATATAGTGGGCAAGGGACGCTTTTCATTTGGCGGTGTACAAAGTTCAACCTACACCCCCTATATATGTATAACTCCAAGGGGACACGAAAAACGTTCAAATTAACAAAAACATGTCCAGGTAACGGATTTATATGTAAATACATATTTACGTATGAAGCTTAAATCAGTTACATTTTGTATTATCTTTGCGCATCATGGAGTGTAGAGTCGCAAAATTCAGTTTTTATTTTCCATATTTTTACATATATTAGGTTTTGGCTCATATTTTACATATTTTAGTTATTTTTACATATTATTTCCATATTTCAGAACATTTCTCAACATATACTTCATATTCGCGCAAACCTGCATGTTCCCGTGTGACCGAAAGACTTGCGAATAATTGACAAATTTGAAATACACTCCCATTACTTATTGCGATATTGAACGCAGTATAAATCCATTTTAAGAGACAGCTGGAGGAAATTCACGTTCGAACACTTACAGCAAAATTTTGTTATTCATTGTCTTCGAAACAGAAAATGCAAGGACATTTTGTGTTGTTTTACAATTAATGTCAATGTAAGCGTACTGTATTTTGTGAAGCTCGTGTAGTCTTATAGTATTAAGCCCATATTTAACTCCATATTTTGGTGAAAATAACTACATATGTATTTACATATCTAGCACATTTTTACTACATGTAAATCCATTCCCTGATCATATCATTAAAGATGGTTTCAGGGGGAATAAACTTTGGTTCGAATTACCTATTCATTTGAATTGAAGAGAATACACTGTGTGTATCCTCTCTCTCTCTCTCTCTCTCTCTCTCTCTATATATATATATATATATATATATATTAGTCCAGCACCGTGGCCGTGCGGTCTAAAGCATCATGCTTTGGGCTCCAACTACGGGACGTGCACAGATTTGAGTCTCCTGGGGGCAAACAAAAACTTTTCATCTGAGATTTCGGCCTGTGTATGGGACCGGTGGCCACCCACCATAGTGAAGAAATTGGGGAGTAAAGCTGGCAGTCGGTAGGTAGGCCCGGTCCTTCAATAGACTGTTGCGCCACGGGTTATTATATATGTTCATGTAATTTCGAGACACTGAGCAAAGCAAATCTGACACAGAGATGGATCGCCAGTATCACAATGGTAACCAGATACATCCAAAAACAATCGTTCTTTCTAAGTCCACATTACATAAGAAATGTTCGGAGTTCGTGACACACGTGGTAAGCCAATTAGAGATCTGCAGTTGTCATTGTCAAAAACCTTGTTCGGACTCTTGAATATTACAGGGTCCCGGGGTAAAAACCACAGAAACCTACACCGCTTTGTTTAGCAACTATTGCTAGCGGTAGACAAAACACACAAGTGAGAAATGACTCACTCATATTGTGTAACAGAGCTATGTCCTTGCAATTGCAATTATGTGTCGGAACGAGGAAGGCTCAATTAACGATTGCTGAAGGCAAAACAAGGGCAGTCTTTTTCTTTTACAACAAACGAACAGTTTGTTTATTTGTATTTGTTAAACGGGTCAAACAGACCATTTAAAACCTAGATGGACATAGTTTGTACCCGTAAAATGGCAAAGATATCAAACAGTTTCTCTATACTTTTTGGTCATTCATTGACTAATCCTATTACGATTCACAGTGGATTGTATCTTCAGTGGGAATCAAATCAACAAGACTTGATTTGTGATTTGATTTATTTTACTTCGCCTTTTTGTGCCACTTTTGGCTAATTTACGAAGATGGGGATGAGTGATGATGTGATGAAATTGATGAATGGACACTCATAAATATCCATGCCCAGGCCAGGATTCGAACCTGGTACCCCTGGCGTCGTAGCGCGATGTGCCACAGGGGCCGGCTCAACAAGGCTTGATTATGTGTAAAAATGTAATATAATAAATCTACTACCATGTATTAAGTGCATGATTGATAGATTTTGTTTATTTAACTTTGCTTTTCTGCAATGTTATGGCGATTGGTGATATGATGACACTAATGAAGGGACCCAGGATCGATCCTGTGCTAACCACTCTGCCACGGTAGTCGGCTTTAAGTTGTACTGAGTTTCTGAAATCAAGGATACATTACACGGTATTTATAGTTTTGTTAATTTATGTCGCTTTTATGCCTCCTTTGGCTAATCGAAACGATTATATGTATAATGATTAGATAAAGTTGAAGCTCTAAGAGAACATCCATGTTCAAGCCGGACCTGGTACTTGGAACCTTCGAAAAGACTGCGTCCCACTTTAAAATGTATACGGTTTTTAACCAGGATTGAAACGTAATTTTGTTTTTGAATTTAGTTTTGTTATTTAGCATCGCTTTCCTACCGATTTTGGCTAAGCGCGACGATGAGGATGAATAATGTTTGGATGATCGCACAACGAAAACCCATGCGCAGGTCGAGATTTGAACCCGAGACCTCTGGCGTCGTAGCGCACTGTCCTAACCACTCCGTCACGAGGATCGGCTTTCCGTTTTTTTGTAACTTGAACGATGTAAATTTCAAGGGAATCGATCCCCCCTCCCCCTCCCGACGTCCATGCTACCAAGTTATAAGATACATTTTCCTTTACTGACAGTACCAAATAGTATCTAAGTTAACATAACTAGATCGACTTAGCGTTCGTCAGAGACCACAATCCAACTAAAACGACATGCTGATATTTCAGAAACCAGTAACAGAAAATTTGAAAGTTTAGTTCATTCACCAGGTAAAGGTCTTGCAATATAAGTTTAATGAGTCATTAAACTTGTTCATTTCTAAATATCGTCGCATCTTAAAGTTCTTATAAACCATGATATTTATCATTAAAAAATAAATCCACCAATGGTAGGTCGCCAGGCAAAAGTGGGGGAGTTAGCCACATGTGGCAACCAACAGTTTCACTACATTGCCTGAGTGACGATAAAACGAGCTCCTATGTTTAATCTTTAAATAACAAGGTGTAGTCCCTTGATTAACCTATCTGACCATAATGTAGACTTAAAACAGACTGTGCCACACCTGTTTTGCAATGTACGAGACATGGCCGTATATATACAGATATAATAGGTGGGGTTCAACTTATTGCAGCTGAAGGATCATACGGTTTTAATTGTTACTTTTTATTTATTATTAATAAATAATTTGTTAATTATAATGAATAAAATTCTCTCGCAAAACAATGCGGATGTAAATATTAGTTTCATATATGAGGGGTTCAGAGCACAACTGTCGTAACTCCACTTTTGTGGAAATTGAGTTAGATGTATAACTTAGAACTGTGAAGTTTCAACATTTCAGTGCTAGAAGTATCTCCTAGGTTTCAAATTCTTGCTCATAGAGGCATCACTATGATTTTGCTCCAACAGCTAAACATAATACTAAGTTATCTAAATGTGCCTTTTTCTCAAAACTGTCTTGAATGGTGTTACGCCACTTGAGCTCTGAACCCCTCATATGTTAACCATAACAATATTGTTTTTATATTTAACTATATCGGAGTTAGGCTTTATTTTTTAAAAAAAAAAACTATTTTTGTGTGAGTGTGTGCGTGTGATATTAATGTATCTTTCAAAAGTTTATCAACCAATGAACAACTTTGAGACGTTGTTTATTTGATGAGACAATTAGTGAAAAATGTTTACTAAACCAATGAATGGGATTTAGACCCAATTAATCCATCCTGTTATATACAACCATGGTCCGAGATAATAATTGTAGGGATATAAGTGAATAACCAGTGCAAATCTTTTTTACAATGTCCGAGATAAGAATTGCAGAAATATGTTCGAAGAAAGGAGTCTGTATACTATTAATTTGATATTTCATAGGTTCTATTGGGATGGATAAGACATATTTTTTCGCTATTTGTTGTTTAATTAGCTTGATTACAAATATCTGTTAATATTTTTTACCATTAATAGTTGCGTAACGTGTACAAATACACAATAAAACAGTTAACAATTCTGATAGGTCCTGATTTTCCCTGTGTGAAATGGTGTCCCCGAGTGACGTCATGAAAAGTTTGCCGCCCATTCACCCTAGTAACAAGGTTCCAGAAAATACGGCAACATCTTTAATTTTAGACATTTTGCTTTAGGTGACCTGCAAACAATGAGAAACGAAGAAGCTTGTGGGCGCACTCTACACGCAGGAATTTGAACCAATTATTTCTGACAGTGCGAACCAATTAGGTGTTTTATTTCCTATGGGCAGACGACGGGCAGTAAAAACCAAATGTCGCGCAAGTCAAAATAATAAAACGGTGTGAAACGAAACTTGGCACATTCCGCACGCCATTTTCTCTCTGAAGTGAAAATGATTCGTTCATTAGAAGCTTTTGTTTCCCCAAGTTCCAGCGTCTTTTCAGACCAATAACAACAAATGGTTGGAACTGTGACGAAAATTCCCAATTTAGGAACAGATTTTTTCACGTGGAATGATTGTTCCCAACTCAGGAACCGCTGCTAATTGTGTCGGGAGGGAAGGAGGAGAGGCAAGGACCGGGTTTTGAGAGGATATTATGGTTACTGCAGGTTACCCTGAAATACTACGTATGTACATATATATATTCGTTCATTTGCAGAAAAAGTACTGTGCTTTACGGGGAGTTTCTTCTCTCCTCTAATATATTTTGAGCATACTGCAGATGCTTTGCTTGTAGGTTAGATTAGGTTAGGTTAGCAGTTATTTCAACTATTTCAAACGCCAATTCATTCTCCCCCGAGGCAATTAGTAGGACGTCCTGAGTTGGGAAGACATTTTACTGAAATATCCAACCAGTAAAAACCGGTTCCTGAGATGGCACTGTTTTTATTGGAATTCCCATAGTTTCTGAGTTGGGAAGACATTTCACTGAAATATCCAACAAATAAAGAACAGTTCCTGAGATGGCACTGTTTTTATTGGAATTCCCATAGTTCCTGAGTTGGGAAGACATTCCACTGATATGTCCAACTAGAAACGACTGGTCCTGAGATGGCACTCTATTCATTGAAATTCCCATAGCTTCTGAGTTGGGAAGACATTTCACTTAAATATCCAACCAATAAAGAACAGTTCCTGAGATGGCACTGTTTTTATTGGAATTCCCATCGTTCCTGAATTGGGAAGACATTTCACTGAAATATCCAACTGGAAACGATCAGTCCTGAGATGGCACTGCTTTCATTGGAATTCCCATAGTTCCTGAGTTGGGAAGACATTTCACTGAAATATCCAACCAGTAAAAACCGGTTCCTGAGATGGCACTGTTTTTATTGGAATTCCCATAGTTTCTGAGTTGGGAAGACATTTCACTGATATATCCAACTAGAAACGATCAGTCCTGAGATGGCACTGTTTTCATTGGAATTCCCATAGTTCCTGAGTTGGGAAGACATTTCACTGAAATATCAAACCAATAAAGAACAGTTCCTGAGATGGCACTGTTTTTATTGGAATTCCCATAGTTTCTGAGTTGGGAAGACATTTCACTGAAATATCCAACCAGCAAAAATCGGTTCCTGAGATGGCACTGTTTTAATTGGAATTCCCACAGTTCCTGAGTTGGGAAGACATTCCACTGATATATCCAACTGGAAACGATCAGTCCTGAGATGGCACTGTATTCATTGAAATTCCCATAGTTCCTGAGTTGGGAAGACATTTCACTGAAATATCCAACCAGTAAAAATCGGTTCCTGAGATGGCACTGTTTTTATTGGAATTCCCATAGTTTCTGAGTTGGGAAGACATTTCACTGATATATCCAACTAGAAACGATCAGTCCTGAGATGGCACTGTTTTCATTGGAATTCCCATAGTTCCTGAGTTGGGAAGACATTTCACTGAAATATCCAACCAATAAAGAACAGTTCCTGAGATGGCACTGTTTTTATTGGAATTCCCATAGTTTCTGAGTTGGGAAGACATTTCACTGAAATATCCAACCAGGAAAAATCGGTTCCTGAGATGGCACTGTTTTAATTGGAATTCCCACAGTTCCTGAGTTGGGAACATTCCACTGATATATCCAACAGGAAACGATCAGTCCTGAGATGGCACTGTATTCATTGAAATTCCCATAGTTCCTGAGTTGGGAAGACATTTCACTGAAATATCCAACCAGTAAAAATCGGTTCCTGAGATGGCACTGTTTCTATCGGATTTCCCATAGTTTCTTAGTTGGGAAGACATTACACTGAAATATCCAACCAATAAAGAACAGTTCCTGAGATGGCACTGTTTTATTGGAATTCCCATAGTTCCTGAGTTGGGAAGACATTTCACTGAAATATCCAACTGGAAACGATCAGTCCTGAGATGGCACTGTTTTCATTGGAATTCCCATAGTTCCTGAGTTGGGAAGACATTTCACTGAAATATCCAACCAGTAAAAACCGGTTCCTGAGATGGCACTCTTTCCTTTGGATTTATCATAGTTCCTGAGTTGGGAAGACATTTCACTGAAATATCCAACAAATAAAGAACAGTTCCTGAGATGGCACTGTTTTTATTGGAATTCCCATAGTTCCTGAGTTGGGAAGACATTTCACTGAAATATCCAACTGGAAACGATCAGTCCTGAGATGGCACTGTATTCATTGAAATTCCCATAGTTCCTGAGTTGGGAAGACATTCCAATGAAATATCCAACCAGTAAAAACCGGTTCCTGAGATGGCACGGTTTTCATTGGAATTCCCATAGTTCCTGAGTTGGGAAGACATTTCACTTAAATATCCAACCAATAAAGAAGAGTTCCTGAGATGGCACTGTTTTATTGGAATTCCCATAGTTCCTGAGTTGGGAAGACATTTCACTGAAATATCCAACTGGAAACGATCAGTCCTGAGATGGCACTGTTTTCATTGGAATTCCCATAGTTCCTGAGTTGGGAAGACATTTCACTGATATATCCAACCAGTAAAAACCGGTTCCTGAGATGGCACTCTTTCCTTTGGATTTATCATAGTTCCTGAGTTGGGAAGACATTTCACTGAAATATCCAACAAATAAAGAACAGTTCCTGAGATGGCACTGTTTTTATTGGAATTCCCATAGTTCCTGATTTGGGAAGACATTTCACTGAAATATCCAACCAATAAAGAACAGTTCCTGAGATGGCACTGTTTTTATTGGAATTCCCATAGTTCCTGAGTTGGGAAGACATTTCACTGAAATATCCAACCAATAAAGAACAGTTCCTGAGATGGCACTGTTTTCATTGGAATTCCCATAGTTCCTGAGTTGGGAAGACATTTTACTGATATATCCAACTGGAAACGATCAGTCCTGAGATGGCACTGTATTCATTGAAATTCCCATAGTTCCTGAGTTGGGAAGACATTCCAATGAAATATCCAACCAGTAAAAACCGGTTCCTGAGATGGCACGGTTTTCATTGGAATTCCCATAGTTCCTGAGTTGGGAAGACATTTCACTTAAATATCCAACCAATAAAGAACAGTTCCTGAGATGGCACTGTTTTTATTGGAATTCCCATAGTTCCTGAATTGGGAAGACATTTCACTGAAATATCGAACTGGAAACGATCAGTCCTGAGATGGCACTGCTTTCATTGGAATTCCCAAAGTTCCTGAGTTGGGAAGACATTTCACTGAAATATCCAACCAGTAAAAACCGGTTCCTGAGATGGCACTGTTTTTATTGGAATTCCCATAGTTCCTGAGTTGGGAAGACATTTCACTGATATATCCAACTAGAAACGATCAGTCCTGAGATGGCACTGTTTTCATTGGAATTCCCATAGTTCCTGAGTTGGGAAGACATTTCACTGAAATATCCAACCAATAAAGAACAGTTCCTGAGATGGCACTGTTTTTATTGGAATTCCCATAGTTCCTGAGTTGGGAAGACATTTCACTGAAATATCCAACCAGTAAAAATCGGTTCCATAGATGGCACTGTTTTAATTGGAATTCCCACAGTTCCTGAGTTGGGAAGACATTTCACTGATATATCCAACTAGAAACGATCAGTCCTGAGATGGCACTGTTTTCATTGGAATTCCCATAGTTCCTGAGTTGGGAAGACATTTCACTGAAATATCCAACCAATAAAGAACAGTTCCTGAGATGGCACTGTTTTTATTGGAATTCCCATAGTTCCTGAGTTGGGAAGACATTTCACTGAAATATCCAACCAGTAAAAATCGGTTCCTGAGATGGCAATGTTTCCATCGGATTTCCCATAGTTTCTTAGTTGGGAAGACATTACACTGAAATATTCAACCAATAAAGAACAGTTCCTGAGATGGCACTGTTTTTACTGGAATTCCCATAGTTCCTGAGTTGGGAAGACATTTCACTGAAATATCCAACGGGAAACGATCAGTCCTGAGATGGCACTGTTTTCATTGGAATTCCCATAGTTCCTGAGTTGGGAAGACATTTTACTGATATATCCAACTGGAAACGATCAGTCCTGAGATGGCACTGTTTTAATTGGAATTCCCATAGTTCCTGAGTTGGGAAGACATTCCACTGAAATATCCAACCAGTAAAAACCGGTTCCTGAGATGGCACTGTTTTTATTGGAATTCCCATAGTTTCTGAGTTGGGAAGACATTTCACTGATATATCCAACTAGAAACGATCAGTCCTGAGATGGCACTGTTTTCATTGGAATTCCCATAGTTCCTGAGTTGGGAAGACATTTCACTGAAATATCCAACCAATAGAGAACAGTTCCTGAGATGGCACTGTCTTAATTGGAATTCCCATAATTCCTGAGTTGGGAAGACATTCCACTGATATATCCAACTGGAAACGATCAGTCCTGAGATGGCACTGTATTCATTGAAATTCCAATAGTTCCTGAGTTGGGAAGACATTTCACTGAAATATCCATCCAGTAAAAAACGGTTCCTGAGATGGCACTGTTTTTATTGGAATTCCCATAGTTTCTGAGTTGGGAAGACATTTCACTGAAATATCCAACCAATAAAGAACAGTTCCTGAGATGGCACTGTTTTTATTGGAATTCCCATAGTTCCTGAGTTGGGAAGACATTTCACTGAAATATCCAACTGGAAACGATCAGTCCTGAGATGGCACTGTTTTCATTGGAATCCCCATAGTTCCTGAGTTGGGAAGACATTCCACTGATATATCCAACTAGAAACGATCAGTCCTGAGATGGCACTGTATTCATTGGAATACCCATAGTTCCTGAGTTGGGAAGACATTTCACTGAAATATCCAACCAATAAAGAACAGTTCCTGAGATGACACTGTTTTTATTGGAATTCCCATAGATTCTGAGTTGGGAAGACATTTCACTGAAATATCCAACCAGTAAAAATCGTTTCCTGAGATGGGACTGTTTTAATTGGAATTCTCACACTTCCTGAGTTGGGAAGACATTCCACTGATATATCCAACTGGAAACGATCAGTCCTGAGATGGTACTGTATTCATTGAAATTCCCATAGTTCCTGAGTTGGGAAGATATTTCACTGAAATATCCAACCAGTAAAAACCGGTTCCTGAGATGGCACTGTTTCCATTGGATTTCCCATAGTTCCTGAGTTGGGAAGACATTTCACTGAAATATCCAACCAATAAAGAAAAGTTCCTGAGATGGCACTGTTTTTATTGGAATTCCCATCGTTCCTGAATTGGGAAGACATTTCACTGAAATATCCAACTGGAAACGATCAGTCCTGAGATGGCACTCTATTCATTGAAATTCCCATAGCTTCTGAGTTGGGAAGACATTCCACTGAAATATCCAACCAGTAAAAACCGGTTCCTGAGATGGCACGGTTTTCATTGGAATTCCCATAGTTCCTGAGTTGGGAAGACATTTCACTTAAATATCCAACCAATAAAGAAAAGTTCCTGAGATGGCACTGTTTTTATTGGAATTCCCATCGTTCCTGAATTGGGAAGACATTTCACTGAAATATCCAACTGGAAACGATCAGTCCTGAGATGGCACTGCTTTCATTGGAATTCCCATAGTTCCCGAGTTGGGAAGACATTTCACTGAAATATCCAACCAGTAAAAACCGGTTCCTGAGATGGCACTGTTTTTATTGGAATTCCCATAGTTTCTGAGTTGGGAAGACATTTCACTGATATATCCAACTAGAAACGATCAGTCCTGAGATGGCACTGTTTTCATTGGAATTCCCATAGTTCCTGAGTTGGGAAGACATTTCACTGAAATATCCAACCAATAAAGAACAGTTCCTGAGATGGCACTGTTTTTATTGGAATTCCCATAGTTTCTGAGTTGGGAAGACATTTCACTGAAATATCCAACCAGCAAAAATCGGTTCCTGAGATGGCACTGTTTTAATTGGAATTCCCAAAGTTCCTGAGTTGGGAAGACATTCCACTGATATATCCAACTGGAAACGATCAGTCCTGAGATGGCACTGTATTCATTGAAATTCCCATAGTTCCTGAGTTGGGAAGACATTTCACTGAAATATCCAACCAGTAAAAATCGGTTCCTGAGATGGCACTGTTTTTATTGGAATTCCCATAGTTTCTGAGTTGGGAAGACATTTCACTGATATATCCAACTAGAAACGATCAGTCCTGAGATGGCACTGTTTTCATTGGAATTCCCATAGTTCCTGAGTTGGGAAGACATTTCACTGAAATATCCAACCAATAAAGAACAGTTCCTGAGATGGCACTGTTTTTATTGGAATTCCCATAGTTTCTGAGTTGGGAAGACATTTCACTGAAATATCCAACCAGGAAAAATCGGTTCCTGAGATGGCACTGTTTTAATTGGAATTCCCACAGTTCCTGAGTTGGGAACATTCCACTGATATATCCAACAGGAAACGATCAGTCCTGAGATGGCACTGTATTCATTGAAATTCCCATAGTTCCTGAGTTGGGAAGACATTTCACTGAAATATCCAACCAGTAAAAATCGGTTCCTGAGATGGCACTGTTTCTATCGGATTTCCCATAGTTTCTTAGTTGGGAAGACATTACACTGAAATATCCAACCAATAAAGAACAGTTCCTGAGATGGCACTGTTTTATTGGAATTCCCATAGTTCCTGAGTTGGGAAGACATTTCACTGAAATATCCAACTGGAAACGATCAGTCCTGAGATGGCACTGTTTTCATTGGAATTCCCATAGTTCCTGAGTTGGGAAGACATTTCACTGAAATATCCAACCAGTAAAAACCGGTTCCTGAGATGGCACTCTTTCCTTTGGATTTATCATAGTTCCTGAGTTGGGAAGACATTTCACTGAAATATCCAACAAATAAAGAACAGTTCCTGAGATGGCACTGTTTTTATTGGAATTCCCATAGTTCCTGAGTTGGGAAGACATTTCACTGAAATATCCAACTGGAAACGATCAGTCCTGAGATGGCACTGTATTCATTGAAATTCCCATAGTTCCTGAGTTGGGAAGACATTCCAATGAAATATCCAACCAGTAAAAACCGGTTCCTGAGATGGCACGGTTTTCATTGGAATTCCCATAGTTCCTGAGTTGGGAAGACATTTCACTTAAATATCCAACCAATAAAGAAGAGTTCCTGAGATGGCACTGTTTTATTGGAATTCCCATAGTTCCTGAGTTGGGAAGACATTTCACTGAAATATCCAACTGGAAACGATCAGTCCTGAGATGGCACTGTTTCTATTGGAATTCCCATAGTTCCTGAGTTGGGAAGACATTTCACTGATATATCCAACTGGAAACGATCAGTCCTGAGATGGCACTGTATTCATTGGAATTCCCATAGTTCCTGAGTTGGGAAGACATTTCACTGAAATATCCAACCAATAAAGAACAGTTCCTGAGATGGCACTGTTTTAATTGGAATTCCCATAGTTCCTGAGTTGGGAAGACATTTCACTGAAATATCCAACCAATAAAGAACAGTTCCTGAGATGGCACTGTTTTAATTGGAATTCCCATAGTTCCTGAGTTGGGAAGACGTTCCACTGATATATCCAACTGGAAACGATCAGTCCTGAGATGGCACTGTATTCGTTGAAATTCCAATAGTTCCTGAGTGGGGAAGACATTTCACTGAAATATCCATCCAGTAAAAAACGGTTCCTGAGATGGCACTGTTTTTATTGGAATTCCCATAGTTTCTGAGTTGGGAAGACATTTCACTGAAATATCCAACCAATAAAGAACAGTTCCTGAGATGGCACTGTTTTTATTGGAATTCCCATAGTTCCTGAGTTGGGAAGACATTTCACTGAAATATCCAACTGGAAACGATCAGTCCTGAGATGGCACTGTTTTCATTGGAATCCCCATAGTTCCTGAGTTGGGAAGACATTCCACTGATATATCCAACTAGAAACGATCAGTCCTGAGATGGCACTCTATTCATTGGAATACCCATAGTTCCTGAGTTGGGAAGACATTTCACTGAAATATCCAACCAATAAAGAACAGTTCCTGAGATGGCACTGTTTTTATTGGAATTCCCATAGTTTCTGAGTTGGGAAGACATTTCACTGAAATATACAACCAGTAAAAATCGGTTCATGAGATGGCACTGTTTTAATTGGAATTCCCACAGTTCCTGAGTTGGGAAGACATTCCACTGATATATCCAACTGGAAACGATCAGTCCTGAGATGGCACTGTATTCGTTGAAATTCCAATAGTTCCTGAGTGGGGAAGACATTTCACTGAAATATCCATCCAGTAAAAACCGGTTCCATAGATGGCACTGTTTTCATTGGAATTCCCATAGTTCCTGAGTTGGGAAGACATTTCACTGAAATATCCAACCAATAAAGAACAGTTCCTGAGATGGCACTGTTTTTATTGGAATTCCCATAGTTTCTGAGTTGGGAAGACATTTCACTGAAATATACAACCAGTAAAAATCGGTTCCATAGATGGCACTGTTTTAATTGGAATTCCCACAGTTCCTGAGTTGGGAAGACATTTCACTGATATATCCAACTAGAAACGATCAGTCCTGAGATGGCACTGTTTTCATTGGAATTCCCATAGTTCCTGAGTTGGGAAGACATTTCACTGAAATATCCAACCAATAAAGAACAGTTCCTGAGATGGCACTGTTTTTATTGGAATTCCCATAGTTCCTGAGTTGGGAAGACATTTCACTGAAATATCCAACCAGTAAAAATCGGTTCCTGAGATGGCAATGTTTCCATCGGATTTCCCATAGTTTCTTAGTTGGGAAGACATTACACTGAAATATTCAACCAATAAAGAACAGTTCCTGAGATGGCACTGTTTTTACTGGAATTCCCATAGTTCCTGAGTTGGGAAGACATTTCACTGAAATATCCAACGGGAAACGATCAGTCCTGAGATGGCACTGTTTTCATTGGAATTCCCATAGTTCCTGAGTTGGGAAGACATTTTACTGATATATCCAACTGGAAACGATCAGTCCTGAGATGGCACTGTTTTAATTGGAATTCCCATAGTTCCTGAGTTGGGAAGACATTCCACTGAAATATCCAACCAGTAAAAACCGGTTCCTGAGATGGCACTGTTTTTATTGGAATTCCCATAGTTTCTGAGTTGGGAAGACATTTCACTGATATATATAACTAGAAACGATCAGTCCTGAGATGGCACTGTTTTCATTGGAATTCCCATAGTTCCTGAGTTGGGAAGACATTTCACTGAAATATCCAACCAATAAAGAACAGTTCCTGAGATGGCACTGTCTTAATTGGAATTCCCATAATTCCTGAGTTGGGAAGACATTCCACTGATATATCCAACTGGAAACGATCAGTACTGAGATGGCACTGTATTCATTGAAATTCCAATAGTTCCTGAGTTGGGAAGACATTTCACTGAAATATCCATCCAGTAAAAAACGGTTCCTGAGATGGCACTGTTTTTATTGGAATTCCCATAGTTTCTGAGTTGGGAAGACATTTCACTGAAATATCCAACCAATAAAGAACAGTTCCTGAGATGGCACTGTTTTTATTGGAATTCCCATAGTTCCTGAGTTGGGAAGACATTTCACTGAAATATCCAACTGGAAACGATCAGTCCTGAGATGGCACTGTTTTCATTGGAATCCCCATAGTTCCTGAGTTGGGAAGACATTCCACTGATATATCCAACTAGAAACGATCAGTCCTGAGATGGCACTGTATTCATTGGAATACCCATAGTTCCTGAGTTGGGAAGACATTTCACTGAAATATCCAACCAATAAAGAACAGTTCCTGAGATGACACTGTTTTTATTGGAATTCCCATAGATTCTGAGTTGGGAAGACATTCCACTGAAATATCCAACCAGTAAAAACCGGTTCCTGAGATGGCACTGTTTTTATTGGAATTCCCATAGTTTCTGAGTTGGGAAGACATTTCACTGATATATCCAACTAGAAACGATCAGTCCTGAGATGGCACTGTTTTCATTGGAATTCCCATAGTTCCTGAGTTGGGAAGACATTTCACTGAAATATCCAACCAATAAAGAACAGTTCCTGAGATGGCACTGTCTTAATTGGAATTCCCATAATTCCTGAGTTGGGAAGACATTCCACTGATATATCCAACTGGAAACGATCAGTCCTGAGATGGCACTGTATTCATTGAAATTCCAATAGTTCCTGAGTTGGGAAGACATTTCACTGAAATATCCATCCAGTAAAAAACGGTTCCTGAGATGGCACTGTTTTTATTGGAATTCCCATAGTTTCTGAGTTGGGAAGACATTTCACTGAAATATCCAACCAATAAAGAACAGTTCCTGAGATGGCACTGTTTTTATTGGAATTCCCATAGTTCCTG
Organism: Lepisma saccharinum; assembly: GCF_977018435.1. Classification (NCBI taxonomy): domain Eukaryota; kingdom Metazoa; phylum Arthropoda; class Insecta; order Zygentoma; family Lepismatidae; genus Lepisma; species Lepisma saccharinum. Next base: position 19,502,255 of record NC_139230.1, on the reverse strand, counting down.
AGTTGGGAAGACATTTCACTGAAATATCCAACTGGAAACGATCAGTCCTGAGATGGCACTGTTTTCATTGGAATCCCCATAGTTCCTGAGTTGGGAAGACATTCCACTGATATATCCAACTAGAAACGATCAGTCCTGAGATGGCACTGTATTCATTGGAATACCCATAGTTCCTGAGTTGGGAGGACATTTCACTGAAATATCCAACCAATAAAGAACAGTTCCTGAGATGACACTGTTTTTATTGGAATTCCCATAGATTCTGAGTTGGGAAGACATTTCACTGAAATATCCAACCAGTAAAAATCGGTTCCTGAGATGGGACTGTTTTAATTGGAATTCTCACACTTCCTGAGTTGGGAAGACATTCCACTGATATATCCAACTGGAAACGATCAGTCCTGAGATGGTACTGTATTCATTGAAATTCCCATAGTTCCTGAGTTGGGAAGATATTTCACTGAAATATCCAACCAGTAAAAACCGGTTCCTGAGATGGCACTGTTTCCATTGGATTTCCCATAGTTCCTGAGTTGGGAAGACATTTCACTGAAATATCCAACCAATAAAGAAAAGTTCCTGAGATGGCACTGTTTTTATTGGAATTCCCATCGTTCCTGAATTGGGAAGACATTTCACTGAAATATCCAACTGGAAACGATCAGTCCTGAGATGGCACTCTATTCATTGAAATTCCCATAGCTTCTGAGTTGGGAAGACATTCCACTGAAATATCCAACCAGTAAAAACCGGTTCCTGAGATGGCACGGTTTTCATTGGAATTCCCATAGTTCCTGAGTTGGGAAGACATTTCACTTAAATATCCAACCAATAAAGAAAAGTTCCTGAGATGGCACTGTTTTTATTGGAATTCCCATCGTTCCTGAATTGGGAAGACATTTCACTGAAATATCCAACTGGAAACGATCAGTCCTGAGATGGCACTGCTTTCATTGGAATTCCCATAGTTCCCGAGTTGGGAAGACATTTCACTGAAATATCCAACCAGTAAAAACCGGTTCCTGAGATGGCACTGTTTTTATTGGAATTCCCATAGTTTCTGAGTTGGGAAGACATTTCACTGATATATCCAACTAGAAACGATCAGTCCTGAGATGGCACTGTTTTCATTGGAATTCCCATAGTTCCTGAGTTGGGAAGACATTTCACTGAAATATCCAACCAATAAAGAACAGTTCCTGAGATGGCACTGTTTTTATTGGAATTCCCATAGTTTCTGAGTTGGGAAGACATTTCACTGAAATATCCAACCAGCAAAAATCGGTTCCTGAGATGGCACTGTTTTAATTGGAATTCCCAAAGTTCCTGAGTTGGGAAGACATTCCACTGATATATCCAACTGGAAACGATCAGTCCTGAGATGGCACTGTATTCATTGAAATTCCCATAGTTCCTGAGTTGGGAAGACATTTCACTGAAATATCCAACCAGTAAAAATCGGTTCCTGAGATGGCACTGTTTTTATTGGAATTCCCATAGTTTCTGAGTTGGGAAGACATTTCACTGATATATCCAACTAGAAACGATCAGTCCTGAGATGGCACTGTTTTCATTGGAATTCCCATAGTTCCTGAGTTGGGAAGACATTTCACTGAAATATCCAACCAATAAAGAACAGTTCCTGAGATGGCACTGTTTTTATTGGAATTCCCATAGTTTCTGAGTTGGGAAGACATTTCACTGAAATATCCAACCAGGAAAAATCGGTTCCTGAGATGGCACTGTTTTAATTGGAATTCCCACAGTTCCTGAGTTGGGAACATTCCACTGATATATCCAACAGGAAACGATCAGTCCTGAGATGGCACTGTATTCATTGAAATTCCCATAGTTCCTGAGTTGGGAAGACATTTCACTGAAATATCCAACCAGTAAAAATCGGTTCCTGAGATGGCACTGTTTCTATCGGATTTCCCATAGTTTCTTAGTTGGGAAGACATTACACTGAAATATCCAACCAATAAAGAACAGTTCCTGAGATGGCACTGTTTTATTGGAATTCCCATAGTTCCTGAGTTGGGAAGACATTTCACTGAAATATCCAACTGGAAACGATCAGTCCTGAGATGGCACTGTTTTCATTGGAATTCCCATAGTTCCTGAGTTGGGAAGACATTTCACTGAAATATCCAACCAGTAAAAACCGGTTCCTGAGATGGCACTCTTTCCTTTGGATTTATCATAGTTCCTGAGTTGGGAAGACATTTCACTGAAATATCCAACAAATAAAGAACAGTTCCTGAGATGGCACTGTTTTTATTGGAATTCCCATAGTTCCTGAGTTGGGAAGACATTTCACTGAAATATCCAACTGGAAACGATCAGTCCTGAGATGGCACTGTATTCATTGAAATTCCCATAGTTCCTGAGTTGGGAAGACATTCCAATGAAATATCCAACCAGTAAAAACCGGTTCCTGAGATGGCACGGTTTTCATTGGAATTCCCATAGTTCCTGAGTTGGGAAGACATTTCACTTAAATATCCAACCAATAAAGAAGAGTTCCTGAGATGGCACTGTTTTATTGGAATTCCCATAGTTCCTGAGTTGGGAAGACATTTCACTGAAATATCCAACTGGAAACGATCAGTCCTGAGATGGCACTGTTTCTATTGGAATTCCCATAGTTCCTGAGTTGGGAAGACATTTCACTGATATATCCAACTGGAAACGATCAGTCCTGAGATGGCACTGTATTCATTGGAATTCCCATAGTTCCTGAGTTGGGAAGACATTTCACTGAAATATCCAACCAATAAAGAACAGTTCCTGAGATGGCACTGTTTTAATTGGAATTCCCATAGTTCCTGAGTTGGGAAGACATTTCACTGAAATATCCAACCAATAAAGAACAGTTCCTGAGATGGCACTGTTTTAATTGGAATTCCCATAGTTCCTGAGTTGGGAAGACGTTCCACTGATATATCCAACTGGAAACGATCAGTCCTGAGATGGCACTGTATTCGTTGAAATTCCAATAGTTCCTGAGTGGGGAAGACATTTCACTGAAATATCCATCCAGTAAAAAACGGTTCCTGAGATGGCACTGTTTTTATTGGAATTCCCATAGTTTCTGAGTTGGGAAGACATTTCACTGAAATATCCAACCAATAAAGAACAGTTCCTGAGATGGCACTGTTTTTATTGGAATTCCCATAGTTCCTGAGTTGGGAAGACATTTCACTGAAATATCCAACTGGAAACGATCAGTCCTGAGATGGCACTGTTTTCATTGGAATCCCCATAGTTCCTGAGTTGGGAAGACATTCCACTGATATATCCAACTAGAAACGATCAGTCCTGAGATGGCACTCTATTCATTGGAATACCCATAGTTCCTGAGTTGGGAAGACATTTCACTGAAATATCCAACCAATAAAGAACAGTTCCTGAGATGGCACTGTTTTTATTGGAATTCCCATAGTTTCTGAGTTGGGAAGACATTTCACTGAAATATACAACCAGTAAAAATCGGTTCATGAGATGGCACTGTTTTAATTGGAATTCCCACAGTTCCTGAGTTGGGAAGACATTCCACTGATATATCCAACTGGAAACGATCAGTCCTGAGATGGCACTGTATTCGTTGAAATTCCAATAGTTCCTGAGTGGGGAAGACATTTCACTGAAATATCCATCCAGTAAAAACCGGTTCCTGAGATGGCACTGTTTTTATTGGAATTCCCATAGTTCCTGAGTTGGGAAGACATTTCACTGATATATCCAACTAGAAACGATCAGTCCTGAGATGGCACTGTTTTCATTGGAATTCCCATAGTTCCTGAGTTGGGAAGACATTTCACTGAAATATCCAACCAATAAAGAACAGTTCCTGAGATGGCACTGTTTTTATTGGAATTCCCATAGTTCCTGAGTTGGGAAGACATTTCACTGAAATATCCAACCAGTAAAAATCGGTTCCATAGATGGCACTGTTTTAATTGGAATTCCCACAGTTCCTGAGTTGGGAAGACATTTCACTGATATATCCAACTAGAAACGATCAGTCCTGAGATGGCACTGTTTTCATTGGAATTCCCATAGTTCCTGAGTTGGGAAGACATTTCACTGAAATATCCAACCAATAAAGAACAGTTCCTGAGATGGCACTGTTTTTATTGGAATTCCCATAGTTCCTGAGTTGGGAAGACATTTCACTGAAATATCCAACCAGTAAAAATCGGTTCCTGAGATGGCAATGTTTCCATCGGATTTCCCATAGTTTCTTAGTTGGGAAGACATTACACTGAAATATTCAACCAATAAAGAACAGTTCCTGAGATGGCACTGTTTTTACTGGAATTCCCATAGTTCCTGAGTTGGGAAGACATTTCACTGAAATATCCAACGGGAAACGATCAGTCCTGAGATGGCACTGTATTCGTTGAAATTCCAATAGTTCCTGAGTGGGGAAGACATTTCACTGAAATATCCATCCAGTAAAAACCGGTTCCTGAGATGGCACTGTTTTTATTGGAATTCCCATAGTTCCTGAGTTGGGAAGACATTTCACTGATATATCCAACTAGAAACGATCAGTCCTGAGATGGCACTGTTTTCATTGGAATTCCCATAGTTCCTGAGTTGGGAAGACATTTCACTGAAATATCCAACCAATAAAGAACAGTTCCTGAGATGGCACTGTTTTTATTGGAATTCCCATAGTTCCTGAGTTGGGAAGACATTTCACTGAAATATCCAACCAGTAAAAATCGGTTCCATAGATGGCACTGTTTTAATTGGAATTCCCACAGTTCCTGAGTTGGGAAGACATTTCACTGATATATCCAACTAGAAACGATCAGTCCTGAGATGGCACTGTTTTCATTGGAATTCCCATAGTTCCTGAGTTGGGAAGACATTTCACTGAAATATCCAACCAATAAAGAACAGTTCCTGAGATGGCACTGTTTTTATTGGAATTCCCATAGTTCCTGAGTTGGGAAGACATTTCACTGAAATATCCAACCAGTAAAAATCGGTTCCTGAGATGGCAATGTTTCCATCGGATTTCCCATAGTTTCTTAGTTGGGAAGACATTACACTGAAATATTCAACCAATAAAGAACAGTTCCTGAGATGGCACTGTTTTTACTGGAATTCCCATAGTTCCTGAGTTGGGAAGACATTTCACTGAAATATCCAACGGGAAACGATCAGTCCTGAGATGGCACTGTTTTCATTGGAATTCCCATAGTTCCTGAGTTGGGAAGACATTTTACTGATATATCCAACTGGAAACGATCAGTCCTGAGATGGCACTGTTTTAATTGGAATTCCCATAGTTCCTGAGTTGGGAAGACATTCCACTGAAATATCCAACCAGTAAAAACCGGTTCCTGAGATGGCACTGTTTTTATTGGAATTCCCATAGTTTCTGAGTTGGGAAGACATTTCACTGATATATATAACTAGAAACGATCAGTCCTGAGATGGCACTGTTTTCATTGGAATTCCCATAGTTCCTGAGTTGGGAAGACATTTCACTGAAATATCCAACCAATAAAGAACAGTTCCTGAGATGGCACTGTCTTAATTGGAATTCCCATAATTCCTGAGTTGGGAAGACATTCCACTGATATATCCAACTGGAAACGATCAGTACTGAGATGGCACTGTATTCATTGAAATTCCAATAGTTCCTGAGTTGGGAAGACATTTCACTGAAATATCCATCCAGTAAAAAACGGTTCCTGAGATGGCACTGTTTTTATTGGAATTCCCATAGTTTCTGAGTTGGGAAGACATTTCACTGAAATATCCAACCAATAAAGAACAGTTCCTGAGATGGCACTGTTTTTATTGGAATTCCCATAGTTCCTGAGTTGGGAAGACATTTCACTGAAATATCCAACTGGAAACGATCAGTCCTGAGATGGCACTGTTTTCATTGGAATCCCCATAGTTCCTGAGTTGGGAAGACATTCCACTGATATATCCAACTAGAAACGATCAGTCCTGAGATGGCACTGTATTCATTGGAATACCCATAGTTCCTGAGTTGGGAAGACATTTCACTGAAATATCCAACCAATAAAGAACAGTTCCTGAGATGACACTGTTTTTATTGGAATTCCCATAGATTCTGAGTTGGGAAGACATTTCACTGAAATATCCAACCAGTAAAAATCGGTTCCTGAGATGGGACTGTTTTAATTGGAATTCTCACACTTCCTGAGTTGGGAAGACATTCCACTGATATATCCAACTGGAAACGATCAGTCCTGAGATGGTACTGTATTCATTGAAATTCCCATAGTTCCTGAGTTGGGAAGATATTTCACTGAAATATCCAACCAGTAAAAACCGGTTCCTGAGATGGCACTGTTTCCATTGGATTTCCCATAGTTCCTGAGTTGGGAAGACATTTCACTGAAATATCCAACCAATAAAGAAAAGTTCCTGAGATGGCACTGTTTTTATTGGAATTCCCATCGTTCCTGAATTGGGAAGACATTTCACTGAAATATCCAACTGGAAACGATCAGTCCTGAGATGGCACTCTATTCATTGAAATTCCCATAGCTTCTGAGTTGGGAAGACATTCCACTGAAATATCCAACCAGTAAAAACCGGTTCCTGAGATGGCACGGTTTTCATTGGAATTCCCATAGTTCCTGAGTTGGGAAGACATTTCACTTAAATATCCAACCAATAAAGAAAAGTTCCTGAGATGGCACTGTTTTTATTGGAATTCCCATCGTTCCTGAATTGGGAAGACATTTCACTGAAATATCCAACTGGAAACGATCAGTCCTGAGATGGCACTGCTTTCATTGGAATTCCCATAGTTCCCGGGTTGGGAAGACATTTCACTGAAATATCCAACCAGTAAAAACCGGTTCCTGAGATGGCACTGTTTTTATTGGAATTCCCATAGTTTCTGAGTTGGGAAGACATTTCACTGATATATCCAACTAGAAAAGATCAGTCCTGAGATGGCACTGTTTTCATTGGAATTCCCATAGTTCCTGAGTTGGGAAGACATTTCACTGAAATATCCAACCAATAAAGAACAGTTCCTGAGATGGCACTGTTTTTATTGGAATTCCCATAGTTTCTGAGTTGGGAAGACATTTCACTGAAATATCCAACCAGCAAAAATCGGTTCCTGAGATGGCACAGTTTTAATTGGAATTCCCACAGTTCCTGAGTTGGGAAGACATTCCACTGATATATCCAACTGGAAACGATCAGTCCTGAGATGGCACTGTATTCATTGAAATTCCCATAGTTCCTGAGTTGGGAAGACATTTCACTGAAATATCCAACCAGTAAAAATCGGTTCCTGAGATGGCACTGTTTTTATTGGAATTCCCATAGTTTCTGAGTTGGGAAGACATTTCACTGATATATCCAACTAGAAACGATCAGTCCTGAGATGGCACTGTTTTCATTGGAATTCCCATAGTTCCTGAGTTGGGAAGACATTTCACTGAAATATCCAACCAATAAAGAACAGTTCCTGAGATGGCACTGTTTTTATTGGAATTCCCATAGTTTCTGAGTTGGGAAGACATTTCACTGAAATATCCAACCAGGAAAAATCGGTTCCTGAGATGGCACTGTTTTAATTGGAATTCCCACAGTTCCTGAGTTGGGAACATTCCACTGATATATCCAACAGGAAACGATCAGTCCTGAGATGGCACTGTATTCATTGAAATTCCCATAGTTCCTGAGTTGGGAAGACATTTCACTGAAATATCCAACCAGTAAAAATCGGTTGCTGAGATGGCACTGTTTCTATCGGATTTCCCATAGTTTCTTAGTTGGGAAGACAATACACTGAAATATCCAACCAATAAAGAACAGTTCCTGAGATGGCACTGTTTTATTGGAATTCCCATAGTTCCTGAGTTGGGAAGACATTTCACTGAAATATCCAACTGGAAACGATCAGTCCTGAGATGGCACTGTTTTCATTGGAATTCCCATAGTTCCTGAGTTGGGAAGACATTTCACTGAAATATCCAACCAGTAAAAACCGGTTCCTGAGATGGCACTCTTTCCTTTGGATTTATCATAGTTCCTGAGTTGGGAAGACATTTCACTGAAATATCCAACAAATAAAGAACAGTTCCTGAGATGGCACTGTTTTTATTGGAATTCCCATAGTTCCTGAGTTGGGAAGACATTTCACTGAAATATCCAACTGGAAACGATCAGTCCTGAGATGGCACTGTATTCATTGAAATTCCCATAGTTCCTGAGTTGGGAAGACATTCCAATGAAATATCCAACCAGTAAAAACCGGTTCCTGAGATGGCACGGTTTTCATTGGAATTCCCATAGTTCCTGAGTTGGGAAGACATTTCACTTAAATATCCAACCAATAAAGAAGAGTTCCTGAGATGGCACTGTTTTATTGGAATTCCCATAGTTCCTGAGTTGGGAAGACATTTCACTGAAATATCCAACTGGAAACGATCAGTCCTGAGATGGCACTGTTTCTATTGGAATTCCCATAGTTCCTGAGTTGGGAAGACATTTCACTGATATATCCAACTGGAAACGATCAGTCCTGAGATGGCACTGTATTCATTGGAATTCCCATAGTTCCTGAGTTGGGAAGACATTTCACTGAAATATCCAACCAATAAAGAACAGTTCCTGAGATGGCACTGTTTTAATTGGAATTCCCATAGTTCCTGAGTTGGGAAGACATTTCACTGAAATATCCAACCAATAAAGAACAGTTCCTGAGATGGCACTGTTTTAATTGGAATTCCCATAGTTCCTGAGTTGGGAAGACGTTCCACTGATATATCCAACTGGAAACGATCAGTCCTGAGATGGCACTGTATTCGTTGAAATTCCAATAGTTCCTGAGTGGGGAAGACATTTCACTGAAATATCCATCCAGTAAAAAACGGTTCCTGAGATGGCACTGTTTTTATTGGAATTCCCATAGTTTCTGAGTTGGGAAGACATTTCACTGAAATATCCAACCAATAAAGAACAGTTCCTGAGATGGCACTGTTTTTATTGGAATTCCCATAGTTCCTGAGTTGGGAAGACATTTCACTGAAATATCCAACTGGAAACGATCAGTCCTGAGATGGCACTGTTTTCATTGGAATCCCCATAGTTCCTGAGTTGGGAAGACATTCCACTGATATATCCAACTAGAAACGATCAGTCCTGAGATGGCACTGTATTCATTGGAATACCCATAGTTCCTGAGTTGGGAAGACATTTCACTGAAATATCCAACCAATAAAGAACAGTTCCTGAGATGGCACTGTTTTTATTGGAATTCCCATAGTTTCTGAGTTGGGAAGACATTTCACTGAAATATACAACCAGTAAAAATCGGTTCATGAGATGGCACTGTTTTAATTGGAATTCCCACAGTTCCTGAGTTGGGAAGACATTCCACTGATATATCCAACTGGAAACGATCAGTCCTGAGATGGCACTGTATTCATTGAAATTCCCATAGTTCCTGAGTTGGGAAGATATTTCACTGAAATATCCAACCAGTAAAAACCGGTTCCTGAGATGGCACTGTTTCTATTGGATTTCCCATAGTTCCTGAGTTGGGAAGACATTTCACTGAAATATCCAACCAATAAAGAACAGTTCCTGAGATTGCACTGTTTTTATTGGAATTCCCATAGTTCCTGAGTTGCGAAGACATTTCACTGAAATATACAACCAGTAAAAATCGGTTCCTGAGATGGCACTCTATTCATTGGAATTCCCATAGTTCCTGATTTGGGAAGACATTTCACTGAAATATCCAACAAATAAAGAACAGTTCCTGAGATGGCACTGTTTTTATTGGAATTCCCATAGTTCCTGAGTTGGGAAGACATTTCACTGAAATATCCAACCAGTAAAAACCGGTTCCTGAGATGGCACTGTTTCCATTGGAATTCCCATAGTTCCTGAGTTGGGAAGACATTTCACTGAAATATCCAACCAATAAAGACAGTTCCTGAGATGGCACTGTTTTTATTGGAATTCCCATAGTTCCTGAGTTGGGAAGACATTTTACTGATATATCCAACTGGAAACGATAGGTCCTGAGATGGCACTGTTTTAATTGGAATTCCCATAGTTCCTGAGTTGGGAAGACATTCCACTGATATATCCAACTAGAAACGATCAGTCCTGAGATGGCACTGTATTCATTGAAATTCCAATAGTTCCTGAGTTGGGAAGACATTTCACTGAAATATCCAACCAGTAAAACTGGTTCCTGAGATGGTACTCTTTTCATTGGAATTCCCATAGTTCCTGAGTTGGGAATACATTTCACTGAAATATTCAACCAATAAAGAACAGTTCCTGAGATGGCACTGTTTTTATTGGAATTCCCATAGTTCCTGAGTTGGGAAGACATTCAACTGATATATCGAACTGGAAACGATCAGTCCTGAGATGGCACTGTTTCCATTGGATTTCCCATAGTTCCTGAGTTGGGAAGAGATTTCACTGAAATATCCAACCAATAAAGAACAGTTCCTGAGATGGCACTGTTTTTATTGGAATTCCCATAGTTTCTGAGTTGGGAAGACATTTCACTGAAATATACAACCAGTAAAAATCGGTTCATGAGATGGCACTGTTTTAATTGGAATTCCCACAGTTCCTGAGTTGGGAAGACATTCCACTGATATATTCAACTAGAAACGATCAGTCCTGAGATGGCACTGTATTCATTGGAATACCCATAGTTTTTGAGTTGGGAAGACATTTCACTGAAATATACAACCAGTAAAAATCGGTTCATGAGATGGCACTGTTTTAATTGGAATTCCCACAGTTCCTGAGTTGGGAAGACATTCCACTGATATATCCAACTGGAAACGATCAGTCCTGAGATGGCACTGTATTCATTGAAATTCCCATAGTTCCTGAGTTGGGAAGATATTTCACTGAAATATCCAACCAGTAAAAACCGGTTCCTGAGATGGCACTGTTTCTATTGGATTTCCCATAGTTCCTGAGTTGGGAAGACATTTCACTGAAATATCCAACCAATAAAGAACAGTTCCTGAGATTGCACTGTTTTTATTGGAATTCCCATAGTTCCTGAGTTGCGAAGACATTTCACTGAAATATACAACCAGTAAAAATCGGTTCCTGAGATGGCACTCTATTCATTGGAATTCCCATAGTTCCTGATTTGGGAAGACATTTCACTGAAATATCCAACAAATAAAGAACAGTTCCTGAGATGGCACTGTTTTTATTGGAATTCCCATAGTTCCTGAGTTGGGAAGACATTTCACTGAAATATCCAACCAGTAAAAACCGGTTCCTGAGATGGCACTGTTTCCATTGGAATTCCCATAGTTCCTGAGTTGGGAAGACATTTCACTGAAATATCCAACCAATAAAGACAGTTCCTGAGATGGCACTGTTTTTATTGGAATTCCCATAGTTCCTGAGTTGGGAAGACATTTTACTGATATATCCAACTGGAAACGATAGGTCCTGAGATGGCACTGTTTTAATTGGAATTCCCATAGTTCCTGAGTTGGGAAGACATTTCACTGAAATATCCAACTGGAAACGATCAGTCCTGAGATGGCACTGTATTCATTGAAATTCCCATAGTTCCTGAGTTGGGAAGACATTCCAATGAAATATCCAACCAGTAAAAACCGGTTCCTGAGATGGCACGGTTTTCATTGGAATTCCCATAGTTCCTGAGTTGGGAAGACATTTCACTTAAATATCCAACCAATAAAGAAGAGTTCCTGAGATGGCACTGTTTTATTGGAATTCCCATAGTTCCTGAGTTGGGAAGACATTTCACTGAAATATCCAACTGGAAACGATCAGTCCTGAGATGGCACTGTTTCTATTGGAATTCCCATAGTTCCTGAGTTGGGAAGACATTTCACTGATATATCCAACTGGAAACGATCAGTCCTGAGATGGCACTGTATTCATTGGAATTCCCATAGTTCCTGAGTTGGGAAGACATTTCACTGAAATATCCAACCAATAAAGAACAGTTCCTGAGATGGCACTGTTTTAATTGGAATTCCCATAGTTCCTGAGTTGGGAAGACATTTCACTGAAATATCCAACCAATAAAGAACAGTTCCTGAGATGGCACTGTTTTAATTGGAATTCCCATAGTTCCTGAGTTGGGAAGACGTTCCACTGATATATCCAACTGGAAACGATCAGTCCTGAGATGGCACTGTATTCGTTGAAATTCCAATAGTTCCTGAGTGGGGAAGACATTTCACTGAAATATCCATCCAGTAAAAAACGGTTCCTGAGATGGCACTGTTTTTATTGGAATTCCCATAGTTTCTGAGTTGGGAAGACATTTCACTGAAATATCCAACCAATAAAGAACAGTTCCTGAGATGGCACTGTTTTTATTGGAATTCCCATAGTTCCTGAGTTGGGAAGACATTTCACTGAAATATCCAACTGGAAACGATCAGTCCTGAGATGGCACTGTTTTCATTGGAATCCCCATAGTTCCTGAGTTGGGAAGACATTCCACTGATATATCCAACTAGAAACGATCAGTCCTGAGATGGCACTCTATTCATTGGAATACCCATAGTTCCTGAGTTGGGAAGACATTTCACTGAAATATCCAACCAATAAAGAACAGTTCCTGAGATGGCACTGTTTTTATTGGAATTCCCATAGTTTCTGAGTTGGGAAGACATTTCACTGAAATATACAACCAGTAAAAATCGGTTCATGAGATGGCACTGTTTTAATTGGAATTCCCACAGTTCCTGAGTTGGGAAGACATTCCACTGATATATCCAACTGGAAACGATCAGTCCTGAGATGGCACTGTATTCGTTGAAATTCCAATAGTTCCTGAGTGGGGAAGACATTTCACTGAAATATCCATCCAGTAAAAACCGGTTCCATAGATGGCACTGTTTTCATTGGAATTCCCATAGTTCCTGAGTTGGGAAGACATTTCACTGAAATATCCAACCAATAAAGAACAGTTCCTGAGATGGCACTGTTTTTATTGGAATTCCCATAGTTTCTGAGTTGGGAAGACATTTCACTGAAATATACAACCAGTAAAAATCGGTTCCATAGATGGCACTGTTTTAATTGGAATTCCCACAGTTCCTGAGTTGGGAAGACATTTCACTGATATATCCAACTAGAAACGATCAGTCCTGAGATGGCACTGTTTTCATTGGAATTCCCATAGTTCCTGAGTTGGGAAGACATTTCACTGAAATATCCAACCAATAAAGAACAGTTCCTGAGATGGCACTGTTTTTATTGGAATTCCCATAGTTCCTGAGTTGGGAAGACATTTCACTGAAATATCCAACCAGTAAAAATCGGTTCCTGAGATGGCAATGTTTCCATCGGATTTCCCATAGTTTCTTAGTTGGGAAGACATTACACTGAAATATTCAACCAATAAAGAACAGTTCCTGAGATGGCACTGTTTTTACTGGAATTCCCATAGTTCCTGAGTTGGGAAGACATTTCACTGAAATATCCAACGGGAAACGATCAGTCCTGAGATGGCACTGTTTTCATTGGAATTCCCATAGTTCCTGAGTTGGGAAGACATTTTACTGATATATCCAACTGGAAACGATCAGTCCTGAGATGGCACTGTTTTAATTGGAATTCCCATAGTTCCTGAGTTGGGAAGACATTCCACTGAAATATCCAACCAGTAAAAACCGGTTCCTGAGATGGCACTGTTTTTATTGGAATTCCCATAGTTTCTGAGTTGGGAAGACATTTCACTGATATATATAACTAGAAACGATCAGTCCTGAGATGGCACTGTTTTCATTGGAATTCCCATAGTTCCTGAGTTGGGAAGACATTTCACTGAAATATCCAACCAATAAAGAACAGTTCCTGAGATGGCACTGTCTTAATTGGAATTCCCATAATTCCTGAGTTGGGAAGACATTCCACTGATATATCCAACTGGAAACGATCAGTACTGAGATGGCACTGTATTCATTGAAATTCCAATAGTTCCTGAGTTGGGAAGACATTTCACTGAAATATCCATCCAGTAAAAAACGGTTCCTGAGATGGCACTGTTTTTATTGGAATTCCCATAGTTTCTGAGTTGGGAAGACATTTCACTGAAATATCCAACCAATAAAGAACAGTTCCTGAGATGGCACTGTTTTTATTGGAATTCCCATAGTTCCTGAGTTGGGAAGACATTTCACTGAAATATCCAACTGGAAACGATCAGTCCTGAGATGGCACTGTTTTCATTGGAATCCCCATAGTTCCTGAGTTGGGAAGACATTCCACTGATATATCCAACTAGAAACGATCAGTCCTGAGATGGCACTGTATTCATTGGAATACCCATAGTTCCTGAGTTGGGAAGACATTTCACTGAAATATCCAACCAATAAAGAACAGTTCCTGAGATGACACTGTTTTTATTGGAATTCCCATAGATTCTGAGTTGGGAAGACATTCCACTGAAATATCCAACCAGTAAAAACCGGTTCCTGAGATGGCACTGTTTTTATTGGAATTCCCATAGTTTCTGAGTTGGGAAGACATTTCACTGATATATCCAACTAGAAACGATCAGTCCTGAGATGGCACTGTTTTCATTGGAATTCCCATAGTTCCTGAGTTGGGAAGACATTTCACTGAAATATCCAACCAATAAAGAACAGTTCCTGAGATGGCACTGTCTTAATTGGAATTCCCATAATTCCTGAGTTGGGAAGACATTCCACTGATATATCCAACTGGAAACGATCAGTCCTGAGATGGCACTGTATTCATTGAAATTCCAATAGTTCCTGAGTTGGGAAGACATTTCACTGAAATATCCATCCAGTAAAAAACGGTTCCTGAGATGGCACTGTTTTTATTGGAATTCCCATAGTTTCTGAGTTGGGAAGACATTTCACTGAAATATCCAACCAATAAAGAACAGTTCCTGAGATGGCACTGTTTTTATTGGAATTCCCATAGTTCCTGAGTTGGGAAGACATTTCACTGAAATATCCAACTGGAAACGATCAGTCCTGAGATGGCACTGTTTTCATTGGAATCCCCATAGTTCCTGAGTTGGGAAGACATTCCACTGATATATCCAACTAGAAACGATCAGTCCTGAGATGGCACTGTATTCATTGGAATACCCATAGTTCCTGAGTTGGGAGGACATTTCACTGAAATATCCAACCAATAAAGAACAGTTCCTGAGATGACACTGTTTTTATTGGAATTCCCATAGATTCTGAGTTGGGAAGACATTTCACTGAAATATCCAACCAGTAAAAATCGGTTCCTGAGATGGGACTGTTTTAATTGGAATTCTCACACTTCCTGAGTTGGGAAGACATTCCACTGATATATCCAACTGGAAACGATCAGTCCTGAGATGGTACTGTATTCATTGAAATTCCCATAGTTCCTGAGTTGGGAAGATATTTCACTGAAATATCCAACCAGTAAAAACCGGTTCCTGAGATGGCACTGTTTCCATTGGATTTCCCATAGTTCCTGAGTTGGGAAGACATTTCACTGAAATATCCAACCAATAAAGAAAAGTTCCTGAGATGGCACTGTTTTTATTGGAATTCCCATCGTTCCTGAATTGGGAAGACATTTCACTGAAATATCCAACTGGAAACGATCAGTCCTGAGATGGCACTCTATTCATTGAAATTCCCATAGCTTCTGAGTTGGGAAGACATTCCACTGAAATATCCAACCAGTAAAAACCGGTTCCTGAGATGGCACGGTTTTCATTGGAATTCCCATAGTTCCTGAGTTGGGAAGACATTTCACTTAAATATCCAACCAATAAAGAAAAGTTCCTGAGATGGCACTGTTTTTATTGGAATTCCCATCGTTCCTGAATTGGGAAGACATTTCACTGAAATATCCAACTGGAAACGATCAGTCCTGAGATGGCACTGCTTTCATTGGAATTCCCATAGTTCCCGAGTTGGGAAGACATTTCACTGAAATATCCAACCAGTAAAAACCGGTTCCTGAGATGGCACTGTTTTTATTGGAATTCCCATAGTTTCTGAGTTGGGAAGACATTTCACTGATATATCCAACTAGAAACGATCAGTCCTGAGATGGCACTGTTTTCATTGGAATTCCCATAGTTCCTGAGTTGGGAAGACATTTCACTGAAATATCCAACCAATAAAGAACAGTTCCTGAGATGGCACTGTTTTTATTGGAATTCCCATAGTTTCTGAGTTGGGAAGACATTTCACTGAAATATCCAACCAGCAAAAATCGGTTCCTGAGATGGCACTGTTTTAATTGGAATTCCCAAAGTTCCTGAGTTGGGAAGACATTCCACTGATATATCCAACTGGAAACGATCAGTCCTGAGATGGCACTGTATTCATTGAAATTCCCATAGTTCCTGAGTTGGGAAGACATTTCACTGAAATATCCAACCAGTAAAAATCGGTTCCTGAGATGGCACTGTTTTTATTGGAATTCCCATAGTTTCTGAGTTGGGAAGACATTTCACTGAAATATCCAACCAGGAAAAATCGGTTCCTGAGATGGCACTGTTTTAATTGGAATTCCCACAGTTCCTGAGTTGGGAACATTCCACTGATATATCCAACAGGAAACGATCAGTCCTGAGATGGCACTGTATTCATTGAAATTCCCATAGTTCCTGAGTTGGGAAGACATTTCACTGAAATATCCAACCAGTAAAAATCGGTTCCTGAGATGGCACTGTTTCTATCGGATTTCCCATAGTTTCTTAGTTGGGAAGACATTACACTGAAATATCCAACCAATAAAGAACAGTTCCTGAGATGGCACTGTTTTATTGGAATTCCCATAGTTCCTGAGTTGGGAAGACATTTCACTGAAATATCCAACTGGAAACGATCAGTCCTGAGATGGCACTGTTTTCATTGGAATTCCCATAGTTCCTGAGTTGGGAAGACATTTCACTGAAATATCCAACCAGTAAAAACCGGTTCCTGAGATGGCACTCTTTCCTTTGGATTTATCATAGTTCCTGAGTTGGGAAGACATTTCACTGAAATATCCAACAAATAAAGAACAGTTCCTGAGATGGCACTGTTTTTATTGGAATTCCCATAGTTCCTGAGTTGGGAAGACATTTCACTGAAATATCCAACTGGAAACGATCAGTCCTGAGATGGCACTGTATTCATTGAAATTCCCATAGTTCCTGAGTTGGGAAGACATTCCAATGAAATATCCAACCAGTAAAAACCGGTTCCTGAGATGGCACGGTTTTCATTGGAATTCCCATAGTTCCTGAGTTGGGAAGACATTTCACTTAAATATCCAACCAATAAAGAAGAGTTCCTGAGATGGCACTGTTTTATTGGAATTCCCATAGTTCCTGAGTTGGGAAGACATTTCACTGAAATATCCAACTGGAAACGATCAGTCCTGAGATGGCACTGTTTCTATTGGAATTCCCATAGTTCCTGAGTTGGGAAGACATTTCACTGATATATCCAACTGGAAACGATCAGTCCTGAGATGGCACTGTATTCATTGGAATTCCCATAGTTCCTGAGTTGGGAAGACATTTCACTGAAATATCCAACCAATAAAGAACAGTTCCTGAGATGGCACTGTTTTAATTGGAATTCCCATAGTTCCTGAGTTGGGAAGACGTTCCACTGATATATCCAACTGGAAACGATCAGTCCTGAGATGGCACTGTATTCGTTGAAATTCCAATAGTTCCTGAGTGGGGAAGACATTTCACTGAAATATCCATCCAGTAAAAAACGGTTCCTGAGATGGCACTGTTTTTATTGGAATTCCCATAGTTTCTGAGTTGGGAAGACATTTCACTGAAATATCCAACCAATAAAGAACAGTTCCTGAGATGGCACTGTTTTTATTGGAATTCCCATAGTTCCTGAGTTGGGAAGACATTTCACTGAAATATCCAACTGGAAACGATCAGTCCTGAGATGGCACTGTTTTCATTGGAATCCCCATAGTTCCTGAGTTGGGAAGACATTCCACTGATATATCCAACTAGAAACGATCAGTCCTGAGATGGCACTCTATTCATTGGAATACCCATAGTTCCTGAGTTGGGAAGACATTTCACTGAAATATCCAACCAATAAAGAACAGTTCCTGAGATGGCACTGTTTTTATTGGAATTCCCATAGTTTCTGAGTTGGGAAGACATTTCACTGAAATATACAACCAGTAAAAATCGGTTCATGAGATGGCACTGTTTTAATTGGAATTCCCACAGTTCCTGAGTTGGGAAGACATTCCACTGATATATCCAACTGGAAACGATCAGTCCTGAGATGGCACTGTATTCGTTGAAATTCCAATAGTTCCTGAGTGGGGAAGACATTTCACTGAAATATCCATCCAGTAAAAACCGGTTCCTGAGATGGCACTGTTTTTATTGGAATTCCCATAGTTCCTGAGTTGGGAAGACATTTCACTGATATATCCAACTAGAAACGATCAGTCCTGAGATGGCACTGTTTTCATTGGAATTCCCATAGTTCCTGAGTTGGGAAGACATTTCACTGAAATATCCAACCAATAAAGAACAGTTCCTGAGATGGCACTGTTTTTATTGGAATTCCCATAGTTCCTGAGTTGGGAAGACATTTCACTGAAATATCCAACCAGTAAAAATCGGTTCCATAGATGGCACTGTTTTAATTGGAATTCCCACAGTTCCTGAGTTGGGAAGACATTTCACTGATATATCCAACTAGAAACGATCAGTCCTGAGATGGCACTGTTTTCATTGGAATTCCCATAGTTCCTGAGTTGGGAAGACATTTCACTGAAATATCCAACCAATAAAGAACAGTTCCTGAGATGGCACTGTTTTTATTGGAATTCCCATAGTTCCTGAGTTGGGAAGACATTTCACTGAAATATCCAACCAGTAAAAATCGGTTCCTGAGATGGCAATGTTTCCATCGGATTTCCCATAGTTTCTTAGTTGGGAAGACATTACACTGAAATATTCAACCAATAAAGAACAGTTCCTGAGATGGCACTGTTTTTACTGGAATTCCCATAGTTCCTGAGTTGGGAAGACATTTCACTGAAATATCCAACGGGAAACGATCAGTCCTGAGATGGCACTGTATTCGTTGAAATTCCAATAGTTCCTGAGTGGGGAAGACATTTCACTGAAATATCCATCCAGTAAAAACCGGTTCCTGAGATGGCACTGTTTTTATTGGAATTCCCATAGTTCCTGAGTTGGGAAGACATTTCACTGATATATCAAACTAGAAACGATCAGTCCTGAGATGGCACTGTTTTCATTGGAATTCCCATAGTTCCTGAGTTGGGAAGACATTTCACTGAAATATCCAACCAATAAAGAACAGTTCCTGAGATGGCACTGTTTTTATTGGAATTCCCATAGTTCCTGAGTTGGGAAGACATTTCACTGAAATATCCAACCAGTAAAAATCGGTTCCATAGATGGCACTGTTTTAATTGGAATTCCCACAGTTCCTGAGTTGGGAAGACATTTCACTGATATATCCAACTAGAAACGATCAGTCCTGAGATGGCACTGTTTTCATTGGAATTCCCATAGTTCCTGAGTTGGGAAGACATTTCACTGAAATATCCAACCAATAAAGAACAGTTCCTGAGATGGCACTGTTTTTATTGGAATTCCCATAGTTCCTGAGTTGGGAAGACATTTCACTGAAATATCCAACCAGTAAAAATCGGTTCCTGAGATGGCAATGTTTCCATCGGATTTCCCATAGTTTCTTAGTTGGGAAGACATTACACTGAAATATTCAACCAATAAAGAACAGTTCCTGAGATGGCACTGTTTTTACTGGAATTCCCATAGTTCCTGAGTTGGGAAGACATTTCACTGAAATATCCAACGGGAAACGATCAGTCCTGAGATGGCACTGTTTTCATTGGAATTCCCATAGTTCCTGAGTTGGGAAGACATTTTACTGATATATCCAACTGGAAACGATCAGTCCTGAGATGGCACTGTTTTAATTGGAATTCCCATAGTTCCTGAGTTGGGAAGACATTCCACTGAAATATCCAACCAGTAAAAACCGGTTCCTGAGATGGCACTGTTTTTATTGGAATTCCCATAGTTTCTGAGTTGGGAAGACATTTCACTGATATATATAACTAGAAACGATCAGTCCTGAGATGGCACTGTTTTCATTGGAATTCCCATAGTTCCTGAGTTGGGAAGACATTTCACTGAAATATCCAACCAATAAAGAACAGTTCCTGAGATGGCACTGTCTTAATTGGAATTCCCATAATTCCTGAGTTGGGAAGACATTCCACTGATATATCCAACTGGAAACGATCAGTACTGAGATGGCACTGTATTCATTGAAATTCCAATAGTTCCTGAGTTGGGAAGACATTTCACTGAAATATCCATCCAGTAAAAAACGGTTCCTGAGATGGCACTGTTTTTATTGGAATTCCCATAGTTTCTGAGTTGGGAAGACATTTCACTGAAATATCCAACCAATAAAGAACAGTTCCTGAGATGGCACTGTTTTTATTGGAATTCCCATAGTTCCTGAGTTGGGAAGACATTTCACTGAAATATCCAACTGGAAACGATCAGTCCTGAGATGGCACTGTTTTCATTGGAATCCCCATAGTTCCTGAGTTGGGAAGACATTCCACTGATATATCCAACTAGAAACGATCAGTCCTGAGATGGCACTGTATTCATTGGAATACCCATAGTTCCTGAGTTGGGAAGACATTTCACTGAAATATCCAACCAATAAAGAACAGTTCCTGAGATGACACTGTTTTTATTGGAATTCCCATAGATTCTGAGTTGGGAAGACATTTCACTGAAATATCCAACCAGTAAAAATCGGTTCCTGAGATGGGACTGTTTTAATTGGAATTCTCACACTTCCTGAGTTGGGAAGACATTCCACTGATATATCCAACTGGAAACGATCAGTCCTGAGATGGTACTGTATTCATTGAAATTCCCATAGTTCCTGAGTTGGGAAGATATTTCACTGAAATATCCAACCAGTAAAAACCGGTTCCTGAGATGGCACTGTTTCCATTGGATTTCCCATAGTTCCTGAGTTGGGAAGACATTTCACTGAAATATCCAACCAATAAAGAAAAGTTCCTGAGATGGCACTGTTTTTATTGGAATTCCCATCGTTCCTGAATTGGGAAGACATTTCACTGAAATATCCAACTGGAAACGATCAGTCCTGAGATGGCACTCTATTCATTGAAATTCCCATAGCTTCTGAGTTGGGAAGACATTCCACTGAAATATCCAACCAGTAAAAACCGGTTCCTGAGATGGCACGGTTTTCATTGGAATTCCCATAGTTCCTGAGTTGGGAAGACATTTCACTTAAATATCCAACCAATAAAGAAAAGTTCCTGAGATGGCACTGTTTTTATTGGAATTCCCATCGTTCCTGAATTGGGAAGACATTTCACTGAAATATCCAACTGGAAACGATCAGTCCTGAGATGGCACTGCTTTCATTGGAATTCCCATAGTTCCCGGGTTGGGAAGACATTTCACTGAAATATCCAACCAGTAAAAACCGGTTCCTGAGATGGCACTGTTTTTATTGGAATTCCCATAGTTTCTGAGTTGGGAAGACATTTCACTGATATATCCAACTAGAAAAGATCAGTCCTGAGATGGCACTGTTTTCATTGGAATTCCCATAGTTCCTGAGTTGGGAAGACATTTCACTGAAATATCCAACCAATAAAGAACAGTTCCTGAGATGGCACTGTTTTTATTGGAATTCCCATAGTTTCTGAGTTGGGAAGACATTTCACTGAAATATCCAACCAGCAAAAATCGGTTCCTGAGATGGCACAGTTTTAATTGGAATTCCCACAGTTCCTGAGTTGGGAAGACATTCCACTGATATATCCAACTGGAAACGATCAGTCCTGAGATGGCACTGTATTCATTGAAATTCCCATAGTTCCTGAGTTGGGAAGACATTTCACTGAAATATCCAACCAGTAAAAATCGGTTCCTGAGATGGCACTGTTTTTATTGGAATTCCCATAGTTTCTGAGTTGGGAAGACATTTCACTGATATATCCAACTAGAAACGATCAGTCCTGAGATGGCACTGTTTTCATTGGAATTCCCATAGTTCCTGAGTTGGGAAGACATTTCACTGAAATATCCAACCAATAAAGAACAGTTCCTGAGATGGCACTGTTTTTATTGGAATTCCCATAGTTTCTGAGTTGGGAAGACATTTCACTGAAATATCCAACCAGGAAAAATCGGTTCCTGAGATGGCACTGTTTTAATTGGAATTCCCACAGTTCCTGAGTTGGGAACATTCCACTGATATATCCAACAGGAAACGATCAGTCCTGAGATGGCACTGTATTCATTGAAATTCCCATAGTTCCTGAGTTGGGAAGACATTTCACTGAAATATCCAACCAGTAAAAATCGGTTGCTGAGATGGCACTGTTTCTATCGGATTTCCCATAGTTTCTTAGTTGGGAAGACAATACACTGAAATATCCAACCAATAAAGAACAGTTCCTGAGATGGCACTGTTTTATTGGAATTCCCATAGTTCCTGAGTTGGGAAGACATTTCACTGAAATATCCAACTGGAAACGATCAGTCCTGAGATGGCACTGTTTTCATTGGAATTCCCATAGTTCCTGAGTTGGGAAGACATTTCACTGAAATATCCAACCAGTAAAAACCGGTTCCTGAGATGGCACTCTTTCCTTTGGATTTATCATAGTTCCTGAGTTGGGAAGACATTTCACTGAAATATCCAACAAATAAAGAACAGTTCCTGAGATGGCACTGTTTTTATTGGAATTCCCATAGTTCCTGAGTTGGGAAGACATTTCACTGAAATATCCAACTGGAAACGATCAGTCCTGAGATGGCACTGTATTCATTGAAATTCCCATAGTTCCTGAGTTGGGAAGACATTCCAATGAAATATCCAACCAGTAAAAACCGGTTCCTGAGATGGCACGGTTTTCATTGGAATTCCCATAGTTCCTGAGTTGGGAAGACATTTCACTTAAATATCCAACCAATAAAGAAGAGTTCCTGAGATGGCACTGTTTTATTGGAATTCCCATAGTTCCTGAGTTGGGAAGACATTTCACTGAAATATCCAACTGGAAACGATCAGTCCTGAGATGGCACTGTTTCTATTGGAATTCCCATAGTTCCTGAGTTGGGAAGACATTTCACTGATATATCCAACTGGAAACGATCAGTCCTGAGATGGCACTGTATTCATTGGAATTCCCATAGTTCCTGAGTTGGGAAGACATTTCACTGAAATATCCAACCAATAAAGAACAGTTCCTGAGATGGCACTGTTTTAATTGGAATTCCCATAGTTCCTGAGTTGGGAAGACATTTCACTGAAATATCCAACCAATAAAGAACAGTTCCTGAGATGGCACTGTTTTAATTGGAATTCCCATAGTTCCTGAGTTGGGAAGACGTTCCACTGATATATCCAACTGGAAACGATCAGTCCTGAGATGGCACTGTATTCGTTGAAATTCCAATAGTTCCTGAGTGGGGAAGACATTTCACTGAAATATCCATCCAGTAAAAAACGGTTCCTGAGATGGCACTGTTTTTATTGGAATTCCCATAGTTTCTGAGTTGGGAAGACATTTCACTGAAATATCCAACCAATAAAGAACAGTTCCTGAGATGGCACTGTTTTTATTGGAATTCCCATAGTTCCTGAGTTGGGAAGACATTTCACTGAAATATCCAACTGGAAACGATCAGTCCTGAGATGGCACTGTTTTCATTGGAATCCCCATAGTTCCTGAGTTGGGAAGACATTCCACTGATATATCCAACTAGAAACGATCAGTCCTGAGATGGCACTGTATTCATTGGAATACCCATAGTTCCTGAGTTGGGAAGACATTTCACTGAAATATCCAACCAATAAAGAACAGTTCCTGAGATGGCACTGTTTTTATTGGAATTCCCATAGTTTCTGAGTTGGGAAGACATTTCACTGAAATATACAACCAGTAAAAATCGGTTCATGAGATGGCACTGTTTTAATTGGAATTCCCACAGTTCCTGAGTTGGGAAGACATTCCACTGATATATCCAACTGGAAACGATCAGTCCTGAGATGGCACTGTATTCATTGAAATTCCCATAGTTCCTGAGTTGGGAAGATATTTCACTGAAATATCCAACCAGTAAAAACCGGTTCCTGAGATGGCACTGTTTCTATTGGATTTCCCATAGTTCCTGAGTTGGGAAGACATTTCACTGAAATATCCAACCAATAAAGAACAGTTCCTGAGATTGCACTGTTTTTATTGGAATTCCCATAGTTCCTGAGTTGCGAAGACATTTCACTGAAATATACAACCAGTAAAAATCGGTTCCTGAGATGGCACTCTATTCATTGGAATTCCCATAGTTCCTGATTTGGGAAGACATTTCACTGAAATATCCAACAAATAAAGAACAGTTCCTGAGATGGCACTGTTTTTATTGGAATTCCCATAGTTCCTGAGTTGGGAAGACATTTCACTGAAATATCCAACCAGTAAAAACCGGTTCCTGAGATGGCACTGTTTCCATTGGAATTCCCATAGTTCCTGAGTTGGGAAGACATTTCACTGAAATATCCAACCAATAAAGACAGTTCCTGAGATGGCACTGTTTTTATTGGAATTCCCATAGTTCCTGAGTTGGGAAGACATTTTACTGATATATCCAACTGGAAACGATAGGTCCTGAGATGGCACTGTTTTAATTGGAATTCCCATAGTTCCTGAGTTGGGAAGACATTCCACTGATATATCCAACTAGAAACGATCAGTCCTGAGATGGCACTGTATTCATTGAAATTCCAATAGTTCCTGAGTTGGGAAGACATTTCACTGAAATATCCAACCAGTAAAACTGGTTCCTGAGATGGTACTCTTTTCATTGGAATTCCCATAGTTCCTGAGTTGGGAATACATTTCACTGAAATATTCAACCAATAAAGAACAGTTCCTGAGATGGCACTGTTTTTATTGGAATTCCCATAGTTCCTGAGTTGGGAAGACATTCAACTGATATATCGAACTGGAAACGATCAGTCCTGAGATGGCACTGTTTCCATTGGATTTCCCATAGTTCCTGAGTTGGGAAGAGATTTCACTGAAATATCCAACCAATAAAGAACAGTTCCTGAGATGGCACTGTTTTTATTGGAATTCCCATAGTTTCTGAGTTGGGAAGACATTTCACTGAAATATACAACCAGTAAAAATCGGTTCATGAGATGGCACTGTTTTAATTGGAATTCCCACAGTTCCTGAGTTGGGAAGACATTCCACTGATATATTCAACTAGAAACGATCAGTCCTGAGATGGCACTGTATTCATTGGAATACCCATAGTTTTTGAGTTGGGAAGACATTTCACTGAAATATCCAACCAATAAAGAACAGTTCCTGAGATGGCACTGTTTTTATTGGAATTCCCATAGTTTCTGAGTTGGGAAGACATTTCACTGAAATATCCAACCAGTAAAAATCGGTTCCTGAGATGGGACTGTTTTAATTGGAATTCCCACACTTCCTGAGTTGGGAAGACATTCCACTGATATATCCAACTGGAAACGATCAGTCCTGAGATGGTACTGTATTCATTGAAATTCCCATAGTTCCTGAGTTGGGAAGATATTTCACTGAAATATCCAACCAGTAAAAACCGGTTCCTGAGATGGCACTGTTTCCATTGGATTTTCCATAGTTCCTGAGTTGGGAAGACATTTCACTGAAATATCCAACCAATAAAGAACAGTTCCTGTGATTGCACTGTTTTTATTGGAATTCCCATAGTTCCTGAGTTGCGAAGACATTTCACTGAAATATACAACCAGTAAAAATCGGTTCCTGAGATGGCACTGTATTCATTGGAATTCCCATAGTTCCTGATTTGGGAAGACATTTCACTGAAATATCCAACCAATAAAGAACAGTTCCTGAGATGGCACTGTTTTTATTGGAATTCCCATAGTTCCTGAGTTGGGAAGACATTTCACTGAAATATCCAACCAATAAAGAACAGTTCCTGAGATGGCACTGTTTTCATTGGAATTCCCATAGTTCCTGAGTTGGGAAGACATTTTACTGATATATCGAACTGGAAACGATCAGTCCTGAGATGGCACTGTTTTAATTGGAATTCCCATAGTTCCTGAGTTGGGAAGACATTCCACTGAAATATCCAACCAGTAAAAACCGGTTCCTGAGATGGCACTGTTTTTATTGGAATTCCCATAGTTTCTGAGTTGGGAAGACATTTCACTGATATATCCAACTAGAAACGATCAGTCCTGAGATGGCACTGTTTTCATTGGAATTCCCATAGTTCCTGAGTTGGGAAGGCATTTCACTGAAATATCCAACCAATAAAGAACAGTTCCTGAGATGGCACTGTTTTTATTGGAATTCCCATAGTTTCTGAGTTGGGAAGACATTTCACAGAAATATCCAACCAGTAAAAATCGGTTCCTGAGATGGCACTGTTTTAATTGGAATTCCCACAGTTCCTGAGTTGGGAAGACATTTCACTGAAATATCCCACTGGAAAGGATCAGTCCTGAGATGGCACTCTTTTAATTGGAATTCCCATAGTTCCTGAGTTGGGAAGACATTTCACTGAAATATCCAACCAATAAAAACCGGTTCCTGAGATGGCACCCTTTCCTTTGGATTTCCCATAGTTCCTGAGTAGGGAAGACATTTCACTGAAAAATCCAACCAATAAAGAACAGTTCCTGAGATGGCACTGTTTTTATTGGAATTCCCATAGTTCCTGAGTTGGGAAGACATTTCACTGATATATCCAACTAGAAACGATCAGTCCTGAGATGGCACTGTTTTCAATGGAATTCCCATAGTTCCTGAGTTGGGAAGACTTTTCACTGAAATATCCAACCAATAAAGAACAGTTCCCGAGATGGCACTGTTTTTATTGGAATTCCCATAGTTTCTGAGTTGGGAAAACATTTCACTGAAATATCCAACCAGTAAAAATCGGTTCCTGAGATGGCACTGTTTTAATTGGAATTCCCACAGTTCCTGAGTTGGGAAGACATTCCACTGATATATCCAACTGGAAACGATCAGTCCTGAGATGGCACTGTATTCATTGAAATTCCCATAGTTCCTGAGTTGGGAAGACATTTCACTGAAATATCTAACCAGTAAAAATCGGTTCCTGAGATGGCACTCTTTCCTTTGGATTTCCCATAGTTCCTGAGTTGATAAGACATTTCACTGAAATATCCAACCAATAAAGAACAGTTCCTGAGATGGCACTGTTTTTATTGGAATTCCCATAGTTCCTGAGTTGGGAAGACATTTCACTGAAATATCCAACTGGAAACGATCAGTCCTGAGATGGCACTGTATTCATTGAAATTCCCATAGTTCCTGAGTTGGGAAGACATTCCACTGAAATATCCAACCAGTAAAAACGGTTCCTGAGATGGCATTGTTTTCATTGGAATTCCCATAGTTCCTGAGTTGGGAAGACATTTCACTTAAATATCCAACCAATAAAGAACAGTTCCTGAGATGGCACTGTTTTTATTGGAATTCCCATAGTTCCTGAATTGGGAAGACATTTCACTGAAATATCCAACTGGAAACGATCAGTCCTGAGATGGCACTGCTTTCATTGGAATTCCCATAGTTCCTGAGTTGGTAAGACATTCCACTGATATATCCAACTGGAAACGATCAGTCCTGAGATGGCACTGTATTCATTGAAATTCCAATAGTTCCTGAGTTGGGAAGACATTTCACTGAAATATCCAACCAGTAAAAATCGGTTCCTGAGATGGCACTGTTTCCATCGGATTTCCCATAGTTTCTTAGTTGGGAAGACATTACACTGAAATATCCAACCAATAAAGAACAGTTCCTGAGATGGCACTGTTTTTACTGGAATTCCCATAGTTCCTGAGTTGGGAAGACATTTCACTGAAATATCCAACTGGAAACGATCAGTCCTGAGATGGCACTGTTTTCATTGGAATTCCCATAGTTCCTGAGTTGGGAAGACATTTCACTGAAATATCCAACCAGTAAAAACCGGTTCCTGAGATGGCACTCTTTCATTTCGATTTCCCATAGTTCCTGAGTTGGGAAGACATTTCACTGAAATATCCAACCAATAAAGAACAGTTCCTGAGATGGCACTGTTTTTATTGGAATTCCCATAGTTCCTGAGTTGGGAAGACATTTCACTGATATATCCAACTGGAAACGATCAGTCCTGAGATGGCACTGTATTCATTGGAATTCCCATAGTTCCTGAGTTGGGAAGACATTTCACTGAAATATCCAACCAATAAAGAACAGTTCCTGAGATGGCACTGTTTTAATTGGAATTCCCATAGTTCCTGAGTTGGGAAGACATTTCACTGAAATATCCAACCAATAAAGAACAGTTCCTGAGATGGCACTGTTTTAATTGGAATTCCCATAGTTCCTGAGTTGGGAAGACGTTCCACTGATATATCCAACTGGAAACGATCAGTCCTGAGATGGCACTGTATTCGTTGAAATTCCAATAGTTCCTGAGTGGGGAAGACATTTCACTGAAATATCCATCCAGTAAAAAACGGTTCCTGAGATGGCACTGTTTTTATTGGAATTCCCATAGTTTCTGAGTTGGGAAGACATTTCACTGAAATATCCAACCAATAAAGAACAGTTCCTGAGATGGCACTGTTTTTATTGGAATTCCCATAGTTCCTGAGTTGGGAAGACATTTCACTGAAATATCCAACTGGAAACGATCAGTCCTGAGATGGCACTGTTTTCATTGGAATCCCCATAGTTCCTGAGTTGGGAAGACATTCCACTGATATATCCAACTAGAAACGATCAGTCCTGAGATGGCACTGTATTCATTGGAATACCCATAGTTCCTGAGTTGGGAAGACATTTCACTGAAATATCCAACCAATAAAGAACAGTTCCTGAGATGGCACTGTTTTTATTGGAATTCCCATAGTTTCTGAGTTGGGAAGACATTTCACTGAAATATACAACCAGTAAAAATCGGTTCATGAGATGGCACTGTTTTAATTGGAATTCCCACAGTTCCTGAGTTGGGAAGACATTCCACTGATATATCCAACTGGAAACGATCAGTCCTGAGATGGCACTGTATTCATTGAAATTCCCATAGTTCCTGAGTTGGGAAGATATTTCACTGAAATATCCAACCAGTAAAAACCGGTTCCTGAGATGGCACTGTTTCTATTGGATTTCCCATAGTTCCTGAGTTGGGAAGACATTTCACTGAAATATCCAACCAATAAAGAACAGTTCCTGAGATTGCACTGTTTTTATTGGAATTCCCATAGTTCCTGAGTTGCGAAGACATTTCACTGAAATATACAACCAGTAAAAATCGGTTCCTGAGATGGCACTCTATACATTGGAATTCCCATAGTTCCTGATTTGGGAAGACATTTCACAGAAATATCCAACAAATAAAGAACAGTTCCTGAGATGGCACTGTTTTTATTGGAATTCCCATAGTTCCTGAGTTGGGAAGACATTTCACTGAAATATCCAACCAGTAAAAACCGGTTCCTGAGATGGCACTGTTTCCATTGGAATTCCCATAGTTCCTGAGTTGGGAAGACATTTCACTGAAATATCCAACCAATAAAGACAGTTCCTGAGATGGCACTGTTTTTATTGGAATTCCCATAGTTCCTGAGTTGGGAAGACATTTTACTGATATATCCAACTGGAAACGATCAGTCCTGAGATGGCACTGTTTTAATTGGAATTCCCATAGTTCCTGAGTTGGGAAGACATTCCACTGATATATCCAACTAGAAACGATCAGTCCTGAGATGGCACTGTATTCATTGAAATTCCAATAGTTCCTGAGTTGGGAAGACATTTCACTGAAATATCCAACCAGTAAAAACTGGTTCCTGAGATGGTACTCTTTTCATTGGAATTCCCATAGTTCCTGAGTTGGGAATACATTTCACTGAAATATTCAACCAATAAAGAACAGTTCCTGAGATGGCACTGTTTTTATTGGAATTCCCATAGTTCCTGAGTTGGGAAGACATTCAACTGATATATCGAACTGGAAACGATCAGTCCTGAGATGGCACTGTTTCCATTGGATTTCCCATAGTTCCTGAGTTGGGAAGAGATTTCACTGAAATATCCAACCAATAAAGAACAGTTCCTGAGATGGCACTGTTTTTATTGGAATACCCATAGTTCCTGAGTTGGGAGGACATTTCACTGAAATATCCTACCAATAAATGACAGTTCCTGAGATGGCACTGTTTTCATTGGAATTTCCATGGTTGCTGAGTTGGATTTTACCTAAATATTTGTCATGCACACTTTCAAAAAAACTGGAAATTCTCAAGTATCAGCCTCGAACATGGGCGTCCTCATAAATTTTTGCAAAGCGGATTATGAGTATTATTACAAATTAATAATTTTTTACTATTATTATTATATACTTGGGGAGGATATAATAATATCCTCAGTCCACCAGATGAGTGAATATCCAGCACAGCTGTTTTTCATTATCGTTTTACATTTCATACAGTTAGCATACTAAAATGCATAGTTATTGTATGTTGTTATTAACTTTTACATACCTCGTTCAAGAAAAATCTTTCAAAAAGTAAGGGGGAAATTTTAGTCATAAAGTTTATGTTGTTTGACCTCTAATGTACAACTATAAATTTTGAATTTTGAAAACTGTGGAACCATTTAATCTTTGGATTCAATGGCAAAATATGATAACATGACCTGGTTCCTGTATTTTACCTTCAATTTTTAAAATTTAACGCAGTCTTTTTTTTTTTGTTATTCTGTTTGAATACTATCTAACTGAACTTCATTTCCGTTATTATTAATAAAAATAACAAAACTTTCTGCTATTTGTAAATTGAAATGAATGATGCCAATTTCCTGGGGAGGTAGACAGACTAGTTCGACCACTCCTCCCGACGCCCATGGATGGCCTTGAATACATACAAAATTACCCAAAGATACTTTGACAAGAAAGTCTCGAAGAGAAGCACTTCTGCCACAAAAGGCAAAAAAAAAGAGCTACTCAAAGCGCTACGTCGATATCACAATGGATCATGAATCATGAGATGGTGGGCCTTCCCCAAGGAATAGGTGATTCCAGTGGTTGCCATGAAAGCACGAAGTCGATTCCCAGTTGAAGCATAGAATGAAGCCAAAGGTTTAACCCGTACATCACGTTCTGATTAGCCTCGGTGTCAATTCAATGTTGAAACACACCTACTTGCCGCTTTCCTGCGTTCTCTTCATTGTTCATCTATTTTATCTAAATCCTATTCATTCTCTTAAAGGCAGAAAAGGAGATGGAAAGCGATGACTATTATCAGGTGATCGACTTAAGATATTATTTTAAACCAAACTACCACGTGAAGTCACGATTGGAGCTCTTAATGTGTAACATGGGAAATTCCAGTTCAGGCACCACTAATTCTTCTTCGATTGTGTCAAGATTGTTCAGGTTTGCTAGCCTGTCACATAAACCTTGTTCTTCGTGAGCGTCCCGTCCCTTAATCAATTTCATCATATCATCACCCATCCTCACCGTCGCGATTAGCCAAGTGTCGGTAAAAGTAAATAAATATCATCACTCATCCTCATCATTAGCCATAAGTGGCAGAAAAGCCAAGCAAAATAAAATCAATCAGTTGTAGGGATTTCTTTAGCGTGACAGCAGCTTTACAATTTTGGACCACTAGCCGAGGTCCGAGTCTCTTGTGGTGGACAACACAACAGTCCTCATAATAAGATTTCCATGCCGATATTCTTTCGTAAGCTTTTGAAAACGAAAGTTTGTTACCAACTTTTAGAGCTGGCACAAAAACATACTGCAAGAGAAGAAAAACCTTCGAATAACACAACGCCCACCCACAATATCCAAGCGTGCCATACTACGTAACATCTTACGTTCTTTTGGCGAAAACGTGACTACCTGGCCCTGCCAAACATTCCGGTGACGCCAAATGGTTCCACCAGAGATATAAGTACGTCAAGTAAAGAAAGGTTTTGTTCGGTAGAATATCACATTTAGCGTTTGTTTGACAGTGGATCATCAGTGTAAAACAGGTGAATATGTGAATCACCAGTATGAGTCAGTCAGCCGAAACACACCCTCGCGGTTTTGAAGACCTGAAGAAACAAACTTCCAGATTCTCTTCCGATGTTGAGACCATTTTAGCAACGCCGTGGGGTCAAGTCGGATCTTCTGGAGGCGTGGGCCGCTAAAACTAACATTAGGGGGCTATAAATACGGAACCTTTTTAAATGCAGGCTCCTGAAACTTAAACGCTTCCTTGCTTCCATTTATGTGACCTGCCGTCGGGAAAAGCGCGGCAAGGCCGGAACGCAGGCAGGCCTCGACGTCTGACTGCGATCCTGCCATCGGCTGATAATATCTTGGCTGGATGAGGGATGCGAATGTTACTTTCCCGGCGCTGTTTGGAATTTTTGACTACCCAAATGCAACAAACACAATGGATGGAGGGGTGTAATGCCTGAGGCTAGATTTCCTGCTGGTTTTTTAGCTGGACTTGGACTAGTTGTGTGGTACTGGCTCAGCTGCTAGTTTTTGCCTCACACGATACTTGTTACCCCACTTGTCGGTATACTTTTGTTCCCACAAAGCATTGCGCAGAGCAGACAAGCTATAAAGATGGACAAGCGATTTCAAGAACGTTGTCGGAGAATACCTACTGTTGCTGTTAAAAATTAAAAGAAAACTATGGGCTAGAAATTAGCTCGAAAGAAAATGTGGTAATCAATGTGTACTCAACAAGCTTTCTAATGAACTCGGGTATTTATATTCAATATTAACACATGAGATCGCAGGATTCATTAATTAAAAATCTACTTTTTCAACTAAATATGTCAACATTTAATAGAGTGGGTATAATAAGGATTTCCATTCGGCTAACCACATTTGTCTTGTACAAATCTCATCGCTTTGGAAAAATTCTAATTAATGTTAGAACAACAACGTTAGAACAAATGAACATCATCTCTGTTTACTTCCTCTTTCATCGAGCAGCGAGCGAACAAAAACAATCAACGTCAGAAACCACAGACAAAAAATAAATCTTTTCCAACTCACAGATTATCTTCACATGATCAAATTTCGCTCTGATTGGCTGTTTCATAGAATCTAACAGAGAAAGCCAGATGCAATTAGAACACGGTCTACTCGTCAAAACCAGTCCAGCAGCCAGGCTGGCAGCCATCATTTCCAGCCAGGTAGCCAGTCTAGAGAATTCCTACTGGATATCTAGTTCCGTGTGATTCAGCCTTAAGACAGGGCACGAAACGGAACGCTTTATTTTCCTAAACATGATGTTCTCTTTTTTTTTTGTTACTGAGTACTGCAGCGACGAGATTAACGACTAGTGAGATGATGCGCAGTATCACAATTAATAATAGTTAATATTAAATATTTACATTAACGTTAGACAATAAGTACATTCGACACGACACTTCTGGAATATTCTTCCTTTAAAAAAAAAACAAAAAAACAGACAGAAATCGTGAATGGTCGTCAGCTCGCCCAACCGGGGGGATTATGTTCAGTCACTGGCAATAATAATGGGACATCTATATCCTGAACTACTCGCTTCCCTGCAAAGGTGTTATGTGTGTTGCCTAACTCTACGGCGGCGGTAGAATTTGCCATTGAAAGTTTACTATTAAAATCCACTTGTCGCCGTATAGTAAGGCAACACACATAACGCCTTTCAGGGAAACGAGTGTTTCAGGATCTAGGTTTCCCATTTTTATTGCCCGTGACTGTATATATGAAAAAAAAAATAACTAACCGGAATGGTTTAAAGTGGGATCGAACCACCGGGTATCGAACCCGGTTTGTGTCGCGGCACGTGATAAAAATGGTCACACACACACATACACATTTTTGCGTGTGTTTTGAAGGCAGAACTTGGTGTTGGAGTAAGTGCTCAAGAACAACTGCTCATTTTAATTAAGAGCGACCCGTTGTTGAGTGAACAGCAGAACTTTCGCGTTGCCTCTTTCCAATTGGGTTCCCGAGCCCAGGCGTATTTCCAACAGTAACCAATAGTGACACTTCTTTGTACTTCCCTAGGGCATTCACGGTTCCGACTGAAGGCATTTTGTCGAATTCTCAGAAACATTCGTTTTCAATACGAAGACACATGTAAATTTTACTGTTATACTCTCGAGGTCTTAAAACTTCGACATCTAAATTAGAATTCGAATACTAAATTTCACCGTCTTTTTCACTTGTTTTTTTTTTTTAGAAGATCCGATGTTATGGGGAATCCCACTCAACAACTCACCCACACACCACCTACGACGACCCTATGGGCATTCCAGGGTTTAAGTTTCTGACAATGGGTCGGCTTTTGGGGGAAAGTACGCAAGACGCTTTGTGGGAACCGTTAGGGAACACTTTTGTCTCGCCTTCCACGAATTCCACTACAAACAAAAGGCGTGCCTCATGAGAAAGATGAGAAAGATAAACGCTCGACTTTGAGGTAAATCTTCTTGGTATCGAAGGGGAGATCAGATGAGGCTGGGCAATTTTTCAACCCCGTCTGAGATCTACCGCAGTCAGGGATAGGAACAGGTGAATGTAATTTTATAACGCTCAATATCATATGATGAAGGATACATAAAGGGCATTACAGCGGCATACATTGTGGCATTGAAACCAAGGTGTCCCAGGTTCGATCCTCTTTGGAGTCAAGTTGCTCAGTGAATCGGATCCCACTTTAAACTGAAGGTCCAGTTCTAATTAGCCTATCTGATTAAGTGGATTTAAAACAAACTTTGAAAGCTTTACCCAAGATGATTGTGTCCTCATTGCGAACAATGTCTAAATGGTCCTAATTGTGAACACATCAAAGTGAAAAATGATTATGAGGGGATTGGTGATATTCCTAAATTTTTAAGAGCAGCGTTTTAAAATTTGAATTTGAAATTTTGGAAAAAGTTATTAGTGATATTATTAATGACTAAGTTAATCATTGTACTATTAATTGACAAAGCTCTTTTCAGTTTAGAATTGTGCAGTATAAAATATAGGCCACACTTTTATTATTACATTATGTATACTTCGACGACGAATTTTCTGTTCCAAGTGTGACCCACAAGGTACTGACCAGTCTCAAGTGTGGAACTTTCAAAAAAAATCGTTAAAGAGACACATGAAGTGTGAGACGTTGCATGTTGGACTTTCTGCTTGATCTAGTTTCCAGTTCACATTCAACGCTTCTCTGCTCTCCAAGCACGTTCTATAACTTTTAACTCCAGATAATATAGAACAAGCAATGAGCAAGTTCTGACTACGCTTTTCTCATTATACACACACATTTATTAGTCGAACACAATACTACATATCTGTGCCACTTTCGGCTTAACATGGCGATGAGCATGAGTGATGATTCGATGAACAACAATGCCCATGCGCGGACTCGAACCCGGGACCTTCGGTGGCGACATCGAAAGTCGACCACTTAACGCACTCGACGACCGAGGTTATAAATAATATTATACATATCTAGCAAGCACGTACTGAAAGAGTTTAGTGATTACTTACTGCGTTTTCTTGTGTGTGCAGAAACATTTTCCAGCCTAAATACTTCCATCAACAGGTTTCCTACCAAGCGGCCATTTTTTTACTCTTCCCTGAGACACGAATCTATGAAACACTTCACGTGGTAAGTGGTAAGTTCGTTTATTTTTTATTTAGGTTTTATGTAATACAGTGAGCTTTCAGTTATATTTCTGACCAGTGTTTATTTTCCGTGTGAAAGGTATTTCCGATCGTAATACCGCTTTTAAAGCTTACGGAGAATGTTAGTCAAAAGCCCAAATGTTGTGGAAATTTGTCCACTTTTTGCACAGATAGGCTAATCGGGTCTGAAAATAAAGTGCAATCCAAACTGCTGCGCAATGTGTCTCCATTTAGGGATCGATCCCGGAACCCCTTGATTACAAGGTGACAGCGTTACCAATATTCTACCGGAGAGAGGCTCTAGTACAATACTTTTGAATACTACAGTTGTACTTGATAGAATAAAACATTTCAATGTATTATTGATTGATTGATTTTGTGTTTTCAGTCCACTTTATGCACAGTAAGGCTATTCGTGACTGGACCTACAGTTTAAAGTGGGATCCGAACCACTATGTGCAATGTATTATTGGACACGGTTTCTAGTCTTGGCCTTGACATGGATGTTCATTGTGAGTGTTCCTTAAAATTAAGTTGTTGTTTTTGTTATCAAAACATATTTCATAGTTCCGGTACTTTTGGACCCTGGTACAGTGTCTCTCAAAAGTTTTAGGACAACGACATTTTAAACTAGGCAACCCAATTTACACGAGGCGTTGGTGGGTTGCGTGTAGAGTTAGGCTCAATTTCAGGGTTGCCACATGCACAATAGATATTTATAAAATACGCGAAAGAAATAAAAACAAGTATTATTGTATAAAATTATTAAAAATATCACTATTATATCGCAAGTGACAAAATTCTTTCTAAAAAAAATAGGTTCTCTAGTATTTCATTATTTCATTATGAGATAAAAGCAGAGCAGAAGGAGGGAAGAGAAGAAGGAGAAGAGAAGAGCAGAAGGGACTGAAGAGAAGAGGTAGTTGCAGAAAATATCGTCTCAGCGTCAAGAATTGATGCATTGGTCAAATTATCGACATGAAACATTCAATAACATTTTGAAATGTATTGGAGAATGTATTAGATCGGTTCAAAATGTCTTTTGGCTTAGTTCAGAGCAAGATAAAATCTTCCATGTAAGATCTTTGATTTTATCTGCGATTATATCACTAAAAATATGAATGTAATTTTAATATTTATAAGAATTATCCAATTTTTGTCCACTTCTCGGTTCGTTGAAATGGAGATTTTGTAATTTAATATTTCCCCTCCCCCGCCCGCCATCGTTAATTCCAAACTGAATCATTCAGTTTCACACGGCGTGGACAATGAACTCAATGGGATAGGTCTAAAACTTACGAAAATTTTCTGCCACCGGAAGGGTTTGAACCTACGACCATCAGATTGACAGTCCTGAACGGCAAGCACTACCCTACAAGCTTTCGCTCCTGAAAGTAAGTAGAAGGAGCTGACCAATGTGAAATGTCGATGCAGCTCTCCTCCTACATGTAATGTGCATACAATACTTGTTTGTAACAAAGAAAACGAAGGTAGTACGACTCGGCGAAAACATTTAATGGCGAATGACACATGATGAGAACTTTTCATTCGATATTTGCGGAGATATCCTTGCATTAAACTTGAGTGGGAAAAGGGGTAAAATTAGTATGTCCTGAATTGCCACAAATATAAATAGTTATTTCATTAATATTTGTCAATGACTTTGAATCAGTACACAATTATCGTTAGAGTACCATAATTCACGATCTTATAAATGAAAATATCCCTTTGAATGTGTGTCAATTCATTTATTTGTTTATTCTTTTTATAAACTTCATATGCAGAACAATGTAGCCACTATACACTGCTATTACAAATAATGTTAACATGCTCTCCACACCTAGTATGGAGGATCGAACCTGGGATCGCTAGCAGCCCAATCGTGAACTCTAACCACTATACCACGCCCTTACCTTCGATTAAAACAATTTTTAAGTATTCTTTCCCTCCAATATTGTAAATGTTGTTGGGTATACATGTAGTTGAACTTTTACTTTAATTTTGAATTGCTTTCTTGTAGTATAGCAGATATGATCGAGAAATTATTTTCGAAGTGATGAAGAAAAATGAGAATTTTGGTACGTACTTGAGAAAATGCGATATATTTCTTCTAACCTATTATTCTGATTAGACATTATTAATGGAAAATATCTAGAAGTTTGAACATTGCAGAACGATATTCTTTTCCTGTTATACTGCAACAGACGAAATGCTTGTTTACTGACGCAAGTCTCTTGTTCAGAACAGTCTTATAAAATGTATTTGCTGTTGCGTAATGTAACACGAAATAATGACACCGTTTTCGAACTATCAAATCTACGCAACGTTAGACATAAACATGTCGGAACATTTTATTCATAAAATCACTTCACATTTGACAGTATTAATCAAGAGAGACTCGTGGGACACTGTGTTAAGGTGCTGGACTAAATCCTTCTTATTTTTCTTCCTCGAAGAACAACAATTTTTAAAGTAGAGCAACAGTGGTTCCGCTCTTTCTTATGACCAGGCCCGTACGAAGGATTTCTTTGAGGGAGGGGCCAGACCAAAATATATATATATATATATAAAGAGAAAGAGAGATTACAAAATAGTTCAAATAGTGCAAGCGCCATTGAAAAGTCATGATAATTCTATGTTTAGAAAATAATATATTTATAAATTAAATGTTGCGTACTAGGAATTATTATTACAATATAGAACATGTCTAATTGTGAGTTTAGAAAAAAACAATAATAAAGAGACATTCTCGCATCACTATTGCAGTTCGAAAAAGTCGGTACAGGGATTGAAAAAAACGCACTGTCCTGACTAAATCGGTGAATCGGACGTCTGCTAGCCTTGCATTATAAAACTAAAACCATCCAATATTGCAGACTGAAGTCTTTTGCGCAAGAAACAGATTCATTTATGTAAGAACAAAATTGAAATTTTTACACATTTCTAAAATCGACGATGTTATTTTCGTAGTTATTGATAGGTTCACATTTAAATATTTCAGCACTGTAAAAAAAAAATACACTTCTTGTACACTTTTGGTACACTTTCTTGCATATAATATGCACAAGATGTGTACTGAAGGTGTTGCAAAAGTGTACTTAAAGTGTTCTAGATGTGTGCGACCCGAAATGACGAAATTTTGTACACTTGTTGCACACTTTGGGGACACATTCAAAGTTGTGTGCACTTCTTCAACGCTTTCTGTACACTTTTGTTTAAAGTAAGTCTGTACACTTCTTGTACACTTTTGTAGCACATGATTTCATTTTGTGTTGTTGGTCATATCGATTGTTATTTTATACTTTTTTGACAAATGAATATCTTATGAACATAAATCAA
The DNA here is from genome assembly GCF_977018435.1 of Lepisma saccharinum. Taxonomy (NCBI): domain Eukaryota; kingdom Metazoa; phylum Arthropoda; class Insecta; order Zygentoma; family Lepismatidae; genus Lepisma; species Lepisma saccharinum. The sequence goes on along the minus strand of NC_139230.1, from coordinate 19,463,110 downwards.
TTTCATTATATAAAGCAGTAACACACTTGAAAGCAAGCAACATTAAACAATAACAAAATATAACTATTTTTTCCTGGAACACATGGAAATCGCATTGCATCATGAAACTATCAATACTTTTTTGTTTAATGTACCAATTTGATAATTGGATAAATCTCATTAAAATTGAAGAAGGAGCAAGTTGAATGTTCCGAGGAAATTAATAGATTTTCTTAAATCGAACTATTCATCTTTAAAGCACACCAAAACAGATCGTTAACTTCGGGGGGCTGGTTGTTCCTACACCGGCCGCTAGATGGTTCTGTCAAAATGTGTACAAGAAACATAAGTTTTTGTACAACAAATAATGATACGTTTGATTGTAATCATAGTGAAAAATTGTGCTTTAACACTCTTCGAAAAATATGTGAACATCTAAGATACAAATTAAAGAAGAAAATGTACTGCAGTGAATAAAAGTTAATCTCCCATGAGCAACCTTTTTGATTCTGGACTATATAAGTAGAAGGTACGTGTGTCGCAGAGAGGATCAAGGTATAGGTAATCGTAAGTCGGTCTCTCTTGTGTCACGCATCGTGGGCCAATTACTCCAGGTGGAAGCCGTAAGTCTGGAACGGACAAACGGTACCAATTGTGCCTATACGGTGGTTAGGTGATTGCGAGGAACCTTCTTTTGGTTGAACACGTTGAGTGGAGCAGACATACGACTTACACTACTTTTTGAAACTGTTTTTCCTTATTACCTTCATCCTTCCTCTTCTTGGTTGTCTTGGGCTCTACAATAAGTTTGGAATTGCTTCTTTGGATTGAGTTGCCGGTTGGTTTGAGTTTGTGCGCTTTCCCACAGGATTTTCGTTTGTTCCATTGGATCATATAACAACTCACGGTTGTGGTCTTCTGATATGCATCATGGTCTTCCTGCAACGCTGCTACGACAGCGAGAAGGGGTGAAAACCTTCACCGGAGGTACTAAACGGACGGACGGTCCAAACTCCGAGACGATGCTCGATTCACGAAGTACCAATGATCCAATGCAAACGTCCAGCTATTCCACAAAACACCGACGTCGCAATTCCTATGAAGGATTACCTCTACCTCAACGTCAACGATCTAGATCACCAATTAAACGAGATACAGGAAATACAGCTCATGCAACCCAACTAAAATCCAAACAACAGGATAACAGCTTATACAACTTTCTGCTCACCAATTACGACACCAAATTCAATACAGCAAAACATGTGTTCCAACAAACATCTAAGTATGTACCAAGGGCACAAATTGCACAAATACTGTTCACCCGTAATGGCATCATATTGAAATCACCAGATCCAGACTTTGCAAAACTAATTAGAAACAAAGCTTCTTTTGAAATTTATGGAGCCAAAGCAAACATCCAAACACTGAATGCTTCCACTCAAAAACAACCACCACCACCACATAAATCCCCACTACTATCAGTAGTCATCAGGGGTGTAGAACCTGTCTTAACAGACGAGGAGATCTTTGAGGAACTGGAATGCGAAGGTGTACAAATCCGCAAATGTATCCGTATTCGCAATAACAACGGACCCACATACATGGTGCGGGTCCTAACAGACTCACAAAATGCTGTAGACACACTACTACACAGTGGAGCATACATATACAGACGCAGGTACAAAGTTGAACCATCCCGTTCTCAACAACCTCTTCCATTGCGGTGCGAAAAATGCCAACAGTATAACAAGCACACTACTGCTGCATGTCCAAACCGAGATAAATGCGGATACTGTTCAGGACCCCATTCAACCAAAGAATGTCAAAACCAAACTGCTCCACCAAAATGTGTCACATGTACGGAAAACCATCCTACATACAGCTACAAATGCAAAGCCAAGCCTGAAGCAATACCTGAACACCCCGACCTAACAGTCCCCCTGCGCACCAATGACACTGCTACGGAACCTGACAACTCACTACGACATCCTGTAACAGTGGAAGATCTAATACGTTTCTTCACACTGACTCTCCAAAATGTGCACCCATTTTTAAGAACGCACATATTAACCCAAGTAACGGCATCGGCAAAAACCATTTTCAACTTGCAACTCCATGCAACATACTCTGGTCCTCACGTGCATTTCCACATATCCCACTTGGAAACTGCGGTTTAAGGTTTTGAATATGGCAGTACGGAATATGTATAATTTTCTATTTTTAAATATCCGATCCGTTTCTAAACGAAAAGCTTTATTGCAACACCTGCTCTTGGAAGAATCTGTTCACTGCTTTGCGCTAAACGAAACCTATCTTGCTCCAAAAATGATCTGTCATATTCCACCATACAACATCTTACGCCACGATGGCCCGCCGGGCTTAAGAGTAAACGGCGGCACAGCAATTGGAGTAGATAGAAAATTACCATATCGAACAGTTACCTTCCCACCACACTTCCACTTGCCAGAACATACTGCTAGTACAATTTACTTTCCATCCCGGGTCGTTACATTTGCTACCATCTATGTAAGACCAGGGGAGACTATTCCATACCAATTCTTTCAACATATCCAAACCCTTAGCAAACATTATATCATAGCAGCGGACATCAATTATCATAGTCGAACCATGCAAGACAAAACAAACTTTTTACAATTTCTGGACCAAAACACTACAGCAGAATTCCATGTACTGCCCAGAGCCACACGTCCCATAAGTAACACCACCCCTGACGTTGTTATAACATCAACATCTCTAAGTGCCTGCTTGAACATATCTGTGCTGGATTCCATCGGCAGTGACCATGACCCAGTGAAAATTACCTTAAATCTTGGTAACCGCAATACGAGCAGTACAATACAACCTCGAAAAATCTGGTGTTACAACAAAGCGAACTGGGAGGCATATAGTGAAAAGCTACAGAATGCTTTTTCTCACCCGCATCCAGAACCAAACAATTCAGAGGAACTCGATACGGCGGTGGAACATCTTACTGCTCAGATTACCAGTGCGGCAACCACTAACATACCTACGACCACTCTCAATAGTTACAAACCAAAGCTACCTCCGCAATATCTTCACCTAATCACAGCATCACGACGAGCATACAGGGACTATCTCCAGACCAGAAATCCTGAATCCCTTAACTTACACCGTCAATGGCTGCGTACAGTTCATAACTATATAAAAGCTTATAAACAACGTCGATGGATTGAAACGTGCAACCAATTGAGTGACGAAAGCCATCCCACAAAATACTGGAAACGTTTCAAGGTGCTCACTGGACAATCCAGTAGTACTCCTTATCCCATAACAATCAAGGACGCAGCTCTAAACACAGACACTGAAAAAGCTTATGCTTTCGCAAATGCCTTGCAAGACACTTTCACTCCGACACCGCAACTAGCTCCAAATCTCCGCCTCCAGACCAAAATTGACAGAGTCACAAACCCCAATAACAGGCAACTGCAACCCAGTAATACGCACACTATTGATCCTACAAATGCTCTAACTGTTCCTATCACAACAGACGATATTATCAATACTGTGCGTAGGAAGAGAAACACTGCTCCCGGATTGGACAATATCACATACGTATTGATTAAACAGGCCCCGCTTGCACTGCTGTCCTTTCTGGCCATTATCTACAATTTTATCCTCCGCACAGGACACTACCCGACAGACTGGAAGATTTCAAAGGTTCTAATGTTCCCAAAACCAAACAAAGATAGTACCAACCCAACAAACTATCGACCTATTCAGCTCACATCAACCTTTAGCAAAATATTCGAACGCATCATTGTTCGACGCATACACATGCACTTACAAGCACACAGTTTACTTCCGTCGCACCAAGCAGGCTTTAGACCTCAACACAGTGTCCTTGATAATTTATTAAAACTAACGACTCGCATCACAAATCATTTCAACACATCCAAACCATCCTGCCTAGTACTATTCGACCTGGAGAAAGCATTTGACAAAGTATGGCATACTGGGCTCATCTACAAGCTCCATAAATTCCACCTACCGCTTTCCTATGTCAGATTAGTACACAGCTTCCTAACAAATAGGGTCGCCTATGTCACTGTAAATGGAGCAATGTCATACCCCATTTTCCCTTACTCTGGCGTTCCACAGGGTGCTGCTTTATCACCATTACTCTACATACTATACGTTGCCGATATGCCAAAACCCCCACAAGTTTCTATCTACCAATTCGCTGACGACACCGCATTTCTCGCCTGTTGTTCAACCATCCAAGCTATAAACAAAACTCTCCAACCAGCTATAAACTCCTTCCAAAGATGGTGTGACACATGGCGTCTCACAATTAATGCTCTCAAAACACAAGCATTGGTGTTTCTACAGACAGGCTGTCGCTCGAAGATCCAAAGGAACCCAACATTATTAAACATCAAAATACGGGGAACTCCAATTCTGCCTGCCACCACTGCAAAATACCTGGGAGTCATATTTGACTCCAAGCTAACCTGGAAACCTCAATTGCTCAACATCGTCCAAAAAGCTACAAATCGTCTGAGCTTGCTCAAACGGCTAATTGGAACATCCTGGGGACTCAACTCCCAGGTTGTCCTACATACCTACAAGGCTTTCCTTCGACCAGCAATTACTTACGGCCACACTGCATGGATATCAGCCCCAGACTCATTCTATCACAAACTACAAGTTCTGGAAAGACATGCTCTTCGTTTGGCCTTCAGAGTAGTCCTACCAAGTCCTACACGACTACTGTACGAGCGAATAACCTTTCCCGAAATCACAACCCACATCGAAGCCATCCGTCACAAATATATAACTGGTCGAATGAACTCGCACCATCCACAACTTCTTAGCACAATGTACGAAGATGCTCTACACGACTGCCTTCCCACATACCACTGCACACCATTACAGCATCTCTTAACCATGTACACCTTCCTGATAGATCCACAGCATCCTGACTACCCGCTGTATAATATCCATCATCCTCCGGAACTACGGCACGTGATATATCCAACACATGCCGCACCATAACAAATTATTACTTTCCTAACTGAAGTAATTTTCCCACTACTGCATAAATAAGATCTAAGTGAACTACCCTCAGAATAAGTAAATATGTACCACTTCATTACTGAAAACACTTAGACCATCACCTTGCAAGGGAAAACATTTATGGAAACAATTCACTTACCAAAGAGAAGGTGTACCCTTCTAAATGGAAAACGAGGACAAAAAAAAAAAAAAAAAAAAAAAAAAGTGTCGCAGAGAGGATCAAGGTATAGGTAATCGTAAGTCGGTCTCTCTTGTGTCACGCATCGTGGGCCAATTATTCCAGGTGGAAGCCGCAAGTCTGGAACGGACAAACGGTACCAATTGTGCCTATACGGTGGTTAGGTGATTGCGAGGAACCTTCTTTTGGTTGAACACGTTGAGTGGAGCAGACATACGACTTACACTACTTTTTGAAACTGTTTTTCCTTATTACCTTCATCCTTCCTCTTCTTGGTTGTCTTGGGCTCTACAATAAGTTTGGAATTGCTTCTTTGGATTGAGTTGCCGGTTGGTTTGAGTTTGTGCGCTTTCCCACAGGATTTTCGTTTGTTCCATTGGATCATATAACAACTCACGGTTGTGGTCTTCTGATATGCATCATGGTCTTCCTGCAACGCTGCTACGACAGCGAGAAGGGGTGAAAACCTTCACCGGAGGTACTAAACGGACGGACGGTCCAAACTCCGAGACGATGCTCGATTCACGAAGTACCAATGATCCAATGCAAACGTCCAGCTATTCCACAAAACACCGACGTCGCAATTCCTATGAAGGATTACCTCTACCTCAACGTCAACGATCTAGATCACCAATTAAACGAGATACAGGAAATACAGCTCATGCAACCCAACTAAAATCCAAACAACAGGATAACAGCTTATACAACTTTCTGCTCACCAATTACGACACCAAATTCAATACAGCAAAACATGTGTTCCAACAAACATCTAAGTATGTACCAAGGGCACAAATTGCACAAATACTGTTCACCCGTAATGGCATCATATTGAAATCACCAGATCCAGACTTTGCAAAACTAATTAGAAACAAAGCTTCTTTTGAAATTTATGGAGCCAAAGCAAACATCCAAACACTGAATGCTTCCACTCAAAAACAACCACCACCACCACATAAATCCCCACTACTATCAGTAGTCATCAGGGGTGTAGAACCTGTCTTAACAGACGAGGAGATCTTTGAGGAACTGGAATGCGAAGGTGTACAAATCCGCAAATGTATCCGTATTCGCAATAACAACGGACCCACATACATGGTGCGGGTCCTAACAGACTCACAAAATGCTGTAGACACACTACTACACAGTGGAGCATACATATACAGACGCAGGTACAAAGTTGAACCATCCCGTTCTCAACAACCTCTTCCATTGCGGTGCGAAAAATGCCAACAGTATAACAAGCACACTACCGCTGCATGTCCAAACCGAGATAAATGCGGATACTGTTCAGGACCCCATTAAACCAAAGAATGTCAAAACCAAACTGCTCCACCAAAATGTGTCACATGTACGGAAAACCATCCTACATACAGCTACAAATGCAAAGCCAAGCCTGAAGCAATACCTGAACACCCCGACCTAACAGTCCCCCTGCGCACCAATGACACTGCTACGGAACCTGACAACTCACTACGACATCCTGTAACAGTGGAAGATCTAATACGTTTCTTCACACTGACTCTCCAAAATGTGCACCCATTTTTAAGAACGCACATATTAACCCAAGTAACGGCATCGGCAAAAACCATTTTCAACTTGCAACTCCATGCAACATACTCTGGTCCTCACGTGCATTTCCACATATCCCACTTGGAAACTGCGGTTTAAGGTTTTGAATATGGCAGTACGGAATATGTATAATTTTCTATTTTTAAATATCCGATCCGTTTCTAAACGAAAAGCTTTATTGCAACACCTGCTCTTGGAAGAATCTGTTCACTGCTTTGCGCTAAACGAAACCTATCTTGCTCCAAAAATGATCTGTCATATTCCACCATACAACATCTTACGCCACGATGGTCCGCCGGGCTTAAGAGTAAACGGCGGCACAGCAATTGGAGTAGATAGAAAATTACCATATCGAACAGTTACCTTCCCACCACACTTCCACTTGCCAGAACATACTGCTAGTACAATTTACTTTCCATCCCGGGTCGTTACATTTGCTACCATCTATGTAAGACCAGGGGAGACTATTCCATACCAATTCTTTAACATATCCAAACCCTTAGCAAACATTATATCATAGCAGCGGACATCAATTATCATAGTCGAACCATGCAAGACAAAACAAACTTTTTACAATTTCTGGACCAAAACACTACAGCAGAATTCCATGTACTGCCCAGAGCCACACGTCCCATAAGTAACACCACCCCTGACGTTGTTATAACATCAACATCTCTAAGTGCCTGCTTGAACATATCTGTGCTGGATTCCATCGGCAGTGACCATGACCCAGTGAAAATTACCTTAAATCTTGGTAACCGCAATACGAGCAGTACAATACAACCTCGAAAAATCTGGTGTTACAACAAAGCGAACTGGGAGGCATATAGTGAAAAGCTACAGAATGCTTTTTCTCACCCGCATCCAGAACCAAACAATTCAGAGGAACTCGATACGGCGGTGGAACATCTTACTGCTCAGATCACCAGTGCGGCAACCACTAACATACCTACGACCACTCTCAATAGTTACAAACCAAAGCTACCTCCGCAATATCTTCACCTAATCACAGCATCACGACGAGCATACAGGGACTATCTCCAGACCAGAAATCCTGAATCCCTTAACTTACACCGTCAATGGCTGCGTACAGTTCATAACTATATAAAAGCTTATAAACAACGTCGATGGATTGAAACGTGCAACCAATTGAGTGACGAAAGCCATCCCACAAAATACTGGAAACGTTTCAAGGTGCTCACTGGACAATCCAGTAGTACTCCTTATCCCATAACAATCAAGGACGCAGCTCTAAACACAGACACTGAAAAAGCTTATGCCTTCGCAAATGCCTTGCAAGACACTTTCACTCCGACACCGCAACTAGCTCCAAATCTCCGCCTCCAGACCAAAATTGACAGAGTCACAAACCCCAATAACAGGCAACTGCAACCCAGTAATACGCACACTATTGATCCTACAAATGCTCTAACTGTTCCTATCACAACAGACGATATTATCAATACTGTGCGTCGGAAGAGAAACACTGCTCCCGGATTGGACAATATCACATACGTATTGATTAAACAGGCCCCGCTTGCATTGCTGTCCTTTCTGGCCATTATCTACAATTTTATCCTCCGCACAGGACACTACCCGACAGACTGGAAGATTTCAAAGGTTCTAATGTTCCCAAAACCAAACAAAGATAGTACCAACCCAACAAACTATCGACCTATTCAGCTCACATCAACCTTTAGCAAAATATTCGAACGCATCATTGTTCGACGCATACACATGCACTTACAAGCACACAGTTTACTTCCGTCGCACCAAGCAGGCTTTAGACCTCAACACAGTGTCCTTGATAATTTATTAAAACTAACGACTCGCATCACAAATCATTTCAACACATCCAAACCATCCTGCCTAGTACTATTCGACCTGGAGAAAGCATTTGACAAAGTATGGCATACTGGGCTCATCTACAAGCTCCATAAATTCCACCTACCGCTTTCCTATGTCAGATTAGTACACAGCTTCCTAACAAATTGGGTCGCCTATGTCACTGTAAATGGAGCAATGTCATACCCCATTTTCCCTTACTCTGGCGTTCCACAGGGTGCTGCTTTATCACCATTACTCTACATACTATACGTTGCCGATATGCCAAAACCCCCACAAGTTTCTATCTACCAATTCGCTGACGACACCGCATTTCTCGCCTGTTGTTCAACCATCCAAGCTATAAACAAAACTCTCCAACCAGCTATAAACTCCTTCCAAAGATGGTGTGACACATGGCGTCTCACAATTAATGCTCTCAAAACACAAGCATTGGTGTTTCTGCAGACAGGCTGTCGCTCGAAGATCCAAAGGAACCCAACATTATTAAACATCAAAATACGGGGAACTCCAATTCTGCCTGCCACCACTGCAAAATACCTGGGAGTCATATTTGACTCCAAGCTAACCTGGAAACCTCAATTGCTCAACATCGTCCAAAAAGCTACAAATCGTCTGAGCTTGCTCAAACGGCTAATTGGAACATCCTGGGGACTCAACTCCCAGGTTGTCCTACATACCTACAAGGCTTTCCTACGACCAGCAATTACTTACGGCCACACTGCATGGATATCAGCTCCAGACTCATTCTATCACAAACTACAAGTTCTGGAAAGACATGCTCTTCGTTTGGCCTTCAGAGTAGTCCTACCAAGTCCTACACGACTACTGTACGAGCGAATAACCTTTCCCGAAATCACAACCCACATCGAAGCCATCCGTCACAAATATATAACTGGTCGAATGAACTCGCACCATCCACAACTTCTTAGCACAATGTACGAAGATGCTCTACACGACTGCCTTCCCACATACCACTGCACACCATTACAGCATCTCTTAACCATGTACACCTTCCTGATAGATCCACAGCATCCTGACTACCAGCTGTATAATATCCATCATCCTCCGGAACTACGGCACGTGATATATCCAACACATGCCGCACCATAGCAAATTGTTACTTTCCTAACTGAAGTAATATTCCCACTACTGAATAAATAAGATCTAAGTGAACTACTCTCAGAATAAGTAAATATGTACCACTTCATTACTGAAAACACTTAGACCATCACCTTGGAAGGGAAAACATTTATGAAAACAATTCACTTACCAAAGAGAAGGTGTACCCTTCTAAATGGAAAACGAGGACAAAAAAAAAAAAAAAAAAGTGTCGCAGAGAGGATCAAGGTATAGGTAATCGTAAGTCGGTCTCTCTTGTGTCACGCATCGTGGGCCAATTACTCCAGGTGGAAGCCGTAAGTCTGGAACGGACAAACGGTACCAATTGTGCCTATACGGTGGTTAGGTGATTGCGAGGAACCTTCTTTTGGTTGAACACGTTGAGTGGAGCAGACATACGACTTACACTACTTTTTGAAACTGTTTTTCCTTATTACCTTCATCCTTCCTCTTCTTGGTTGTCTTGGGCTCTACAATAAGTTTGGAATTGCTTCTTTGGATTGAGTTGCCGGTTGGTTTGAGTTTGTGCGCTTTCCCACAGGATTTTCGTTTGTTCCATTGGATCATATAACAACTCACGGTTGTGGTCTTCTGATATGCATCATGGTCTTCCTGCAACGCTGCTACGACAGCGAGAAGGGGTGAAAACCTTCACCGGAGGTACTAAACGGACGGACGGTCCAAACTCCGAGACGATGCTCGATTCACGAAGTACCAATGATCCAATGCAAACGTCCAGCTATTCCACAAAACACCGACGTCGCAATTCCTATGAAGGATTACCTCTACCTCAACGTCAACGATCTAGATCACCAATTAAACGAGATACAGGAAATACAGCTCATGCAACCCAACTAAAATCCAAACAACAGGATAACAGCTTATACAACTTCCTGCTCACCAATTACGACACCAAATTCAATACAGCAAAACATGTGTTCCAACAAACATCTAAGTATGTACCAAGGGCACAAATTGCACAAATACTGTTCACCCGTAATGGCATCATATTGAAATCACCAGATCCAGACTTTGCAAAACTAATTAGAAACAAAGCTTCTTTTGAAATTTATGGAGCCAAAGCAAACATCCAAACACTGAATGCTTCCACTCAAAAACAACCACCACCACCACATAAATCCCCACTACTATCAGTAGTCATCAGGGGTGTAGAACCTGTCTTAACAGACGAGGAGATCTTTGAGGAACTGCAATGCGAAGGTGTACAAATCGGCAAATGTATCCGTATTCGCAATAACAACGGACCCACATACATGGTGCGGGTCCTAACAGACTCACAAAATGCTGTAGACACACTACTACACAGTGGAGCATACATATACAGACGCAGGTACAAAGTTGAACCATCCCGTTCTCAACAACCTCTTCCATTGCGGTGCGAAAAATGCCAACAGTATAACAAGCACACTACTGCTGCATGTCCAAACCGAGATAAATGCGGATACTGTTCAGGACCCCATTCAACCAGAGAATGTCAAAACCAAACTGCTGCACCAAAATGTGTCACATGTACGGAAAACCATCCTACATACAGTTACAAATGCAAAGCCAAGCCAGATGCAATACCTGAACACCCTGATCTAACAGTTCCCCTGCGCACCAATGACACTGCTACAGAACCTGACAATTCACTACGACATCCAGTAACAGTGGAAGATCTAATACGTTTCTTCACCCTGACTCTCCAAAATGTGCACCCATTTTTAAGAACGCACATATTAACCCAAGTAACAGCATCTGCAAAAACAATTTTCAACTTGCAACTCCATGCAACATACTCTGGTCCTCATGTGCATTTCCACATATCCCACTTGGAAACTGCGGTTTAAGGTTTTCAATATGGCAGTACGGAATATGTATAATTTTCTATTTTTAAATATCCGATCCGTTTCTAAACGAAAAGCTTTATTGCAACACCTGCTTTTGGGAGAATCTGTTCACTGCTTTGCGCTAAACGAAACCTATCTTGCTCCAAAAATGATCTGTCATATTCCACCATACAACATCTTACGCCACGATGGTCCGCCGGGCTTAAGAGTAAACGGCGGCACAGCAATTGGAGTAGATAGAAAATTACCATATCGAACAGTTACCTTCCCACCAAACTTCCTCTTGCCAGAACATACTGCTAGTACAATCTACTTTCCATCCCGGGTCGTTACATTTGCTACCATCTATGTAAGACCAGGGGAGACTATTCCATACCAATTCTTTCAACATATCCAAACCTTTAGCAAACATTATATCATAGCAGCGGACATCAATTATCATAGTCGAACCATGCAAGACAAAACAAACTTTTTACAATTTCTGGACCAAAACACTACAGCAGAATTCCATGTACTGCCCAGAGCCACACGTCCCATAAGTAACACTACCCCTGACGTTGTTATAACATCAACATCTCTAAGTGCCTGCTTGAACATATCTGTGCTGGATTCCATCGGCAGTGACCATGACCCAGTGAAAATTACCTTAAATCTTGGTAACCGCAATACGAGCAGTACAATACAACCTCGAAAAATCTGGTGTTACAACAAAGCGAACTGGGAGGCATATAGTGAAAAGCTACAGAATGCTTTTTCTCACCCGCATCCACCACCAAACAATTCAGAGGAACTCGATACGGCGGTGGAACATCTTACTGCTCAGATCACCAGTGCGGCAACCACTAACATACCTACGACCACTCTCAATAGTTACAAACCAAAGCTACCTCCGCAATATCTTCACCTAATCACAGCATCACGACGAGCATACAGGGACTATCTCCAGACCAGAAATCCTGAATCCCTTAACTTACACCGTCAATGGCTGCGTACAGTACAAAACTATATAAAAGCTTATAAACAACGTCGATGGATTGAAACGTGCAACCAATTGAGTGATGAAAGTCATCCCACCAAATACTGGAAACGTTTCAAGGTGCTCACTGGACAATCCAGTAGTACTCCTTATCCAATAACAATCAAGGACGCAGCCCTAAACACAGACACTGAAAAAGCTTATGCCTTCGCAAATGTCTTGCAAGACACTTTCACTCCAACACCACAATTAGCTCCAAATCTCCGCCTCCAGACCAAAATTGACAGAGTGACCAACCCCAATAACAGGCAACTGCAACCCAGTAATACGCACACTATTGATCCTACAAATGCTCTAACTGTTCCTATCACAACAGACGATATTATCAATACTGTGCGTAGGAAGAGAAACACCGCTCCCGGCTTGGACAATATCACATACGCATTGATCAAACAGGCCCCGCTTGCATTGCTGTCCTTTCTGGCTATTATATACAATTTTATCCTCCGCACAGGACACTACCCGACAGACTGGAAGATTTCGAAAGTTCTAATGTTTCCAAAGCCACACAAAGATAGTACCAACCCCACAAACTATCGACCTATTCAGCTCACATCAACCTTTAGCAAAATATTCGAACGCATCATTGTTCGACGCATACACATGCACTTACAAGCACACAGTTTACTTCCGTCGCACCAAGCAGGCTTTAGACCTCAACACAGTGTCCTTGATAATTTGTTAAAACTAACGACTCGCATCACAAATCACTTCAACACATCCAAACCATCCTGTCTAGTACTATTCGACCTGGAGAAAGCATTTGACAAAGTATGGCATACTGGACTCATTTACAAGCTCCATAAATTCCAACTACCGCTTTGCTATGTCAGATTAGTACACAGCTTTCTAACAAATAGGGTCGCTTATGTCACTGTAAATGGAGCGATGTCATACCCCATTTTCCCTTACTCTGGCGTTCCACAGGGTGCTGCTTTATCACCATTACTCTACATACTATACGTTGCCGATATGCCAAAACCCCCACAAGTTTCTATCTACCAATTCGCTGACGACACCGCATTTCTCGCCTGTTGTTCAACCATCCAAGCTATAAACAAAACTCTCCAACCAGCTATAAACTCCTTCCAAAGATGGTGTGACACATGGCGTCTCACAATAAATGCTCTCAAAACACAAGCATTGGTGTTTCTACAGACAGGCTGTCTCTCGAAGATCCAAAGGAACCCAACATTATAAAACATCAAAATACGGGGAACGCCAATTCTGCCTGCCACCACTGCAAAATACCTAGGAGTCATATTTGACTCCAAGCTAACATGGAAACCTCAATTGCTCAACATCGTCCAAAAAGCTACAAATCGTCTGAGCTTGCTCAAACGGCTAATTGGAACATCCTGGGGACTCAACTCCCAGGTTGTCCTACATACCTACAAGGCTTTCCTTCGACCAGCAATAATTTACGGCCACACTGCATGGGTATCAGCGCCAGACTCATTCTATCACAAACTACAAGTTCTGGAAAGACATGCTCTTCGTTTGGCCTTCAGAGTAGTCCTACCAAGTCCTACACGACTACTGTACGAGCGAATAACATTCCCGGAAATCACAACCCACATCGAAGCCATCCGTCACAAATATATAACTGGTCGAATGAACTCGCACCATCCACAACTTCTCAGCACAATGTACGAAGATGCTCTACACGACTGCCTTCCCACTTACCACTGCACACCATTACAGCATCTCTTAACCATGTATACCTTCCTGATAGATCCACAGCATCCTGATTATCAGCTGTATATCATCCATCATCCTCCGGAACTACGGCACGTGATATATCCAACACATGCCGCACCATAGCAAATTATTACTTTCCTAACAAGTAATTTTCCCACTACTGAATAAATAACATCTAAGTGAACTACCCCCAGAATAAGTAAATTTGTACCACTTCAATACTGAAAACACACTTAGACCATCACCTTGCAAGGGAAAACATTTATGAAAACAATTCACTTACCAAAGAGAAGGTGTAGCCTTCTAAATGGAAAACGAGGACAAAAAAAAAAAAAAAAAAAAAAAAAAAAAAAAAAAAAAAAAAAAAGTGTCGCAGACATCAAGGTATAGGTAATCGTAAGTCGGTCTCTCTTGTGTCACGCATCGTGGGCCAATTATTCCAGGTGGAAGCCGTAAGTCTGGAACGGACAAACGGTACCAATTGTGCCTATACGGTGGTTAGGTGATTGCGAGGAACCTTTTTGGTTGAACACGTTGAGTGGAGCAGACATACGACTTGCACTATTTTTTGAAACTGTTTTCCCTTACTACCTTCATCCTTCCTCTTCTTTTGTCTTGGGCTCTACAATTAGTTTGGAATTTGGATTCGCTTCTTTGGATTGAGTTGTCAGTTGGTTTGAGTTTGTGCCTCTTTTCCCATAGGATTTGCGTTTGTTCTATTGGATCATATAAACAACTCACGGTTGTGGTCTTCTGATATGCATCATGGTCTTCCTGCAACGCTGCTACGACAGCGAGAAGGGGTGAAAACCTTCACCGGAGGTACTAAACGGACGGACGGTCCAAACTCCGAGACGATGCTCGATTCACGAAGTACCAATGATCCAATGCAAACGTCCAGCTATTCCACAAAACACCGACGTCGCAATTCCTATGAAGGATTACCTCTACCTCAACGTCAACGATCTAGATCACCAATTAAACGAGATACAGGAAATACAGCTCATGCAACCCAACTAAAATCCAAACAACAGGATAACAGCTTATACAACTTTCTGCTCACCAATTACGACACCAAATTCAATACAGCAAAACATGTGTTCCAACAAACATCTAAGTATGTACCAAGGGCACAAATTGCACAAATACTGTTCACCCGTAATGGCATCATATTGAAATCACCAGATCCAGACTTTGCAAAACTAATTAGAAACAAAGCTTCTTTTGAAATTTATGGAGCCAAAGCAAACATCCAAACACTGAATGCTTCCACTCAAAAACAACCACCACCACCACATAAATCCCCACTACTATCAGTAGTCATCAGGGGTGTAGAACCTGTCTTAACAGACGAGGAGATCTTTGAGGAACTGGAATGCGAAGGTGTACAAATCCGCAAATGTATCCGTATTCGCAATAACAAAGGACCCACATACATGGTGCGGGTCCTAACAGACTCACATAATGCTGTAGACACACTACTACACAGTGGAGCATACATATACAGACGCAGGTACAAAGTTGAACCATCCCGTTCTCAACAACCTCTTCCATTGCGGTGCGAAAAATGCCAACAGTATAACAAGCACACTACCGCTGCATGTCCAAACCGAGATAAATGCGGATACTGTTCAGGACCCCATTCAACCAAAGAATGTCAAAACCAAACTGATCCACCAAAATGTGTCACATGTACGGAAAACCATCCTACATACAGCTACAAATGCAAAGCCAAGCCTGAAGCAATACCTGAACACCCTGACCTAACAGTCCCCCTGCGCACCAATGACACTGCTACGGAACCTGACAACTCACTACGACATCCTGTAACAGTGGAAGATCTAATACGTTTCTTCACACTGACTCTCCAAAATGTGCACCCATTTTTAAGAACGCACATATTAACCCAAGTAACGGCATCGGCAAAAACCATTTTCAACTTGCAACTCCATGCAACATACTCTGGTCCTCACGTGCATTTCCACATATCCCACTTGGAAACTGCGGTTTAAGGTTTTGAATATGGCAGTACGGAATATGTATAATTTTCTATTTTTAAATATCCGATCCGTTTCTAAACGAAAAGCTTTATTGCAACACCTGCTCTTGGAAGAATCAGTTCACTGCTTTGCGCTAAACGAAACCTATCTTGCTCCTAAAATGATCTGTCATATTCCACCATACAACATCTTACGCCACGATGGTCCGCCGGGCTTAAGAGTAAACGGCGGCACAGCAATTGGAGTAGATAGAAAATTACCATATCGAACAGTTGCCTTCCCACCACACTTCCACTTGCCAGAACATACTGCTAGTACAATCTACTTTCCATCCCGGGTCGTTACATTTGCTACCATCTATGTAAGACCAGGGGAGACTATTCCATACCAATTCTTTCAACATATCCAAACCCTTAGCAAACATTATATCATAGCAGCGGACATCAATTATCATAGTCGAACCATGCAAGACAAAACAAACTTTTTACAATTTCTGGACCAAAACACTACAGCAGAATTCCATGTACTGCCCAGAGCCACACGTCCCATAAGTAACACTACCCCTGACGTTGTTATAACATCAACATCTCTAAGTGCCTGCTTGAACATATCTGTGCTGGATTCCATCGGCAGTGACCATGACCCAGTGAAAATTACCTTAAATCTTGGTAACCGCAATACGAGCAGTACAATACAACCTCGAAAAATCTGGTGTTACAACAAAGCGAACTGGGAGGCATATAGTGAAAAGCTACAGAATGCTTTTTCTCACCCGCATCCAGAACCAAACAATTCAGAGGAACTCGATACGGCGGTGGAACATCTTACTGCTCAGATTACCAGTGCGGCAACCACTAACATACCTACGACCACTCTCAATAGTTACAAACCAAAGCTACCTCCGCAATATCTTCACCTAATCACAGCATCACGACGAGCATACAGGGACTATCTCCAGACCAGAAATCCTGAATCCCTTAACTTACACCGTCAATGGCTGCGTACAGTTCATAACTATATAAAAGCTTATAAACAACGTCGATGGATTGAAACGTGCAACCAATTGAGTGACGAAAGCCATCCCACAAAATACTGGAAACGTTTCAAGGTGCTCACTGGACAATCCAGTAGTACTCCTTATCCGATAACAATCAAGGACGCAGCTCTAAACACAGACACTGACAAAGCTTATGCCTTCGCAAATGCCTTGCAAGACACTTTCACTCCGACACCGCAACTAGCTCCAAATCTCCGCCTCCAGACCAAAATTGACAGAGTCACAAACCCCAATAACAGGCAACTGCAACCCAGTAATACGCACACTATTGATCCTACAAATGCTCTAACTGTTCCTATCACAACAGACGATATTATCAATACTGTGCGTCGGAAGAGAAACACTGCTCCCGGATTGGACAATATCACATACGTATTGATTAAACAGGCCCCGCTTGCATTGCTGTCCTTTCTGGCCATTATCTACAATTTTATCCTCCGCACAGGACACTACCCGACAGACTGGAAGATTTCAAAGGTTCTAATGTTCCCAAAACCAAACAAAGATAGTACCAACCCAACAAACTATCGACCTATTCAGCTCACATCAACCTTTAGCAAAATATTCGAACGCATCATTGTTCGACGCATACACATGCACTTACAAGCACACAGTTTACTTCCGTCGCACCAAGCAGGCTTTAGACCTCAACACAGTGTCCTTGATAATTTATTAAAACTAACGACTCGCATCACAAATCATTTCAACACATCCAAACCATCCTGCCTAGTACTATTCGACCTGGAGAAAGCATTTGACAAAGTATGGCATACTGGGCTCATCTACAAGCTCCATAAATTCCACCTACCGCTTTCCTATGTCAGATTAGTACACAGCTTCCTAACAAATAGGGTCGCCTATGTCACTGTAAATGGAGCAATGTCATACCCCATTTTCCCTTACTCTGGCGTTCCACAGGGTGCTGCTTTATCACCATTACTCTACATACTATACGTTGCCGATATGCCAAAACCCCCACAAGTTTCTATCTACCAATTCGCTGACGACACCGCATTTCTCGCCTGTTGTTCAACCATCCAAGCTATAAACAAAACTCTCCAACCAGCTATAAACTCCTTCCAAAGATGGTGTGACACATGGCGTCTCACAATTAATGCTCTCAAAACACAAGCATTGGTGTTTCTGCAGACAGGCTGTCGCTCGAAGATCCAAAGGAACCCAACATTATTAAACATCAAAATACGGGGAACTCCAATTCTGCCTGCCACCACTGCAAAATACCTGGGAGTCATATTTGACTCCAAGCTAACCTGGAAACCTCAATTGCTCAACATCGTCCAAAAAGCTACAAATCGTCTGAGCTTGCTCAAACGGCTAATTGGAACATCCTGGGGACTCAACTCCCAGGTTGTCCTACATACCTACAAGGCTTTCCTACGACCAGCAATTACTTACGGCCACACTGCATGGATATCAGCCCCAGACTCATTCTATCACAAACTACAAGTTCTGGAAAGACATGCTCTTCGTTTGGCCTTCAGAGTAGTCCTACCAAGTCCTACACGACTACTGTACGAGCGAATAACCTTTCCCGAAATCACAACCCACATCGAAGCCATCCGTCACAAATATATAACTGGTCGAATGAACTCGCACCATCCACAACTTCTTAGCACAATGTACGAAGATGCTCTACACGACTGCCTTCCCACATACCACTGCACACCATTACAGCATCTCTTAACCATGTACACCTTCCTGATAGATCCACAGCATCCTGACTACCAGCTGTATAATATCCATCATCCTCCGGAACTACGGCACGTGATATATCCAACACATGCCGCACCATAGCAAATTATTACTTTCCTAACTGAAGTAATATTCCCACTACTGAATAAATAAGATCTAAGTGAACTACTCTCAGAATAAGTAAATATGTACCACTTCATTACTGAAAACACTTAGACCATCACCTTGGAAGGGAAAACATTTATGAAAACAATTCACTTACCAAAGAGAAGGTGTACCCTTCTAAATGGAAAACGAGGAAAAAAAAAAAAAAAAAAGTGTCGCAGACATCAAGGTATAGGTAATCGTAAGTCGGTCTCTCTTGTGTCACGCATCGTGGGCCAATTATTCCAGGTGGAAGCCGTAAGTCTGGAACGGACAAACGGTACCAATTGTGCCTATACGGTGGTTAGGTGATTGCGAGGAACCTTTTTGGTTGAACACGTTGAGTGGAGCAGACATACGACTTGCACTATTTTTTGAAACTGTTTTCCCTTACTACCTTCATCCTTCCTCTTCTTTTGTCTTGGGCTCTACAATTAGTTTGGAATTTGGATTCGCTTCTTTGGATTGAGTTGTCAGTTGGTTTGAGTTTGTGCCTCTTTTCCCATAGGATTTGCGTTTGTTCTATTGGATCATATAAACAACTCACGGTTGTGGTCTTCTGATATGCATCATGGTCTTCCTGCAACGCTGCTACGACAGCGAGAAGGGGTGAAAACCTTCACCGGAGGTACTAAACGGACGGACGGTCCAAACTCCGAGACGATGCTCGATTCACGAAGTACCAATGATCCAATGCAAACGTCCAGCTATTCCACAAAACACCGACGTCGCAATTCCTATGAAGGATTACCTCTACCTCAACGTCAACGATCTAGATCACCAATTAAACGAGATACAGGAAATACAGCTCATGCAACCCAACTAAAATCCAAACAACAGGATAACAGCTTATACAACTTTCTGCTCACCAATTACGACACCAAATTCAATACAGCAAAACATGTGTTCCAACAAACATCTAAGTATGTACCAAGGGCACAAATTGCACAAATACTGTTCACCCGTAATGGCATCATATTGAAATCACCAGATCCAGACTTTGCAAAACTAATTAGAAACAAAGCTTCTTTTGAAATTTATGGAGCCAAAGCAAACATCCAAACACTGAATGCTTCCACTCAAAAACAACCACCACCACCACATAAATCCCCACTACTATCAGTAGTCATCAGGGGTGTAGAACCTGTCTTAACAGACGAGGAGATCTTTGAGGAACTGGAATGCGAAGGTGTACAAATCCGCAAATGTATCCGTATTCGCAATAACAACGGACCCACATACATGGTGCGGGTCCTAACAGACTCACAAAATGCTGTAGACACACTACTACACAGTGGAGCATACATATACAGACGCAGGTACAAAGTTGAACCATCCCGTTCTCAACAACCTCTTCCATTGCGGTGCGAAAAATGCCAACAGTATAACAAGCACACTACCGCTGCATGTCCAAACCGAGATAAATGCGGATACTGTTCAGGACCCCATTCAACCAAAGAATGTCAAAACCAAACTGCTCCACCAAAATGTGTCACATGTACGGAAAACCATCCTACATACAGCTACAAATGCAAAGCCAAGCCTGAAGCAATACCTGAACACCCTGACCTAACAGTCCCCCTGCGCACCAATGACACTGCTACGGAACCTGACAACTCGCTACGACATCCTGTAACAGTGGAAGATCTAATACGTTTCTTCACACTGACTCTCCAAAATGTGCACCCATTTTTAAGAACGCACATATTAACCCAAGTAACGGCATCGGCAAAAAACATTTTCAACTTGCAACTCCATGCAACATACTCTGGTCCTCACGTGCATTTCCACATATCCCACTTGGAAACTGCGGTTTAAGGTTTTGAATATGGCAGTACGGAATATGTATAATTTTCTATTTTTAAATATCCGATCCGTTTCTAAACGAAAAGCTTTATTGCAACACCTGCTCTTGGAAGAATCAGTTCACTGCTTTGCGCTAAACGAAACCTATCTTGCTCCTAAAATGATCTGTCATATTCCACCATACAACATCTTACGCCACGATGGTCCGCCGGGCTTAAGAGTAAACGGCGGCACAGCAATTGGAGTAGATAGAAAATTACCATATCGAACAGTTGCCTTCCCACCACACTTCCACTTGCCAGAACATACTGCTAGTACAATCTACTTTCCATCCCGGGTCGTTACATTTGCTACCATCTATGTAAGACCAGGGGAGACTATTCCATACCAATTCTTTCAACATATCCAAACCCTTAGCAAACATTATATCATAGCAGCGGACATCAATTATCATAGTCGAACCATGCAAGACAAAACAAACTTTTTACAATTTCTGGACCAAAACACTACAGCAGAATTCCATGTACTGCCCAGAGCCACACGTCCCATAAGTAACACTACCCCTGACGTTGTTATAACATCAACATCTCTAAGTGCCTGCTTGAACATATCTGTGCTGGATTCCATCGGCAGTGACCATGACCCAGTGAAAATTACCTTAAATCTTGGTAACCGCAATACGAGCAGTACAATACAACCTCGAAAAATCTGGTGTTACAACAAAGCGAACTGGGAGGCATATAGTGAAAAGCTACAGAATGCTCTTTCTCACCCGCATCCAGAACCAAACAATTCAGAGGAACTCGATACGGCGGTGGAACATCTTACTGCTCAGATTACCAGTGCGGCAACCACTAACATACCTACGACCACTCTCAATAGTTACAAACCAAAGCTACCTCCGCAATATCTTCACCTAATCACAGCATCACGACGAGCATACAGGGACTATCTCCAGACCAGAAATCCTGAATCCCTTAACTTACACCGTCAATGGCTGCGTACAGTTCATAACTATATAAAAGCTTATAAACAACGTCGATGGATTGAAACGTGCAACCAATTGAGTGACGAAAGCCATCCCACAAAATACTGGAAACGTTTCAAGGTGCTCACTGGACAATCCAGTAGTACTCCTTATCCGATAACAATCAAGGACGCAGCTCTAAACACAGACACTGACAAAGCTTATGCCTTCGCAAATGCCTTGCAAGACACTTTCACTCCGACACCGCAACTAGCTTCAAATCTCCGCCTCCAGACCAAAATTGACAGAGTCACAAACCCCAATAACAGGCAACTGCAACCCAGTAATACGCACACTATTGATCCTACAAATGCTCTAACTGTTCCTATCACAACAGACGATATTATCAATACTGTGCGTCGGAAGAGAAACACTGCTCCCGGATTGGACAATATCACATACGTATTGATTAAACAGGCCCCGCTTGCATTGCTGTCCTTTCTGGCCATTATCTACAATTTTATCCTCCGCACAGGACACTACCCGACAGACTGGAAGATTTCAAAGGTTCTAATGTTCCCAAAACCAAACAAAGATAGTACCAACCCAACAAACTATCGACCTATTCAGCTCACATCAACCTTTAGCAAAATATTCGAACGCATCATTGTTCGACGCATACACATGCACTTACAAGCACACAGTTTACTTCCGTCGCACCAAGCAGGCTTTAGACCTCAACACAGTGTCCTTGATAATTTATTAAAACTAACGACTCGCATCACAAATCATTTCAACACATCCAAACCATCCTGCCTAGTACTATTCGACCTGGAGAAAGCATTTGACAAAGTATGGCATACTGGGCTCATCTACAAGCTCCATAAATTCCACCTACCGCTTTCCTATGTCAGATTAGTACACAGCTTCCTAACAAATAGGGTCGCCTATGTCACTGTAAATGGAGCAATGTCATACCCCATTTTCCCTTACTCTGGCGTTCCACAGGGTGCTGCTTTATCACCATTACTCCACATACTATACGTTGCCGATATGCCAAAACCCCCACAAGTTTCTATCTACCAATTCGCTGACGACACCGCATTTCTCGCCTGTTGTTCAACCATCCAAGCTATAAACAAAACTCTCCAACCAGCTATAAACTTCTTCCAAAGATGGTGTGACACATGGCGTCTCACAATTAATGCTCTCAAAACACAAGCATTGGTGTTTCTGCAGACAGGCTGTCGCTCGAAGATCCAAAGGAACCCAACATTATTAAACATCAAAATACGGGGAACTCCAATTCTGCCTGCCACCACTGCAAAATACCTGGGAGTCATATTTGACTCCAAGCTAACCTGGAAACCTCAATTGCTCAACATCGTCCAAAAAGCTACAAATCGTCTGAGCTTGCTCAAACGGCTAATTGGAACATCCTGGGGACTCAACTCCCAGGTTGTCCTACATACCTACAAGGCTTTCCTACGACCAGCAATTACTTACGGCCACACTGCATGGATATCAGCCCCAGACTCATTCTATCACAAACTACAAGTTCTGGAAAGACATGCTCTTCGTTTGGCCTTCAGAGTAGTCCTACCAAGTCCTACACGACTACTGTACGAGCGAATAACCTTTCCCGAAATCACAACCCACATCGAAGCCATCCGTCACAAATATATAACTGGTCGAATGAACTCGCACCATCCACAACTTCTTAGCACAATGTACGAAGATGCTCTACACGACTGCCTTCCCACATACCACTGCACACCATTACAGCATCTCTTAACCATGTACACCTTCCTGATAGATCCACAGCATCCTGACTACCAGCTGTATAATATCCATCATCCTCCGGAACTACGGCACGTGATATATCCAACACATGCCGCACCATAGCAAATTATTACTTTCCTAACTGAAGTAATATTCCCACTACTGAATAAATAAGATCTAAGTGAACTACTCTCAGAATAAGTAAATATGTACCACTTCATTACTGAAAACACTTAGACCATCACCTTGGAAGGGAAAACATTTATGAAAACAATTCACTTACCAAAGAGAAGGTGTACCCTTCTAAATGGAAAACGAGGACAAAAAAAAAAAAAAAAAAAAAAAAAAAAAGTGTCGCAGATCATCCATCAAGGTATAGGTAATCGTAAGTCGGTCTCTGTTGTGTCACGCATCGTGGGCCAATTATTCCAGGTGGAAGCCGTAAGTCTGGAACGGACAAACGGTACCAATTGTGCCTATACGGTGGTTAGGTGATTGCGAGGAACCTTTTTGGTTGAACACGTTGAGTGGAGCAGACATACGACTTGCACTATTTTTTGAAACTGTTTTCCCTTACTACCTTCATCCTTCCTCTTCTTTTGTCTTGGGCTCTACAATTAGTTTGGAATTTGGATTCGCTTCTTTGGATTGAGTTGTCAGTTGGTTTGAGTTTGTGCCTCTTTTCCCATAGGATTTGCGTTTGTTCTATTGGATCATATAAACAACTCACGGTTGTGGTCTTCTGATATGCATCATGGTCTTCCTGCAACGCTGCTACGACAGCGAGAAGGGGTGAAAACCTTCACCGGAGGTACTAAACGGACGGACGGTCCAAACTCCGAGACGATGCTCGATTCACGAAGTACCAATGATCCAATGCAAACGTCCAGCTATTCCACAAAACACCGACGTCGCAATTCCTATGAAGGATTACCTCTACCTCAACGTCAACGATCTAGATCACCAATTAAACGAGATACAGGAAATACAGCTCATGCAACCCAACTAAAATCCAAACAACAGGATAACAGCTTATACAACTTCCTGCTCACCAATTACGACACCAAATTCAATACAGCAAAACATGTGTTCCAACAAACATCTAAGTATGTACCAAGGGCACAAATTGCACAAATACTGTTCACCCGTAATGGCATCATATTGAAATCACCAGATCCAGACTTTGCAAAACTAATTAGAAACAAAGCTTCTTTTGAAATTTATGGAGCCAAAGCAAACATCCAAACACTGAATGCTTCCACTCAAAAACAACCACCACCACCACATAAATCCCCACTACTATCAGTAGTCATCAGGGGTGTAGAACCTGTCTTAACAGACGAGGAGATCTTTGAGGAACTGGAATGCGAAGGTGTACAAATCCGCAAATGTATCCGTATTCGCAATAACAACGGACCCACATACATGGTGCGGGTCCTAACAGACACACAAAATGCTGTAGACACACTACTACACAGTGGAGCATACATATACAGACGCAGGTACAAAGTTGAACCATCCCGTTCTCAACAACCTCTTCCATTGCGGTGCGAAAAATGCCAACAGTATAACAAGCACACTACCGCTGCATGTCCAAACCGAGATAAATGCGGATACTGTTCAGGACCCCATTCAACCAAAGAATGTCAAAACCAAACTGCTCCACCAAAATGTGTCACATGTACGGAAAACCATCCTACATACAGCTACAAATGCAAAGCCAAGCCTGAAGCAATACCTGAACACCCTGACCTAACAGTCCCCCTGCGCACCAATGACACTGCTACGGAACCTGACAACTCACTACGACATCCTGTAACAGTGGAAGATCTAATACGTTTCTTCACACTGACTCTCCAAAATGTGCACCCATTTTTAAGAACGCACATATTAACCCAAGTAACGGCATCGGCAAAAACCATTTTCAACTTGCAACTCCATGCAACATACTCTGGTCCTCACGTGCATTTCCACATATCCCACTTGGAAACTGCGGTTTAAGGTTTTGAATATGGCAGTACGGAATATGTATAATTTTCTATTTTTAAATATCCGATCCGTTTCTAAACGAAAAGCTTTATTGCAACACCTGCTCTTGGAAGAATCAGTTCACTGCTTTGCGCTAAACGAAACCTATCTTGCTCCTAAAATGATCTGTCATATTCCACCATACAACATCTTACGCCACGATGGTCCGCCGGGCTTAAGAGTAAACGGCGGCACAGCAATTGGAGTAGATAGAAAATTACCATATCGAACAGTTGCCTTCCCACCACACTTCCACTTGCCAGAACATACTGCTAGTACAATCTACTTTCCATCCCGGGTCGTTACATTTGCTACCATCTATGTAAGACCAGGGGAGACTATTCCATACCAATTCTTTCAACATATCCAAACCCTTAGCAAACATTATATCATAGCAGCGGACATCAATTATCATAGTCGAACCATGCAAGACAAAACAAACTTTTTACAATTTCTGGACCAAAACACTACAGCAGAATTCCATATACTGCCCAGAGCCACACGTCCCATAAGTAACACTACCCCTGACGTTGTTATAACATCAACATCTCTAAGTGCCTGCTTGAACATATCTGTGCTGGATTCCATCGGCAGTGACCATGACCCAGTGAAAATTACCTTAAATCTTGGTAACCGCAATACGAGCAGTACAATACAACCTCGAAAAATCTGGTGTTACAACAAAGCGAACTGGGAGGCATATAGTGAAAAGCTACAGAATGCTCTTTCTCACCCGCATCCAGAACCAAACAATTCAGAGGAACTCGATACGGCGGTGGAACATCTTACTGCTCAGATTACCAGTGCGGCAACCACTAACATACCTACGACCACTCTCAATAGTTACAAACCAAAGCTACCTCCGCAATATCTTCACCTAATCACAGCATCACGACGAGCATACAGGGACTATCTCCAGACCAGAAATCCTGAATCCCTTAACTTACACCGTCAATGGCTGCGTACAGTTAATAATTATATAAAAGCTTATAAACAACGTCGATGGATTGAAACGTGCAACCAATTGAGTGACGAAAGCCATCCCGCAAAATACTGGAAACGTTTCAAGGTGCTCACTGGACAATCCAGTAGTACTCCTTATCCGATAACAATCAAGGACGCAGCTCTAAACACAGACACTGACAAAGCTTATGCCTTCGCAAATGCCTTGCAAGACACTTTCACTCCGACACCGCAACTAGCTCCAAATCTCCGCCTCCAGACCAAAATTGACAGAGTCACAAACCCCAATAACAGGCAACTGCAACCCAGTAATACGCACACTATTGATCCTACAAATGCTCTAACTGTTCCTATCACAACAGACGATATTATCAATACTGTGCGTCGGAAGAGAAACACTGCTCCCGGATTGGACAATATCACATACGTATTGATTAAACAGGCCCCGCTTGCATTGCTGTCCTTTCTGGCCATTATCTACAATTTTATCCTCCGCACAGGACACTACCCGACAGACTGGAAGATTTCAAAGGTTCTAATGTTCCCAAAACCAAACAAAGATAGTACCAACCCAACAAACTATCGACCTATTCAGCTCACATCAACCTTTAGCAAAATATTCGAACGCATCATTGTTCGACGCATACACGTGCACTTACAAGCACACAGTTTACTTCCGTCGCACCAAGCAGGCTTTAGACCTCAACACAGTGTCCTTGATAATTTATTAAAACTAACGACTCGCATCACAAATCATTTCAACACATCCAAACCATCCTGCCTAGTACTATTCGACCTGGAGAAAGCATTTGACAAAGTATGGCATACTGGGCTCATCTACAAGCTCCATAAATTCCACCTACCGCTTTCCTATGTCAGATTAGTACACAGCTTCCTAACAAATAGGGTCGCCTATGTCACTGTAAATGGAGCAATGTCATACCCCATTTTCCCTTACTCTGGCGTTCCACAGGGTGCTGCTTTATCACCATTACTCTACATACTATACGTTGCCGATATGCCAAAACCCCCACAAGTTTCTATCTACCAATTCGCTGACGACACCGCATTTCTCGCCTGTTGTTCAACCATCCAAGCTATAAACAAAACTCTCCAACCAGCTATAAACTCCTTCCAAAGATGGTGTGACACATGGCGTCTCACAATTAATGCTCTCAAAACACAAGCATTGGTGTTTCTGCAGACAGGCTGTCGCTCGAAGATCCAAAGGAACCCAACATTATTAAACATCAAAATACGGGGAACTCCAATTCTGCCTGCCACCACTGCAAAATACCTGGGAGTCATATTTGACTCCAAGCTAACCTGGAAACCTCAATTGCTCAACATCGTCCAAAAAGCTACAAATCGTCTGAGCTTGCTCAAACGGCTAATTGGAACATCCTGGGGACTCAACTCCCAGGTTGTCCTACATACCTACAAGGCTTTCCTACGACCAGCAATTACTTACGGCCACACTGCATGGATATCAGCCCCAGACTCATTCTATCACAAACTACAAGTTCTGGAAAGACATGCTCTTCGTTTGGCCTTCAGAGTAGTCCTACCAAGTCCTACACGACTACTGTACGAGCGAATAACCTTTCCCGAAATCACAACCCACATCGAAGCCATCCGTCACAAATATATAACTGGTCGAATGAACTCGCACCATCCACAACTTCTTAGCACAATGTACGAAGATGCTCTACACGACTGCCTTCCCACATACCACTGCACACCATTACAGCATCTCTTAACCATGTACACCTTCCTGATAGATCCACAGCATCCTGACTACCAGCTGTATAATATCCATCATCCTCCGGAACTACGGCACGTGATATATCCAACACATGCCGCACCATAGCAAATTATTACTTTCCTAACTGAAGTAATATTCCCACTACTGAATAAATAAGATCTAAGTGAACTACTCTCAGAATAAGTAAATATGTACCACTTCATTACTGAAAACACTTAGACCATCACCTTGGAAGGGAAAACATTTATGAAAACAATTCACTTACCAAAGAGAAGGTGTACCCTTCTAAATGGAAAACGAGGAAAAAAAAAAAAAAAAAGTGTCGCAGACATCAAGGTATAGGTAATCGTAAGTCGGTCTCTCTTGTGTCACGCATCGTGGGCCAATTATTCCAGGTGGAAGCCGTAAGTCTGGAACGGACAAACGGTACCAATTGTGCCTATACGGTGGTTAGGTGATTGCGAGGAACCTTTTTGGTTGAACACGTTGAGTGGAGCAGACATACGACTTGCACTATTTTTTGAAACTGTTTTCCCTTACTACCTTCATCCTTCCTCTTCTTTTGTCTTGGGCTCTACAATTAGTTTGGAATTTGGATTCGCTTCTTTGGATTGAGTTGTCAGTTGGTTTGAGTTTGTGCCTCTTTTCCCATAGGATTTGCGTTTGTTCTATTGGATCATATAAACAACTCACGGTTGTGGTCTTCTGATATGCATCATGGTCTTCCTGCAACGCTGCTACGACAGCGAGAAGGGGTGAAAACCTTCACCGGAGGTACTAAACGGACGGACGGTCCAAACTCCGAGACGATGCTCGATTCACGAAGTACCAATGATCCAATGCAAACGTCCAGCTATTCCACAAAACACCGACGTCGCAATTCCTATGAAGGATTACCTCTACCTCAACGTCAACGATCTAGATCACCAATTAAACGAGATACAGGAAATACAGCTCATGCAACCCAACTAAAATCCAAACAACAGGATAACAGCTTATACAACTTCCTGCTCACCAATTACGACACCAAATTCAATACAGCAAAACATGTGTTCCAACAAACATCTAAGTATGTACCAAGGGCACAAATTGCACAAATACTGTTCACCCGTAATGGCATCATATTGAAATCACCAGATCCAGACTTTGCAAAACTAATTAGAAACAAAGCTTCTTTTGAAATTTATGGAGCCAAAGCAAACATCCAAACACTGAATGCTTCCACTCAAAAACAACCACCACCACCACATAAATCCCCACTACTATCAGTAGTCATCAGGGGTGTAGAACCTGTCTTAACAGACGAGGAGATCTTTGAGGAACTGGAATGCGAAGGTGTACAAATCCGCAAATGTATCCGTATTCGCAATAACAACGGACCCACATACATGGTGCGGGTCCTAACAGACACACAAAATGCTGTAGACACACTACTACACAGTGGAGCATACATATACAGACGCAGGTACAAAGTTGAACCATCCCGTTCTCAACAACCTCTTCCATTGCGGTGCGAAAAATGCCAACAGTATAACAAGCACACTACCGCTGCATGTCCAAACCGAGATAAATGCGGATACTGTTCAGGACCCCATTCAACCAAAGAATGTCAAAACCAAACTGCTCCACCAAAATGTGTCACATGTACGGAAAACCATCCTACATACAGCTACAAATGCAAAGCCAAGCCTGAAGCAATACCTGAACACCCTGACCTAACAGTCCCCCTGCGCACCAATGACACTGCTACGGAACCTGACAACTCACTACGACATCCTGTAACAGTGGAAGATCTAATACGTTTCTTCACACTGACTCTCCAAAATGTGCACCCATTTTTAAGAACGCACATATTAACCCAAGTAACGGCATCGGCAAAAACCATTTTCAACTTGCAACTCCATGCAACATACTCTGGTCCTCACGTGCATTTCCACATATCCCACTTGGAAACTGCGGTTTAAGGTTTTGAATATGGCAGTACGGAATATGTATAATTTTCTATTTTTAAATATCCGATCCGTTTCTAAACGAAAAGCTTTATTGCAACACCTGCTCTTGGAAGAATCAGTTCACTGCTTTGCGCTAAACGAAACCTATCTTGCTCCTAAAATGATCTGTCATATTCCACCATACAACATCTTACGCCACGATGGTCCGCCGGGCTTAAGAGTAAACGGCGGCACAGCAATTGGAGTAGATAGAAAATTACCATATCGAACAGTTGCCTTCCCACCACACTTCCACTTGCCAGAACATACTGCTAGTACAATCTACTTTCCATCCCGGGTCGTTACATTTGCTACCATCTATGTAAGACCAGGGGAGACTATTCCATACCAATTCTTTCAACATATCCAAACCCTTAGCAAACATTATATCATAGCAGCGGACATCAATTATCATAGTCGAACCATGCAAGACAAAACAAACTTTTTACAATTTCTGGACCAAAACACTACAGCAGAATTCCATATACTGCCCAGAGCCACACGTCCCATAAGTAACACTACCCCTGACGTTGTTATAACATCAACATCTCTAAGTGCCTGCTTGAACATATCTGTGCTGGATTCCATCGGCAGTGACCATGACCCAGTGAAAATTACCTTAAATCTTGGTAACCGCAATACGAGCAGTACAATACAACCTCGAAAAATCTGGTGTTACAACAAAGCGAACTGGGAGGCATATAGTGAAAAGCTACAGAATGCTCTTTCTCACCCGCATCCAGAACCAAACAATTCAGAGGAACTCGATACGGCGGTGGAACATCTTACTGCTCAGATTACCAGTGCGGCAACCACTAACATACCTACGACCACTCTCAATAGTTACAAACCAAAGCTACCTCCGCAATATCTTCACCTAATCACAGCATCACGACGAGCATACAGGGACTATCTCCAGACCAGAAATCCTGAATCCCTTAACTTACACCGTCAATGGCTGCGTACAGTTAATAATTATATAAAAGCTTATAAACAACGTCGATGGATTGAAACGTGCAACCAATTGAGTGACGAAAGCCATCCCGCAAAATACTGGAAACGTTTCAAGGTGCTCACTGGACAATCCAGTAGTACTCCTTATCCGATAACAATCAAGGACGCAGCTCTAAACACAGACACTGACAAAGCTTATGCCTTCGCAAATGCCTTGCAAGACACTTTCACTCCGACACCGCAACTAGCTCCAAATCTCCGCCTCCAGACCAAAATTGACAGAGTCACAAACCCCAATAACAGGCAACTGCAACCCAGTAATACGCACACTATTGATCCTACAAATGCTCTAACTGTTCCTATCACAACAGACGATATTATCAATACTGTGCGTCGGAAGAGAAACACTGCTCCCGGATTGGACAATATCACATACGTATTGATTAAACAGGCCCCGCTTGCATTGCTGTCCTTTCTGGCCATTATCTACAATTTTATCCTCCGCACAGGACACTACCCGACAGACTGGAAGATTTCAAAGGTTCTAATGTTCCCAAAACCAAACAAAGATAGTACCAACCCAACAAACTATCGACCTATTCAGCTCACATCAACCTTTAGCAAAATATTCGAACGCATCATTGTTCGACGCATACACGTGCACTTACAAGCACACAGTTTACTTCCGTCGCACCAAGCAGGCTTTAGACCTCAACACAGTGTCCTTGATAATTTATTAAAACTAACGACTCGCATCACAAATCATTTCAACACATCCAAACCATCCTGCCTAGTACTATTCGACCTGGAGAAAGCATTTGACAAAGTATGGCATACTGGGCTCATCTACAAGCTCCATAAATTCCACCTACCGCTTTCCTATGTCAGATTAGTACACAGCTTCCTAACAAATTGGGTCGCCTATGTCACTGTAAATGGAGCAATGTCATACCCCATTTTCCCTTACTCTGGCGTTCCACAGAGTGCTGCTTTATCACCATTACTCTACATACTATACGTTGCCGATATGCCAAAACCCCCACAAGTTTCTATCTACCAATTCGCTGACGACACCGCATTTCTCGCCTGTTGTTCAACCATCCAAGCTATAAACAAAACTCTCCAACCAGCTATAAACTTCTTCCAAAGATGGTGTGACACATGGCGTCTCACAATTAATGCTCTCAAAACACAAGCATTGGTGTTTCTGCAGACAGGCTGTCGCTCGAAGATCCAAAGGAACCCAACATTATTAAACATCAAAATACGGGGAACTCCAATTCTGCCTGCCACCACTGCAAAATACCTGGGAGTCATATTTGACTCCAAGCTAACCTGGAAACCTCAATTGCTCAACATCGTCCAAAAAGCTACAAATCGTCTGAGCTTGCTCAAACGGCTAATTGGAACATCCTGGGGACTCAACTCCCAGGTTGTCCTACATACCTACAAGGCTTTCCTACGACCAGCAATTACTTACGGCCACACTGCATGGATATCAGCCCCAGACTCATTCTATCACAAACTACAAGTTCTGGAAAGACATGCTCTTCGTTTGGCCTTCAGAGTAGTCCTACCAAGTCCTACACGACTACTGTACGAGCGAATAACCTTTCCCGAAATCACAACCCACATCGAAGCCATCCGTCACAAATATATAACTGGTCGAATGAACTCGCACCATCCACAACTTCTTAGCACAATGCACGAAGATGCTCTACACGACTGCCTTCCCACATACCACTGCACACCATTACAGCATCTCTTAACCATGTACACCTTCCTGATAGATCCACAGCATCCTGACTACCAGCTGTATAATATCCATCATCCTCCGGAACTACGGCACGTGATATATCCAACACATGCCGCACCATAGCAAATTATTACTTTCCTAACTGAAGTAATATTCCCACTACTGAATAAATAAGATCTAAGAGAACTACTCTCAGAATAAGTAAATATGTACCACTTCATTACTGAAAACACTTAGACCATCACCTTGGAAGGGAAAACATTTATGAAAACAATTCACTTACCAAAGAGAAGGTGTACCCTTCTAAATGGAAAACGAGGAGAAAAAAAAAAAAGTGTCGCAGATCATCCATCAAGGTATAGGTAATCGTAAGTCGGTCTCTCTTGTGTCACGCATCGTGGGCCAATTATTCCAGGTGGAAGCCGTAAGTCTGGAACGGACAAACGGTACCAATTGTGCCTATACGGTGGTTAGGTGATTGCGAGGAACCTTTTTGGTTGAACACGTTGAGTGGAGCAGACATACGACTTGCACTATTTTTTGAAACTGTTTTCCCTTACTACCTTCATCCTTCCTCTTCTTTTGTCTTGGGCTCTACAATTAGTTTGGAATTTGGATTCGCTTCTTTGGATTGAGTTGTCAGTTGGTTTGAGTTTGTGCCTCTTTTCCCATAGGATTTGCGTTTGTTCTATTGGATCATATAAACAACTCACGGTTGTGGTCTTCTGATATGCATCATGGTCTTCCTGCAACGCTGCTACGACAGCGAGAAGGGGTGAAAACCTTCACCGGAGGTACTAAACGGACGGACGGTCCAAACTCCGAGACGATGCTCGATTCACGAAGTACCAATGATCCAATGCAAACGTCCAGCTATTCCACAAAACACCGACGTCGCAATTCCTATGAAGGATTACCTCTACCTCAACGTCAACGATCTAGATCACCAATTAAACGAGATACAGGAAATACAGCTCATGCAACCCAACTAAAATCCAAACAACAGGATAACAGCTTATACAACTTTCTGCTCACCAATTACGACACCAAATTCAATACAGCAAAACATGTGTTCCAACAAACATCTAAGTATGTACCAAGGGCACAAATTGCACAAATACTGTTCACCCGTAATGGCATCATATTGAAATCACCAGATCCAGACTTTGCAATACTAATTAGAAACAAAGCTTCTTTTGAAATTTATGGAGCCAAAGCAAACATCCAAACACTGAATGCTTCCACTCAAAAACAACCACCACCACCACATAAATCCCCACTACTATCAGTAGTCATCAGGGGTGTAGAACCTGTCTTAACAGACGAGGAGATCTTTGAGGAACTGGAATGCGAAGGTGTACAAATCCGCAAATGTATCCGTATTCGCAATAACAACGGACCCACATACATGGTGCGGGTCCTAACAGACTCACAAAATGCTGTAGACACACTACTACACAGTGGAGCATACATATACAGACGCAGGTACAAAGTTGAACCATCCCGTTCTCAACAACCTCTTCCATTGCGGTGCGAAAAATGCCAACAGTATAACAAGCACACTACCGCTGCATGTCCAAACCGAGATAAATGCGGATACTGTTCAGGACCCCATTCAACCAAAGAATGTCAAAACCAAACTGCTCCACCAAAATGTGTCACATGTACGGAAAACCATCCTACATACAGCTACAAATGCAAAGCCAAGCCTGAAGCAATACCTGAACACCCTGACCTAACAGTCCCCCTGCGCACCAATGACACTGCTACGGAACCTGACAACTCACTACGACATCCTGTAACAGTGGAAGATCTAATACGTTTCTTCACACTGACTCTCCAAAATGTGCACCCATTTTTAAGAACGCACATATTAACCCAAGTAACGGCATCGGCAAAAACCATTTTCAACTTGCAACTCCATGCAACATACTCTGGTCCTCACGTGCATTTCCACATATCCCACTTGGAAACTGCGGTTTAAGGTTTTGAATATGGCAGTACGGAATATGTATAATTTTCTATTTTTAAATATCCGATCCGTTTCTAAACGAAAAGCTTTATTGCAACACCTGCTCTTGGAAGAATCAGTTCACTGCTTTGCGCTAAACGAAACCTATCTTGCTCCTAAAATGATCTGTCATATTCCACCATACAACATCTTACGCCACGATGGTCCGCCGGGCTTAAGAGTAAACGGCGGCACAGCAATTGGAGTAGATAGAAAATTACCATATCGAACAGTTGCCTTCCCACCACACTTCCACTTGCCAGAACATACTGCTAGTACAATCTACTTTCCATCCCGGGTCGTTACATTTGCTACCATCTATGTAAGACCAGGGGAGACTATTCCATACCAATTCTTTCAACATATCCAAACCCTTAGCAAACATTATATCATAGCAGCGGACATCAATTATCATAGTCGAACCATGCAAGACAAAACAAACTTTTTACAATTTCTGGACCAAAACACTACAGCAGAATTCCATGTACTGCCCAGAGCCACACGTCCCATAAGTAACACTACCCCTGACGTTGTTATAACATCAACATCTCTAAGTGCCTGCTTGAACATATCTGTGCTGGATTCCATCGGCAGTGACCATGACCCAGTGAAAATTACCTTAAATCTTGGTAACCGCAATACGAGCAGTACAATACAACCTCGAAAAATCTGGTGTTACAACAAAGCGAACTGGGAGGCATATAGTGAAAAGCTACAGAATGCTCTTTCTCACCCGCATCCAGAACCAAACAATTCAGAGGAACTCGATACGGCGGTGGAACATCTTACTGCTCAGATTACCAGTGCGGCAACCACTAACATACCTACGACCACTCTCAATAGTTACAAACCAAAGCTACCTCCGCAATATCTTCACCTAATCACAGCATCACGACGAGCATACAGGGACTATCTCCAGACCAGAAATCCTGAATCCCTTAACTTACACCGTCAATGGCTGCGTACAGTTCATAACTATATAAAAGCTTATAAACAACGTCGATGGATTGAAACGTGCAACCAATTGAGTGACGAAAGCCATCCCACCAAATACTGGAAACGTTTCAAGGTGCTCACTGGACAATCCAGTAGTACTCCTTATCCGATAACAATCAAGGACGCAGCTCTAAACACAGACACTGACAAAGCTTATGCCTTCGCAAATGCCTTGCAAGACACTTTCACTCCGACACCGCAACTAGCTCCAAATCTCCGCCTCCAGACCAAAATTGACAGAGTCACAAACCCCAATAACAGGCAACTGCAACCCAGTAATACGCACACTATTGATCCTACAAATGCTCTAACTGTTCCTATCACAACAGACGATATTATCAATACTGTGCGTCGGAAGAGAAACACTGCTCCCGGATTGGACAATATCACATACGTATTGATTAAACAGGCCCCGCTTGCATTGCTGTCCTTTCTGGC
This sequence comes from Lepisma saccharinum, assembly GCF_977018435.1. NCBI lineage: Eukaryota > Metazoa > Arthropoda > Insecta > Zygentoma > Lepismatidae > Lepisma > Lepisma saccharinum. The sequence continues at coordinate 19,426,401 of NC_139230.1, read as the reverse complement.
CATTATCTACAATTTTATCCTCCGCACAGGACACTACCCGACAGACTGGAAGATTTCAAAGGTTCTAATGTTCCCAAAACCAAACAAAGATAGTACCAACCCAACAAACTATCGACCTATTCAGCTCACATCAACCTTTAGCAAAATATTCGAACGCATCATTGTTCGACGCATACACATGCACTTACAAGCACACAGTTTACTTCCGTCGCACCAAGCAGGCTTTAGACCTCAACACAGTGTCCTTGATAATTTATTAAAACTAACGACTCGCATCACAAATCATTTCAACACATCCAAACCATCCTGCCTAGTACTATTCGACCTGGAGAAAGCATTTGACAAAGTATGGCATACTGGGCTCATCTACAAGCTCCATAAATTCCACCTACCGCTTTCCTATGTCAGATTAGTACACAGCTTCCTAACAAATTGGGTCGCCTATGTCACTGTAAATGGAGCAATGTCATACCCCATTTTCCCTTACTCTGGCGTTCCACAGAGTGCTGCTTTATCACCATTACTCTACATACTATACGTTGCCGATATGCCAAAACCCCCACAAGTTTCTATCTACCAATTCGCTGACGACACCGCATTTCTCGCCTGTTGTTCAACCATCCAAGCTATAAACAAAACTCTCCAACCAGCTATAAACTTCTTCCAAAGATGGTGTGACACATGGCGTCTCACAATTAATGCTCTCAAAACACAAGCATTGGTGTTTCTGCAGACAGGCTGTCGCTCGAAGATCCAAAGGAACCCAACATTATTAAACATCAAAATACGGGGAACTCCAATTCTGCCTGCCACCACTGCAAAATACCTGGGAGTCATATTTGACTCCAAGCTAACCTGGAAACCTCAATTGCTCAACATCGTCCAAAAAGCTACAAATCGTCTGAGCTTGCTCAAACGGCTAATTGGAACATCCTGGGGACTCAACTCCCAGGTTGTCCTACATACCTACAAGGCTTTCCTACGACCAGCAATTACTTACGGCCACACTGCATGGATATCAGCCCCAGACTCATTCTATCACAAACTACAAGTTCTGGAAAGACATGCTCTTCGTTTGGCCTTCAGAGTAGTCCTACCAAGTCCTACACGACTACTGTACGAGCGAATAACCTTTCCCGAAATCACAACCCACATCGAAGCCATCCGTCACAAATATATAACTGGTCGAATGAACTCGCACCATCCACAACTTCTTAGCACAATGCACGAAGATGCTCTACACGACTGCCTTCCCACATACCACTGCACACCATTACAGCATCTCTTAACCATGTACACCTTCCTGATAGATCCACAGCATCCTGACTACCAGCTGTATAATATCCATCATCCTCCGGAACTACGGCACGTGATATATCCAACACATGCCGCACCATAGCAAATTATTACTTTCCTAACTGAAGTAATATTCCCACTACTGAATAAATAAGATCTAAGTGAACTACTCTCAGAATAAGTAAATATGTACCACTTCATTACTGAAAACACTTAGACCATCACCTTGGAAGGGAAAACATTTATGAAAACAATTCACTTACCAAAGAGAAGGTGTACCCTTCTAAATGGAAAACGAGGAGAAAAAAAAAAAAGTGTCGCAGATCATCCATCAAGGTATAGGTAATCGTAAGTCGGTCTCTCTTGTGTCACGCATCGTGGGCCAATTATTCCAGGTGGAAGCCGTAAGTCTGGAACGGACAAACGGTACCAATTGTGCCTATACGGTGGTTAGGTGATTGCGAGGAACCTTTTTGGTTGAACACGTTGAGTGGAGCAGACATACGACTTGCACTATTTTTTGAAACTGTTTTCCCTTACTACCTTCATCCTTCCTCTTCTTTTGTCTTGGGCTCTACAATTAGTTTGGAATTTGGATTCGCTTCTTTGGATTGAGTTGTCAGTTGGTTTGAGTTTGTGCCTCTTTTCCCATAGGATTTGCGTTTGTTCTATTGGATCATATAAACAACTCACGGTTGTGGTCTTCTGATATGCATCATGGTCTTCCTGCAACGCTGCTACGACAGCGAGAAGGGGTGAAAATCTTCACCGGAGGTACTAAACGGACGGACGGTCCAAACTCCGAGACGATGCTCGATTCACGAAGTACCAATGATCCAATGCAAACGTCCAGCTATTCCACAAAACACCGACGTCGCAATTCCTATGAAGGATTACCTCTACCTCAACGTCAACGATCTAGATCACCAATTAAACGAGATACAGGAAATACAGCTCATGCAACCCAACTAAAATCCAAACAACAGGATAACAGCTTATACAACTTCCTGCTCACCAATTACGACACCAAATTCAATACAGCAAAACATGTGTTCCAACAAACATCTAAGTATGTACCAAGGGCACAAATTGCACAAATACTGTTCACCCGTAATGGCATCATATTGAAATCACCAGATCCAGACTTTGCAAAACTAATTAGAAACAAAGCTTCTTTTGAAATCTATGGAGCCAAAGCAAACATCCAAACACTCAATGCTTCCATTCAAAAACAACCACCACCACCACATAAATCCCCACTACTATCAGTTGTCATCAGGGGTGTAGAACCTAGTCTAACAGACGAAGAGATTTTTGAGGAACTGGAATGCGAAGGTGTACAAATCCGCAAATGTATCCGTATTCGCAATAACAACGGACCCACATACATGGTGCGGGTCCTAACAGACTCACAAAATGCTGTAGACACCCTACTACACAGTGGAGCATACATATACAGACGCAGGTACAAAGTTGAACCATCCCGTTCTCAACAACCTCTTCCATTGCGGTGCGAAAAATGCCAACAGTATAACAAGCACACTACTGCTGCATGTCCAAACCGAGATAAATGCGGATACTGTTCAGGACCCCATTCAACCAGAGAATGTCAAAACCAAACTGCTGCACCAAAATGTGTCACATGTACGGAAAACCATCCTACATACAGTTACAAATGCAAAGCCAAGCCAGATGCAATACCTGAACACCCTGATCTAACAGTTCCCCTGCGCACCAATGACACTGCTACGGAACCTGACAACTCACTACGACATCCTGTAACAGTGGAAGATCTAATACGTTTCTTCACACTGACTCTCCAAAATGTGCACCCATTTTTAAGAACGCACATATTAACCCAAGTAACGGCATCGGCAAAAACCATTTTCAACTTGCAACTCCATGCATCATACTCTGGTCCTCACGTGCATTTCCACATATCCCACTTGGAAACTGCGGTTTAAGGTTTTGAATATGGCAGTACGGAATATGTATAATTTTCTATTTTTAAATATCCGATCCGTTTCTAAACGAAAAGCTTTATTGCAACACCTGCTCTTGGAAGAATCAGTTCACTGCTTTGCGCTAAACGAAACCTATCTTGCTCCTAAAATGATCTGTCATATTCCACCATACAACATCTTACGCCACGATGGTCCGCCGGGCTTAAGAGTAAACGGCGGCACAGCAATTGGAGTAGATAGAAAATTACCATATCGAACAGTTGCCTTCCCACCACACTTCCACTTGCCAGAACATACTGCTAGTACAATCTACTTTCCATCCCGGGTCGTTACATTTGCTACCATCTATGTAAGACCAGGGGAGACTATTCCATACCAATTCTTTCAACATATCCAAACCCTTAGCAAACATTATATCATAGCAGCGGACATCAATTATCATAGTCGAACCATGCAAGACAAAACAAACTTTTTACAATTTCTGGACCAAAACACTACAGCAGAATTCCATGTACTGCCCAGAGCCACACGTCCCATAAGTAACACTACCCCTGACGTTGTTATAACATCAACATCTCTAAGTGCCTGCTTGAACATATCTGTGCTGGATTCCATCGGCAGTGACCATGACCCAGTGAAAATTACCTTAAATCTTGGTAACCGCAATACGAGCAGTACAATACAACCTCGAAAAATCTGGTGTTACAACAAAGCGAACTGGGAGGCATATAGTGAAAAGCTACAGAATGCTCTTTCTCACCCGCATCCAGAACCAAACAATTCAGAGGAACTCGATACGGCGGTGGAACATCTTACTGCTCAGATTACCAGTGCGGCAACCACTAACATACCTACGACCACTCTCAATAGTTACAAACCAAAGCTACCTCCGCAATATCTTCACCTAATCACAGCATCACGACGAGCATACAGGGACTATCTCCAGACCAGAAATCCTGAATCCCTTAACTTACACCGTCAATGGCTGCGTACAGTTCATAACTATATAAAAGCTTATAAACAACGTCGATGGATTGAAACGTGCAACCAATTGAGTGACGAAAGCCATCCCACAAAATACTGGAAACGTTTCAAGGTGCTCACTGGACAATCCAGTAGTACTCCTTATCCGATAACAATCAAGGACGCAGCTCTAAACACAGACACTGACAAAGCTTATGCCTTCGCAAATGCCTTGCAAGACACTTTCACTCCGACACCGCAACTAGCTCCAAATCTCCGCCTCCAGACCAAAATTGACAGAGTCAAAACCCCAATAACAGGCAACTGCAACCCAGTAATACGCACACTATTGATCCTACAAATGCTCTAACTGTTCCTATCACAACAGACGATATTATCAATACTGTGCGTCGGAAGAGAAACACTGCTCCCGGATTGGACAATATCACATACGTATTGATTAAACAGGCCCCGCTTGCATTGCTGTCCTTTCTGGCCATTATCTACAATTTTATCCTCCGCACAGGACACTACCCGACAGACTGGAAGATTTCAAAGGTTCTAATGTTCCCAAAACCAAACAAAGATAGTACCAACCCAACAAACTATCGACCTATTCAGCTCACATCAACCTTTAGCAAAATATTCGAACGCATCATTGTTCGACGCATACACATGCACTTACAAGCACACAGTTTACTTCCGTCGCACCAAGCAGGCTTTAGACCTCAACACAGTGTCCTTGATAATTTATTAAAACTAACGACTCGCATCACAAATCATTTCAACACATCCAAACCATCCTGCCTAGTACTATTCGACCTGGAGAAAGCATTTGACAAAGTATGGCATACTGGGCTCATCTACAAGCTCCATAAATTCCACCTACCGCTTTCCTATGTCAGATTAGTACACAGCTTCCTAACAAATAGGGTCGCCTATGTCACTGTAAATGGAGCAATGTCATACCCCATTTTCCCTTACTCTGGCGTTCCACAGGGTGCTGCTTTATCACCATTACTCTACATACTATACGTTGCCGATATGCCAAAACCCCCACAAATTTCTATCTACCAATTCGCTGACGACACCGCATTTCTCGCCTGTTGTTCAACCATCCAAGCTATAAACAAAACTCACCAACCAGCTATAAACTCCTTCCAAAGATGGTGTGACACATGGCGTCTCACAATTAATGCTCTCAAAACACAAGCATTGGTGTTTCTGCAGACAGGCTGTCGCTCGAAGATCCAAAGGAACCCAACATTATTAAACATCAAAATACGGGGAACTCCAATTCTGCCTGCCACCACTGCAAAATACCTGGGAGTCATATTTGACTCCAAGCTAACCTGGAAACCTCAATTGCTCAACATCGTCCAAAAAGCTACAAATCGTCTGAGCTTGCTCAAACGGCTAATTGGAACATCCTGGGGACTCAACTCCCAGGTTGTCCTACATACCTACAAGGCTTTCCTACGACCAGCAATTACTTACGGCCACACTGCATGGATATCAGCCCCAGACTCATTCTATCACAAACTACAAGTTCTGGAAAGACATGCTCTTCGTTTGGCCTTCAGAGTAGTCCTACCAAGTCCTACACGACTACTGTACGAGCGAATAACCTTTCCCGAAATCACAACCCACATCGAAGCCATCCGTCACAAATATATAACTGGTCGAATGAACTCGCACCATCCACAACTTCTTAGCACAATGTACGAAGATGCTCTACACGACTGCCTTCCCACATACCACTGCACACCATTACAGCATCTCTTAACCATGTACACCTTCCTGATAGATCCACAGCATCCTGACTACCAGCTGTATAATATCCATCATCCTCCGGAACTACGGCACGTGATATATCCAACACATGCCGCACCATAGCAAATTATTACTTTCCTAACTGAAGTAATATTCCCACTACTGAATAAATAAGATCTAAGTGAACTACTCTCAGAATAAGTAAATATGTACCACTTCATTACTGAAAACACTTAGACCATCACCTTGGAAGGGAAAACATTTATGAAAACAATTCACTTACCAAAGAGAAGGTGTACCCTTCTAAATGGAAAACGAGGAAAAAAAAAAAAAAGTGTCGCAGACATCAAGGTATAGGTAATCGTAAGTCGGTCTCTCTTGTGTCACGCATCGTGGGCCAATTATTCCAGGTGGAAGCCGTAAGTCTGGAACGGACAAACGGTACCAATTGTGCCTATACGGTGGTTAGGTGATTGCGAGGAACCTTTTTGGTTGAACACGTTGAGTGGAGCAGACATACGACTTGCACTATTTTTTGAAACTGTTTTCCCTTACTACCTTCATCCTTCCTCTTCTTTTGTCTTGGGCTCTACAATTAGTTTGGAATTTGGATTCGCTTCTTTGGATTGAGTTGTCAGTTGGTTTGAGTTTGTGCCTCTTTTCCCATAGGATTTGCGTTTGTTCTATTGGATCATATAAACAACTCACGGTTGTGGTCTTCTGATATGCATCATGGTCTTCCTGCAACGCTGCTACGACAGCGAGAAGGGGTGAAAACCTTCACCGGAGGTACTAAACGGACGGACGGTCCAAACTCCGAGACGATGCTCGATTCACGAAGTACCAATGATCCAATGCAAACGTCCAGCTATTCCACAAAACACCGACGTCGCAATTCCTATGAAGGATTACCTCTACCTCAACGTCAACGATCTAGATCACCAATTAAACGAGATACAGGAAATACAGCTCATGCAACCCAACTAAAATCCAAACAACAGGATAACAGCGTATACAACTTTCTGCTCACCAATTACGACACCAAATTCAATACAGCAAAACATGTGTTCCAACAAACATCTAAGTATGTACCAAGGGCACAAATTGCACAAATACTGTTCACCCGTAATGGCATCATATTGAAATCACCAGATCCAGACTTTGCAAAACTAATTAGAAACAAAGCTTCTTTTGAAATTTATGGAGCCAAAGCAAACATCCAAACACTGAATGCTTCCACTCAAAAACAACCACCACCACCACATAAATCCCCACTACTATCAGTAGTCATCAGGGGTGTAGAACCTGTCTTAACAGACGAGGAGATCTTTGAGGAACTGGAATGCGAAGGTGTACAAATCCGCAAATGTATCCGTATTCGCAATAACAACGGACCCACATACATGGTGCGGGTCCTAACAGACTCACAAAATGCTGTAGACACACTACTACACAGTGGAGCATACATATACAGACGCAGGTACAAAGTTGAACCATCCCGTTCTCAACAACCTCTTCCATTGCGGTGCGAAAAATGCCAACAGTATAACAAGCACACTACCGCTGCATGTCCAAACCGAGATAAATGCGGATACTGTTCAGGACCCCATTCAACCAAAGAATGTCAAAACCAAACTGCTCCACCAAAATGTGTCACATGTACGGAAAACCATCCTACATACAGCTACAAATGCAAAGCCAAGCCTGAAGCAATACCTGAACACCCTGACCTAACAGTCCCCCTGCGCACCAATGACACTGCTACGGAACCTGACAACTCACTACGACATCCTGTAACAGTGGAAGATCTAATACGTTTCTTCACACTGACTCTCCAAAATGTGCACCCATTTTTAAGAACGCACATATTAACCCAAGTAACGGCATCGGCAAAAACCATTTTCAACTTGCAACTCCATGCAACATACTTTGGTCCTCACGTGCATTTCCACATATCCCACTTGGAAACTGCGGTTTAAGGTTTTGAATATGGCAGTACGGAATATGTATAATTTTCTATTTTTAAATATCCGATCCGTTTCTAAACGAAAAGCTTTATTGCAACACCTGCTCTTGGAAGAATCAGTTCACTGCTTTGCGCTAAACGAAACCTATCTTGCTCCTAAAATGATCTGTCATATTCCACCATACAACATCTTACGCCACGATGGTCCGCCGGGCTTAAGAGTAAACGGCGGCACAGCAATTGGAGTAGATAGAAAATTACCATATCGAACAGTTGCCTTCCCACCACACTTCCACTTGCCAGAACATACTGCTAGTACAATCTACTTTCCATCCCGGGTCGTTACATTTGCTACCATCTATGTAAGACCAGGGGAGACTATTCCATACCAATTCTTTCAACATATCCAAACCCTTAGCAAACATTATATCATAGCAGCGGACATCAATTATCATAGTCGAACCATGCAAGACAAAACAAACTTTTTACAATTTCTGGACCAAAACACTACAGCAGAATTCCATGTACTGCCCAGAGCCACACGTCCCATAAGTAACACTACCCCTGACGTTGTTATAACATCAACATCTCTAAGTGCCTGCTTGAACATATCTGTGCTGGATTCCATCGGCAGTGACCATGACCCAGTGAAAATTACCTTAAATCTTGGTAACCGCAATACGAGCAGTACAATACAACCTCGAAAAATCTGGTGTTACAACAAAGCGAACTGGGAGGCATATAGTGAAAAGCTACAGAATGCTCTTTCTCACCCGCATCCAGAACCAAACAATTCAGAGGAACTCGATACGGCGGTGGAACATCTTACTGCTCAGATTACCAGTGCGGCAACCACTAACATACCTACGACCACTCTCAATAGTTACAAACCAAAGCTACCTCCGCAATATCTTCACCTAATCACAGCATCACGACGAGCATACAGGGACTATCTCCAGACCAGAAATCCTGAATCCCTTAACTTACACCGTCAATGGCTGCGTACAGTTCATAACTATATAAAAGCTTATAAACAACGTCGATGGATTGAAACGTGCAACCAATTGAGTGACGAAAGCCATCCCACAAAATACTGGAAACGTTTCAAGGTGCTCACTGGACAATCCAGTAGTACTCCTTATCCGATAACAATCAAGGACGCAGCTCTAAACACAGACACTGACAAAGCTTATGCCTTCGCAAATGCCTTGCAAGACACTTTCACTCCGACACCGCAACTAGCTCCAAATCTCCGCCTCCAGACCAAAATTGACAGAGTCACAAACCCCAATAACAGGCAACTGCAACCCAGTAATACGCACACTATTGATCCTACAAATGCTCTAACTGTTCCTATCACAACAGACGATATTATCAATACTGTGCGTCGGAAGAGAAACACTGCTCCCGGATTGGACAATATCACATACGTATTGATTAAACAGGCCCCGCTTGCATTGCTGTCCTTTCTGGCCATTATCTACAATTTTATCCTCCGCACAGGACACTACCCGACAGACTGGAAGATTTCAAAGGTTCTAATGTTCCCAAAACCAAACAAAGATAGTACCAACCCAACAAACTATCGACCTATTCAGCTCACATCAACCTTTAGCAAAATATTCGAACGCATCATTGTTCGACGCATACACATGCACTTACAAGCACACAGTTTACTTCCGTCGCACCAAGCAGGCTTTAGACCTCAACACAGTGTCCTTGATAATTTATTAAAACTAACGACTCGCATCACAAATCATTTCAACACATCCAAACCATCCTGCCTAGTACTATTCGACCTGGAGAAAGCATTTGACAAAGTATGGCATACTGGGCTCATCTACAAGCTCCATAAATTCCACCTACCGCTTTCCTATGTCAGATTAGTACACAGCTTCCTAACAAATAGGGTCGCCTATGTCACTGTAAATGGAGCAATGTCATACCCCATTTTCCCTTACTCTGGCGTTCCACAGGGTGCTGCTTTATCACCATTACTCTACATACTATACGTTGCCGATATGCCAAAACCCCCACAAATTTCTATCTACCAATTCGCTGACGACACCGCATTTCTCGCCTGTTGTTCAACCATCCAAGCTATAAACAAAACTCTCCAACCAGCTATAAACTTCTTCCAAAGATGGTGTGACACATGGCGTCTCACAATTAATGCTCTCAAAACACAAGCATTGGTGTTTCTGCAGACAGGCTGTCGCTCGAAGATCCAAAGGAACCCAACATTATTAAACATCAAAATACGGGGAACTCCAATTCTGCCTGCCACCACTGCAAAATACCTGGGAGTCATATTTGACTCCAAGCTAACCTGGAAACCTCAATTGCTCAACATCGTCCAAAAAGCTACAAATCGTCTGAGCTTGCTCAAACGGCTAATTGGAACATCCTGGGGACTCAACTCCCAGGTTGTCCTACATACCTACAAGGCTTTCCTACGACCAGCAATTACTTACGGCCACACTGCATGGATATCAGCCCCAGACTCATTCTATCACAAACTACAAGTTCTGGAAAGACATGCTCTTCGTTTGGCCTTCAGAGTAGTCCTACCAAGTCCTACACGACTACTGTACGAGCGAATAACCTTTCCCGAAATCACAACCCACATCGAAGCCATCCGTCACAAATATATAACTGGTCGAATGAACTCGCACCATCCACAACTTCTTAGCACAATATACGAAGATGCTCTACACGACTGCCTTCCCACATACCACTGCACACCATTACAGCATCTCTTAACCATGTACACCTTCCTGATAGATCCACAGCATCCTGACTACCAGCTGTATAATATCCATCATCCTCCGGAACTACGGCACGTGATATATCCAACACATGCCGCACCATAGCAAATTATTACTTTCCTAACTGAAGTAATATTCCCACTACTGAATAAATAAGATCTAAGTGAACTACTCTCAGAATAAGTAAATATGTACCACTTCATTACTGAAAACACTTAGACCATCACCTTGGAAGGGAAAACATTTATGAAAACAATTCACTTACCAAAGAGAAGGTGTACCCTTCTAAATGGAAAACGAGGACAAAAAAAAAAAAAGTGTCGCAGAAAAACAAACACGCATCTCACAAAATTTAAGGTTCACAGTTGAAAGTTGTTGCTTTTTCCTCCTTCAATTGTCAAGTTAAATGTGAGTTAACTGTATTTTTATTCTAGAAACTAAGTATGAGTACTGAATTGCGATATATCTCATGTGTGCAAGAAGTGTCGCTCAAGTATTTTCACAAGTGTTCCAAATGTGTAAAGTGTACCAGAAGTGATCAAAAGTAGTTTCTGCAGCACACTTCTTACACACTTTTGGGATACCTTTATATTGGAAGTACTTCTTGCACACTTCCTGTACATTTCTTTTGCTGCACTTTTTGTACACTTTTTAGCACTTCGTGTACACTATTGAAGCACTTCTTGTGCACATTTAATGTGTACAAGAAGTGATCAAAAGTAGTTTCTAGGAAGTGTTCCAAAAGTGTGCAGAAAGTGTATTTTTTTTACAGTGAGGGTTCGAGGGGGCATGGCTCCCATGCCCCCCTTGGCACTGGCCTGACGTAGACAGTGGGAGAGAAATTTTGGAGAATCTTTCTATTAAATGTATTATTTAAATCCACCTTATGCTCAGGTAGGTTTATTGACAATCCTGAACTTTTCGTTTAATAGATAATATTTCATTTTAAACGACGGGAGAACATTGGTCGAATTTCCTTTCTTGCTCTTTTGAGAGAATATATACTTCTACAATAGCAACCGCGTTCGGAAACGGTGAAAAAAAATGACTTGGTTTTCAAAGGCAAACAAGCTTGGTAGCGTAGCTTGCTCGCGTTCAAAGTGACTCACTCACGCTATTCAAGGCCGCTTCTTATCGCAAAACACTTGCGTCGATGCACAGTGTCTGCACCCAGCATGTTACAAGTGACCAGAGTCGAATTTGAAAGAGAATCTGAAGAATGATAGATTTCATCAGAGGCGGCTAGGTGGGCACTAGCTCAACATGCAATAGTTTAAGTCATAATTTCTGACAAATAAGAAATCTTATTGAATAAGTATTGGGATAGTAATACGTGTATCCGCTCCTTTTTAACAATGTAAGCTCGAAGACAATCTGCATTCCATTTGTTTATATTGGCAACTTGGTCAACGGGAGGTTATTATAAGGAACTATTTCGTAGATGTTCATGTAACCGTTATAAAATTACAAATAAAGTATATTCACAAGCTTAGATATACTAACAACGAAGAAATAAATTCAGAGTTAAATTTCAAATGCATGTGTATAGAGTAATTCTAGAAGTACAGAGCTATATCAGAGTATTGAACTTATTTTTACAGGATAACGTTTACAATATTGACGCGACAGAATAATTAAGAACTGTTGCTCCAAGGGAAACAAAGGGCGTAGTGTATTGGTTAGAGTTCTTGAAAGCATTGGTTGCGGTCCCAGGTTCGATCCTCCATACTAGGTGATTTTCTCACCTTTTTCTTAAATGCCCTTCTATTAAACAAGAGCATAGTAACATTATTTGTAATAGCAGTGTATAGTGGCTACATTGTTCTGCATATGGAATTTATGAAAAGAATAAATAAATAAATGAATTGACACACGTTCAAAGGGATATTTTCATTTATAAGATCGTGAATTATGATACTCTAACGATAATTGAGTACTGATTCAAAGACATTGACAAATATTAATGAAATAACTATTTATATTTGTGGCAATTCAGGACATACTAATTTTACCCCTTTTCCCACTCAAGTTTAATGCAAGGATATCTCCGCAAATATCGAATGAAAAGTTCTCATGTGTCATTCGCCATTAAATGTTTTCGCCGAGTCGTACTACCTTCGTTTTCTTTGTTACAAACAAGTATTGTATGTACATTACATGTAGGAGGAGAGTTGCATCGACATTTCACATTGGTCAGCTCCTTCTACTTACTTTCAGGAGCGAAAGCTTGTAGGGTAGTGCTTGCCGTTCAGGACTGTCAATCTGATGGTCGTAGGTTCAAACCCTTCCGGTGGCAGAAAATTTTCGTAAGTTTTAGACCTATCCCATTGAGTTCATTGTCCACGCCGTGTGAAACTGAATGATTCAGTTTGGAATTAACGATGGCGGGCGGGGGAGGGGAAATATTAAATTACAAAATCTCCATTTCAACGAACCGAGAAGTGGACAAAAATTGGATAATTCTTATAAATATTAAAATTACATTCATATTTTTAGTGATATAATCGCAGATAAAATCAAAGATCTTACATGGAAGATTTTATCTTGCTCTGAACTAAGCCAAAAGACATTTTGAACCGATCTAATACATTCTCCAATACATTTCAAAATGTTATTGAATGTTTCATGTCGATAATTTGACCAATGCATCAATTCTTGACGCTGAGACGATATTTTCTGCAACTACCTCTTCTCTTCAGTCCCTTCTGCTCTTCTCTTCTCCTTCTTCTCTTCCCTCCTTCTGCTCTGCTTTTATCTCATATCGCCTTCCCACTCATCTCCACTCCTCGTATCTCTTTTCCTGTCTTAGATTTCCGAATCCACTGCACTCTTCTTCTCTTCTTTTCGTTCTTCTCTCCTTTACTCTACTCCCCACTCCCCTCTTCTCGTCTCCTCTTCTCGTCTCCTCTTCTCTCATCTCGTTTTCCTCCTCTTTTCTCTTCTTTGCTCCATTTTCCTCATCTCTCCTATAATTTTCTTTCATTCTCCTCACTATATCTCCTCTCCTTGTCCTTCCTCTCTTCCTTCTCTCCTCTACTTTTGCTCTTCTCCTTTCGCTTTCTCTTTCTCCTGTTCTTTGTCACCTCTCGTTTTCTCTCACCTCATTTCCTTTCTGTAGACTAATTAGCGATGAAATACTAGAGAACCTATTTTTTTTAGAAAGAATTTTGTCACTTGCGATATAATAGTGATATTTTTAATAATTTTATACAATAATACTTGTTTTTATTTCTTTCGCGTATTTTATAAATATCTATTGTGCATGTGGCAACCCTGAAATTGAGCCTAACTCTACACGCAACCCACCAACGCCTCGTGTAAATTGGGTTGCCTAGTTTAAAATGTCGTTGTCCTAAAACTTTTGAGAGACACTGTACAAGTCTTAGCCTGGGCATGAATGTTCTTTGTGAGTGTTCCTTGATCAATTTCATCTATGTACTTAAACGCTTATCCAAAAGTAGCAAAACAGCGAAGGTTCTTTCAAAATACAAATGCATATGGGATTTTATTGAATTTGTTTGTTATGGTCACCAAAACATATTTCATATACCAGTACGTTTTAATTTCATGCAATATACCTGTTATTTTTATATAATAAGTTACACCACTTGGTGTAAGTAAAATAAGTTACTTAATCTTTTGCAATACTCTGCATTTGCTCGCTCACGCCAACGTGCTCTAGTTTTGTGGGACTAGTCATTCACAGATTTCAGCGTAGGAAGAAACGAACTGAAAATTCCTATACTTTTCCTTCTGTGACTCACTGACTAGCACGCGACGGCACGGGTTGCCTTTCCATGTAAACATCTACTAGCAGTCGCATTCAACGTGAACACTCGCTTGAGAGATAAGCTCGCTCTTTTGGACCCCTTCATCGAGCTCTCGATTCTACAAGTGCAGTGTATCACACACAATCCAACGAAATAGAAGAAACCATATGCCATCAAGCAATATCTGGATTTCTAGCTCCTGTTTAAGTCTCTGAAAACTGTAACTTTGCATGAACAGATTAGGTGGCGTGCCAGAATATCTTGTTCATGCTTAATCCTCCATCGATTTTTCTTCAGCTCATACAATGTCTCCTGCGGTTTCTCTTCTTTCTTTTTCATGTTTGTTCACTGCAGAATGTTTCAAATTTATCGAATTGGGGTGAAAATTACAGCGAATTCTCAGAATCCGAGGCCTCTGCATATCGATAAGTGAAACAAGGTGTATATAGAGCAAGCGTTAGTCATGTGAAATGCAGGTCAGATTTTCCTATGCTCGTAACTTTGTAGAGAAAAAAGAGAGACAAATCAAACATTAACGTCACGCAAGAACGAGGTTCAACGCCCTCTACTAAAATGTCATTGCACTTTATGCAGCAGAAAACGTGAGAAAAGAACTAGCTCATGCCAAATAGTTAGTTTCAGGACCCTCGAACTACATTGTGATCACCTAGATTTGTAGTATTTGCAAACTATCATACACACAATAGAGCAACTGTTTGGTTTAACTTGCACAATTAGCGAAAAGTTACTTATGTACATCTTTAATGAAACTGAAAATTCGAGATAATCTTGAGTTGTGTATTGTTATCAAAATGTATTTCGTATGCAATCTTCGACACCATGGCTTCTTTAACTTAGATAAATTTTCATAAACTTAGAATGGTTCTGAAATCTGAAAGATGTATTGTCTTTTCTTTGAAGGTTTGCCCTATTCGACTCAATTACCATGTATACGTACAGAGTGGTATGTTTCTTCAGACACCATGTCTTCTTATAGTATTTGAATTTACCATGATTTCAATTTGCAAATTTTCTTAGAAATGACTGCGACAAGCATTTAATGAAAGTTTGCTAGTACAACGTATGTTTCGGATATGTTAACTAACAAATCGTCGCGTGAGAACCAGAGGGACGTAACTCCAATTTAAATAATGCATTCTTAGGAAGTTCTTCAGAGGAGTTTAATTAAACAAAACTGAGACCCACATTTTTGGAATTACGTTCCTCTGGTCTTCATACGACAAAATGTTCAGTCGGTGTTAATAATTTATAGAGGTACTTCCGAAATCATTTCTAGTCACATTGGAAGCACACTTACTTTCTCATTTCTTACAATTAAAATGATAATTTTAATCAATTATGGGAAGAGTTTTTGAACTTCAATTGAACTTTGAGGAAAGACGAGGGTCCTGATGCTGAATAACTTTTCAATTCAAAAATTAAATACACAGGTCGCACGAGACATTGCCAAAGATTAAAAATTAAGCTTTTCGGCCAAAGTATAGAGTATACATATTTGCACAGGAGTTAAGGAGATTCGATTGTAGCCTGCATGCACGACAGTTTGCCTAAATGTAAACTTACAAGACATGGTTTTAGAAATAATGTTCGAAGTATTTGATATGCAATATGGACCTGGTGTGAGGTTGTCGGTACTTATTAAGATATTTTTTTTCCAGATTCCTCAGATCCAACATGTCTGCCCCAAATATTTAAACGATTAGACTTCTTCAGACAAACAAAAATTTAACTCATAATTGTTTTTTTTTTAAAAAAAAATTGTCGTATCACATTAGTGATCATCTGAACAAAAGCTCCCTTCACTAGGAAAACATATAAGAAAAATATGGGAGAAGATGAGAGACTCGAGTAACTAACAGCTTTCGAGTTTCACTCGAACCAATATCCGTGGCGGAATGGTTAGCACAGCGCGCTACGACGCCAGGGTTTTCGGGTTCGAATCCCAGCCTGGTCGTTCTTTGCAAGTGTTCCTTCACCAATGTCATCACTCATCCTCATCGTCGCGATTAGCCAAGTGACGCTAAATAACATGTCAAACGAGTTTCACTCGAGAGGTATCTGCTGGGAATCGCAAACTTCGATGTTGACATATCACGCTACGACATTTGACTCCCAATATTTCTATAAGAGCTAGATACCAGTGGCTTAAGACTCGATGCGGTGACTCTCCTGTCACCCAACGAAAAGCAGCTACAAAGCAAGCAGTCCTGCCTCTTAACAGCCGTTGCTTCACGAAGGTGAGTTTTTTAAAGTAGATACAACCTAAATTAACCATAGTGAATGGAAAGTAGAAAGTACTCTGAATTTAGAGTGTTGCAGTGAAATATATGTAAACAAAATAGGATGAGAAAAGTCTGTGAAGCGTCGTTTGAATGTGAATTGATTCATTCACAGTAATCGGGAAGGAAAAAAAAAGTTTCGAGAAAGTAAAGTTGGAAAGTCCACTACAGGGGTATTTGGGGATAACTGAAGAAATAAACAGCCACACAAAATAAATAAAAGTTGCACTGAGCCTCAGGTACTGTCCACTTCTCATAAACCTTACTTCTTACGAGTTTTGTGGAGAAACAAAGATATGACATTAGAAGGTTCAACTGTAACTTTCAGATACCGGTACCTCCAAGGATGAACATGATTGGGTTCTCTCAGCTGCTCGACTCTCAACGTTAATAAACATGCACCTGTTGATTTGATTACTAAGGATGGGGCCGCAGTAAATTTAGTCCTCACGCTTGCCATCAGGTGTGGTTTAGTGCCACGTGACACGTGTTCCAAACAAGGAACCATAAAAAGAGAGAGCCAGAGATTCCTGGGAGACCTGAAGATAAATGTTCTGGTAGAACTTAAACGAAAATGAGTGACTTCGAGGTTCACCGAAGGAAAACCTGGAACAGTAAATCAACGGAGAGATTATCTTATTGAGGAAAACTATCTGTTGTTTTTCCTTTATTATTTTAATATTTCCCTAGTTATTTTTAATAATAGTAATAATAATGCAATATTCTACCCCTCTAAAAGAGTGGATTTACTTGCAAATAAATATACTTCCTGTTTACATCGGGATCCAACAAGGTATAACAAGCAAAGCAAAAACTTAGTTGGCACAATGAAAGAACGTAGACAGTTCCAAGTAACTGATTTTTAAAAATGTTAACACACTTTAGAATTATACCGCCATATCCAGATAACTTCAAATATACACTTTGACATTGATTCAATATTGTTATTAGCATGTTTGTTGACCAGCGTTTGGAATAGCTTAGAATGAGTAGGAAGTGATGTGGTTGGGATGAGAGTTGATGAAGGTCACTTCCTTTAGTGGTTAGGATTCGATTTGTATGTGTACTTGACTGTGAAGATGTGTATCCGGGCTATTTATAGATAATAATCTCCAGACACTGGAGAAACTCGAATGTGACGTGTTATGCAAGCCTATGAAAGGGACGAATGTTGAGTCTGGCACAACTTACATTTTCGCTACAGTCGCCATCAGTGGTGGAATGATCATCCTAACGCTCTGCGAAGCCTAGTTCGAAACCTGTTCAAAGCATGCATGTATCATTGTGTTTGTCCCATCATTTATTAACAGTGTGCGAGTATAGCCTATACTCCTCAGAGTATGGTGCTTGTTCATAGTATTAAGATACGTCTCTGCCTTTCACTTGCAACACTTTTGTAAAATTGGTATGGACTCATGGGCGTAACTAGAAGGGGGACTGGACCCTCCCCCTGACCTGCACCCGACTTCCCTTACATTCAAAAGTGCGGGGGTTCGAGCAATGATTACGAGTCAAATTCGTAGCTACTTCGAAAGACGAATACAAAGAATTAGAAATCTGGAAAATGACTTCTTACTTCAGTCTTTCTATGTGAAGCGTTCATTCCCGTTGGGCCAAGACAACGCGTCCGCATGTCGTTTATGTTGTGATTAACCAAATAGGTAGAACAGCAAAGTAAAATAACAAAAATTGAGCATTTCAGTTTCATGCAACTTGGTTGTCAGTTTTCAGTGGTAGCGTCGTCGCTTTGTAATCAAAGGGGCCCTGGTTCGATACCCGGTGGAGGCACGTGGTTCGGATCCTACTTTAAACTGTAGTTCCAGTCCTAATTAGCCTCTCTGTGGATAAAGAAAACTTAAAACAGAAGACTAATCTTAGGTTTACTTCTTGTTCATTCAGATAAGCTTAGCCGGACTGGACCTACAATATAAAGTGGGATCCAAACCTCTGAGCAATGAGTATCAAGCAGAGATCGAACCCAGGACTTGTAATTACAAGGCAACATCAATACGATTACACCACAGTGGAGACCAATGCAACATGATTGTTAGTCTCAATATTAGCGTGAATATTCGTGAAGTAGATGTGACATTATCATGCCGTTTAAAGCATGGAATAAAGCCATAATTTTGTTCAAGATTTAAAAATTTAAACTTTGTAAGGTTTGCCATGTTTATTTTGATTGGAATGGAAACTTTATGTGTATTTATACGAACGTTCTTTTTCACAATACAGCCGCACATGGCAGACAATATGAGTAAAAGGTACCAGAGTCGGCCCTAGGGCGGAGCAACTCGAACTGCCGTGGGGCGGATTGTTTTGACATCATTTAAAATACCCAAACTACTGAAATCATATCCTAAAAAAATACCACCTACAAAAAATTGTGTTCAAATATTTCTATCAAATGTAGTTAATATGCACTGTTCGTTAAATTGTATAAAAAATAGTTATTACTTCACATTCGAAGGAGACATTTCGTTGGTGTTTCGTTCGAGATTTCATGTTATAGTTCTAAATGAATTGGAATCTAAAAATTAAAGGGACAAAAGAAATATCTTAACAATATTAAAATTTTGACTGCTTTATGAGGATTAAAGTTGGATACTAATATGTTGTGTGTGCATTATAATTCTTGCAGAAGACAGACCCTCTCCGATAGCTTAGTGATAACGTTGTCCCCTTGTAATCAAGGGTCCCTGGTTCGATTCCCGGTGGAAGCACATTGTACAGTGGTTCGGATCCCACTTTAAACTATAGACCCAGTCCCGATTAGCTTATCTCAACGTACCGTGAACTTATAAACTAACTTTTGTCATTAACATGAGCGTCTGTGCATGTATCTATGGATGGAGCGAAATTGTCCAAAAAGGAAAATTTGCCTTTGAAACATCTGGGAAAATGCAGACAGAGAAAAACACAGGGAGACCAGAAGGGCCAATGGTTTCTTTCAGTTTTGTGTCTACATTCCGGAATGACGAGGCGGCCTTTGCTAAATATACCACTTCCAAATCAGTGGATCAGGTGAATATCACTGGTTGCGCGATAAAAAATCTCGCCAAGGAATGCAGAAACAGTGAGGAGGTCTCCATTAACGCCTACTTCGCACATAACTTTGGGCGGTGATTACAAGTTGACCAACCGAGATTGTCGCTCCCCAGTGTTGATGTCGTTTCGTTCTGTTTCCGACAGTTGGCGCCACTAGTGTCTCTTTAAGTCCCAGCCGTAGTAAATTCTGAAGAGGGGCATTGTCAAATGTTTTCGCCACGTCCCACGACCGTATCGTCTGCTTAGCGAATATGCCTTCTCATGCGTGTCCAAAGACATTTCTGCTTGCTGTACTTTACTTCAGGGATTCGGTTCACAGTTCATTTTCCCCCCCATAGGACCGTTTTATGTGTCGTATTAAGTTAACGATTAAAGAAGGTGGACGGTGATCGATTTGATTTATTTTATGCCACTTTTTGGCTAATTGCGAAGATAGGGATAAGATGAATGGTGATAAGATGAGTAGATGACGGGATGATCACAAACAACACATATGGACAGCACACAACACAAGTCTCCAAAGAGGATTACACTGGCCATGGGTCCAGACGCCAGAGCCTCGTTAGTCTGCAAATTTCAGTCCAGCCCAGGATGTAGTACGTGGAAGTGAGGTTGACATTGGCGAAGGTGGACATTGATCCATTCGCAAGAGCATCTGACGTTTGTGGGGGAAACTGGATTCGATCTCCGGACGGATACGGCATTTTTTCTACAATTTTCAAGTACTAACCGATCTACAGTACAATGCAATCATACGAATATCTGGGCTGACGTACGTGGCGGAGTGGTTATCATACCGCTCTACGACACCAGGGGTCCCGGGTTCGAATTCAGGCCTGGACATGTGTGTTC
This sequence comes from Lepisma saccharinum, assembly GCF_977018435.1. Classification (NCBI taxonomy): domain Eukaryota; kingdom Metazoa; phylum Arthropoda; class Insecta; order Zygentoma; family Lepismatidae; genus Lepisma; species Lepisma saccharinum. The sequence continues at coordinate 19,405,701 of NC_139230.1, read as the reverse complement.
TTTGTGAGTGTTCCTTCATATCCTTTCATCATATCTTCACTCATCTTCATCGTCGCGATCGCTGATGGACTGCATGTGAGCAGCGGGGATAGGCGTATGCCACAAACCCGGCTCCACATTCTGCACGACATTCTTGGATACTGTAAAATTGCAGGGCTTTAGATACCCCATGAAATTACCGAGGTATAACAATAGCACCGTTATGCAATTGCACAGGACTTGCTGAACATTTGTTGGCAACGATATCCATCATGCTCCATGACAGTGCGAGGAGTCACACTCCTTAACACTGTGACTAATCTCCTTCTTCGCTGGCGATGGGAGGTACTGGAACATCCACCATACTCACCCGATATGGGTTCATGCGATTTTAATCTCTTTGCCAGAATAAAAAGAATCACTTCGAGGGAAACATTACAACACAAGAGATGTGATTTAACCGTTCCATAGGGCGATCACATTGCGACATAACAGAGATGGAAGAGCTGATGGTGTACGACGTCTTACACAAGTGTAGCAGAAAGTGGTAGACATGAGGGGAGATTACATTATAACGATAAAATCTTGCTAATTATCAGGTAAATCAATTAATCATCGTAATAAGCAATAATATGCATTGGATTGTGGCTGTTCACCGGGAGTTGGACGGCGGAGAGCGAAGGACTAGCCTGTTTCCCGACAGAAGAGGCCGAGCCTCGGGTAAAGAAATATAAAAATACAACTTTATTACCAATGGTCAGATTCAACTGAAATTAAAGACAGCCCAGCAGCAGATTATCATCGACGAAATCCCCAAAGTAGAATTTGATAGGAGATAAATTAAGCCCGATATTAAAGGTTAAACAGCTAGACTGGATAACAATAGCTACAGACTCCCTGGCACTGTCTTCGGAACGAACGTGCAGGTTACAATAGGCCCGGTCTTAGGGTAACCTCTCTTCGAGGTGCTTTTGGAGAAGGGTCAAAGAACTCCAAATAGACGGGCGAAGATAGCAGGACAAATGGCTACGATTTGAGGACAATTTATCAACGCTTGGCAAGAGAGGGTACAGTAACGAACCTTTTGAATAGCAAATAAATAGACGCGCAGAGAAGCGGAAGACACCAGTTTTACTCAGATTTTCTTCGGCGTGTTATCGTACACAATCTTTCGCGAACCACCCGCTTAAAGTATCCGCTTTGTGTGTCGCACCGTTCCGTGTTGTGTTATTTCGCACGTGTCTGTGTACTATCAAGATGGAGTAGAGACAGAGAAAGGCCCTGCTGGGGGGGCGTCCGACCCAGTTGCCAATCCTTGAAGATGCGGAGATCCAATCTTATCGCCCGGAAGCCATCTATTGACCACGCCGATAAACATCCACGACTCCACCACGAGGACTTCAGTCAGAGCCGACAAAGGTAAGCCGGAATGGACGTGAAAATGGATAAGCTTCGTTAGCTCCGTCGTGACATCCAAGGAGCTCGCTTAATTACATAAAAAATCTCGAACAGACATTGCTTATTACGGTGATTAAATTGCATCAACTATATTTTTAACATATAAAACCGTACAGCTTTCATTTATTCAATTATCCAAAGTATCTAACATTCAGATTGTACGACGCTATAAATTGTCAATATAATAATATAACAGTGATCCTGGTTAACCGCAAAAAGTAACAATATAAAGATTAACATTCAATTACAACAACATAAAAGGAGTAGTGTTTTTGTCGTGCAGGTTAAGCTCCTACCGGAACATGGTTTTTCCATAAATGCAAATGTGAATGTCAAATTAAGAACAGTTTAAATTAATGTAGCTAACTTTAAACATGCCGCCGAACTATTATTGTACTAATTACTCATGTCTTTTGGATTGCCGAGATACGAATGCGTGTGTGAATGTATGAGTGAAATGGGCAATGATGTAATGTTTATGCATGTGCTCTTTTATAGAAATTACAGTATATATAGAACTAACCCTGTGGTGTGATTTGTTCTACCCTATGTAATCTCTTGGGCTCCGACTGATGGCACTTACCCTGGGACAAAAGGTAAATAGGTTATTAATGATTGCCTTTTGTTTATTTGTTTAATTGTTTTTGTGGGTCTGACATTACCATTGTAGCGTAGAACCAGAATGACGTCAGGCACGTTAAATAAGTAGACGTCGCGCTACATAACATTGAATGGAATTGTCCTTGGTAATAAAGCCATTTCAATATTACTTAACTGTTCCTATTACTTTTTTCCAGCCCTTGTAAAAAGGGCCTGGTCATACAAATAAAAATAATACAGAAATGGTAACTACAAATGTGGTCGGTAAATTCAATTTATAGTGAAAGCTATCGAACAAACAATTGATATCACTTTGCAGTGATAATGGTTTTGGTTTAATAACATGTTCAATAATATTGCTGCCTTCTGTTAATCTAAAGCAGTGACTGTCTCCTTCATCGACACTACCTCCGGTTCAATTCCCAGACAGAACACTCAGTGATTTTCTTTCGAATCGAGCAATGACCTATATTCTCTACAGGAATGAAAGTTCAAAGTGGTGTGCGTGTTCAGAAACGTATAGTTGTAAGGGTGTTGTGATCAATCATAGGAAGAGAATGTTGAAGTGAAACGAAGGGGTACAAAAGGAAATGTGCATGACTTTTCAGTATGCCTGCCACCATCTTGGATGACGAATCCGAACCTTGTAGTTAAGAAGCGGCCTTGTCCCTACATGATTTGGAATCTATGAAAGCAGATACACGCGTTTCGTAAAACTTACTTTGAGTAGTAATTTCTTCCTTAATTTCATAGTAAATTTATAACTCTTGTTCAGGAGAAATGGGTATTATGGATAAAGAAAATACATTTCCATTAAAAATTTGGGATCCCACTTTTAAACTGTAGGTCCAGTCCCGATTACTCTTACTGTGCATAAAGTTGACTTACAACACCAACTCAATCAATCAATCAACTTATCTATTGTATTTGTATTGTGTAGAATCTAATTTTCATTGGCGTGTTGATATTTGATGAAAAACTTTGAGGAATCCAGTATAACGTTCAATGAAATTAAAATTTATGAATATAAAATTACTACTGTATTCAGCAAAAAAATCTTCTACATAAAAAAGACAATCAAAAGTGATTTATATAGCTACAAAAAATCCTTATTTTTTTCAGTTATTTTGTGTTAGGATATGGATACGATATGTCCTATCAGCGCGCAATTAGTCTTCGGCCTCAAATCAACTTTATTATCACCCGAATTAAAACTTGTGATTTCGACCGGAACTTTGACCTTTGAAATTAGTAAATGAGCTGGTTGTAAAACGGTTGGTAACTCAATAAACAGCCCAGTTAATATGCTCCCCAGTAAAACGAAAACTTCCTTTATTCTATATCATCAATGAACTCAATTTCAGTTTCCTCTCCAATTAACGTTGTTAATCTCAGGATAAACACTATAATGAGCATAAAATGTACCGAAAGGAAATGGATTCACACGTTCTAAATTTTTCAGATAACTATAATCTTAGTGTATCTTTTTCAGAGCCACCAAGCTATTGAGAGCAAACAATCCGTTTATTGAATATAAGCTCACAGTTAATAATTCCAAGGCAGCAGCAATTATAAGCGTTAACGTCAATTGAACAAGCCAATAGCAGTTCATGATGCAATCTGCACTCTCCTCTACGCTGATTCCATTGGCTTTCTCATCTTAACGTTAATGCGACGCTTTAACTGCTGCACTTCAAACGCCCATATTTTCTTCATATGAATAACACAATTGACTATTTAAAGGAAAAAGCGCACGTGACCTTCGCATGCTTGCAATATAAACAATATTTCATTTCTTTAATTTAAAAAAGAGAGTTTTTATAAAGATACAATGAATTCTCTTTTCATATTTGTGGAATCATGTGTAAAACTCTTAAAAATACAAGAAATGTTACATGCCAAGTACTTTGGAGGTTATAATTCGTTAATTTCTATATTTTATGTATGTAATATACGAAAAATAATAACATAATGTTCCTTTTTGATAGAATGTGTTTTGAGCAAATGCGAAGCAATGAAAATTCTCTTAACAGAAAATAAATGCATTTCGAAATATTTATTGCGTGCAGAGGAACTGAAGAAAAATACACGGTGTTTGTTTTCAAATCCATTTTATGCTCATTTAATCCAATTAGAAATTGACCTTCAGTTTATGTGGAAACCACTGTGCAATGTGTGTCTACCGTGTATGGAACATGAGACCTCTTGATTACAAGGCAACAACGTTAGACTCTACACTTTAGGTAAGGACTGACTGATAATTAAATTCAGTAACAATGGAGGAGTTGTACAACAGTAATTGTATTCCTCTGTTTTAGTAGAAAATTTGCACATATTTTGGTTTTTGCAATAAAATTAACTTACTAAGAACTTTCTTAAAACCAAATTCAGTAGATAATTTGAAAACACTATCAGAACTGAAGTAAATTATTTCTAACAATTCTTAACATCTTTGCAGTTGGATATCTCTATCTCACAGCTCTTCTTTTACAACTTTCTTCGTGTTTATAATTTATAATAATGCAAAATTCATAAACGTTTTTGTAGGTAACAAGTGGAAATCAACGAAGCAGGAATAAACACACATTCTCGCTGGTGTACGAGGCAATTAATTCCCTTTCATAAACCGGTCAAGTGCAGCGGGAACATACTTGGCACGCAGGATTGGAAAAGAACTCTTAAATGTTCCACTGGAATGGGGTATAACATTTGTCAAAGGGCTTTGTGAAAAAAGCGGGGTCTGCTCTGTTAACATAGCAAAAGTTAAACCTTTTTGGCAACGCTGAATTGGAATCGGGCTCTTGGTCCAATATCCTCTCACTAATTCTGACAACCGTTACTTAAGATTGGAGCCGACAGGACGCCAGGGTGTCGGCAGAGTAAAATACGAAAGAGATGATCGTCCAGCTCAAGAATGTGAATTCCAGACCAGAAAGATTTCATAACAAAAATATTTCCCCACATCCACCACCTCCGTTATTCACTTCCCAAACACACATGCGTTCCCAATATAAAATGTAGATGGTATGTCCTGGGTGGCGCCTTCATAGTCATCAACACGTCTTGGAAAGGCGAGAACCCATAATAGATGGTCCCTGCATGACGAATAACGCACTGTTCTGCGGAAGAGGACAAGGTTGAGAAGGTGGGTAGTTTGGTAACGAAAAAAGAAACAAGGGCATGAATAGCGAAAGCCATGGCAAGGAATCACAAACAATAATGGAGGGAAATGGGTAGACGCACCAAGAAGCACGTATGCTCCCCGGTCCCTCGAGTGTTTGCAGTTGCTCGTCCAAAAATTACAGCTAATTCACGTGAACGTTTTTCTTTCTCCCTACTAACCACCTTATGGCCTTGAATGTTGGATCCAAATAATCAATCCTTTGGAGTGTGGCGCTGAAAATCGAAATTGCTGAGAAACATGATTGTTCAGTACCTGTAATACTGACACCCAAAGAGCAATGATACTTTGTATAAGAATGGTGCTCACGTATTTACAAATCTTTGTCCTGCAATTGCAAACAATGCAGTGACAGTGTTAGAAAAAAATGATTGGAGGCTGCAGGGGGCGGGAATATTTTCTAGGACGCAGTGACATTTAATACACCACTAAATGGCATACAAAAATGCATATTTGGGATAAGTAGCATTTACTAGTTATATTATGTTATGTTACATACGTAAGATTATGTAATTTATGTTGTTTGTTTCGGGGGAGGGGTCTGGGAAGGACTGACCGACTGACTATTTATTCAATTAATTACAAAAAATATGTATTTATTGAATTAAAGAACTGCCACTTTCAGAAGGATGTTTTCACGTTGTCAACATATTGACAATGTGAAGATGAGGAAGAGTGATGGTTAGATAGAATCCTTGATGAGATGCTCACAAATTAACACTCACGTGAAGGTAGGGACTCGAACCCAGAACCTTTTGATGCAGAGGTCGTGAGTCGACCACTTAACGCGCTCGGCCACCGACGTGACAGAAAAGAATAGTCATGGTAAACTTCTGCTGTGTCGAAAGATGCGTTATACCAAAGGCATAGCAACAGCATCAGGCAAATACAAAGTCGACATTCTGTATAATATGCCCACGCTCATTTATTTTTTTATTGGAAACGACAAATGTGTCTGGCATTCAAGGTTAGATTAAGTGATCAGTTTCAATATTAATGTTAATTTCAATGTGGAAAAACACCCGGATAATGCTGGAAAGAGGTGTGTCAAAATTTTAAAATTCAAAAGGTTTACTTGTTGCTGGGATTCTCTTTTGACTTGACGCAGGATTTGTATGGAAATGTAGCAAAAGAAGATGATTCAGATGCAAAGAAGAAAGCTTTGATGCTAGAGGCTACATTCGGGAGACAGCAGAGATAGCCTCTGAACTTATGTCACATTAATGTCAAACGCTATGAAGGAAACAGGAAACAGAGATGGCTGGATGTCTTTTTTTATTGGTGCCGGATGACATAGGACTGTCAAAGGCGAAATGATCGAAGATATCTTAATAAATGCCTTTTTGTGCCTTTGCTATGAAATAATCTATTCAGACGTTTGCTACATTGAAACTTGTGTTAGTTGCAATTTCAATAAACAATGTCGTTTCGCTTTCATCACTCACGATGATGTTGGAACATGCGTTGCAAAGAACAGGAAACTATGTTCATAAACATGAACGATATGAACATGAAGCCAGTGTCTGTGGAGTAACAATTATCAGAGCGAGTTCTTAAAATCACAACTTGTGGTTTTAAACTTGTTTAATTCATTTCAGTACAGTGGCTTCATGTGTTCGTTATTGAAAAATTTCTAACCGAAGATCAACATCTTACTCATCGTAATTTCTCAGAGTTTTAGCAGCACTCACGTCAACAAAAGCATCTTTATTAGAACATTATTAAACCAAGCTAGCAAACTCGCCAATAGCTTGGCTATTTGCACCCTTCAAGAGTGCGCGACCAGTTATTCCAAGAGAAGCATCGGAGAGGACTAGGAGACGGAACTGGACAACGAATCGGAGGTGGGAAAATAATGTATTTTGAATGTGGAACGTTGGAATATTTCAAGGAAGGCTGCAAGGCAGAAAACTACCGACTGACTTACGCAGAAGTAGGTAGGAAGAGCGTGTAAATCTGGAAGGTAGCTACATTAGAACAATATGGAAACAAAAGACATGGAGTAGAGACCGTTGGAGGCAATTGCTGGTGAAAGACCAGGTTTCGGTTGGGCTGTCGAGTCATGGAAGCAGTAGTATTCTCTCTGTGTGTGTGCGCGTGCTGGTGTGTGTATGTGCGTGAGAGAGAGAGAGAGAGAGAGAGAGAGAGAGAGATTTATAACACATCAATCAATTCACCATTGTAATCAAACCCATCAATAACATTCACCAGAGACAAAGCACTTGCACTATATAAAGTTTCCATAAATTTAAGCAACGAGTTCGAAATTTGTGACATGAAAGATTGATTGATTCATTGGATTTATTTTACTCCGCGTTTCTGCCAGTTTTGGCTAATTGTGAAGATGAGGATGAAGGAGTTAAGATGAGATGAAGCAAATGAAGGGACAGTCACAAACACATATGGACGGCACAAAACACAAGTCTCACAGAGGATTATACTGGCCATGGGTCCAGACACCAGAGCCTCGTTAGTCTGCAAAATGCAGTCCAGGGTGTACTACTACGTGGAAGTTTGGTTGACTTTTGGATGCCTTCTGCAAAGGTCACCTATTACACCCATGAAATGTAAGATTGAAACACCAATTTGAAATTATATTTTTAAAAACTAAACTACAACACATGTGCAGTTTTTATTGATTGAGAAATAAAAAAGCTTATTTCAGTTTTACGATTCACAACTCTTACCGGATTATCTTTAAACAAGTAAAAAAAAAAAGTGTCATAAAATTGATATCAGATGCATCGAATGGGAACTATTGTGACTAGGATTCTAGTAATACTTAATTCCTTTCCAGATTTCTGAAAAGTAGTATAAGAATTCCTTTTAATTACAGTACATCTGAAGAGTTCAGTGCAGTTATTCTGCATCAAGGTCAAATTTATTTCGGTAAAACTTATTTCTTCTAACTGATGTTATCTGCAATCTCTCCCATCCTAAGGCTAAAAATACATATTCTGTGGCCTCTGTCACTCTGACTTTTGACATTGAATAATCTTGAACTATTGCACGTGTTGGTAAATAGTACGTTTCTGCACTGTTGGAAAATTACCGAACAAATAAGTATAACATTTGTTGTTAAATGTTTGCAGTTTAATTGCCTTAGACTCACATTACATAACTTGAATCTCTTACTTAGTAGCGAGGCAATGCGTTTCTTTACATAGCATTTTTGTCCAAGATGCAATTGGATTCTTTTCAAGTAGAATTTTCTGTTATTATTATTATTTATCTATTATTTTACATAGCGGAGATTAATCCTTGTGAGTTTACTCACCAAATTTTATATAATGATTCACAATATAATACAAATTCATAATATGATTCACATTTCACAACAGACAAATAATAGTTAAAATTAGCAATCAACACACACACACACATATATTATACGTACATGGCAGGCCATGACAAATATGTTTTTATTGCTCTTAAACATGTATGAATTATTCGGCAGTAAACAGAAATCAAGAATAAAAGTGTGTAGCATCAATCCATAAAGCTTATATCAGTATCATTAATTCGAAAGTCTGCGACTGGTGGGATGATAGGCGATTGAGAATAGCGATTTTACGGGAGAAGTGAAAAAATGACATTTTATGGCAATATAATCTACTATACCTTCAGTAATACTGGAGTGTGTGGGCAATAAAACAGCTTGAAGTTGAACCAAATCTGGGTAGCAGCCATATGCAATTAACAATCTACTAGGGCCTACCGATGGTGTAATGGTAACGTCCTTGCCTCGTAATGAAGGGGTCCCGGGTTCGATACTTGGCGGATTCACACAGTGGTTCGGATCCCACTTTAAACTGAAGACTAGTCCCAATTAACCTGTCTATGCACTTAAACAAGCTTCAAGCAATTCAACAATCTCTTTGGAAGTCCCATTTTAGGCTAAAATTGTGATTTTTCATTTTCTTGGAAGATCAGACACCAAAATTCACGTGATTCATGAAAGAAATGTCACTATGACTAGGGAAAATTTTCTTTTGCATAATATATTTCCGCCAATACCTATTTTAATTGTTGCCACGTCCTTATCTTGTTGTGACTTCAAGTTATTACTTCGGTGCCAGTCTCAAGTCATGCATGCAATCTACTTCGACGGCTTGGAACTCTCAAGAAAAGATAATATTTTTTATTCTTTCATTTTGACCTGGTTCAAAAAGTATCTGCATTTTCCATTCAATCACACTTTTCGGCAATGTGAGTTTATGTGAAGTCTCGCTCGTAGTGTCATGTCTCAATACATTTCACTCTA